>NC_133704.1:7120878-7720878 GCF_048934315.1 Petromyzon marinus | reverse complement strand
CATTGTGTGTGTTTATATATGTAATATGGCAAAGGCAGTTTATTTTAGATGGTGGTTGGTAAAACAACTGTGTTGAATTAAATACGCTGTCAGTGAGTCTTGGGGTAATGTTTACGCATGTGGCGGCTGGTATGTTGTTGACAACTGAGGTACACGAGATTATCATTTGTCAAATGTGTTCTCGCTAGTTTGCATGAAGGGGTTATTAAATACTGCATCAGAAGCTTAATGTTATAGTGAATACATTTTCACTTTTTTTTTCATACACATGACAAGTTGCGGCTAAGATAAGAATGCCCCGCCTGCGCTGCAAAATCTAACGTCCTTTTTACCATAGGAATCAATTAAACCGCCAGCACTTCCTTTCAACAAGCTGCCCGACCTAATTTAATTGAGCCAAATAAATATTTATTTGAAATAACGAAATAAAACCAATGCAATAAACGTTACTGCAATGTCAGTTAATTAAATGTTCCCCGTGGAAACTTTTAATTGAACGTGCCATGTAACACTTAAAAGCAATTTTCCATCATTTTTCCGTATATGTATATTTTTTTAACAATTTGACAACAACCATGTGTATAGAGTATGATGCTATGTGTCGATGTATCTTCCCATTATAAACAGTACATTGATTAACTGCATATAAAACTAACGTAAAGTTTTATTTAGAAAATTAAGCTATGATTTCTTTAAAAGGATGGATATTACTGAAAAACAGAAAATGCGGCGATGAATTCCATTCAGCAAGTTGCTTGTTCCTCCACAGCCCCTTCCTTGCTCTGACACCAGATACTTATCTGGTAATGGGTTTGCGGAGGACCAAGCGCTAATAAAAAATCCCTCATCTCGTGACGGATATAAACAAAGCCATTTACGGCGGGGGCCCCCATGAAAATTTAATAACCCCGCGGCAAACCCAATCAGCCGCGCATGCCGCGCGCTCCCGTTGAGAGCCGAGGAATATTAATAGATAACTGTAAACAGGAGCGAATTCCAAGCAGCACGTGCCCCATTCCGTGGGCCGATTACCGGGTGGCGAGGCGGGTATGGGTGCAGGGGGTAGAGGAGAGAGAGAGACGGAGAGAGAGAGAGGTGATGGGTTGCGGGGGGTTATGGTGGAAGGGGATGGTGCAGAGCTGGAACAGGGAGGCGGTGGAAATATTTAATGTGAAGACGTTAGCACTGGGAGGGAAATGAGATGGTCACAGCACGAGCAAGATGGAAATGAAGCGGCGGGTGAGAGAGCGCCAGACCTCTCTGCTTTGCCCCTCCACCCACCCCAATTCCACCAACCACTACTCTCTGATTCGCCCTCCCTCTGATACCGGTCGTGCTTTTTGCCAGAAGTTCACCATTGCCCTCGGTTAACGACCAACAGAGACAGCCGTCTAATACGCAAGAGGATGCAGGCAGGTTTTATTTTCTCATTTAGTCTGCTCCGGCCTCTTATCTCATTTTTGTTTAATTTCGCACGCACAGACACATCCCGAGGATCTCGCACACAGCAAAAAAAAAACTGCACTAGTTGCGTTGTTCCCGTTATCAATAAAAAAACATGCGCGAGTGGGCAGCAACCGGTGCATTTAATCCGCGTTATTGGAAACTAATAATACAATAAACAGCAGCTATTTCGAAAGCATTTAGTATTAATCAAAGCACTAAAATGTGTCTATATTACAATTTATTATACTTAGCTGTTAAAATGAAACCTTTGTGCATTTAAAAAATAATATTTGCTTAGTTTGTACTGTATTTAATTTTACCCATTTGGAATGCTCACTTTACTGTTACTCATTGTTTTTTTCGGTAAAGTCACGTATGTAGAAATACAATAAAATTATATTAAAACAAAAAACAATCACGACGTTTCGATCATAACACAAGCGATCTTCATCAGGTGTCAAGAACAAATCACGGAGGTAAATACAACAAAAAGATGAGAGACGAGAATTCAACAAACCTGAAAAAACATTATGTGAAGCACGTCCAGTCAGGCCAACAACACAGTTAGACACTTCCTGGCGGACCACGAATTTCAGAAGAGTGTTAAATTTCGTGTTCAACCTTTGGATTGCACATACCAGCAGAGATAGAATGAAAAAAAAATACGAGGTACACGGTCCATCTTTCCTCCCTCCTTACCTCTTGGTGGACTTGTATATGTATTTCTACTGACCGTGTACCTCGTATTTTTTTTTCATTCTATCTCTGCTGGTATGTGCAATCCAAAGGTTGAACACGAAATTTAACACTCCTGAAATTCGTGGTCCGCCAGGAAGTGTCTAACTGTGTTGTTGGCCTGACTGGATGTGCTTCACATAATGTTTTTTCAGGTTTGTTGAATTCTCGTCTCTCATCTTTTTGTTGTATTTACCTCCGTGATTTGTTCTTGACACCTGATGAAGATCGCTTGTGTTGTGATCGAAACGTCGTGATTGTTTTTTGTTTTAATATAATTTTATTGTATTTCTACATACGTGACTTTACCTAAAAAACCAATGAGTAATTTTATGCAGTCACGAAAGCTTTAATACTTTATTATCACTTTACTGTTGTTCAATACTTACATGTCTTCAATTCGGCAATAAATATTTGTATTGTGATAATTGCTTCTTTGTATATTAACCCAGGTCTCCGTTGCAAAGGGTTTATTTGACTCAACGGGCTTTCAACTGATTACAAATAAAGGCCACTGAGTAATTGAGTTATGCGTATTTCTTGTTGTTTTTTTATGCCAATGATCAGTTTACTGCTGGATGAATGCCTCCCAAAGCCATGATAGTCCTGCAACGTAACAATCCATCTAACACCTGCACACTTACTGATGTCATCACTCCATCTCCATGGCCGACATACTCTCAGGTGTGCGTGCTCCTATATGTGCCAATTTTAATTTTCCTTTCAGTATTTAAAAATACAATTCGAATTAAAAAAAAAACATCAAAACTGCTGATCCATGAATCAATACCAACACTTCTGATGAGAGCCACTCCAGCTATAAATATACATTATAAAAAAACAGGTTAAATTTCAGTGCAAGAAAAACAACAATTAAAGGCCTAGCCAACGTACGCCCTGTGCTGCTGGGCATGGTGCAAAGCGGCCTCATTCTCAGCGGCCGTGTCGCCCAAAGCATCCACCACAGTGTGTGCGTGCACACGTGTGTGTCTGTGCACGGGGGTTAATGCGTTTAAACGGGGCACGCTAATCGTCAGGGACGTGCAGCGATTAACCCGATCCCCAGTCGCGGGTCGGCCAGATGCGCCTGCCCCGAATTTCCCGCTCTCTCACTTGCTCTCTGTTTTTTCTTTTTTTCTATCGTGGGAAGCGCACGTCAGGTGGCCCGCCTACTGATCAGGAGCTGTTCCAGGTTATTAAGTTAAATCCATCGGCCACGGCTGATGTGAGATCTTCCGTGAGGAACGGCACAAAAAAAAACTGAATAAAATATTACGCGGCGCTACTTTTCCCAGTCGTGTTTTAATATTGCAAATGTGTTGTCGCAAGAACGAAGGGGTCCTTTACTTCGACTCATAAGAAGCAGAAAGGAGACACTACAATGATTAGCACATTAGATCTGGCATGGAAATTGAAATAATTGGCAGATTTCTTAAATATCCCCACCTCTGTCCACCCAGCAGTCGAAATGGATTCACCACCGTTAGTTAATCAGCAGGTCGCGTGTGCTAGGGTACTCCCACCTCTTCCAAGACGTCTGGCTTTGTGTGGAAGATTTGCTAAAATATTTTCTGGAAGGGCTCCATAGAGCTCCCTCTTGTGGAGCCCATTTCCACTAGAAAAGGTGTGAACAAGAAATTTCAGGGATACACCTTTACCTTGTATATAAAAATACTATTTAGGGAATTGGTCAAACATTCTAATGGAGATTCCTGAGACAGACTATATTCTATACACTCATGGGTGGAAGCCTGAAACAGACTCAAGAAGTGGTTTTATGACGGTGTTGGTGAGTTTCTCTTGTGTTTGCCAAAAATGTACCTAAGTGCAGAAGCTTCCAGATTGTCACATCTTTTTAGATGCATTTAGAATGCGAATGGAGTGTCTAGCACTTCTGTAAGTACGTCCATTGCAAAATATGTTAGAGATTAAGTCCAACAAAGATTAAGTCCAACAAAACCATAACACGCTTAATTCGAATACCTTGAAAAGTAACCAAGTACTTTTTTGTGAATGTTTTGTTTTATTTACAAAACTAATAAGCACTACTTGTTGAAACATAATGTGACTAAGGATTTAGATTTTTTTTAATCCCCTTTGATGTCGGGATTTTATCCAGGTTATTCTTGGTTTCCTCCAACACAACCAACATATTAATGATATTGGTCTAACATCCCAATGCAGAACCTTTGTAAAAAAAAGAGTCTGGAGACACAGTTACCTGAAAATATTAAGTATAAAATTAAGCTCTGGTTAGACTCCTTATTAGTACCACCTGACTTTCCTGGGTAAACAAATGTGTTGAGGCAGAAAACTCTACTCACAAGCGTAAGGTGACAAGTTCAAATCCCGGTTGGAGGTCGTTTTAGCTCATTATCTCCTGGGTTGATAAAATGAGTAGTGCTTTAGAGGCGGTTGTGTAGGTTTTCACAGTTGTGCCGAATAGCTCTTTGATGTGTTTTAGCAGAACTCAGTTTTGAAGAAGCTCCCATCACGTGGAATGAAATGTCGGACATCATGCCCAACAACACACAGCACATTCCGAACAAACATCGGCGAAATCTGTGGACTGTCAGTAGTGGTGGTTTTCACATGGGTTAAACTGGTCCACACAATGTGGTGGCATTACCGTGACTAGAATTTTCATTCCCGCCCATGGAAATGAGCACTGCCCCATGCTCAAGAACAGGGAGACACTTTGGGTCCAATTCACATATCGTTGGAAAATGTTCTGATATCTCCATCACCAACAGTGAAGAAAATGTTCAAGCGCATGATATATTAAACCGTATTTTTATATTAAAGACGAACAGCTGGCTCTAATGACTTTAAATCTCTGTTATCAAAACTAGCATGACCTACGTGTGTATGCGCACACTCGGGCAAAGCAGCCTTACGATGAGCATGATGACGAGAGCGTTCTTCTTGGCAACGTGGGCATGCGAGAAGATGTAGTGGACGACCGTGGTCATATCGCCCTTGTGGTTCTCTCGCAGAGCGATCACGCACTTGTCGTAGTGCCCTTGACCGTCAGCACGGAGTGAGCGAACAAGATGGCCCATCGACAAGAGAGCACAGAGCACAAACCCCACGTGAGACAGCCATACGGCAAGATTTGGTGCTTGAACGGTTGGCTACGTATGGTGCAAAATAATTTCAACATACATACAGTGAGGGAAAAAAGTATTTGATCTCCTGCTGATTTTGTACGTTTGCCCACTGACAAAGAAATGATCAGTCTATAATTTTAATGGTAGGTTTATTTGAACAGTGAGAGACAGAATAACAAAAAAAATCCAGAAAAACGCATGTCAAAAATGTTATAAATTGATTTGCATTTTAATGAGGGAAATAAGTATTTGACCCCTCTGCAAAACATGACTTAGTACTTGGTGGCAAAACCCTTGTTGGCAATCACAGAGGTCAGACGTTTCTTGTAGTTGGCCACCAGGTTTGCACACATCTCAGGAGGGATTTTGTCCCACTCCTCTTTGCAGATCTTCTCCAAGTCATTAAGGTTTCAAGGCTGACGTTTGGCAACTCGAACCTTCAGCTCCCTCCACAGATTTTCTATGGGATTAAGGTCTGGAGACTGGCTAGGCCACTCCAGGACCTTAATGTGCTTCTTCTTGAGCCACTCCTTTGTTTCCTTGGCCGTGTGTTTTGGGTCATTGTCATGCTGGAATACCCATCCACGACCCATTTTCAATGCCCTGGCTGAGGGAAGGAGGTTCTCACCCAAGATTTGACGGTACATGGCCCCGTCCATCGTCCCTTTGATGCGGTGAAGTTGTCCTGTCCCCTTAGCAGAAAAACACCCCCAAAGCATAATGTTTCCACCTCCATGTTTGACGGTGGGGATGGTGTTCTTTAGGTCATAGGCAACATTCCTCCTCCTCCAAACACGGCGAGTTGAGTTGATACCAAAGAGCTCCATTTTGGTCTCATCTGACCACAACACTTTCACCCAGTTGTCCTCTGAATCATTCAGATGTTCATTGGCAAACTTCAGACGGGCATGTATATGTGCTTTCTTGAGCAGGAGGACCTTGCGGGCGCTGCAGGATTTCAGTCCTTCACGGTGTAGTGTGTTACCAATTCTTTTCTTGGTGACTATGGTCCCAGCTTCCTTGAGATAATTGACAAGATCCTCCCGTGTAGTTCTGGGCTGATTCCTCACCGTTATCATGATCATTGCAACTCCACGAGGTGAGATCTTGCATGGAGCCCCAGGCCGAGGGAGATTGACAGTTCTTTTGTGTTTCTTCCATTTGCGAATAATCGCACCAACTGTTGTCACCTTCTCACCAAGCTGCTTGGAAATGGTCTTGTATCCCATTTCAGCCTTGTGTAGGTCTACAATCTTGTCCCTGACATCCTTGGAGAGCTCTTTGGTCTTGGCCATGGTTGAGAGTTTGGAATCTGATTGATTGATTGCTTCTGTGGACAGGTGTCTTTTATACAGGTAACAAGCTGAGATTAGGAGCACTCCCTTTAAGAGTGTGCTCCTAATCTCAGCTCGTTACCTGTATAAAAGACACCTGGGAGCCAGAAATCTGTCTGATTGAGAGGGGGTCAAATAGTTATTTCCCTCATTAAAATGCAAATCAATTTATAACATTTTTGACATGCGTTTTTCTGGATTTTTTTGGTGTTATTATGTTTCTCACTGTTCAAATAAACCTACCATTAAAATGATAGACTGATCATTTCTTTGTCAGTGGGCAAACGTACAAAATCAGCAGGGGATCAAATACTTTTTTCCCTCACTGTACATACATACAAACGACAACGGCAAGCCGTACAGCGATTTAACGCATGGACAATTAATGCAACACTGAGACACACCGATAATGAATATAACAGACTGAATTCAACAGTGAAACACAAAAAAAGTTAATCTTATTCATAGCCAAAAGTCCCATTATTTCATGGCGGTGACCGATCGGGTTTTCGTTCTCCATATACTTCTATGCTGTGGCTCTTCTCAAGTCGCATCCTCTGTACTCATATCTCATTTCACCACATCCTTCCATCTCACCCTCAGTCTCCCTCTTTTCTATCTGTGCTGCAATGGTGACACCTCCGTAGCACTTCTAATTGCATATTGTTTGTTTCTTCTCAACACACAGTCAAACCATTTAAGTCTTCACTCCCTTGTCTTGTCAGGAATATTATTAACATGTGCGAATGGTCTAACTTATTCATTCTGCCTCCTTTTCCTTATATATACTTCCAACAATCATCTGAGCATTCTCATCTCTGGACTTTCAAGCCACTCTGTCTTATTTATTCCCAGGCAGTGAATACAGCACTGAAACACGCAGACAACGACTTGCAGGTGATGTCTCCTGAACATTAACGCTCAACAGAAGCACAATCTAGGTGGCAGAGCTCTGGCACAGTAGTTTGTGCACTGCACAATGAGCCAGCTGAGTTCTATTTCTGGCCATGACTAAAATCAACAGTGAGTAATATTCGAACCAGTCATGGGTCTCCTCCCATCATTAAACCGCACTGGTCAACATGGTGAAAAATGGTGAAATAGCCCTCAAGACCAACACGACATGGGGAGGCCTTTATCCAGCAATGTATTGATGAAATTCATAACTATCATTACATTTCCTAAAAGCACAATACAAGGAATAATAAAGTAATTTGCTTTATGACTATATTTGAGGTAGGGGTGGCAAAACAGACATGATATGAAGCCTGCATGAAATAACCACTTCCAAGAAACATAAATAAGGAGATGTAGTACATCAAGTATGTTGCTTATTGAGTGATACCCTCTTTTTGCATGAGCTATCTATGGGTACATGGACAAACATTTAAAGCAAGTTACTCGTGAAAAGGAGTCTTAAGACTCAGTTTAAACTTTCTCGCATAAAGAACCATTGTAATCATTAATTCACACGTATTTCAAATAGGAGTTGAAACAAATCCCATCACTTGAATATCATTGCTCAAAATCACACACGTTCATCATTCGATTTTGAACTGTAGATAAAAAATTAAATAAACACCCTTCAAAGTTTCACACAATCTCAAAGTGTTGCTTAAGAAAATGTAAAAGAAAGAAAACGGTAAAAGCACGTTTTTTCCCTCTCCCATCACCCCGCCACACACATACCGCCTCTCTTTTTCTATTTTCTCAATTTTAATTTAAGCAATCTTTGAAAATCCATTTGGGAAAAATTGCACCAGGTCTAGCTCAAAGGTGCTGCGATGCTAAAACGTTAAACGGAATTCTAATTTAGCTTCAGTTCCACTAGGAACAGACCCCTACAGGTTTTTACAGCTCAATGTGGAGCCATTAACCCTGGCACTGATGAGCTCCCTAACCCAGGCGGGCCAACCGATAACCCGCATCGCACCGGCTGCACGTTTGCACATGTTTTATTTTCATTTGTTTTTCCTGCAAAGGCATCCCATTACCCGCTGCCACTGTTACACATGCACGCATACGCACATGCACGCGACACGCATATTTATGTCACCATAACCTTCAACCATGCATTGAGCCGGCTTACTAAAACTGACTCTCCATTTGTCTTCTGGAATTGTTGAAAGGATAAAAGAAAATAGATATATATAAAACACACTGCAGTAAAGTTTGCAGAGCAAACTGACGTTTTTGAGCTAAGTAAGAAGGTGGTGATGGCAAGGTAAGGGTTAAAGATGAAACCAGATAATTATAGACTAATCTTAGCATGTCCTCTGCTACCTTACGGTAAAAATATATATAAAAAATAGACACATGTAAAGTATCCGAAATGGAGAGAAAAGAATGGCAGCAGTGTAGCTTCCATTTATGTAGATAATTAGCTTTTCGGGCGACCAAAATGTTCGCGAGTAATTTAACACGTCTGTTCAAAACAATGTAAGCAGCCATAAGACTGAGTTAGTGCTATAATAGTGTCCGTCAATGAGTAATTAATGACAAAAGTTTTTTTTAAGATGCAGTTTTGTATTCTGTAATATATTCACATTAAGTGACCAAGACAAGTCAGATAATTGACCAAAAAAATTGGGGGGAGAGAGGCGGGGGCGTTTAGTATGTATGTTATTAGACATTAATTGATTAATTACATGTACATTTAATGTGTTTGGCGAGTCAGTGTTATGAGTGGTTGACTGATGTTCATTCCAAATGAGCTTGGTGCACAAGCGTAATAAATTACAATAAAATAATTATGCTAGGACGCCAATAACTGCAATTGACTAATTTCACTTAAGCCATATCAATATATAAGTTGGCAATTGAGTATTTACCTCTGTTTTACTAAATATGGTATTTTTTATTTAAAGCTTTCGTGACTGCAGGGATTCATATTCTTGATTCTTTCGGTAAAGTCACGTAAAAGGGAAACAATAAAAAAAAAAATTCTAGATTTGAAGCTTTGGTGACTGCAAGGATCCATACTCTTTGGTTCTATTCGGTAAAGTCATGTAGGTAAATATTTTTTCTTATTTTATTGTTTCCCTTCTACGTGACTTTACCGAAAGAACCAAGAATAAATATGGTATTGTCCATTTTTATTTTTGTTACATGTCCAAAACATTACAGCCTTTTCTCCTTCTCCATAAGGATTATTTTTTGCTCCTCAAAAGTCTGAATCTCAATACACTCAAGATTCTTAACATGCTGCAAATATTGAAAAGGTAATAATGTACATGTTTCCATGTTGATAACTGACCATTTTGAAACTGCGTCTCAACACGGAGGTACTGGCGGAGCAGATCCAGCACCACGGACTTCATGTGTCCCCGGATACCACTGCGATATCTGCGAGAGACAGAGAAATTAGACAAATAACAATAAATCGGGGTGGCCAGGTTGCTCAGGAATCAAAGACACATTTGATTTGACCGGGGTCTCAGGTGTGGTGAATTGATGGTCTCAGTCTGGTCACCAATGAACGTGTAAAAAAAAACTCAGCCCTTTGTCAATGCACTGGTGAATGAGGGCCTCTGCGTGTAAGTTGTTTGGAAATACTGGTCAGTGCGGATTGGTGAAAAGGAGGGGCCAAAGACCGATTCAGATATCACTCACCACTGATATTAGCTGGTCCGTAGAGCAGCGCGTTAACCACTACGATACCACTCCATCCCAGTTACGGGTCAGTCAGGGGAAAACTGTCCAATACTGTTATTGTATGACGATAGAATGCCGATGTTAGCGTGCAGTGGTATTGCTATATTTACACCTCCTATGTATCCCTAGGGTCACCTTATAAGAGGCATTTTGTTTCAATGAGCTCTCACCTGCTTTATTTGAAAGCATTTGATTTCACAGTTTTTATTTACGTAGGAAATGCCATCAGAGGCCATTTAAGACTCCTGAACACTGCCCACAATTATTGAAAAAAATATTTCAATAAGATCCAAATTTAGTTGTAGCCAAATAACTGCTTAACCCGAACAATTTATGCGTTGGCATTTGCATCGGCCTTGCACCGTTCACCTTTTGACGTTTTTTGGTCTAGCACTGGTGAGACAAAGCAATAAAAGAGGTTGTCTGGTGGAGGTCAATCAGTTTTAAGACGAATGCCTACATTATCAAAGCATATGTTTGTATGTTTTACCACAAGTATGTGTCGTTAATGCAGACTTGATGCCTTGTAATAGGTGTCTATTTTGGTGTTTGAACATCTTAACACTTGTATAATTGTCATAAAGAGGTAAAGCATTTTCTTTTTTCATCATCTTGATACTGGCAAAAAGGGTGCCCTTGATAAAGAGCCACAATTATTCGTATAAACTGAAGGGCAAGTGTTTTTAGAAAGCAGCTTTAAGACTGGCAGCCACGTGAATAAATGCTGGAGGCCAGCACTGATGTCAACACACACAGCACTATATATTATTCATTTTGGGCTGAGAACAGCTGCACACCAATTTCCACTTACCAATGGGCATGCAACTGCTTGCCACAATTTGGCATCCAAGTACATATAGGTTATTTAATGAGAACCAATAGGCTCCTTATTGCTTGCTATGTAAAGGAAATATCATTACGTCCATGTGTAGGTTTGGTGAAAGAAAGTTCATGTGTTTTGATGAATCTACAAAACCCATATACCAATCGCTAAAAACTATGCAGCTTACTAATACAAATGACAAGCTGTGTATAATTTTGGGCAAGATAAAAAAAAGCCAAAGTGATTTCTTGCTCAAACGATAATTGAGGCAGTGTTTATTTCCTTTTTATAGCCGAGCCAGTGGTGAAATTCCACATTCCTCCGGCAGGGGATATTCTATCCATAGGACAACCACTAGTGCCTCTCACGCAAGGTGGTACCAATTCTGAATAAAGAATGGGCTGTGCTAACCCTCACCAGGCTTTTAACTAGCAACCTTACAATTGTGAGCCGCTTGCTCTACCTCAGAGCCACATAATTGCCATCGCCAAGATTGGCAACACTTTACTTTCAAAAAAACATTTTGTATTTTCACAAAACCTACCTGCCAGCGCAATTAGCACACATGGATTGTGATCACGTGGGTGAAGGAACAAACATTCTTTATACAGTTTAATGCCCAAACAAACTAAAAGCTCCTTTAAGGGACTGGATTTGTTAGCTTGTTTTTTATTGGGAACAAACCTCTGCACAAGCTGAACGATGGTCTGCGTGTTCATGAAGAAGACCTCTCGCTCAGATTTCCGCTGCAATGTTGCTGCGTGGCTGTCAAGGATATTGGCGATCTGCAAGGAAAGAAAATCGTAACAGTAACCATTATTAACTACTGCGTAGGTTTTCATGATTGTGCTGTGAAGCTCTCCGATGTGCTTTCTCATTGTACCACGTGTTGTATGACATTTCGCTCCGCATGCTGAAGCAGCTTCCAGAACGTGCAGAGAAACGTCTCGGGCATCATGCCGAACAACACGTGGCACAACCCGAAAGACATTAGGGAGCAGTACAAATTATGATTCTATTGGCTAGAATATTCTAAATAAATGTGATGCCTTTATGAATGGATATTCAATTGCTCTATTTATGAGCAGTACTAATAACGTTTAGTAAACGTAGAATATTTATCTGAAGCAGATATTTTTTATGAATGCCACGCTTATTGACTACATTAATTTCACCATTTGTTTTGTTTGGATTGTCTGGGCTGATTTTTATTTTATTTTATTGAAGACTTAATATTATTCACACTTTTTTCCAAGTTCTTGGTGCCACATATTTGGTCATAATCTTCTTTTAATATTCACGCCCAGTTTTAAACTTGCATTCACATGAAACATTTCCAAAGGGCTCTTATATGGGCTGAAATTTGTATCATTAATTCATTATTACATTTAAATAACAAGCCCTCCGTTTATAAAATGAGACATCAAACTATCTTTCGAAAAAAAGTATAGCAGAGTATGTGCTCTCGGGACCAATATCATTCAGCAGTATTGTTAAAAGAAGAACACTATGGATTAGTTTCATCCCTTTGCGTCCCATTAGAAGATGTGGGCTTGTTATAACAATGTCACACTTGTGAGTATGTTCTATTAAGTGGAATAAACATACAGGCATCAATACAGAAAAGGCAATAATAGTAAATTTTAAATGTAGTCATAAGATAAATAACAGGTAAAACAATTCACCGTACAATTACCATGCATATATTAACTACGAACTAGGCTTATAAATTATGGGAACATAAATCAGTTTGCATTAATCTGCACGGACCGTAAAACCAGCCCGTATCCTTTTCAGTCAACGTTAATTATTACGTTGGAACAAAAATACATTCAGGCAGAGACAAAATACCATCTTAAAACATTATATAATAAATAAATAATATTCCCATTGTGCTATATGGCATAAATATATTTCATCTCAGCATGTATAGTTTTTTTTTTTATAAATGAACTGTGGTTTTGTCACTGTCTGTTATCTGTGTGCTGGATGAGTGGAGTTAGTAAGCCACCTAGTGGTTCCAAAATAAAACTACAGTATTAAGAACTAAACATTTAAACACGTGTAGGTCATAGCACTTGCCAGAGAGTCTAAATAGATGAGAGCAAATCTATGCCAGCTAACTCTGGCAATCATCATTGGCAACAGTTGCCACACCATTTTTCATTGTGAAAAATCTAGTTGCTCAAATCTGGAAAAATCAGATTGCTCGTGCCTATCATAAGCAACCAGGATGGCAATTTTTTATCATATAACATACAGAGGTCACATGACTGCCCGAGGTTGTGTACTCTGAAGACCAATTGACTCTTCAACAAACTCTGTTTTCATATCCCAGCCAACACTTTATGCCATTGTTGTACCAAGGTGCTATAGTTGCTCAAGTGTATGTATAACATATTCTTGCTCTTGGTTATTTCAGTAAAGTCACGTAGATATAAAAAATAAAAGTAAATAAAACAAAAATAAAACTTACGACGTTTAGATCACAACACAAGCGATCGTCATCAGGAGGAAAAAGGGGGGGGGGGGTAAAGCCACCGAAGGCAAGCTGCTTTTAACGGTTTAAAAAAGGGGCACTGTTGGAGCCATAAGACAGAAAGTGAATGTATTATTTCTGTGTAAACATTTGATGAACATCTGTCATACATTTGTTGAAGATTGTTTAGAACACCCCTTTGGTTAGACACTCCGTTGGTTTAACTCTTGACATTAATTACAGTCTGATGGTATAAAAGGGAAGCCAGGAGAAGAGCCAGGCAGGAGCGAGTGGACACAGTCTTTGACTGTGTGATAACGTGATAAAGTGGACAGACGAGATGTAACTTTGGAAATAGTTCGTTTTGTGCAACTAAGAAATCAAGAAACAGTTTTTTTTATTTAAGACACGTCAAACACGTGTCAGACTTATTGCTCCCACAGGTTAAGGCGTAGCTTATTTTTTGGTACAAGAAAGCTGCGCCTACAGATGTGGCACAAGTGTCCCGGTAACAGAACTAAGTGGGTGGGACATATGTGCCATGGGGTCAGACACCACCAAGGTGAGGCCCAGAAGGTGACAGGATAGGGACGAAAGCCTACAAGGAGAAAATATCACAACTAGTTATGACTTAAAGTGGTTGATGACATCCTTCCAATGATTGCTGAGATTTTACCCATCATCTCGGTTGAAATTGTGTCTGTGTCTGTATATAAGGATGGCTTCATGAATGAATCTTTGTTGATAGCCAGTGGGCTTGCAAAGTACCATCGTCTTAGCGAAATCAATTTCGTGTGAGCCAACCGCATTGAAATTTGAAACCTTGTTTCAAATCTGCCTTATGCTCACGAACATGGTCCGAGGCATGTCGCTTAGTTTCCCCAATGTAACTGCTGCCGCAGACACAGCTTAGTTTGTAGACACCGGGATATTGCATGTCAGGGATCCTGTCCTTCACAGATGGGATCAGATCACGAATTGTATGTATTGTGTTAAATCGAACCCGGATCTTGTGTTTGTTCATGATTTTGGAAATATTTTTGGTGATCCCTATGTATGGCAAAGTGATGGTTTTGATTGGATCCTCAGATGGCTCCTTCCTCTCGTTTGGGGTGATGGCTTTGTGGATTGTGTAGTCAGAATATCCATTCGCCTTGAGAGCTTGGTGCACGTATTTGAGTTCACTGGCTAGCGGAGATGCATCGAGTTCTATGGAGTAGAGTTTTGATGAGGGAATTCTTCTGGGATGGATGGTGGTGGGAGTCAGGTTTAAGGTAGGCATCAGTATGGGTTGCTTTGCTGTAGACAGAATGGCTCATTGAGCCATCTGGCCTCTTGCATGTACAACCTTTTTATCATCTCCTGGTCTATCAGGGCCTCTCCATGCCAAGTCATGGGGATTATTTGGCCATACTTCAAAATGCTGGTCAGTGCAGGTTCGTGAAGGTGGGCATCATTGGCATGGGAGTATAGTACTGTGCAATAATGGAGTTTGTGATACTATCATCTGATCCCCCCAACGTAGTCGCACAGCAGCCTATGAACACATATGTATGGTGGTCATCCATTAAAACACTATCTAGACTCGACCCTGCTTGTTTCCAACATGTAACAAGTATAAGGTGTAGATTTTAAAAAGTCTGGATGTTATATTTTATGTGATATGAAGGGCCATTGCCTGAAACGTCACCTCTTATATGTGTTGTCTTTTTAAGCCAGTGTTCCTGAAACCTGTGCCGAATTGTTATGTTGATTGTGCTTGTGCACCACTGCCAATGCAGCATCACCAAATAATCGTTCATTATGTTTAATATGATATGTATATATCACTTGACACGATGTACACCCTTGCTGTGAGATGTTCCATTTCAAGGGATTATCCAGATAAAATGTTTAAATAAAGTTTTATATTTGTGGGTGGAATCTGGGCTATTTGGTCATCGGCATAGTTGCTCCTAATACATTTCTACGATGACAGTTGTTAGAAACAATTGCCCTAACACTGTCCTCGTGAATTTTTTGCCTTTAATGACACAAATGTTTCTAAAAGGGCTTAGTGCCCTTTTGATCCGGGCACTTGCACACCGAGACATTTATAAAGTCTGCGTGAGAACGGGCCAATGAAGAAACTTGAGTACAAAATGCTCAAACAGTAAACATGCTCATATGTAATCAACAGGCGTTTGTTTATGCGAGTCAGCTTAAAGGGCTGGGGAGGAAGGAGCAAGGAGAACAACAGAGAGCCCTGGTGTTTGGATCAATAATCACACAGGAGATTTGCCACACAATATTCCTATCTGGCCGTGTGCCACTGTGGCAGAAGGCTTGACTCGAAGGCAGAAGGTTGTGATTTCACATCCAGGTTGGGTTTCATTCTATCTTTTCATCTCCAGGGTCAATCAAATGTTTACCACTATCTTTGTATTTCCAAAGCGGTTGTACAAAGAAAATGGTTCCTGCCATAGGAACACCGAATTTCCACCACTAGCTCAGGAAGCACCACTGGAGATAAGCATCAGCTAGTGCTTGTTTGGACAAAGACACACACCCATAGACAGTTTTCTAGCTGTTTGATGTTCTTGTCTACAAATTCACATGGATTTGCAATATTGCACGCTGTCTGCGCGGCAGATTTCCCGATGTCAACAGACATGACTCAGAGAGGTGTTAAGAAGAAATAATTTTTCCCATCATCTCCATGCCCACTGACTGTGGACATCCGTGGCCTTCTTCAATTGATTTTTCAGTGAGTGCAGCGACAGTAAGTTTGGCATGGTGGCACAAATGGTTCACGAACCACCCTCTAAACATGAGATGGAGTCGTGAAATAATTTTGTGTGCAGGTGCAAGGTGGAATTTTACAGCGCAGCATTGTGAGAGATCGCACTGGCTTGTGAATGCTTCATTCAGCAGTGGATTGACCATGGCTGTTGCTACTTCTGCTACTGATAATACGATTCCCAAGTTGTGTGCCCCCACCCACCTGCTGGCTGGGGAATTGGCAGAGCACTGATGTGATATTGCTGGCATACTGCGCCATCTCCTTGCGGATGGCCTTCTCCACGGAGGGCGGCACGCGCCCCGACACGCTCGTCATCAGGTCCTGCAGCTCCAGCAGCGGTAGCGACGGGTCCCGCAGAGTCTTCATCAGCTGCTCCACCCAGCCTTTCATCTGCGCCGATAAGGGGAGAAACAGTCGAAACAGGTGAACAGCAAGGACGGGTGAAGTGGAAGATAATGTGACGTTGCATCCTGTCACCAACCACAATCACCATCACCAACCACAACCCACCCAATGAGCACCAACCACAACCCCATCCCAACACCCAACCCAACCATCACTACCATACTCCTTGGTTCTTTCGGTAAGTCACGTAGGTAGAAATAAAACAAAATAAATCACGACGTTTCGATAGCAACACAAGCCATCGTCTTTAGAAGACGCTGGCTTGTGTTGCTATCGGCTTGTGTTGCTATCGAAACGTCGTGATTTCTTTTGTTTTATTTCTACCTACGTGACTTACCGAAAGAACCAAAGAGTATGGATTCCTGCAGTCACGAAAGCTTCAAATCAGGACATCACTACCATCCCAACCCACCACCATCCACCACCACCAATCACTACCAACGATCCACCATCACCAGCCACAACCCACGTCGCCGTACTAATGTAACGGTAAGACCCCTACAAAAGACTCCACAGTGACCATACCTTGGTGCTAAAGAAGGGCTCGGGGAGGCAGTATCCATTCATAACGTGGTAGAGAGTGTCCAGCACCAGGTGAAACACCTGGTGCAGCTTCTCGCCGTGCAACAGTGGCATGAGTTGCGGGGGCAGTACGTCCGTGTATAACTCCGCCTAAGGGGGGTGGTGGTGACCAAGGTGGGGCAAAGGGGGAGAAGGGCAGGGTGACAGTCAATCAGCACTCACAACGTTACTACAGAGAAGGCATGTAAAAATTCTACACCACTCTTGAGAACGTGCTTTTGTTCATTTTCTTGCCATATTCTCCAAAGCTTATCCCGATGGTGCTATCAGTGGATATCACCGAGCTACCTGAGATCTCTTCAAGTGATCTCTGGTCCACATAACAAAGGGCAGCACTTTCCCACCAGCGCTGCCACTGACAGTAAAATGTCGCATGACAGTCTAATCAATATTCTTCATTCTTAGAGCTGGAATTAAACCAAATTAAGTGCATTACCAAATTTAACGTGACATTTTCTTAGCGCAGTCATTGGTGACCAGGCTGAGATCGCGACACTTGAGGTACTCGGTTCAATCAGTGGCTACTGCCTGTATTCAATTCCAGGATTTCAGAGGTGCTGCCCAGGAGATTGTTGAGTACAGCTTTGTTGCCACGAACTAACATCAATGCGGCATTCCTGCAATCGGTCTCCCACTCGGCATCAACCAAGGGCAGAAGTGGGGCTTGGTGAGGCAATCGGCAGCATCCACGGGAGGCTCGGCAGCACATGGCGCTCACCTGCTTGACTCGCGTTGGGTCGTCCAACTGCAGCTTCGCCACCACACAGCCGGGCTCGAGCACAGCGCCGGGACGCTTGACGTAGTGCACACAGCCAGACTCGTTCACCACCATACTCATCACCATCTTCATTACCTGTGCCGTAGGAACGTGAGGAAAGGGGACGGCCGGGCATTGGGGGAAGATAATAGGAATGTGATGAAGAAGGTGAAGACATGGTGCTGCTATCAAACTGCTTTCAGCAATATACAAATTGCTACTAAAACATTTGAATTTGAGAAATATATTGAGATAAATTACCACCATACTCATCACCATCTTCATTACCTGTGCCGTAGGAACGTGAGGAAAGGGGACGGCCGGGCATTGGGGGAAGATAATAGGAATGTGATGAAGAAGGTGAAGACATGGTGCTGCTATCAAACTGCTTTCAGCAATATACAAATTGCTACTAAAACATTTGAATTTGAGAAATATATTGAGATAAATTACACTCCAAATTAAAATAAATTATTGTGAGAAATTGTAGGCAACTCCTTTATCAATCTAGGTTTCTCAAGCAAACGTTTTGTTTACATCATCATAAAGTTCACCTCTAAGACCACTGTTGTTGTTCCATCTGCATCTGTGCTTGCAATAAAAAATTACGGGTAACTAGGACTATGGGCTTAATTGGAGCGATGAAATCAGCTTGTGTGCAGTAGTTAGATGGATTGTTGCATCGCAAAACTGTGAGAGATGGCAACGGCTTGCGGAGGATTTCATCTCGTAGTGGACAGATCATGGTTGATGATAACGATGATGATAACTGTCATGTTTGATTCATGATGTATCTATTTCGAACACACTTACCTCAATCTCAGCATAGCACTGACCCACGAACACATGTCCACCATCCTCCACCATGTACTGGATGAGCTTGCCAGCCGATGGCGCCCGCAGGATCGACGGATCATTCTCCTTCTCAAACACGCAGGTCTTGTTGCCGATCGTTAGCCGGTACCTGAGTGCAGCGAGTGGGCAGGACGTAGGCTTAGCCACGGCATCGTGGAGAGTCACTGATGGCATCGGATTCAAGGTCGCAACCCACGAGGCCAAGGTAGGAATTAAAAGTCTTGAGGCCATGGCCCTGGTCTGAAGCCACAAGGCCAAGCCTGCTCGGTCGAGGCCATTGTAAAGGCCAGGTCACCTAGTCTGGTTTATTAGCAAGAGTGAGCAAAGCTTGTGTTACAGTACAGACACTAGAGGCTGACCGAAATTCGGTTTCGGTTGCGGCGTCGAAAGTTGGCAAATGGCCTCTTTCGGCATAGTTTTGGTTTCGGCCGAAAGTAAATTTTTTACTTTTTTACTTTCGGTCTGGTTTCGTTTTCGGCCAAAACCGAAAATTCAGTTTCGGTCGGCCTCTAAGACACTGCCAAATACTTTGAAACAAAACTGATAACGCGATATTCTTTGGTCCTTTTATTATTTTCTATCTACATGACTTTACAGAAAGAACCAAAAGAATATGAATTCCTGCAGTCACGAAAGTTTTAAGTCAAAATGATAACACGATGTAACATAATTTTTGTTCCTGGGTAGTGTTATTTCGTAATTGCTTATGCCTAAAAAGTATAAAAAATGGCGATTATTCCCCACAAACTTTGCTTTTGTGACCAGAACAGTAATATTTAGAAATTTACCTATTTCCAGAACATTACAGATAGATTCAGTGCTGAGTAAACTTGGAGTAACTTCTCCAACATTCTAGAACTTTCCAGCAATATAAATAGTAGTATAAATACAGGGGCCTTAAGTCCACCAGTTCAGTTTAGTTCCAGCTGCGAAAGTGGATACACATTTTTCTGAGATGGCATCAAGAGGCTGCAAACATCCGGCAGATGCATTTTGCTATGTCTGCGGCCAATTTATCAAGACAAGAGTGAAAAAGTAGTCTGTGGAAGCATCTGCTAAGATGTGTGAGGCCTACAAGGCATATTTCGGCATGCCTGCCGGGGATCAAGACAAACCCTGGGCACTTAATTTCACCTGTGAGCAATGCAAACAATACCCTGGAAGGTAAGATCGACAATTGTTGCTCGGAATTTTATGTTATAGAATTGCTGCTTCTTAATGATTTATTAATTTGTCTGTAAAAGATAGCTTTTCCAAAGACTTAACGCATCCTTAAATAAGTCTGATTGTCTTAAATATGATAGATAAAAGGGAGCATAATGGTAATCAGTACATGTAGAGCCCTTTGTCTACAATGGGTTGAGGCCCTACCCAACACCATTCAGGCTGTTAGGATTGTTTGACCATACTTCATCAGGCCGGTCAGTGCAGGTTGGTAAAGGCAGGGAACACAGATAGATGTAGGAGCATAACACTGTTGTACTCTACAACCGTGGATATTGCTGCACTGCTCTCTGCTGCCCAGAATGTAAAAGGTAAAGGTGCAAACCTGCAATTGATTGATCATGCCACTCCTGGCAAAAAAGGACTCCACTAGAGGAAGCACCAGAGCCCCCTTCTAGGCGGTAAATAACCTACTACTGCTACACTCGTGTTTTGATTTAATAAACTTGTCCATTGTTCCAAATGTCGTGCCAAGAGATCGGATCAAAACATCGACCTCTGGATTTCAAGTTCAGTGTGCTAACCATTAGACCATGGGAATAATCCCCCAATAATGTATAAATTTAATTGGGATTTATTTTTTTAAAGAAAATACTTGGCTATGTCACGTGGGCATAGGCTGCTGTCGGTCCTCACCGGTCAACCTCCTCCTTCATGTATGTTGTGTGGCTGCTGCCATCGTAGGAGAGCAGGAGGCCTCCGTCACTCATGCGATGCACGTCCACCTCCATGTGCGAATTGTTCATTGTCACCACGTACGTCGACGGAGACTGTCGCGTCACCTTAAAATTACATCGACAACAATATCAAGCGGATAAATGGCCAGGGTGGAGTGGTGACACAGTGGTTTTAACACTGTGCCATGAACCCAACCGAAACCAACATTGGTGTCCAGCATGAGAAAGTATGGTCAAACAGCCCCCATGACCGACACAGCATGTGGAAACCTCCAATCCAGCAGTAGATTGACAAAAGACTGTACATTTTTACAATTATGTATATTTATTATTTCAGATTTGTTTTTACTCTTAAGAAAAGGACTTGAGTAGGACACATCACTCGAAGGGACGATGATCAAGATCGTTTACCAATTGAGATTTAAAGAAATAATAAAGTATATGTATTTGATAAGTAAAATGCTCTGGTAAGGGCTGATTGTTTTAATCTAAATTTGCTGTGAAGATGGAGTGATTAAATCAGCCGGTGGGCAAATGCTAGGTGGATATTACATCGTGAGAGATGGTAGCGGTGGCGATTTGGGGAGGCCTTCATCCCATAGTTGAAAATATCTTCCCAGTGATCAAACAAGGGACCCCTTCTGCAGTGCGTGCTGTCAAGCCCAAATCTTACCTTCAGGGTGTACTTCATTCCTTCATAGATGAGCTCCACATTGACGGAATTGGTGAGGGTGTGTGCCGGCAGAACCTGGCCCCTGCGGAACAATTCATCCGTTGTTTTATTTAAACCTTGCTTACGCTGCCCCAAGTCGATTGACGTTCTTAGTCCCTACTCACAGGGGAAAGCTGTAATTTAGGAATCATCAATACCGGGGAATTTGGCCTGGCCAGACATCATATTGACCCATGGTGAGATTTTTAGCCGGGACGAATGGAGTTAACATCCCGGGTTCTTTATTGGAGGGCGCCATGGGATCTTTAATTTCCAAGGGGGCAGACAGGCCCATGGCTCTAATGGCTCATCCCAATGACAGTGCCTCCTTGCGGTAGGGGGTTTCGCTTAGCACCTAGAGCTGTGCTGGTGCATTTTCATGAGCTATGGCTTAGAGGGTAGAGTGTCTTCCACTGTCAGTGCCACTTTAATGCAAGCAGCATGCCTTCTCCTCTGTGGCCCCAATTCCAAGTAATTTGCAGTCAACTTCGAAGATCTTGTAAGACTAGGCTAGGAGGCTGGTATTCTTGTGAAATGCCTCCACATTTAACTTCTGTCATGAGAGTTTTTCTCGAGCATGGGTGGAGTTTTTTTGCAAGTATACAGAAATTCTGTCATATGCAAATAATCATAAAGCACTGGCCAAGCTTACCAATAATGAACAGACGTTCAAGAGTATTCACGCAATGAGGATTTGTTAGGTAAAGATATATTCATATTTGGGGAGCAAGGATGCATTTCCCCTCTGCCCCAGGATTGCGATTCGATTTAAGAATCTGTTTTTTTACTATTTGGTGAAGGCATTAGTGGCTGCAGAGGTCATGGTAACCCTTTACAGGTAACAATGTTGAAAAATAAATATAATTACACGTGTGATTTGATTTACGTGTAAGAAGATTAAGAATTGATATTCGGTCATTTATGAAAGTATACTTTAAAATAAATAAAATATTAATTTTATAATTTTTCCATTTACTTGCACGAGTCACCTACACCATAAAGTACTCGTCCATAATGTTTCACGCGGTCTGTTGTGAGTGAGAAGATTTTGCTCCGTGAAGCTGTTTGTTTGCACAAAGCCTGTCGTTAGAGGGGGTAAATTTCACTCGGTTGAAAAGAAATCCCTCAACGTGTGGGATTTAAAGCCAGACCCCCAACTCCTCCCACCCCACCATGAGCAGTGACCAATCACAACTGCCTGCTGGCTACACAACAATTCGCCATTTGCTGCTGAGCCATTCCTCGTAAATCTTTCTCTCCGGTGCTCTCATGTGACAGCGCGTCGAGGACGTGCCAGTAAGGTTGTGGGCGGTGTGTAAAATATCACCAATAAAGATTTCCCAGATCCTCGTGGGAAATGGAAATTTCCCTTATGGCTAATTCCATCACTTGTGGGTGTTTTACGTAAACAAAGCAAGGCTGCGAATTATCTGGTCGTAGCAGGCAGCAGCGTTCCCGGCCATAACTAAAGGAGTCATGTAAACCATCCTAAAGGAACCATCAGTCAATCGATCGATTTCTTTGTATAGGAGCTGATGACGGTTAGGCTTGAACACGAATGCGTATTTTCAAAGGAAGGCGCGATTGCACTGGTACCGAGCTTTATACGTTTCCGTGTTGAACCTCTGCCCAGTGTTTATTCATCTATGCTGGAGACCTTTATTGAGATTTTGTATACATTTTTGTTAAAACATTTTTTAGCAATGTACAGCTTCCTCTGGCATTTAAGTGGTGCACGCCGATGATCCAGAGTGGTATAAAGGCAAGAGTAGGTGGATCACATAGTTTAATGAAACCCCCAAACCTGCTGAGCTGTGAGGTGGCCAGGAGATGGCAGTAGAGTAAGTAGCTTTGTGAACTCGTCTGTTGGACCTATGAATGTTACACCCTTGTATGCGTGGGTTTTCTCCAAGCGCTTCGCTTTCCTTCCAATTCCGAAATCGATTCCGAATAGAATCTGAAGTAAAAGGCCATGCGGGACGGCGTGTGGCACAGTTTGGCACCACCTATCATGGAGTGCGGTCGTGTGGCGACAGTTCTCTGCGGTGTGTACAGCACAATGTGTTTAAAAACAGCAGCACTACGCCTCTAGAAATAAAATGAACGCTAACCGCATGCGCGTTCTGAGATTCAGCGGTGAACAGGACCCACCCTGCGAACTTGCAGACGTCTCGGAACGAAAAAATGTGAAATGCGAATTGACCAAACATCCCAATGCAGGTCACTCCTGAAAAGGATTCTTGAGACTCAGCAGCCCAAAAAATATTCAGTGAGAAATTAATCTCTGGTTAGTACCACCTTGCCTTGGCAGGAGGCGAGATTTGGCAGAGGTTATAGGGCACGGGGCATGGCTCTACACGCCCAAATAGACGTGGTTGTCCCGTGTTTTGCGTGCGAGGCTCGGGGTAGTTTAATTGTGTCATATGGACCTCTCCAGCGAGTGCAGGAAATTGGACATGCTGCTCCGGAAGGAGCCGTCGGCCACATGCAGAGCACCCGACACGATCCCCAGCGTCGTGTTCGGTCTTTCTGCCTGCACCACAATAAAGCACATTTTGTATTTTTGTACCTTTTTTTTAACACGACGTTTTTAGTGAAACCGAGTAAAACATACATCCATCTTTACAACCGCTGAATTGCTTCCTCTTCTTAGTTGTAATATCAAAGACAAACATTATTTCCACAGGACGACAATAGTGAAGTATGTATTTCATAGTGAACAGATTACATACAACGTGCATTGCTACACCCCTACTTGGCACTCTCATCATCATCACCATCATCAGCCAGGATAAATGTACTTTTAGGATGACGGTCGCCATCCTTCACTATCCTGCGATGCATTACTCAGCACTAACTTTGCCAGGAAAAAAACAGCCAGAAAGCTCTCGCATGACAGGTTTTGAGCATATATCTTTGTTAGTTTACATATTAGTATGATAGTCAACCTATATCTGTTTAATATTTAATGTTTCTGGAGCTTATTTTGTAATTTGTGCTCTGATCAATCTGGAGGTAATCTGGCAGGATTGATTTGTGCTGCAGGGAATTACATGTTTAGCTTCCATTTAACATTGATTTGTGTTTGCAATATATATGACTCCTTATGTGACGCAGTGTTTTTTGTCTTGATTGCTTTACTTAATGCTTTACTCTGTTTTGTTTGCTTTTGTCATTTTACTGACCAAAGTCATTCTCTAAAATGAGACTGTCCTCATCTCTTGACTTCTAACCTGGTTAAACTAAATAAACTTGAAATTTTGATGTTCTGTACCTGCACTTTCTCAGAGATGAGACGGTCGAGCCAGCCGGTGTCAATGGTGTTCTCGTGGAAGCTCTCCGTCTCTAACAACTTGATGAGGTACTCCACTGTGGTGCGGAAATCTCCGCGGATGGACAGCTCTTTCAGCGCCACCACCATGTTCCTGATATTCCCCCCATCCCACAGACGGCAGAGACACGGACGGCACACAGAGGTCAGGCCCACCTACGATTAGCACGGTTGGCTACGTATGGTGTGAAAGAATTTCAACATACACACAGAGAATGGACAAGGAGAATCAGGGTGGTCACCAATTAAGTTCCAAACCCGAGTAAACGAATTTTAAGTGGTTTAATCAAATTAATCATCGCCTTGAGGTGACAATTTGATTCAAGCATCAATTATTTTCGTAATAATTTTACCATCTCATTTGTATTGTTTCTCATGTTTTACATCTCACTTGCAAACCTTGTTCGTTCCATTAGCCAAATTGTTTCATCAGCATAGCATTATCATATAATACATTTTCATATAATATTCAAATAATTAAGTATGGGTGGCAACTCTACACGCGGCGAGAACAAAGGCAGAATGTGCCACCATCAGTGGCAGAGATACACTTGGGAAGTTGGGGAGTGTACTACGAGCAAAAGGTTCCCAGTGGTCATTGGTGAGATTACAGATAGGATCCTTTAAGTTGGCATCCCTCATCACCCATGAAAGGGGGAACTACTGCAAGATAATTATATTAAATCTTATTCTTAGCTCTTTCGGTAAAGTCACGTTGAGAATTTAGATTGTTTTATATATTTTATTATTTTATTGTTTCCCTTCAACGTGACTTTACCGAAAGAGCTAAGAATATGAATTACTGCAGTCACGAAAGCTTTAAATCAAAATATAGTAAATCTGTGCAACCATTGGCTACTTACGCAGGCCTGAATCTACTTTTCAATTCTATTGTGTATTTAAAGGTTATGTCATCAGCATTGTCGGGATTTGTCACCTTTTTGAAGGGAGAAAATACGAACTCATAAATGCCACGATATTTTTTTTGTCCAAAATGTTGTCATTGTCTCTTAGCCATATGTATATATATTTTTTGTATTTTACCAGGTAAGGCCCACTGAGCTATATAGCTCTTTTTCAGAAGCGACCTGGCCACAAATGATAGCTCAACAAAGTGTTTTATCATGTGGAAATGAATAGCAACCAAATTCTCTAAAACGCATGTTTCTAAATGTGAAGGGAAAAACCGGAAGACATGGAGCAAAATCCGCGCGACCCTGGGTGGCAACATGGAAACTCTAAATATACAGGTTAAAATGTGTTGGGGGTTTCCGGACACAAATTTGCACCCACAGTGGCTGTGTACTGCCAACCACCATTACCACCCCTGAGGCACTGAGCTGGCATATGGTCGACTCACGATATGGCCTCCTCCCGGTTCTCTCCCCAGGAGAAACAGTGGCCGAATTGCGAGTCGGCGAACTCGTGCAGGCCGCCTGCTGCCGCCACGCTGAAGTAGCCCCACACGTTCTTGTTGCTGCGGAAATTGAGTTCCTGCACCGTGCCCGCGCTCGGCTTGAATCCCTGCCGGACGAAGATATATTTTTTTTTTTACAATTACAGTCCAATGTTGCATATCCGATGGTCAAGTATCCGCTCCGATGATTTGACCGCCCTCTGCTGTTGCAGCGCCACATAGCAGTGTTCCAAAACAAGAGCAGCAAGCTCACTGCTCGCACAGCTGCAGGGGCACAGGCGTGGTGGGGGTGTCGCCCTCAATACAGCTGTATGAGATAGGTGCCCAGTGGACACATGACCCTAAGGAGCAACTGTGACCCTGAAGGGACATGGTGAACAGTGATATTGTACTATATCTTTTTTTCTGAAATTCTATATTGTTAATGATTATTGTGATCAGGATTTCTTGTCTCTTCTTGTAGGTCACAGCCATTGCAGTCATTTAAGAATGATTCAAGTGTATTTTATCATTTAATTTTATTTATATATATATAATTTGAAGAAAAATACAAAAAGAGATATCGTATCTTCTTTAAATTAACAATTGACCAAACCAAGGGTGGGAAGCATTTTGCTTACTGAGGGTTTGAATACCTTTGGCTAGACACATATTAGTTGTCACTAAATTGTGATCACGCTCAGATTACGCACATTGACCATGTGCTCAGAACTACTTAAAAGACACTATGTGACCTAGCGAACTGAATTTAGAAACACGACGCTGTCATGCTAAAAACATTCCCCTCTAGTAGTAAGATATTTGTAACGATGAATAAATAATAAATTGTGGGCCATATCAAAGGAGTAGGCCTCATGTGACCGCAGGTCATGTGAATTGAAGTAGCGGGCTGTGATCGGCTCATAGCCCATAAGTTCTGCACCGCTAGCCTAAAGGGAGGGAGCAAATGCAATGGACCCACCTCATCAGGATTCTCGCTGGTGATGCGCGCTGCAATCACGTGTCCTCGAGGACTCGGCGTGCGGGGAGGGATCTCAAAATCAATGGGGGCGTCTCCCCAGGGAGGCTCCCCGTACAGTATGCGGATGTCCTTGATCCTGTAGAGCGGGATGCCCATCGATATCTGCATTCGTACACAAGAAGGATCATGCGAAGCCAAGCAGTTAAGACTGCAGAGAGGCAGCGGGTGAGATATCTAACCCATGGGTTGGAGTAGAAACTGGTACCACCTGAGGTGACTAAACGTTATAAAAATCAGTGTTGTTGTTAAGAGCTCTTTCTCAGTTCACAAAAGCAGTACATAATTGTCTTGTACTTGGTTGAGCATTGAGAAGACTTGTATTTAAACATGAAAAGTAATCATTTATAGCTTTATAAATCAACTGCTTGATGGATGTCATTGAGGCTGATTAAGCATACTTCACCATGTTGGTCAGTGTGGGTTTGTGAATAAGACCTACGACCAGTTCTGACATCACCCAACACAGATGTAGCCTTTCCCGGGAATCAAACTCAGGTTGCTGTATTCATAATCCAGTGCACTTACCACTGTGTCACAGAATCAGCTCAGCATAACTGTCATGGCACAAATTATTCTATGTAGCCAATGAGAGTTAATTATGTGAAAACCCACTCATGTATTAAATTTTGATTTAAAGCTTTCGTGACTGCAGGGATTCATATTCTTGGTTCTTTCGGTAAAGTCATGTAGAAGGGAATACAATAAAATAATAAAAATATAAAACAATAAAATTCTCACGACGATTCGACTGCAACACAAGCAATCATCATCAAGTGTGAAAACCACAACAAGAAAATTTGAAAAAAGTGGCGGTTTTTTAACGTTAGCACCACGGATAGCGATTTGACAGTTTGTTCAGATGGACGAGTCCATCTATGTTCGGAAAAGAGGAGGGGGGAGACAAAAAATAATGGATGCGGTCTGAAAGCCACCTTAAGCATGATCAATCAATTAAGACCCGAAATGGTTTATCAAATCCTTCCACTGATTGCTACGTGACTTTACCGAAAGAACCAAGAATATGAATACCACTCATGTGTGTTTATCATGCAATACATTTTGTATCGGCCCTACAAGCCCTACAAGGAAATCAGTACCACTTGTTTACTTTTGCGGTGCTGACAAATATTTTATTTAAGCTGATAGAATGAGGAAAATAACCCAGATTATGCTTTCTCTAATAAATCATGGAAAAACTTGAACTGTGAGATCATAATTGTATCAATCTTTCCAATGTACAGGAAATCAGAAATACCATAATATGACTTAGTGTTACTGTTGAGATACTGACGCAAAAATGTGGAATGAATTCTACCACTAGCTAATAGCAGCCAATAGAGATGAGCACTGCTCCAGGCTCATGAGTTAGAAGGTACATTAACATGGATTTTTAAGCCTATCTCCTCATCTCTTTTATACCATAATTGTAGTTGTTTTACAAATCTTTTTGTTTTCTTGACATTGTAATTTTGAGTAGTAATGGAATGAATCCATCAAAGTGGGACCAGAATCATATCCAGTTCTTATGCTGTTCACCAGAGAGAAAGACACTTCTTTATCTTTCACATGGTGTACTGCTGAGATAAGTAACTGATTTTTGGAACAGCAACACATGTTATAATTGATCTCCGGCTTCTTTATCCATTTAACGGTGTTGCCTGTGAGCTCGTGGATTGCTTTGGTGCTGTTATTTGATGGTCGTGATGGGTAGCAGTTGACCATGTGGCTCTATTCTTTGTTCCACTCCACCATCGCACGTGAAAACATTTTATATTCCACTAATGTCGAAGGCCAGCGTATCGACCATGTGATGCCCAAATGCGATTCACCGTGGTCCAGCGTTTACAGCCAAGTGAGAAGCCAGGAAGAGGTTCAATGACACCAGCCATTACTACCTTTTGAACTTGATCTTGATTGATTTAAAATGGCAAACGTTGTAAATACTAGACAGGAGAGGAATCCACTGCTGATTGGCTCTCGCGTAGGTGGAGTCATCAGCCCCATAGTTGTTGTGAAATCCTTTGCATTAAAAATAAACCAAGTGTATCGCATGCCAACGGAAAATGGGTGACCGTCAACAAACAATGACAATGTTCAATTCAGTTATGCTGCTGATGGCTCAAAGCCCATTTTTTTTCTGTGTACTGAGTGAGCCCCATAGTGTTAGTGCATGGCTTGACTGTGACATCTGAAGTATGTGTTTCATGGGTTGGACTATGCCGATGAGTCTCAAAATGTTGCAAGTTTGCCAACTAGTACAAGTGCTGCTGGAAAAACAATTGTCCAGTGGACCAATGGGCTGATCGACTAAAAGGTTAAACTGTATATTATGTTTACTTAGAGAGGCAGACCCTTGTCTATTATAGTTGGTTGATTCAACAATCGTGTCTATGTATCTTTGCCCCAGGCCACCTCCCATCACACTTCACTTGTGCTGTCTCGTCTTCCACCAATCAACATAGAATGTCAACCAGTGTAAAATAGGGCACATGCCAACTGTAAGGTTAGCACATAATGTAGGGCGAACGACATGGGGTATATTTCATATCACGCCTGGCTTATAGAGGGTGAATGTGTTTCAGATACAATTTCTGTTTTATTTTATAAGGTTTATTTTATTTTAATTGGAAACTATTTATAACACCTCTTTTAATCCAAGCAAAGATTACAGGGTCAAGTTTATATTGGAAACAGTTTTGTCAGCATTGACGAGGGCACCCAGATGTCAGTGGCCCAGGAGGTAGACCGATAAAGCCAGGTGGCAAAATATTTTTGATAGCAGGTCTTGGAGGCTCATGTGTTGAGTTTACAACTTTAGAATCTAACAGAATAAAGGAAACGTATGTATGTACTTGAACTTCTTTTTCACCGTACATAGCCAACCATGCTAATCGTACATGACAGCATCGATGGCAATGGCTGTATTAAGATTTGATATATAACAGTAAGGTGTGACAACAGTTTAGGAAAGCCTTCATCCGGCAGTGGATAGATGATCGATGATAATTTATTAAATGGAGCTCAGAGTACGGTGAGGATATGCTATGGTGTAATGCAGAGATGGCTGGTTCGATTCGATCTCCCGTCGTGGCAATTGTCATAATGAGGCAAGTTTCTTAAAAATCCCCAGTGCCTTTATCCACTGAGCAGCACACCACAGCTAGTCAATTGGCAAGTCACATCTGATGGGGTAAAGTGTGGGTACAACCACCTTTGCAAAGTTGTCAAGCCAGTGTGGAAGAATAAACCAAATATACTCTAAAGGTGCTCTTTAGAGCTCCCTATAGCGGAGGCGATTCTGCCGGCAGTGGCATGTGCAAGCAATCAGAAGGCTGCGCCTTTACTGTTACCTTTTAGTGTGTGCCGTACACGGTTCAGGGAGCGTAAGAGACGTGTTCACGATCACGTGACAGAATCAGAATATTTATTTATACTGGAGGAATCCAATGAGCTATAAAGCTTTTTTCCACAGATGTCAAGTGACGAATCTCACCTGCAGTTGAGCGGCCGGCAGGTTGACGTCGGCTACCATCTCAGTACACGGGTGTTCCACCTGGAGGCGAGGGTTGAGCTCCAGGAAGTGGAAGCTGCCGTCCTGGCTGTAGAGGTACTCCACCGTGCCGGCGCTCACGTAGCCCACCATCTTAGCCAGCCGCACCGCGCACTGCTCGTCCATCACGCACATACACACAAACAAACAAGCAAGGGGAGGGGATGGATGAGAGGCAGGTAACAATTCATTGATTTAATGCCTGACCACCATTTAGGTCTTGAATCAACTCAAGAACCGTGAATTTTTTTTTATCTTGTTTGAACTTTCTGTCTTGTCTATACTTTCTAAATCTTCACTGCCTGTATTGTCTGCTTTGTAATGTCTCATCTGTATTTTATGTCGTGCCTAACTTATTATGTTTGTCTCATCTGTACTATCTATCTTGCCTTCTACTATCTGCTTTGTGCTGTCTTGTCTGTTCTGTCTTCTCATCTGCACTGTTTGTTCCACTTGTACGATCTGCTGTGCTGTCTTTCTTGTCTGTACTGTCTCTATTAGTGTCTGTACTGTCTGCATTGTATTGTCTGTGTCACTGTATTGTCTGTTCTTGGAGACACAGCATTAGACACTGTTGCTCTATAAGCATCTGCATAATAACTTTAACACGTTAGCTTTCGCGACCAAGATCATCCATAATACAGGTAACAACTAATTACTGGCGAAACGTCGTACTCGGATTGTATATGTTGTGGATTTGCTCTCCAACACACCGGTGTCCTGTACTCGTTCTGTTTACGTGACAAGCCTTACTAATTGGCTGTGTTGGATGTTGGCGGGTTTAACGACACATTTATAATTACGCAATCTAACACAAAAAAACAATATTATGGATGCATAGTAACTACTGTAGGCTATAGATCAGGGGTCGACAGCTTCGGTGTTTGAGGACTGCATTGTCTTCTGTTCTTCATGCCAAATGAGTACTTGATTGCTTCACTTTACACCTTCATGAGGCCTTTTCAAAACCTGCATGGATTGTGTCCTTCCGAATGACCAGAAATGTGTAGCCCCCTCTGCAATAGATCCCACGCACGAGCTGACCTGCTCCATCTGCTGGAAGACGTGGGCATGGGCGACGGTGGCGGGCGCCTCCTCGATGATCTTCTGGTGGCGCCGCTGGATGGAGCAGTCGCGGCCGAAGAGCGAAATGGCATTACCGTAGGCGTCCGCCAGGATCTGCACCTCGAGATGACGTGCGTGGTTTGCCAGCTTCATCACAAACACGGGGGAGCCCGGCACCTCCGCCTGCACCTGCACGCAGCAGCAGCAGCAGCAGGGACCAACAACTGTACTCCTGTTTCCTGTGCACCTCACAGCTTAAAACCTGTAATACAGTGAGGGAAAAAAGTATTTGATCCTCTGCTGATTTTGTACGTTTGCCCACTGAAAAAGAAATGATCAGTCTATACTTTTAATAGTAGGTTTATTTGAACAGTGAGAGACAGAATAACAACAACAAAATCCAGAAAAACGCATGTCAAAAATGTTATAAATTGATTTGCATTTTAATGAGGGAAATAAGTATTTGACCCCTCTGCAAAACATGACTTAGTACTTGGTGGCAAAACCCTTGTTGGCAATCACAGAGGTCAGACGTTTCTTGTAGTTGGCCACCAGGTTTTGGACACATCTCAGGAGGGATTTTGTCCCACTCCTCTTTGCAGATCTTCTCCAAGTCATTAAGGTTTCGAGGCTGATGTTTGGCAACTCGAACCTTCAGCTCCCTCCACAGATTTTCTATGGGATTAAGGTCTGGAGACTGGCTAGGCCACTCCAGGACCTTAATGTACTTCTTCTTGAGCCACTCCTTTGTTGCCTTGCCGTGTGTTTTGGGTCATTGTCATGCTGGAATACCCATCCACGTCCCATTTTCAATGCCCTGGTTGAGGGAAGGAGGTTCTCACCCAAGATTTGACGGTACATGGTCCCATCCATCGTCCCTTTGATGCGGTGAAGTTGTCCTGTCCCCTTAGCAGAAAAAAAACCCCAAAGCATAATGTTTCCACCTCCATGTTTGACGGTGGGGATGGTGTTCTTGGGGTCATAGGCAGCATTCCTCCTCCTCCAAACACGGCGAGTTGAGTTGATGCCAAAGAGCTCCATTTTGGTCTCATCTGACCACAACACTTTCACCCAGTTGTCCTCTGAATCTTTCAGATGTTCATTGGCAAATTTCAGATGGGCATGTATATGTGCTTTCTTGAGCAGGGGGATCTTGCGGGCGCTGCAGGATTTCAGTCCTTCACGGCGTAGTGTGTTACCAATTGTTTTCTTGGTGACTATGGTCCCAGCTGCCTTGAAATCCTCCCGTGTAGTCTGGGCTGATTCCTCACCGTTCTCATGATCATTACAACTCCACGAGGTGAGATCTTGCATGGAGCCCCAGGCCGAGGGAGATTGACAGTTCTTTTGTGTATCTTCTATTTGCGAATAATCGCACCAACTGTTGTCACCTTCTCACCAAGCTGCTTGGCAATGGTCTTGTAGCCCATTCCAGCCTTGTGTAGGTCTACAATCTTGTCCCTGACATCCTTGGAGAGCTCTTTGGTCTTGGCCATGGTGGAGAGTTTGGAATCTGATTGATTGAGTGCTTCTGTGGACAGGTGTCTTTTATACAGGTAACAAGCTGAGATTAGGAGCACTCCCTTTAAGAGTGTGCTCCTAATCTCAGCTCGTTACCTGTATAGATAGATAGATAGATCCTATATTGTCATTTTCACCAGTACAACGAAATTTAAAGTGCTCACCAGTCAGTACATCATTCATAAATTTAAATAAAACAAGAAATAAAAATAAAATAAAAAAGAATCAATAAATTTGATATATAAAAACTACCCAAGTATACCTACATACCCACATAAAAGTACATTTGATCATTGCACATCATTATTTTACAGGCAATTGTATACAGTATTACTTAGTAATTAATTAGCAGTATTGAGTGTGGTAATTGCTGTATAAAAGACACTTGGGAGCAAGACATCTTTCCGATTGAGAAGGGGTCAAATACTTATTTCCCTCATTAAAATGCAAATCAATTTATAACAGTTTTGACATGCGTTTTTCTGGATTTTTTTTGTTGTTATTCTGTCTCTCACTGTTCAAAAAAATCTACCATTAAAATTATAGACTGATAATTTCTTTGTCAGTGGGCAAACGTACAAAATCAGCAGGGGATCAAATACTGTTTTCCCTCACTGCACCTGGTATGGCCTGGCAATTTGCCATCCGAGTACAATTACTATGTCCTGGGCACCTGGCAATCCAAGACCATTGGTATATCCTGGCCGCGTCGCAGCCCAAGCTTATGACACCTGGTCTGCCCTGGTATTCTCTGAATCAGGTAGTTGTGCCATTACCTGGATGCCTCATAGCATGAGCCTATAGTAGCTGGTCCTGCTTGTACAGTCTTCCATCAAAGACTGGGAACATTCAGGTTTATTTAAAATAGAAAAAGCAGGTAACACAACCCATAGTGAAGAACGGGCAAGTGAAGGGTCCCAGAAGTACTTCTGTGATGTGATATTGCAGGGGTCATTCTCTATCATGGGGGTGATGTTTTTGCAAGAGTTCCACAAGGATAATAATTTGTCTCATCGCATGACGCAATGCAATAAGCATAAAAAACACACACATATGATGAAGTGACACTATGACCTTACTTGTCTGAAAAGGTTCGCAAACTCTTCCGCATTGGTCGATTTCCTGATGCCCTTTCCTCCGCCTCCTTCAGATGCCTTGATCATCACGGGGAAACCGATCGTTTGTGCCGCCTGAAGCCATGCATGACACACAGGGGGAGTGGGTGTGACAGTGATATGTTGAACAACAGAACAATACATATGATAACGCCTGTTTTGTTGCCAGAAAAAAGGGGAAAACCTATTCTTATATTTTGACACTGGCAAAGGAGGTCCCATGATGTAGCTGATCACCCCGCGCTCTCATTGTCTTGATAGTGGCAATGTCTTTGTGCTGTTCGCCATTTGGCATCCTTTGGTCTAACACTGTTTGAGACTAGGCTCTAAAGAAAGCTGTCTCTGATGTGGACCAATCAGTTTCAAAGACAATGCATATACTGTCAGAGCATGTTTTTTTTTTGTATTTTCACCAGAAGTATCTGTGGTTAATGCAGACATGATTCCTTGCAAAAGGTTTCAGTTTGGTGTGTTTTTACATCTTAACACCTGTTTTGTTGCCAGAAAAAAGGGGAAAACCTATTCTTATAGTTTGACACTGGCAAAGGAGGTGCCATGATGTAGCTGCTCCCCCCGAGCCCTGATTGTCCTGATAGTGGCATTGTCTTTGTGCTGTACGCCTTTTGGCGTCCCCTGGTCTAGCACTTGTTTGAGACTAGGCTCTAAAGAAAGCTGTCTCTGGTGTGCACCAATTAGTTTCAAAGACAATGCATATACTTCGATTTAAAGCTTTCGTGACTGCAGGGATTCATCTTCTTGGTTCTTTCGGTAAAGTCACGTAGAATGGAAATAAAATAATAAAAATAAAACATAATCAAATAAAATTATCACGACGTTTCGGCCACAACACAAGTAGCCTTCCTCAGGTGAAGAAAAAGAACTGTCGGGAAGACAGTGCTCCAGTGAACACTGCCAAGCTTGGCAGCGTCTTTTAAGCTGGGTGGGAGGAGCAGAGCGCCTTGACGAAGGAGTTTACATATCAACAGAAGAATTTAGCATTGAAGTAGCTGTGTGTTGGATTAGCAGGATGTTAAAGTCAGAAATTAGCATGTAACTGGGAGATTAGCATAATGTTAGTGTGAGGGATTAGCATGTAACTATGTCAGAAAAAGTGGCGGTTTCTTTTTTCTTTTCAACGTTAGCACCACGGAAAGCGACGAGCTTTGTTCAGACGGACGAGTCCATCTATGCTCGGAACGGAGGAGGGGGGGAGAGAGAGAAACAGCCATGATGCGCTGCTCTGTCCTGTGTTGCGTTACATCAATGCTATAAACTAGACTACTATAGATTACAATATTATACCTTCCAATCTAAACTACATTGTATAATATCGTATACACAGCCCAATGTAAGCTCTAACATTATGCATTATATTTATATGCCTCCAACTAAACTTTTTTCTAAATTACACGACTATACACCGTAATATACACTGCCATAGACAAACTCCACCCTTGAATTATACCATGCGTTACTATACACTACCCTATACTTTAAACTATAAAATATTAGAAAAATGCATATACTGTCAGAGCATGTTTTTGGTTTGTATTTCACCACAAGTATCTGTGGTTAATGCAGACATGATTCCTTGCAAAAGGTTTCAGTTTGGTGTTTTAAGATCTGAACATCTGTTTTGTTGCCAGAAAAAAGGGGAAAACCTATTCTTAAACAGAACAGTAATAAAACATTTTACAACAATAATACAACGAAGTGAAATGGTGGTGCTGTGAAGAAGAAATAATAATTTAAATGTATAACGTGCCATTAAATCATCGTTATCAGGGTGCTATGCATGCAAAGGTGGAAATAGTTAACATCAACTAAGGAAGGAAGAAGTGAGAAAGACGTTTGAAAATAACTAAAGAGAGAAAGACATTTTAAACAGATACGTTTTTGGTCCAGATTTGAAGACCTATAGTGTCTCGGAAGTCATGACCTCGAAGGGCAAGGAGTTCCAGATTTTAGGTGCCAAAATTGACAAGGCACGATCACCCCAAGTGTGAAGCCTAGACTGTGGGACAGTGAGCGATGCACAATCTGAGGATAACGATCTTGATGGAATATATGGCTGAAGGGGATAATGAATGTAGGGAGGCGCAAGTCCATTTAAGACCCTGAATACCAGCGAGAGAATCTTAAAATCAATACAGGTACAGACAGGGACCCAGTGAAGGAACAGGAGCACAGGTGTGATGTGTACCAGTTAACACCCTGGCAGCTGCATTTTGAACATACTGCTTCGTGTTTAGGAACTTGCTCGGGGTTCCAAAAAGCAGGGCACTTCAGTAGTCAATGTGGGAGAAAACTAATTCGTGGATCAGTCTTTCAGTGTCTGCAGTGTTAAGGGTGTGACGGAGCCGGGATATGTTTCTCAGGTGAAAAATAGAGGTTTTCACGGTGACAGCATATAGGACATAGTGCACAGCATAAAATAAATGAGTGTCATTTGATATGTACTGTTGTCAGCTCAATGCTGGATGACGGCCTCCCCATACTATGCAGGTCACGGGAATTATTTGGTCATTCTTCACCACACTCTACAATGGGGGTTGGTGAAACTAGGGAGCATATTTGGAGGAGCATGTGAGTATAGTACAACAATGGATGTTCCTGCACTACCCTCTACTGTCCACAACATTGAACCACAGTGTGTAATATGTCGATTGCCATTCCAAGCTCTAACCAGGATTATTCCTACTTTACTTATAAGATCTGATGAAATCGGGTGCATTCTGGGTGATTTGGTTATAGGCCCAATATACTTATGCTGTAAAATTTAAAAAGCCTTCATGTAATATTTTATGGAGTGCTAGAGCAGTGCTTTCTACACACGCCTCACCTGGAAACCTGGGTTTGATTCCAGGCCACAGCGAACATCAGTGGCAAGAGATATCTGAACTCGTCCTGAGTCTACTACCTCTTCACCAACCCGTACTGACCAGCTTGGTAAAAGTATGGTAAAAAAAACAATAATTACATACACAGCATAGGGAGGCATTCGTCCAGCAGTGGATTGACAAATGGATGTTTGTAAATGATTATATTTTAACACATCCACATTCGTAATTTGAGAAGACCAGAAATTTTGAATGCAAGCCAGAGGCACTAGGTTATTCATGCTGATGAGTGTACATGTGGTGTGTGTAAGCGTTCCATTCGCCCTCTGCAACGCACACCCACGACTTCACAACAGTTATGTAAGTGAGCACATGCCTTCTCACTTGTGACAATAACTCCAACATTGTCCGACTGATCTGCAAACCCTGATCTTGTATCATTTATGTTTTATAGTTTACTCACAATGTGAATTTTTTCACAGCGCACTGCAATTGATAATGTATGTATATATCATATTAACACACATATATACATATGGATAGATATATATGTAGTGCTATATATATCCAGTCAGAAATACAGAGGTGTGCTCACAAAAAGCAGAAAGGCACGACTCCCGCCATGCCTTGCATGAATGTCATGTGACTACCACATAGCATGTACAATGCGTGGCTGTATTCTTGTTTAGACCACAAACTCAAAAGGAATTGAAAATGTGGCCATGCCATCTGGCAGAAGTGAAACAAAGAGACAGCTGTAGACTGGTAACATCTGTTGACAGCTGTATCTTTGCATTTCTATTATTCGCAAACACACCTTTGCATGTTGTTGTTTCCAAATCTTTCCAGCCTGCACGCATTTTTCATTCGTGATGTGTTTTCTCATCATTTACAAAAAGTTTTGGATTTGAATTAAGCATTAAATCCAATACACATTGCAGCTAAATAGGCCATAAATAGATGACATTAATACAACCACATCAAACATTACTGCGTGGCATTCTGGGCATTGAAAAAAATACAGTTATATAAGTACAAGGTCGTCTTACCCCAGCAAGCATACAAAAGCAGCACCATTATTTACATTCAGTTTGTTCCCCAATTTCCTATGATCAATTTCTCTCTGAATGTGCCCAATCCCATCAGATCTCTTAAGTGCAGTAACTGGTGACCAGGCCGAGCACATCAACTCAATTTGAACTCTCATTGGTGCTGGCTGAGTAATTTGACGCAGTATTAGCCCCCTGAGCCACTCAGTCACCTCCGTGTGTGTGTATCTTTTTTAAAAGACGTTACATGGCATCACTCTGATCGAATCACCCGGATTTCACCCGATATTAACAGATCTCGGAAACTAACAAATATGCATAAAACAGGTGCTGTGGCTACTGCGGCGCTACGCTGTAAGCAAAGGGCAGTGCAGCAAAATCTCTTGTATTGTACGAGGCTCCCATGTTTACGGGCCCAGCATTCACCAACTCACTCTGACCAGTGTGGGGAAACATGGTCAAATAGCCCCCACGATGGGTTTATGTGCACACGTTCCCAATTAGGCAACTGTGGACCATTTAAAATTTTCACAATGTGCAGATGGCTGGAGAAAGGGCATGAGGTGGCAATCGGGCACCTTGAGTCCCTCCTCTGCATCGTTGACGCAGCCGCGCTCGTAGATTTCGGGTGGAACGTTGATGACCTTGCCTTTCCTGTCTGCTTCGTTCCACTCAACGACAAGCCCTGCACGCGCACAATGACGGAGCCCCTTAATACAATTACAATACGATGTGGATTTACAGTCGGCTCTCGCTTATCCAGGGTCATGGTGGAAGCCTTGGCTCATATAGCATAAAAACATGGATAATGCAAAACACATGTAAATTAGGCTACAAAGACTGGGCGGGAAGACGTAAAATGTATCAACCTCTTATTGTTTATTAAGGCAAAAAATCACGAAGTCACGAGTGAGGAGCAGCTAATAATATAACTAGCACGTGTGTAAAAGGTGTAAATTATCGTGGAATTTTTTGTTTTGATTTCTCTTTGTGGCTAGCACAGTTAATCCACAACCTGGGCACTCTGTCAATGGAAAATTAAGAGTTTACTGTATATCTCTATATATATAAAAGGCATAGTTGTGAATATGTGTGTCTGTTCAAAATGTTTAGCGTACTTCCCGACATGCAACAAACTTGAAATTTGCCATGTGGGTACTTTCCAGACTGTACACCATGCAAAAATAATAAAAATAGACATTTGTATATATATTTTTTTGGGGGGGGGCACAATAATGCATATATTTTGCACGGCAAGTGAGCTGTGACATCACATCTGTCATGTGACCCGGATGTGGAAGCATAACGCCGTGTGCCTGCTCATGTCACGCAGGCCTAAGGCGTTCTTCGCGCAGCATTGCTTTATTATTTCAGTCGTTTACTGCCGTACGCACCCTGAAAGTTGTGTGTCTGCAGCAAGCGCATATACAGTGAAGGAAAAAAGTATTTGATCCCCTGCTGATTTTGTACGTTTGCCCACTGACAAATAAATTATCAGTCTATAATTTTAATGGTAGGTTTATTTGAACAGTGAGAGACAGAATAAGAACAAAAAAATCCAGAAAAACGCATGTCAAAAATGTTATAATTTGATTTGCATTTTAATGAGGGAAATAAGCATTTGATCCCCTCTCAATCAGAAAGATTTCTGGCTCCCAGGTATCTTGTATACAGGTAACGAGCTGAGATTAGGAGCACACTCTTAAAGGGAGTGCTCCTAATCTCAGCTTGTTACCTGTATAAAAGACACCTGTCCACAGAAGCACTCAATCAATCAGATTCCAAACTCTCCACCATGGCCAAGACCAAACAGCTCTCCAAGGATGTCAGGGACAAGATTGTAGACCTACACAAGGCTGGAATGGGTAACAAGACCATTTCCAAGCAGCTTGGTGAGAAGGTGACAACAGTTGGTGCGATTATTCGCAAATGGAAGAAACACAAAAGAACTGTCAATCTCCCTCGGCCTGGGGCTCCATGCAAGATCTCACCTCGTGGAGTTGCAATGATCATGAGAACGGTGAGGAATTAGCCCAGAACTACACGGGAGGATCTTGTTAATAATCTCAAGGCAGCTGGGACCATAGTCACCAAGAAAACAATTGGTAACACACTACGCCGTGAAGGACTGAAATCCTGCAGCGCCCACAAGGTCCCCCTGCTCAAGAAAGCACATATACATGCCCGTCTGAAGTTTGCCAATGAACATCTGAATGATTCAGAGGACAACTGGGTGAAAGTGTTGTGGTCAGATGAGACCAAAATGGAGCTCTTTGGCATCAACTGTGGAGGAGGAGGAATGCTGCCGATGAGCCCAAGAACACCATCCCCACCGTCAAACATGGAGGTGGAAACATTATGCTTTGGGGGTGTTTTTCTGCTAAGGGGACAGGACAACTTCACCGCATCAAAGGGACGATGGACGGGGCCATGTACCGTCAAATCTTGGGTGAAAACCGCCTTCCCTCAGCCAGGGCATTGAAAATGGGTCGTGGATGGGTATTCCAGCTTGTCAATGACCCAAAACACACGGCCAAGGCAACAAAGGAGTGGCTCAAGAAGAAGCGCATTAAGGTCATATTATTGGTTCTTTCGGTAAAGTCACGTAGAAGGACAACAATAAAATAATAAAAATATAAAACAATAAAATTCTCACGACGTTTCGACTGCAACACAAGCAATCATCATCAGGTGTGAAAACCACAAGAAAATTTGAAAAAAGTGGCGTTTTTTTTAACGTTAGCACCACGGATAGCGATTTGACAGTTTGTTCAGATGGACGAGTCCATCTATGTTCGAAAAAGAGGAGAGGAGAGACAAAAAATAATGGATGCGGTCTGAAAGCCACCTTAAGCATGATCAATCAATTAAGACCCGAAATGGTTTATCAAATCCTTCCAATGATTGCTAAGCCAGAATCCATCTTCTTGGTTGAAATTATCTCTGTGTTTGTATATGTGGATAGCCTCATGAACGAATCTCTCATGGTAGCCAGATGGCTTGCAAATAACCTCTGTCTTGGAGAAGTCAATGTCATGTGAACCTACTGAATTATAACAGTGATCTGCCACGGCCGAGGTGTTGGTCCTACCGTGTTTCAGGTCTGCTTTGTGTTCACGAATGTGAGACATGTCGTTTGGTTTCTCCAATGTAACTATAACCACAGAGGCAACTTAGTATGTAGATGCCAGGGTACTGTATGTCCGGAATCACATCTTTTACAGACGGAAACAGATCACGGATTTTATGTAATGTGTTGAATCGGACCTGGATCTTGTGTATATTCAAGATTTTGGAGATCTTTTTTGTGATCCCCGCAATGTAGGGAAAAGTGATGGTTTTGAAAGGCTCCTCAAGAGGGTCCTTCTTCATGGTTGGAGTGATAGCTTTGCGGATTGTGTATTCGGAATAACCATTAGCCTTAAGAGCTTGGTGTACGTGCTTGAGTTCACTGGCTATGTGTTCCTGGTCGGATATGCATTGGGCTCTATGGTGCAGAGTCTTGATGAGGGAATTTTTCTGGGATGGATGGTGGTGAGAATCCGGTTTCAGGTAAGAATCCGTATGGGTAGCTTTCCTGTAGACAGAGTGGCTCATTGAACCATCAGGTCTTTTTTTTTATTAGGACATCCAAAAAAGTTGCTTGCCACCTTTTTCGACTTCCATGGTAAATCTGATGGCTGGGTGTATGGAATTGATGTGGTCGAAGAATTGGTCTAGAGCAGGCCGGCCATGTGGCCAGATGACAAAAGTGTCATCCACATACCTCTTCCATAAGGTTGGGCACAGAGTGGCAGTCTTGATGGCGTCAGTCTCAAATTTCTCCATGAAAATGTTGGCTACAACCGGAGATAGGGGGGAGCCCGTTGGGGTGCCTTCAGTTTGTTTGTAGAAAGTTCCATTCCAAGTTAAGTATGTATTGGTTAAGCAATGTCTCACCAGGGGGGGGACCTCAGTGTTTAGTCCTTGATGAACCAAGTCTTCAATGATTGCGATGGTGTCAGGTACAGGAACTTTAGTGAATAAGGAAACTACATAAAACTGACAAGCAGGTCGTCTGGGGATAGGGAAATACCCTTGATTGTCGATACCAGGTGAGTAGAATTTGATCCCCTCTCAATCAGACAATATGACTGCCTCTTCAGCTGCCACTATGTCGACCAAATGTAAGGATAACCTGATTTCCAAATTTAACCTCCTCTCAAACAAAAGACCGGACCCACACACCAAAAAGCTAGACGTTAACAAAGTCGTAATTAATCGCAGTAACAGTTCTATTCTTCAGGTGAAAGAACAGAACTGTCGGGACGATAGAGCCATTCAAGCTCTGTCGTCCCGACAGTTCTGTTCTTTCACCTGAAGAAGGCTACTTGTGTTGTGGCCGAAACGTCGTGAAAATGTTATTATTTTATTTCATTATTTTATTCTCATTCTACGTGACTTTACCGAAAGAACCAAAGAAGATGAATCCTTGCAGTCATGAAAGTTTTAAATCGAAGTTCTGATGTAGTTTCCCTATTCACCAAAGTTCCTGTACCTGACACCATCGCAATCATTGAAGACTTGGTTCATCAAGGACTAAACACTGAGGTCCCCCCCTGGTAAGACACTGCTTAACCAATACATACTTCACTTGGAATGCAACTTTATACAAACTGAGGGCACCCCAATAGGCTCCCCCCTATCTCCGGTTGTAGCCAACATTTTCATGGAGATATTTGAGACTGACGCCATCCAGACTGCCACTCTGCGCCCAACCTTATGGAAGAGGTACGTGGATGACACTTTTGTCATCTGGCCACATGGCCGGCCTGCTCTAGACCAATTCTTCGACCACATCAATTCCATACACCCAGCCATCAGATTTACCATGGAAGTCGAAAAAGATGGCAAGCTACCTTTTTTGGATGTCCTAATAAAAAAGAGACCTGATGGTTCAATGAGCCACTCTGTCTACAGGAAAGCTACCCATACGGATTTTTACCTGAAACCAGATTGTCACCACCATCCATCCCAGAAGAATTCTCTAATCAAGACTCTGCACCATAGAGCCCAATGCATATCCGACCAGGAACACATAGCCAGTGAACTCAAGCACGTACACCAAGCTCTTAAGGCTAATGGTTATTCCGAATACACAATCCGCAAAGCTATCACTCCAACCATGAAGAAGGACCCTCTTGAGGAGCCTTTCAAAACCATCACTTTACCCTACATTGCGGGGATCACAAAAAAGATCTCCAAAATCTTGAATATACACAAGATCCAGGTCCGATTCAACACATTACATAAAATCCGTGATCTGGTTCCGTCTGTAAAAGATGTGATTCCGGACATACAGTACCCTGGCGTCTACAAACTAAGTTACCTCTGTGGTAGCAGTTACATTGGAGAAACCAAACGACAGGTCTCGGACCGCATTCGTGAACACAAAGCAGACCTGAAACATGGTAGGACCAACACCTCAGCCGTGGCAGATCACTGTTATAATTCAGTAGGTTCACATGACATTGACTTCTCCAAGACAGAGGTTATTTGCAAGCCATCTGGCTACCATGAGAGATTCGTTCATGAGGCTATCCACATATACAAACACAGAGATAATTTCAACCGAGAAGATGGATTCTGGCTTAGCATTCATTGGAAGGATTTGATAAACCATTTCGGGTCTTAATTGATTGATCACACTTAAGGTGGCTTTCAGCCCGCATCCATTATTTTTCGTCTCCCTCCTCCTCTTTTCCTAACATAGTTAGACTTGTCCATCTGAACAAACTGTCAAATCGCTATCCGTGGTGCTAACATTAAAAAAACGCCACTTTTTTTCAAATTTTCTTGTTGTGGTTTTCACACCTGATGATGATTGCTTGTGTTGCAGTCGAAACGTCGTGAGAATTTAATTGTTTCATATTTTTATTATTTTGTTTCCCTTCTACGTGACTTTACCGAAAGAACCAAGGATATGACCTTAATGCGCTTCTTCTTGAGCCACTCCTTTATTGCCTTGGCCGTGTGTTTTGGGACAAATCCCTTCTGAGATGTGTGCAAACCTGGTGGCCAAGTACAAGAAACGTCTGACCTCTGTGAATGCCAACAAGGGTTTTGCCACCAAGTACTAAGTCATGTTTTGCAGAGGCATCAAATACTTATTTCCCTCATTAAAATGCAAATCAATTTATAACATTTTTGACATGCGTTTTTCTGGATTTTTTTTGTTGTTATTCTGTCTCTCACTGTTCAAATAAACCTACCATTAAAATTATAGACTGATCATTTCTTTGTCAGTGGGCAAATGCACAAAATCAGCAGGGGATCAAATACTTTTTCCCTCACTGTATGTGTACATATGGACGCGCGCGCGTGTGTCTTTTTCCCTCACTGTATGTGTACATATGGACGCGCGCGCGTGTGTGTGTGGGGGGAGTGGTAGTGTAGTGGTTAGCGCGCTGCGCTACGAACCCGGCGACCCGAGTTTAATTCCTGCTCACGGCCACCACCGGTGACGATTATTTGAACTGGTCCTGGGCCTCCCCTAGGTCGACTCAGCCTCAAACGAGTAACTGGTGTGGTGTGTGAACATCGTCACTGGGAAGACAAAGGCGGCCAGGCGTGGTGGATCCAAGTCCCGGGCGAAGCTGGGTAGTAAAGCTAGTCTATATATATAAAAGGGAAATTTGTGAATATGTGTGTCTGTTCAAAATGTTTAGCATACTTCCCAACATGCAACAAACATGAAATTCGGCATGTGGGTAGCTTCCAGACTGTACACAATGCAAAAAATATAAAAATTGACTTTTATATTTTGGGGGGGGGGGGGTGCAATATTGGATATATTTTGCACGGCAAGTGAGCGGTGACATCACATCTGTGATGTCACATCTGTGATGTCACCCGCATGCGGCATCTGTGATGTCACCCGCATGCGGCAGCGTTACGCAGTGTGCCTGCTGACGTCACGCATCCCCCCCCCCACCCTCCGCGTAGGCCGTATATTAATCCAAAACAAGAATCCAAGTCTCCGGTGAAGCCAGGTAGTAAAGCTAGTTGCATATAAATGCAACTATATAAATGCAACTGCATCAAAAAGTCCTTTAAATTAAGTGTAAATATTTACGTTATAGAGAGAGGCACTTTAATGAATGAGCAAGTGTGTGAGTGGCTGAGTGAGTAAGTGAGTGAGTGGGATAAGTGACTAAACGGGTGAGTAAACAAGTTGGTGAGTTGATTGGGTCAGTGAGTAAACGACCGCATCAATGAGAGTGTGTCCGTGTGTGTGCTCTGAAAGGTACCGAAGCCACTCCATGGCAGCGTGGGGATGTTGGCCGTCTGCGCCACGATAGACGATGCGATCTTGTCCCCAAGTGACCACATGGCCTGACTCGGAGGGCCTATTCACACAGAAGAGCGAGTGAGGAAGAAACAACATATCTAACGCTGGATTGTCCTATGTACGGGCCTAAGCATTGTGCTGAGTATGCATCATCAGTTCATCCTGGGCTTGTGTTTGTTAAAGAAAGTTAGAAAAAAAAGAAGGAAAAAAGGTGGATTAAGCATAAAAAAAATATCTCATGCTCTGGCACATGTGATCATCAACATGCATATTTCATAAAAAATACTGCACATCCAGAAGCAAGAGAGATTAATATAAATTGTCTAGAATTTGTATCAATTTCCCAGTACATTTCAAACTATGAATAACAATCCATTGAGAGCGAGTTTGGTTGGTTTGTGACTTCATTAATCGATGAAAACTACCATTCAAAAAAGTATTTGCACTGTTTAATCCGTACCAAATGTGTCAACGGCGGGTGTCCTCAACACTAGCTTACTTGACCAAAATATAAAGCAATCATATTGACATTAATGGAAAGTGTTCTGAGGCAGAATACATCGTTAGAATGGATGGCTGGTGGACGAGTCTGTCCACACGATGGCAGCCAAAGGGAAGAATGTGCCCAAGAAGATGATCACCACCAATATGGAGCAATGATATTAGTTGATGTGCAGGAGTGTGATGAATTGTGGCATTGCAGCACCACGACCAATTGGCAATGATAGTGATTATGATGTTGATAATGCCATGGCTGCTCATGATAATGATTAGCGCTTTTGCAACTAATGGTCATGATTTCTACGTTTGCTAATGCCACTGATGATGATGATGATTGCGATGTTGAGATTAAATGCTGCTGCAACTATTGATGAAGATGACGGTCAATGTTGACTGATGATTATGGTGATGACGATCGCTGCTGCTGTTGTGACCGAAGATGACGAGGCACCATCTGCATATGAGACCGACGGCACCGTACCCATGAAAGCGATGTCGTTCTTGTGCAGCAGCTCCGGAAGTTTCGGGTTTTCCGAGGCATGACCCCAGCCCGCCCACACCGCCTGCACACATCACCGCAAAAAAAAAGCAACCTCACAAACGTGACCCTCAAAATCCTTCACCACCACGACTACCACCACCGTCACCGCACGGTATTCCATACAAACGGTGGGGACCCTCTCATGTGCTTGAAAACTTTGCTTGCACTGGCTCACCATGAAATATGGATCAGAATTATGGAAGGTGATGAAGAAAATCGAAAAACTCAAATTTGTGCGAAGAAGTATGCAGAGACACTTGCTTGGCATTATTTTGAGGGACATAGAGGAGCACATTGTTAAATATAAATTTTGACTGTGAATAAAAGTAAGTGGGTGTGAACTGGACACATCTCTAAAAGAAATGAGGGCAATTGTTTAAGGCTAATATTGGAGCAGGAGCAAAACGCAGTAAATGTGGAGATGGGAGTTTTTAAATTAGTTCATGTGCAAAAGCTTTATGGATTGCTACGTTGCAAGATCGTGATAGATGATAGCGGCTGGGGAAGGCCTTCATCCAGCAATTGAATGGTTATGATTGCTGATGACAGTGACAAATATTGCGCAAGAGGGATATTCTTATTTTCATGCTTCTTTACCCAGGAAGGCCTCACTTAGTCTTATGACACTTTTTCAGGAGGATCCTGCCATATTTTTACAGTAGGAGGTGATTAGGGATATATATTGGAATTGAGTAATGGGGATGATGATGGTGATGAATATTTGCGCACGAGGAGGATGAATGTTACCTGCACGGGGATGCGGCGAGCGATGTCCAGGATGAGCTCCACGTTGGCGTAGTTATTGTTGTTGGCGCCGCCCGGAACTGGAACGTAGTGGTCTGCCATCTTGATGTACTCTGTTGCACACGCAATGTGCATGGCGGAGAACAAGTATCAGCACAAATGATATCAACTTGGAAGGGAACATGCCTGAGAAAACACCCACGTAAAGATGGAGCGATGCAATCAGATCCTGTTGGGGTGCTTGGTAGATTGTTGCATTGTAAGATCATGAATGGTGATGGCTAGGGGAGGCCTTCATCCAACAGTGGATTGATTATGGCTGATGATGATACGATTGCAGTTTGTATTTATAAAGCATATAAATACATCTGCGTCTTAAGATGCTGTATAAACTTGTGGGACATATGCTTCAAAGAGAACGGCGACAAAAGGAGGCATATTCTTGGTTCTTTCGGTCAAGTCACGTGGTTTTCACACCTGATGATGATTGCTTGTGTTGCAGTCGAATCGTCGTGAGAATTTTATTGTTTTATATTTTTATTATTTTATTGTTTCCCTTCTACGTGACTTGACCGAAAGAACCAAGAATATGAATCCCTGCAGTGATGAAAGCTTTAAATAAAAAAGGAGGCATATTTAGTCGAGTTGGAGCGGCGGAGCAGTGGTTCATGCACGCTGGCCACTGAGCAGATGGAGTAATAAAATCAGATCATGTTAAGCTACTTGGTGAATTATTACATTGCAGGATTGTGAGAGGTGGTGGCAGTTTGGGGATTCCTTCGTCCAGCAGTCAATGAACCAAGGCTGATGATGATGTGATCGTGATGAAATAAGTTTAAAAAGCAACTCAATTACACTGCTGGCTTCACAGTCCAAATTCCCAGGCACACATTATATTGCTGGACCTGGTTTTGCTTTAGGGTAACCAGGAGTGCCGCATGCCAGTACCGTACAGAAGAACCTTTGCAAGGAGGCAGCATCACCTGCATTGGCTTTAAGGTCCTCCGGTGTCACCATGACGACAAAGCGGATGGCCCGTTCATTACGAAACATCTCGTATGCCCAGCGTCGGATGGACCGCATGCATTTGACCGCTGCAATGCCATTGTTTGCGATCAGCACCTGCACACACAAGAGTTTAGGAAAATGTAAGAAATGGATTTGAAAATAAATACCCCTCGTATAAGTGTTGCCAGTGTCACCTGCTCTACGCGTAAATGAGTTTGGGATTCACATGGTGTCACGTGAAATTTCTATTGGGTAAGGTGGGATCATATTGGGTAAGCTGGTTCATAATTATCGATATAATTTATTAATACTATCATTTATTAATCCAGGAAACCCTAAGTCTCAAGGCACATGTTCAGGATGGTCATGCATTAAGAGATTTCGCCAGTTCCTATTTCAATAAGGAAAATTTTGCTACACAACTCAAAGGTTCCGACATAGTACAATTCGGCTATATATATCTTCCAAATGCAACCACATTGTATACAAAAGTGGGATGGAGCTCAGTGGATTTAAAAGTATATCATAAATCTGAGTTATTTACCAACCCTTGCATTGAAAGTGCTGGATTAGGGGCATGCGCACCGTGCAGATCTGGAGTTAGCTACAATGTAGTTCTGTAATCAGTAATTTCAGGTAACAATGCTGCTGTAATAGTATTTAGAGTTCACCGTAGGTCTGGCACTGTGCAACTTTGTACGTGTGATAAACCTTTAATAATTAATGATAAACCTGCATGCTCATGTACGCTGCAGGGGAATACTGCCATCACAAGGTTTTACATTCAAAGATTATTACAAAGAGTACAATAATATTAGATTTTTTTTTATTTTGTTGTGTTTACATATTTAAGTGTTGATACTAAAATACAGAACCATATGAGACGTCAGAAGTTTTACTCGAGCAAATACAATGACGCTATAGATAAACCGGCTACTGTTACAATAATTTTGAATTTTCAACCACTTGCTCGAGAGAGCACAATAGTGATGAGCACTATACCAATGTTAGTCTGAGCAGGGAGACACTTTTACATTTAACTAAATTGAATTCCATGCGGCAACACACAGCAGTGACGCACACAGCTAAACATTTTGGAGGCAGCACATTTTTTTACCTCCTCCGTATACTCAAGTCAGAAATAAGTTTCTGATTTTATTTATTTTATCTCAGATGAAAAGCCCTTTAATTATATTTGTTAATATTTATCTTGATCCCAATTAAATTGTAATAATCTTTTTTCACGCGGCGAGCAAACCAATAATATTGGAATTGTCAGACGGAAATATACTAAATAAAGTAGAAAGCCACATTTAATACAATGGCTATTTTTTGTGAATTGGCGACAGGTTGAGCCCATAAACTCAATTTAAACCCATGATCTCTTTTGTGCTGGCTGAGTGCTCAAACACATTATACTCCCTGCCTTCATCAACCCAGCCACCTCTGTTTGTATGTATATTTTAAAGACATTCCTTGGCGTTGGCCAAAACCAAATAGCCCAGAATGGGCCTGATCTCATCAGATCTCGGAAATAAGAGGGACTTGTGCACGAGGAGGGCAAGAGGGTAGCACAGCAAATTTCATAATTGTACTGTACTCTTTACATTCGGTTCTCTATGCACCCTGCTTTTGCTATCCCGCACTGACCAGCATGGTGAAGTACAGTCAAATAATACTGCGTAGGTATGTGGGGTCGTGTTATATAATTCTCTGATGCATTGTTGGGTTGTATCACGTGTTGTGTGGCATGAAATCTGACATTTTGCCCCTTGTGCTGGAAGCATCTTCAGCAACTGAAATTAAATTCAGTTTAAATTGACTTCAAGCGAAACATCGTGCTGATCAAGCGAAACAACTCAAAAACACATCATTGAGCTGCATGTTCAAGTACTGTAACCCTAAGACCCTCACAGGCTTGGGGATGCCCTAATCTAGCAGTTGAGATTGACAAAGTGATGTACTTGTGTACATGTACTCGACACATCATTCTCACACTGGCGTCTTTGCTACTTAAGCTGCCGGATCCCTATCCCATCCCGGGGGCCCCAGAGCTCTCCTTCACCTTCTCGATGACTCGATTTCCTCCGAAGCGCGTGACAAACTCGGCAGGGGAGGCCACGGTAAAATCGCGGTGCAGGTCCAGCTTTTTCCTCTCACGGCCCTGCTTCACCAGGTGCAGGCCGGACATGCTGGGTCTGCTTGCACGCACCATCAAACCCCGGCTTTAAGCTGGCGCAGCAATGCAAAATATTGTAAGTCCTCACTTAAAGTATGGTATTCACACAACGCGTTTTCACTATGAACGCGGTTCTTCTATTCGGGAACACCTTTTTCGCACAAAGTAGAACGCGCCCCGTTATAACACAGTTTGTGAGCAGTCGGTAAATATCTACTTTCTTGAGCTGCATGGCCAAGCGGTATAATACAGTACGCGGTATGATACAGTATGCGGAATTATACAGTACGCAGCTGCGTACCCTCAGTTCTTTATCTCGCCATCTTACTGTGTGCGCATGCATCGTATCTCGCCAAACTTTATCATTACATTATTTATGGGGAAATCGTCTTCGCATAACGTGTTTTTCACTTAATGCAGTACTTTTGAGGAACGCATCTACCGCGTTAAACGAGGAATTACTGTACAGGGTGGGCAATTTATATATATATCCCACTGATATAATGATCCTATTACTTCCAAACAGGTGATTGACTATTGTGAAAGCGATGGCCGATGACTCCATGTCTTACAAAGAAACGGAGAAGGTGATTTAATAAGTGCACTGAGATAGGAGGGCAGACATGCAGAGGTTATGAAATGAAATTATGTTTTTGGTTTTCTTCCCTGCTATTATTTTTGTGAGTTATGTATAAATGGATGACCCTGAATATGAGTAAACTGTAATAAATGGGCGTGTTTGTATACATTGGTAACATGAAAAACAAAACAGTTTATCTGCGGGACATCGAGAACAGTGTATTCGGCATTTGTTTGAGCAAATCATATTCTGGACTGTTTTCAACTTTACCGAGTCTCATCAGTAGGATGCGATCCGTTAAAATAATGCCTTTTTGAAACCTGATGCTATCAACGAAAATCCCATCCACAGAGTTTGTCCCAAAAATGCATCCTGGAAAGGCATAGTTAAAGTATTAACTCATTACATTTGCAGATTTAGCAAACACAAGCGTGTAACGTTCACATGAGCTGAAACATTAAATTGTCAAAAGCGTACACTTTGGAAAAACTTACACATGTTATAGGTGAATGTGTCCTTCACCAGTGACACAAAAGCAATAGCGTTTGTTCGTTCTGTACAAAGCAAGGGGACCACACGCGTTGTTGCATCTCAGCGGTGGAGAGAAGCTGTGGCAACCGGATTTGAGTAACCTTGGTCAATGGCGACGCGCGGACATGGAGTTTGGGAAAAATCTTGGCCTCGTTCCGATAAAACAGTAAAATTTCTCAGGGACTCGGCAAATCATATCGAGCCAAGTAAAATATTTGAAGAAAAAAAACGAAACTGCTAAACTGTTTATTTTGCAAGCTACGGAAAACACGAGTCAGAGAGAGGAATCGCTGACCTGCCAATGCACAGAGCGTGACAATCACCTGTGATGTATGGAAACAACGAACGTGAGTTTTACTCTTCTTATTTATTCAACGTCCTCGAATATAAAGTGAATGATTTATCTGTACTTTGCTCCCTCTGTGATTAACTGTGAAGACTGCTGTCGTGTGCTTACTGGGGTAAAAAAACGCAAAACAAGGAAACGACGATTACATAAGAAAATACTAAAAAAATATTTGCATTCCACGCGTTTTTAGAATTACCAAGTAACAACCTGGTAATGAGCACAGTAGATGGTACTAATGTAAGCCAACCACCAGCACAAATGATAAACATTTAGCCAAATAGGATTTATGAAGGTTTGATTAAACAAATAAAAGCACTGCTTAAAATGTAGCAGTGAATTACAACAAAAAACTGTGGTTTATGTACTGTTACAGAGTAATTATATGGCTAAGGAGGGTGTCGAAGGGTGATAAAGCTTAACTAAAAGAAATAACGTCAGCAGACCTTTAAAAAAAATACTATTGTCTAATAAAAAGTGTGAAAGTTGTACCAAAGGACGCTCAATTAATTTAATATATAGATTATTCATTTCATGGTGAGATAAGTTTCCCTTCCAGCAACACAGTCTACCAAAAATTATAATTTTCTGGCCTCTGATTTTTATCTTTCAGGTTATACCAGCAGGCAAGCCGAATATCTTTACGCAAAGGTATGACAAGATATGTTTTCTGTGCAAGTTCATGTCACTCCACCAGCCACACCTTGGTGAGGAATTCTTAAGAAAAATAAATGTTGACCTGACTAAAAACTGAAATGCACATGTCATCCCAATCCCCATGAAAAACAGGCCACCCACACGATCCACGCATGAACGTCAAGCTGTTTTACAGGTACACAATGATCCATCGATTCGAGGTTTAAAATTCGTTCCTGCACTTATCAAATTGTGTGTGTGATAATCTATTACTTACACGTGGAATTTATATTATTTTCTTATGTATGACTTAGACTAATGAAAAACGAAAATGTACAAATGAGAGAAAAAAGGAAATAATACAAATGGGATCGGCAAAAATTATATAAAATGAATTTTTTTTTATTAAATAAGCCTGAATCAGACAATTCATTAAATTGCTGAGAAGGGAGAATCGTGACATCTTTACTGTTTACCAAATTACAGGGGAGCAGAGTCAGCCCTGCCCATGAGCCTTGTGGTTGCAGGGATCTTTTAAACGGTCAAACTCACTTCGAGATAATGAAAATGTTTACCGAAGAGGACTAATGTGCTGATTTGTCACAAAGTGACGAAGGTGACAAAGAGACCAAATGCTACATCATGGGACCTCCTTTGCCAGTACCAAGATATGAGAACAGGTTATCCCCTTTTTTTCTGGCAACAAAACAGGTGTTAAAATGTTAAAACACCAAACTGAAACCTTTTACAAGGAATCATGTCTGCATCAACCACAATACTTGCGGTCAGAATGCAAACAAAAAATACTCATAATATATGCATTGTCTTTGAAACTGATTGGTCCACACCAGAGACAGCTTTCTTTCGAGCCTAGTCTCAAATGGTGTTAGACCACAAGACGCCAAAAGGCGTACAGCAGACATGATTCCTTGTAAAAGGTTTCAGTTTGGTGTTTTAGCATCTTAACACCTGTTTTGTTGCCAGAAAAAAGGGGAAATCCTATTCTCATATTTTGGCACTGGCAAAGAAGGTCCCATGATGCAGCTGCTCACCCTGAGCTCTCATTACTCTGATAGTGCATTGTCTTTGTGCTGTACGCCTTTTGGCGTCTTCTGGTCTAACACCGTTTGAGACTAGGTTCTAAAGAAAGCTGTTTCTGGTGTGGATCAATCAGTTTCAAAGACAATGCATATATTACACAACTCTCTCTCAAATTTACCAGACTGCCGCGAGGTAGATTTCCACACAGCTTTCTCCATTTGCTCTCCCCCTCCCCAACCCGGTCGGGGTGGATTCCACACAACTCTCTCTAAAATTTACCAGGCTTGTATGGGTCTTTCTCTCCCCCGGCCGCCGGGAGGTGGATTTCCACACAGCTCTCTCACTGACATGCTAATTTCTCTGCTCCAGCCCCCCCCACCTCTCTCTCTGCCCCCCCCCCTCTCTCTCTATTTAAGGCCTCGACACAGAGGTGTTGTCCCTGTTTGTCTCTCTCTGCCTATGTGTCTGTCTGCGTGTCTTCGTGTCTGTGTTTTGTCTCTCTCTGTAAATTTAGCAATCTTTGGAAGAACGTAATCAACCAGGTAGGGTGTTGACTGTTGTGTTAGCCGATTCTCTGTGTTGTATTGCATTGTATTTCTAAGTTTACTAGGTTTGTTTTCTACCTGATGACGATTGCTTGTGTTGCAATCGAAACGTCGTATTCTATTATTTAATTTATTTTCTTTCGACGTGAATTTACCGAAAGAACCAAAGAGTAATGCATATATTATCAGTGTTTTTTGTTTGCATTCTGACCGCAAGTATTGTGGTTAATGCAGACATTATTCCTTGTAAAAGGTTTCAGTTTGGTGTTTTAACATCTTAACACCAGTTTTGTTGCCAGAAGAAAGGGGGAAACCTATTCTTATATTTTGACACTGGCAAAGGAGGTCCCATGATGTAGCTGCTCTGCCCGAGCTCTCATTGTCCTGATAGTGATTGTCTTTGTGATGTTTGCCATTTGGTGTCCTCTGGTCTAACACTGTTTGAGACTAGGCTCTAAAGAAAGCTGTCTCTGGTGTGGACCAATCAGTTTCAAAGACAATGCATATGCTGTCAGAGCATTTTTTTTTTGTATTTTCACAAGTATCTGTGGTTAATGCAGGCATGATTCCTTGCAAAAGGTTTCAGTTTGGTGTTTTAACATCTTAACATCTGTTTTGTTGCCAGAAAAAAGGGGAAAACCTATTCTCAGGCCAAATGCTGTTTACAACTTATGCAAAGTACTATATGGGCCAATGTTACAATTAGGCTATTGGAGCGAACAAAACAATACAAACCAGATGGTAAAAACCAGACAAAAAAATCGATTCTTGAATCGGACCATGCTCCCGAATCTTACTGAATTTTCTGTGGGGTGTGAATTGTTATATGCCAACTGTTAACCGTTTTAAAGTGATTGAAATCCAGTCAAAAGCACTTGCTTCAGGGCCAAACAATGACTGAGACCATTCCTGCTGCCAATTAGGGTGCCGCACACACCCACCATTGCCACACCTTTCTGCAACAACCGCTAACTTTATTGTACACAAATACTTAAATTAAAAGTATGTGTATAATGATTCACTCCGCCCAACCCCAGGCGATTAAGTGTACAGTACAGTGTTTTTACAGTTATCATCACAAATCAATTTAACAATCGATATATTGTTTATATTGTACCAATTGCATGCACTTTATGTCACGGGGTCAATGAACACTCCCTAAATTCAGGACTAAACCGTATCTATCTACATGTTTGACCAAGGGTGGTAGAACTGGTCTTGGACAGGTCTGCCACTGATAAAATTATCAGCCACCTATTGTCTGAGGTGTGATCAGAGCTGATTCAGCCAGGTGGGAGTAATTGAAGCCCCAAGTACAAACAGGCGAACTACCCCTAATTGTGAAGCAGATGAGGCAATGGCAAGGCAACAGAGGGGTTAGCTATCTCGCAAATATAAAGGGCTGGGCGAGCCAGAAAAAAAAACTGCCCACGAAGGTGCCAATGCAGAGGAGCGCAACGACAATCCAGCAGCATCCGGATGCAACAAATGCTTTAAGAACCAGTCTTTGAGGTTCTAAGTGAAACCGTGCACTCCCTAGTGTGAGGAGTGGTCATTTGTTGGTGGATGAGACCGTTACTAAGAGTGCCCGTGGGGGATCCTGCGTCAACACGGTGGAGGCGGGAGTGGAAGAGCACTGCCCAGGAGCCCGAGTGCCCGCCTGAGCGTGCTCTGCTCGCACAGCGGGCTAAGAGGAGACCTAACGAAGCCGCGTGTGCGACGAAGAATTGTGGGCACAAGCCAGTGTGTGTGTGCTTGCGGAGCAGTGTATTAGCAAGCACGGGGTTCTGACACCACCAGGTGGAGGGCGAGCACACAAGGTGGAACGGTGTCTGATCGCGTCGGAACTGTTACAATAGTAGTTGTATTACAGGTTGTGCCGATACACTGCCATTCTGCGTTGTGGAAATTCCTCTGAGCTCTGGAATTAAACTGAACTCGGACCCCTACCTCAGCTCGACGCGTAATCTCGCACCGTGTTTCTGACGTCACACTCAATGGTATTTGTCTTGAACGGCCCTATTTTTATATACCGTAATGATACGTGGTACGGCGGGCAAGGGTCGTTGGGTACCCCCCCCCCCCCCAGAAACACTAGCCCCGGATTATCGTGCCCGATATGGCTATAGCAATATACGAATCGAAAACTGATTATACTTTTTTTACACAATGTTGATGCAAGCGTAAGATTCGAAATTGTGCCATTGCACCTCAAATTTATGCTGACAGACTATTGTGACTTTAGAAAACACTGAGACGCTACTGTGACATTCAAGAGGTAATGTACGTGGGCCGCCTTTTGTCAATCTGCTGCTGGATCTCCCCACCATGCAGGTCACGGAGGTTATTTGTATCATTCGACAACCATGTTGGTCAATGCAGTATGAGGAAGTGCAGAGACGCGGCGCCTAAAAGAACCGTACGTCGTACGTGAACAATTGATTTTGCTGCACTGCCCTTGGCTGCCAACAACATAGTCCTGCAGCAACCTATAACACCCGTTGTGTGTGGTGGTCACTAATCCAAGCACCATCCAGATTCAACTGGTTACCTTCCAATGTCAAACGAAAATGGATGAATCTTGGGTGATTTGGCTATCGGCATGGTGGTATAATTAATAACTATTTTACTGTGCTCTATTGCTCCACATTTGAACCAAAAACCTACAACACAGTAGAACATAAACATTCCTTCAATGATATAAAAAAATTCTGAAAAAACACCTGCGTGAAAACATGTGTTACAAATCGCCTCAACGACAGCACCAATTGTTGACTTGCCATGCAGTGCCGTGTGCCTGGCATTAAGCCAAGTAATCTTTATCACCCCACTGCTGATCTTGGTACAGGATACTTAAAGCCTGCAATAACCTGGCAGTGGCTCTGGTCAGGTTCAAGTTATGATTTATTATGGAGAGTAGGGAGGCATTAAATCAGAAATGCTTGGATCATTATAAGATTATCAATCTCTGATCTCCATCATACATGCAAAGTTTCCTAGTATAGCCTTAAAGATTAAGGGCAAGTGCTGTCAGGGAGCACCTATTAAGGCTGACTGACACTGTACCTGGGATCACAATTGTAATTGTGCAAATTGTAAATATAAACAGTTGCAATTGTAATTTTAACTAAGATAAACTTAAAACATAGGTTTTCATAGCCAATACTATGATTCAAATTTGTTTTTGGTCTGGCTGGCATGACCATGATGGTGGTGAGGCAGTCTCTCACCAGTGCTGATGTTTGCACACCACACCGGGTACTCCTTTAAGGCTGAATTATCCAGTGGTGTCATGATAAACAAAACAGTGGTTAAGTTAACCTGTGGTAAATGCAATATTCTGTAAATGGGGAGGGAGTACACACCGTATGCCTCAAATAAGTATGTAAACCACGTTCCCCCTATAATAAATTGCTCTTGACATAAAACTGGAGTCGATACAGGGGAGACCCAGGACTGGTTCCGAAATCACCCATCACTGATATCACCACTGATAAGAGCTGTGGCTGGGAATCACTCCGATTAATGGGTTTGTAGCACTGCCTGCCAACACTATACTATTTTACAGCAATGAAAATATACACTACTGTATTTTTCCCCATAAATGTCCAAAAACTATCTTTTTGTAGAATCTAGTTTCAGAAATGTGTATCACTTCTAGACTTGTACAAAAATAATGTTATTTATTTGTGCAAGCGCTTAATTGATTACGACTGGAAGAGCTGGATGAAAATAGGATTATAACGCATGAGCTCTGACATCGTTACGGGATTAGGCACAAATATTTAAAAACCTTATTAATACTGTACAGGATTTAAACATGCAACTATACGAAATTACCTGCATACCATCACCTATTGCTGTTCAAGTAAACAAGCAGGTTCACATGTAAATCAACAAGTAAATGCAATATTCAAAACAATAACTCGTACATCTATAATTGATTAACTAAAACATAAAGCACATTAAATGTTTTTTAATTGCCGGTACACAAATATCTGGTCAATAATGCATGACATTGACTATTAAGACTTTGTTTTGGTTATGTGTTATTAAGTTCGCAAGAGGCTTGCTTGGCATGCAGCATGTACCAATGTCACGCAAAGTACAAATATGTGCAATGCTTATCTTTATGTATGTTGAACAACCATGATAATCGGAGGTGTTTCAGTTTCGTATTAAACGGTTTTTACTCTGAAGCTGAACAGATTGGCCACATCTGCATCTATTTCAATACACATTTTACAGCAATAAAGGGACTCGTAGGTAAAGCCATGCCACAGCTGCGAGTGCAAAACACTCAACCCAGAGACACGAGTAAGGTTCCTGACCACAGCTAACATCAGCGGTGAGTGATATCTGAATTCGTCTTGGGCTCCCCCTTCACAACCCACACTAATTGTCGTGATTAAGTAAGGTGTAAAAAAAATCCCCATCACCAACATTCAGAGCCTTTCTTCAAGCAGTGAACTGACAAAGGGCTGTAAATTGCATAATTATCCATTACAAATTGGACTAACAAATAATGGAAATGCCTAAACTTTAAAATTCACTTAAACTACCTCGCGACCCAAGGTGCACTGACATGTTTTATATATATGGTTTCCCTGGCAGAATAAATCAAACAAATTCAAAAAAACAAGACTCTTACGTAACAATTCGCCGACTGATTTATCTGCTAAAACCAAGGGTCTCTCGGAAAGCACTGCAACATTCATGTCGCGATCCAGATAGTCAGGCTTGGATTAAGGTCATCTTGGGACCTCGCAAAGATCATATTTTGGGTCTCCTCTCACGGATTTTGTCTGTTACTACCCACACCCATACAAGCCTTCTGCAAAGCTCATGGACATCTTTAATGGCCTTCGAAGAACATGCAGGAATGGGGCTTCAAGAAATTACTTTTTTGAGGTTATATGCAAGTGAATTTGAGTAGAACACCGCACCCATCTGACACTTTAACATGCCCTGATGTGAACAGCCCTCCAGGACTTGAAAAATTAGGTTTTAAATAAGGATTTGAGTCGTTTACCCTCTGATTTTGGCACTAGATGAATAAACTCAATGTTGAGCAGGTAAAAAGCAACATTACATTGAAGTTGCAATTTAAATAAATACTCTAAAATCTTTAATACCAACTTATGAGGTATGCATAAACTAGAACCTTACACAACTGAAATGTTAATTTTAACTACTAGAAAAATGGTCTTGCATAAAAAATAAAAACAGCTATTCTCATTTGATTTCTGGACATAGCAAAATTGCTACATATGTTATTATGCAATTCAATGTAACATCTATATTTAATGTACTAGAGTCCTTTGTCAATCCACTGCTGAATGAAGGCTTTCCCATGCTATCATGGTGTTTTTTTTTTTACCCTACTTCGCATAGGTCAACGAACATAAAATCCGAGTGTACAGCTGAAGAACTGCAGCCCTCATTTCGTGCAGTAGAAGCAACAATTAGGAATATTTCTACTCTGGATCACAATGACACTTGGCAAAAAAAACTTCACTACAGAGCAGATGCCCAAAGTATTAATGTGGGAACAGTGATTCCATTAGGGTGCGTAATTTGTGCATGAGAAAATAAACTCCAGCTCACGATCCAGTCAAGAATACGGCCAATTGACATCTCCACTTTTCTGTGCCAACTCAGCCAGAGATGTTGCCATGCGTTTCAATTCTCGTGAGTAAAAACAAATACAAAGGCAAGGAAACGGATGGGATAGACAAATTTACATCCCGTCCAAGGGGCACAGCAACGCGATGTATTTTGGTTGTTGAGAATTAGTTGCAGCGAGCCATCAGGAGGCAGTGATAGACAAAATGTTGTATCTAAGTCTTCCCATGGGAAGAGGGGGCAAGTGTACATCCATTAACTCAGTCAATAGCCACAGAAAGCCAATGAACTCAGTGTCATTACCCACCTAATACATTGCCAAATAAATGTAATAAACCTGAATTAAATTCAACTAGGATAATAAACATGGCTGTATGTTCCACAGCAACATAAATTCAATAATTTAGCAATTTCTACTGAAATAAATATGTATTACAGTATTTATGTTCATTCCTTGTCATAAATTATTGGCATGAATGTAACATTGAGATATTTTGGGGGGGGGGGGGGTCTGGTTGGGTAATTACATGTTATGCTAATACAGTGACACTAGTACAATTTTTATATGTATAAACTTACCATAAATGTCAATTTTTTTACGTGCCCTGTGATTCACATTACAAGGCCCGACAAATTGGCTATACATCACTGCACGATGTCACACTTAAACACGCACGGATCTCAACAAAAAATTCAATCTTGGGATTTCATTGAGTGTGGCCGGAGCAATAAAATAAGTGGGAATTTTTTTGGGTGCATTAAATTTTGTTTTAAAATAACGATAAACCCCCACGTTGATCAATGCACACTATTTAATTAATAAATACATCTGAATTAAACTGAGATCCTTCGAGAATGTAGGAAATTAGTATTCGCTGTGGTGCTTATGGAGGGACCATGAACCCTGAAGGAGGTGGAGGGGGGTGGCTTTAACAAAAACTCCATTCAGAGCAGTAGTGGTTAGTGGTGGCCCTCGTTCCTTGTGTAGTTACAATGGACCCAATCAATGATGCCAGACCTAAAGAGACAATCCTCGAGTTTACAAAATAAAAAAAATATTTAATTGAAACACAGGCTTTAACAAGACAATGCCCCAGTGAAATCTTAAGTGCCGACAGGAATGTGGAGCAGACGAACAGGCTGACAATTATTCACCATTGTCATTGTTTATCACTACCTTTTGCCTGTCCTCTCGGCTCTACGGAATTAGGAGTGCAATGATGCATCAATACCAAAACATGAACAGGGACAGAAAATGGAACAAAAGTTGAATAGTGTGCAAAGAAGCATGGAGAAATGAATACTGGGAAATACACAAAGACAGAAAGAGACACGTGGATAGAAGAACTAATGCAGATATGTAATAATGACTTAAGGAAATTAAGTGGGCTTGGGCAGAACACATCACTCGAAGGGTTGATGGTCGATGGATAAGACTGATGATGGAACGCACCCAAGAAGACAATTCACAGATAGTGATTACATGAGTTTGTGCAGAAGTGGGATTAATTCTGGCATTGTAGGACTAATAAATGGTGATAATTTGGGGAGGCCTTCATCTACCAGTTGATGCAGCATGGTCGTGATGATAATGATCAAGTCCATTTCTAACCAAAGAATCCCTCTGAAAAGGTCTTCGGTGAACTTTATTAAATTCAACACAAAACATTGCAGGCAACAATGACAGTCTAATCCTATCCTACTCGTTGGTTCTTTCGGTAAAGTCACGTAGAAATAATTTAATTTGAGAGAGAGACAAAACACAGACACGGAGACACACAGAAAGAGGCACACAACATAGATACATCCTATCTTATTACTGTTTGCAACATGGCACTTTATGACAATATCTGCTGATGTTTTTCATGATCCAGTTACATGAGTAATATAAACGTATGGGAATGACAACTATAATTGTAGTCAATTATAGTATTATTGTGTTATAAATTGTGGGTGATAACCATAGATTGATGTATCAAAGTTATTATTGCGCCCATGACTACATTATTACCGTACTATACTATTAATAGTTGGCCTGTGGCTGCATCTCTGGAATTATTTTACTGCCTGCTGTACTTATTTGATGCTATGCTTTCATTTCCTTGAATGAGCAGGGAAGTACTTAAATGAAGCACTTCTCTTCATGCGGAATTGTGGTGCGGTCTAAATCGCTGGTTTTTTTTTACAGTTGCTATTTTATTTAGAGGTCACTTATTTGGGCGTCCACTTTAGGCCTCATCCCTTCCTGCTTTGGCTCTGCTGCTACCCCCCGATTGGGGCTTGTTTTAAAAGCGCTGCAGCTTTCTTTTTGCCATGAGACTTTTTGCCAACTCTGGGCTAAAACAAGTTGCTGAGGGGGTAGCGTACATGTCAACCCCAAAGAGTTCAAATCAGCGAGACTCCCCCCCCCCCACTGATAAACCTTGGGAAAACCCCAGGAAACTGAGGTAGAAACTCCAAGAAATGGGGGCACAGAAACATTTAACAGTCACAGAGGCAAGGGCCGGGGGGGGGGTTACTAAAACAAGTTTGCGTTGCAGAAATAAGCTTAATGTACATCACTTAGTGAATGCTCCTACAGTAAATAAGTGAATAAGAGTTGTAATTAGTTTCACACTTTAAAACTTTTAGAGCCAGTGGACGAGGGCCCAGTGTTATTTTCAGGTAAACAACTAAAATACGTGAATTCATTGCATGTCTGTGAGAAACAATAAATTGCGAAAACCGTTAGTATCAAGGGGTGGGGGTTGTGGTCGGCAGTGATGGAAGTGCAAAGTAGTTAGGGGTGGCGTGACTTCACGACGACTACCACAATTCCCGCGTTGAGCAATGTTATATTGGATTAGTGTTACTAAAAATAACCATTACTTTCAGAATTGTGTCTTTTCACTGCTGGATGAAGGCCTTTCCCCTGTGTCTGTCTTGGGGTGTGTTTGACCGTACTTTACCATGCTGGTCAGTGTAGAATGGTGAAGGCTGCCCAGGACCGGTTCTGATATCACTCAGTCGGCAAACCATTGCACAACCACAGTGCAGGTGGGTTAGCACACTGCACTATGAACCCAGTGACCTGGGTTTGATCCAAGTCAGAGGAGAATGATATAACTGAACCGGTTCTTGTACCCATTGACTAAACTAGACTGATAAATGTGGTGAAGCATGGTCAATTAACGACCATGGCTGACAAGGAGTGAGAGGCCTTGATCCAGCAGTGGATTGACAAGGGATGGTAGATAATGGCGGTGTGTTGAAACAGCCTCACAATAAATGTGGCCAGATTCTCTGTCAAAAGTGACATGTAAAAAGTCTGGCCCTATGATGTCAAAATGTGGCCAGAATTTTGGCTCAACGCCCAAAGAGACAGGACATGCTACAGATGAAACCTATTACAGCTGATTGTTACTTGTTCAAAGGGGCTGGATATCTGCCAGATAAAGTACTCTACACTATAGGACCATACTCACACCACAAATCTTCTTATATTCAGGGGCTGTCGTCCTTAAGTCGACCCACCCATGTGGACACCACATGTCACTTTGTCACTACATGCCACTTTGCCATAATGATGGGATTAACGTAAATAATCCACAACGCAAGAAAAACAGTATACAAGAACACAAGCAACATTAGTTTTCATTAAAAAAAAATGTACAGTGCAACTAACATGAGTAAGCTTTGGGGTTAGCTCGGCCTATGGACATTTTCCATTGGCTCGGTCAAGACAGAGTGATCCACCAACTTTATACGGTCTCTTGCTGACATGCCAATTGCACCCGTAATATAATTTGCCAATGACCAAATCACCCAGATATCAGAAGCTAAGGAGGATTGAGCCTGCAACCACCGTATATAATTTATGTTTATGTTGTGGGCAGCAGTGTTAAAGTGTAGAAAAATCGATTATCGTACTGTATTCCCACATCTATGCTCCCCACCTTCACCAACTGAGCTGACCATCATGGTGAATTGTTGTCAATAATCCCCTTAACATGTATGGCATGAGGAGGCTATCATCCAGCAGTGTAAATTAACTTTACAACAGCATTATAATTTCTACACTCAACCTGAGCCTCATGCCTTTCCAATCAACATAACATGTTTACCTGGTGTGGTGTGTCGAAACGAGCAATTGTACGTGCGAGATGTTGGTCACACCCACCCCCTGGAGTTGCTTTTGTGCTTTATAGGCGCTTGCTCGTATAACTTTCTCCGAAGAACTAACGTTTGTCCAAGCTGTTTGTGCAGGATATGGTGACTCAACCAGAAAAAATAAACACTAGGTGTGATGTGTCAATACTGGTGCTCTATGGACTACTGTACAGGCAAAAAGGTAGCAGAGCAATTGTACTACCATAACAGCTTCTAACAGTGCTTTGCCTGACAAGGTCAACATATTTTTGTGTGTCTTCAATGTCCATGATATCTAACCAGCCTTAAACAATCAAAACTAAAATTTTGAAATGTCTCATTGCGTATGCATGTACACTATTTCGCTTCAGACGTGCAAGCTAGGACTTTGACGCAAGACTTGAGCACTTTTATAATGCAGTATTATGCATACACATTTATGCTGCAGATTTACTGAATACCCTGTTATGGCCACACACAAACCATTATGAAGTAATGAACAGCAGACAAATTGGAATTTTGAGCTATAACAATACCTGTACGGCTCCTATTAAATTAGTCATACACATTACAATTTATCTTTTTACAGATACTTAATATGACATGAACATCTATAATTCCAGGTGTGAGGATGAAAAATAATATCGTTTTTACTGTCATGCCAAAATCTTATAGCAGAGATCCTGAGAATGTGTGCCCCCTGCTGTTTAAAGGATAAGGACATTTGAAGGATTTTTAGAAGTCTCGTAAGAAAATATTTTATGCAGGCAGTTTTCTAACACAGGGTAGCCACACTGTAAAATTTAAAAACGGACCGTTCATCTCATGACATGACACCATCGCCAAATTGGAACAAGTTGGAAAAAGAGACCAAAAAAAAGCAAAGGACATGAGCTTCACATCAGCATGTAAAACGTACACTGCCCTCCTTTGACCAAGCATCCTAATATTCCCTTACATAACCTTTTCACCCATATACATTGGAACAATATACGTACGACTATTGCAACCTACCACAAAAGTTAATCTTGCAACATGCCACGTCTGTTCTGCCTGCTAGTATAAATGATCGAGTGGACTTTTGCAAGCACTGTGAACACGAGGTTTACAACACATGTTTAATTTGCGCAGTTTCTTGTTACCGCTGTGGCTCTCAAGAGATTGCAAAACGTACGCATTGCGCTAAAATGTAAAATTATTACTTCAATCACAAAATGCACAGCAGCCTCAATTGGGTCACCCCACATTACTGAAGCATCATGCCATGCTCATACATTTTATATTATAGCAGTAGATTTATATCCTTGGGAAAAGGTCAAAGTACTAACCATATCTAATGCAACATACAGAGTCCCATTGTAAAATAACCATTCACAGCTCGATACAGAAAATATGATAACAAAATACATCTATTTACAGTATGTGTCTGTTCTGAATCGTGAATAATTATAATTTATTTCAGTGACTCGTCCATTGGTTGCTGTCAAGCTGCAATTACTTCTTTGAATAGCAATCTATTACTCTTGTTTGTTCATACAAATACACAGCAATGTGAAAACGTAGCCAATTTTATTTAAAAAATCATGCAGATTTTTTCCTGTCAAATTAAAATAGATAACACTGTGTAACATTTTTTTGTTCCTGGGTAGTGTTATTTCCTAATTGCCTATGCCTCGAAAGTACAGAAAATGGCTATTATTCCCCACAAACTTTGCTTTTGTGACAAAAACAGTGATATTTAGAAATTTACCTATTTTCCAGAACATTACAGATAGATTCAGTGCTGAGTAAACTTGGAGTAACTTCTCGAACATTCTAGAACTTTCCAGTAATATAAATACAGGGGCCTTAAGTCCACCAGTTCAGTTTAGTTCCAGCTGCCTAAGTGGATACATATCTGCCTTTTTCTGAGATGGCATCAAGAGGCTGCAAGCATCAGGCAGACGCATTTTGCTATGTCTGCAGCCAATTTATCAAGACAAGAGCAAAAAAGTACTCTGTGGAAGCATCTGCTAAGATGTGTGAGGCCTACAAGGCATATTTCGGCATGCCTGCCGGGGATCAAGACAAACCCTGGGCACTTCATTTCACCTGTGAGCAATGCAAAAAAACTCTGGAAGGTAAGATGGACAATTGTTGCTTGGAATTTTATGTTATAATATTTGTTTAAAAAATGTTAATTGTGAAAGTTTTAAATTTTAAAATGTTTTACAATTTTCAATGTTATTGAAAAAAATTATAATATATGAAAAATGTTGCGAGAATCTCTTACACATTAGTCATGGGTGAAATAAATGTATTTTGTAGGATGGTACAGAGGGGAAAAGAGAGCCATGAATTTCGCTATTCCAAGAATTTGGTGGGAACCCACTGACCACTCAAGCAACTGCTACTTCTGCATGGTGAACACTTCCAAATGTATGACTGGCAAGAATGCACCTGCTATCACGTATCTGGACCTTCCTTCATCCACCGCCCCGGTGCCACACTGCCATGAGCTCCCCGTACCCACTCCTCCGGAGAGAGAGCAGCCTTCTTTAGAAGAGAGCAGCAAGTCAGAGAGCGAGGAAGACATTGTAGATCGAGATGACAATTTCAGAGGTGGAGCTGAGGAGAGAAATCCATACTACCCCAACCAAAAAGTCCTCAACGACTTGATCAGAGATCTTGGTCTCACCAAGTCCAATGCAGAGCTTTTGATATCTAAGCTCAAGCAGTGGAACTTGTTGGATAAAAGTGTGCAAGTCGCAGATCAGAGGAAGCATCACCAACCATTTTGCAGCTTCTTCACCCGCCAACATGGGCTCTGCTTCTGCCACAATGTGACCAGTCTGTTCGAGGCAATGAGAATCACTTGTAACCAGAATGGTGGCGCCTCTTCATTGACAGCTCATCCAGGAGCTTCAAAGCCGTGCTGCTCCATAATGGTAACAAGTACCTGTCTCTTCCCCTGGCTCACTCGGTGCACCTCAAAGAGGATTACAACAGCATCAAGACCTTGCTGGATGCCTTGAATATGATGAGTATGGCTGGAAGGTCATCTGAGACTTCATAATGGTGGCATTCCTGATGGGTCTCCAAGGCGGTTTTACCAAGTTTCCCTGGTATATTTGCCTTTGGGACAGTAGGGACACCAAGGCACACTACCACAGGCGGGACTGGCCAAAGCGGACCGAGTACTCTGTGGGGAGGAACAACGTCAAGTAGGAGCCACTGATAGACCCCTAGAAGGTGCTGATGCCACCACTGCACACCAAATTTGGCCTTATGAAACAATGTCAGAGCTGTAAATAAGGAGTCGGCAGCCTTCAAGTACCTTCAAGACTTCTTACCTAAGCTGTCTGAGGCAAAGGTCAAAGCCAGGGTCTTCGTCGGACCGCAGAAAAAGAAGATCCTGGAGTGCAATGAATTCCCCAAGAAGCTCACTAGTAAGGAGAAAGTGGCTTACAACAGCTTTGTCGCAGTGGTTCGTGGCTTCCTGGGCAATCACAAGGTCGAAAACTATGTGGAGCTGGTTGAAACTCTGGTGAAGAACTACGGCACAATGGGCTGTAGGATGTCCCTCAAAGTCCATATCCTTGATGCTCATCTTGATAAATTCAAGTACAACATGGGAGCATACTCGGAGGAGGAAGGCGAGTGCTTCCACCAGGATATACTGGACTTTGAACGCCGCTACCAAGGAAAGTATAACGAGAACATGATGGGAGACTACATTTGGGGGCTGATTCGTGAAAGTGATTTACAGTATAATCGTAAATCTCGAAAAACTACTCACTTCTGAATATTTTGTAGTCATTTTCGTATTACTTTAGTAAAAATACAAGTTAATTTTGATTCATGTTTTTTTTTCTGACTTTATGTAAACGAAATGACACATTCGCCCATTTTCTCATTGAAAATAGGTAAATTTCTAAATATCACTGTCCTGGTCACAAAAGCAAAGTTTGTGGGGAATAATAGCCTTTTTTTTCAACTTTTTTGGCATAAGCAATTACGAAATAACACTTACTACCCAGGAACAAAAATAGTGCTACATAATGTAATAATTATTTAATACATAACTGAAACTTTTGCAACTGGAAAATGTGACTATAGGGTTAAGGTTAGCATGTTATATTTTAATGAAGAGCCATTGACTATGAACCCCATATACATTTGTATATACATAATGTAGACGGAGCGACAGAGTTGTGGCGCAGTGGTTTGCTCATTGTGCTATGAATCCAAGAATGGAGTTCAGCTGGCTAATATCAGTAGTGATATTTTAACCTCTCCTTGCCTTTTTGCGTTGACCAGTGTAGTGCGGTATGGTCAAGAAAACTCCACAACTGGCACGGTGTGGGGGGGAGGCCTGATAAAAAAATTGCTTCAGATGGTCAACAGATCGTTACATTTCTTTTCTTCCTGTCTTGCAGTTCTGCAATGCCATACTTCATCATCACAGCAAGCATCAGCGAGACAGGCCAAACATCAGAGACATGACAAGCATCATCATTGACGTAATAAGCATCACACAGACACGGGCCATACCTGATTTCCAGGGGGATGACTGAGTGGGAGAGCGCGCAGCCCAAGTCAGGAACAGAGTCCGAACCGGAGCCCGAGGAGGTGGGGGTGAGCATGCCATCAGTCTCGTCTGGCAGGGCTTGGAAGTCGGAACTGGATGCCTCATCATCGTCCGAGCCCTCGCCGGGGCCGCCGATGGTGAAGAGCGAGTGCTGGGTGTCGCCGTCGCTTTGTTGCGGTTGCGAAGGGTCCTCGCAGTCGCAGTTGGTGGTTCCAGCGGGGGCGACCGGCGGTCCGCCTTGCGACGGCTCGGCCTCCGCCATCACCACGCCAATGACGTACCTGGTCAGTTGGTTTGCACCCATCAGTTGTCTCGACCAAAAGATATATACCAAGGGCACGCATCAGTCAATAATTCCTACTCTGCTCTAAAAGCCCCCACTCGAAGGCCATAAGCAACAATAGACGGGGCGGATGATGGGGATGTTGATAATGATTGACACTCATGACAATGAACTGTATTTGTGGTCACCAATTGTTATGGCAAATGTGTGATGAGAAAAATATGTAAAAATGCCTCAAGACCGGAAGCAACACTTTATGGGGTGGACGAAGTGCACTTGTAAAGATGCATATTATGGTGATGGTGCAGTGCTGATGGATATCAATCACGATCATGGTATGACGATGGTGATCATAACATTGTGCTTTGAAATAAAGTGAACTGGAGAAAGTGTTCGCGGTTGTTTGAGGCACTGGTAACGGTAGGAACTCTGCTTTTTGAAAACACGTGGTGCTCAACGATTGCAGGTGGTGGACAATGCGCAAATGATGAAGTGAGCGTTCTAAGTGTTAATTGACAATAAAGACAATGTTCTTGGTTCTTTCGGTATGGTCACGTAGAAGGGAAACAATAAAATAATAAAAATATAAAACAATATTTTTTTTATTAAAAATATAAAATATTTTTTTATTGTTTTATATTTTTATTATTTTATTGTTTCCCTTCTACGTGACTTTACCGAAAGAACCAAGAATATGAATCCCTGCAGTCACGAATACTTTAAATCAAAACAAAGACAATGTAAAAATATACTGAGATTATTCTGATTGGGTGGCAATTAAGAGTTACCACCTGTCCTCATTGTTCTAGTAACATCCTAATTTTGAGGTTACTGCCCTGGTAAATCTAGGCTTCCCAGAACAATGAAAACCCTGCTTTTTAAAAATCGGTTACAGGGAGTTCACCCCTCCTTTTTTATATTGTTAAACATTCTTCGAATTATATATGCCGGTGGTTACCTCATCATTTGCAAGCCTTGTCACGATACCTGTCACTGACACAGTTGTGTGATCGTGAAGTAGCCCAAATGACCTATGCCAGATTCAACCTAAGACATTTAAATCGCTATTACTCTTCATGAAAATGGAAACAACGGTGGTTATATGCTGCTGACGGCCCCAGCATTGTTGTTCATGCCAATGTCTGACGTGGTTATGGGGTGGTCGTTATACGAGCGCGCGTCAAAAGGTGACGACAGCACAGGTAATAATAACACGGTCAAATGGACATAAAACGATCATGCCATTGCTTTTCAGTGTTCGAACAGCATGACCCGTCTGAATCATGGCAGTGACGGACACACATAGGGAGGGGAGGGTAGAGAGACAAATCATTTTTTTTCAGGTGAGTGGAATTCTCAAAAAAATGGATGATGGATCACAATCCATTTAAATGTTGACGACTGCGTGACACCTGTCATCAACACAATGGATAATGTGGAAACCATATAATAATAAATAAATAAACCCCCCAACCGCGAGATAAATCACGATAATAAATGGTGCGCATTCTCTCGCATGTAAAATGCACTTGGAAGGCGCACCTGAGGAGGGCATAAAGCGCCGCCATGATGTACGCGGCGTAGAGCGCGAGCATGGTCGCGGGCGGCGCGCGCCGCCTCACGCCAAAAATGGCGGGAAACGAACCGCGCGCGCGCGCGCACGCACGCACTTCACGCGCGCCCACGCCCGCCCGCGCGCGCGCCACCGCAACACGGGGCGGGAGTGGCGTGAGGGGGGGGTGCGGGTTGAGGTGGATTGCGTGGTGGGTGGGTGGGGTCCTCCCCCGCCCTGCCTCCCCCCCAGGAGACGCGGTGACGTCTATTCAGCGTTGCCATGACGGCGACGCCGGCGTAGCTGCTGGAATGACGTCACCGCGTAGTTTGTCGCACGGCGCGAGGCGACGCCGGGCTGAGCAACGTCCCCACCGAGTTCCCCATTTGAATTGAGACAGGAGGCTGAACGCATTCGTCAATAACGCTGCATTGTGGCCTTAATAAGCGAAGAAAAAATATATTTCGGGCAATGACCATTTTTTTCACAGCACACAACAATGACGTTTCGGGCAATGGCTCTTTTTCACGGGCGCATATGAATGGCTATGAAAAATGGGTCATGGGCCGAAACGTCGCCTATTTATATATATTTTTTATAATGTCCACATTGTTACTGACGAACGTGTTTGGAGTTTTTTTGTTTGTTAATTGTGCTTGTGCACCGCTGCAACTGCAACGTAACCAGAATAATGATCTAATTGCTGGTTCATTGCCAATTTGTTAAGCACAGACACCAGTTAAATCGTTGAAATTAATTTATTTTTTGTTCATATTTATGTTATTACATATTTGCGAGTGATTCGTGACGAAATAGTGATTGCTGATTTAACAAATTCCAATAATGAAACAAAAGTTTTTAGTTTTAATTACGTATTGTATACATGTTGACAGTAAAAAATCCGATGACAATCTTGAATTATTTATTTCATATTTGCCTCACACTTTGGACCCAGACATTTTATTAAGTGTATTTAAACCATGCGAGATTTAATTACTGTACATAAATTGTGTGAAGGCTCATAAAACATTTTAAAAAGATTATGAAATTTACAAAGCAAATCTCGAGTTATCGTGGGCAGTTGAAAACAAGTGTGGTTTTTCCCCCCACACTGCTTTAGCTTGTACAACTTTAAAGCACCAAGATAACTCTTCACAGGCCCCTGTTTTTAACTTTATAACTACTTTTGATCAAATCCCAATCGTATAGAAATGACCAGGAGGACATTTTCTGACGTCAATTGCCTTCCTTTATCTTATCCATCCTTTGTTATTTACGGTTTGGATAACAACTTATGGAGGGAAATAATCTTGATTTAAAGAAATATTTATTTAACGTAAACACGGTGGCCATTTCCCCAAATTTAACTTTAAAATTAACTCGGATCAAAATTTGAATCTGATCCCAAACAGTTATAACGCATGAACTAAATTATTTGCCTGGCAGAGACGTAACAATTTTAAGTAGGCGATGGCGAAACATGTAATACCCAGTAATTGTTATTTAAATTAATTCTCACAAACACTGCATATTGCAGAAATTAATAATGCCAAGACCCGTAATAGATCCCAGACTATGCCTCGCTGTTTACAAAAATCCAATGTCAACCATAACTACTTACTGAAACTGATTTATAAATGTCTATTATTATTCGTCGAACATATTTTTTGTTACATAATTCGAAACACATTCTCCTGCGGAGGGAGCTGGTAGGAACGTTGGGTTGCTCGGTCAATGGTCAGGGTCAACAACGGCGGCACCACGTGGTGTGTTCTGCAAATATGCCCGACTGTGAGGGCGGGCACAAGCCGGCGTGAGTAGGTTAAACGTTGAGTTTTATAAGGGCACCACGGGGTGACCAGCCCCTCCCCACCCCCCACCCAGCCCCACCCCTCCCACCCCCCACCCAGCCCCACCCTCCCCACCCAGCCCCTCCCCACCCTCCCCACCCAGCCCCTCCCCACCCTCCCCTCCCCACCCAGCCCCTCCCCACCCTCCCCTCTCCACCCAGCCCCACCCCTCCCAATTTATCCGGGTGTCCGGATACACGTGGACAGACATCCACAGACATACACAATTAATCCCCTGCCTCCTGTGAATTAATCCCGGTTGGGCTTCCAGTCCACTACGTTTCCTACCAGTATAAGCTCGCAGTGACAGACCTGTCTGTTAAATAAGTGTTCAAGGTCATCGGTTGGGATATAGCTCGGCGGGCAGATCAACAGAACTAAGCCAACGTTCAAATCCCGGTCAATGTTACAACCTCATCATTAAATTTTGATTTAAAGCTTTCGTGACTGCAGGGATTCATATTCTTGGTTCTTTTGGTAAAGTCACCACGTAGAAGGGAAACAATAAAATAATAAAAATATAAAACAATAAAATTATCACGACGTTTCGACTGCAACACAAGCAATCATCATCAGGGATGAAAACCACAGCAAGAACATTTTTGAAAAAAGTGTCGTTTTTTTAACGTTAGCACCACGGAGAGCGATTTGGCAGTTATTCAGATGGACGAGTCCATCATTATCACAATCACCAACCATCTCGGGGGGGGGGGCGAGTTGGTTAAAAATGAGTAGCATATGGTTGAGAACGCACCACTTGCTGGAAGGATATCAACGATTACCCGGGGCGATACTGCTCCTCCGCCATGGGAATGTGGAATGTTGGCGATTGGCAAGGGCCTTATGAAAGTAAAAGCTAATGGCGATCTTGATATGTGGATGACTCCAATTGTAAGTTACTATAATGTTGCAGTGCTGTAAAAATGATCCCAGCCCTGGTCAGCATGTCACGATTTTTTACCACCACCACCACCACATCCACAAGAGGACTGTCTCTATGAGGTTGTCATGGCCCGTATGTAAACGTTTCGTTTGTATTGTCTTGTACGCTCTGTCCGTCTTATCTGCATTGTCTTTGATTTGTAGTCTCGTTTGTATTGTCAGTTTCGTCGAAATCGCGTGTTAATCGCACGTGTCATCTGCTCTCTCTCGTGTCCCTATCGACACGTCTCATATGTTCTGTCTCGCTTGTTCTCTCTCTCTCTCGTTCGTAATTACGTCTCTCCTCTGTAATGTCTCCTCTGTAATGCATGCACTATTCGTATTGTCTGCTTTGGATTGTCTGCCTTGTGTGTTTTGTCTGCCTTGTTTGTTATTGTCCGTCTCGTATGTATGCCTAGTACTCTATCGTGTGTAACGCACGCCACGTTCGTTGCTATCTGTATCGTTTGCAATGCACGTACCGCTCACAATGTTTGTCTATTTAATTGTCGTAATTTGTTCGCTTGTATTGCCCGTCTTGTATACAAAGTCTGCATTGGCTCACGTCTTGCCTCGTCTGCATTGGGCACTCTCTCGTCCACAACGTGTGTCTCTCGTGTGTGATATCTCTTGTAAACGTTCATTTCATTGCCTTCCTTGGTCTTTAGCCCTTGTACCGGTGCCCATGACATTTGCTTTGTAACGCTCCTCTGATCACCATGGTGGATGTGTAACAACAGCAGCGTGTAATCTACAATTAGCATAGCTCGACTCGTGCAACGCACTATTCAACGCACGCGCACACCGTGATCGTAATAATCTCATCTTTAATCGATCAATCGATGGCCACGTAACACGACTACAAACCTGATTTACTCTCCTGCTTGTGTCTCAACACTGCAGGCCGAGTCGGGGACCTATTTGCTGTCATGCAGCATTGCAGCGCTGCGTGCAAGCCTTCCAATTTACTCTGCATCAATTAACACGCCACGGCCGTTCCGCAGTCAAACAAACAAAAAAATGCGCAATTGAAAGGGGGTTTTTTTTGCGCATTAAAACATGTACAGTATGTAACAAATTCATCTTCTTGGTTCTTTCGGTAAAGTCACGTAGAATGAAAATAAAATAATAAAAAATAAAACAATAAAATAAAATTCTCACGACGTTTCGGCCACAACACAAGTAGCCTTCAGGTGAAGAAACACAGGTCTGTTGAGAAGACAGAGCTTGAGTGAACACTGAGAATTATATTTTATTATGTTTTATTTGCATTCTTTTATTTCCATTCTACGTGACTTTACCGAAATAACCAAGAAGATGAATCCCTGCAGTCACGAAAGCTTTAAATCGAAATGTAACAAATTGTTATCATTCTACGTGACTTTTCCGAAAGAACCAAGAATATAAATTGTTATCAGTTAACGACTGAATTTCTATTAATTCACAACTCTGGTCCAACGTCAAGCAAATTAAACTACGGGTTTGAACGTTCACATTGCACTACGGCACTGTAATCGAATGTGGGCCAATCGATAAGTTTGGTCCATGCCCCCATCGATGCACGAGTTCAACACCGGGTCGCAGCGAAACGATACGCGATTACATTAATTTTGATCGATTGATTGAAAGTAAAGGCATTCGTTATCATCTTCTTTGGTTCTTTCGGTAAAGTCACGTAGAATGAGAATAAAATAATAAATTCATAAAATAAAATAACACAATCAAATTCTCACGACGTTTCTGTCGTCCTGACAGGTCTGTTCCTTTCACCTGAAGAAGGCCACTTGTGTTGTGGCCGAAACGTCGTGAGAATTTAACTGTGTTATTTTATTTTATTAATTTATTATTTTATTCTCATTCTACGTGACTTTACCGAAAGAACCAAAGAAGATGAATCCTTGCAGTCACGAAAGCTTTAAATCGAAATTCGTTATCATGTTGTGTTTAAATTAAAGCTAGACGTCGTTTTATATGTCTGAGCATTTAGCATGAACACTAACCTAAGGATTCTACAGGTCCCTTGCATGATTATTATCCAGCAGTGGATTGAGAAAGGGTTGAACTTCATCATTCATTTAGTTTTGATTTAAAGCTTTCGTGACTGCAGGGATTCACATTCATATTTATTTTGTTATTAAACAAATATATCTGTTACTGCGTTGGCAGTGGTGCACACACGATTAACAAACTTAACGCATTCGTCAATAACACTGTGACATTAAAAGGAAAACATAAAATAGGTTTTAGACAATGGGGCATTTTCTAAGCACATTGCCAAGTTATTAGCTTTTTAGTTTGTATATATTGATGCAACAATATGCAACAAACCTAGCCACTGATCAGGACCGAATTAAGGCACGGGGCTTTAGGGTCTGCAGCTCAGGGGCCATTGCCAGCTGGAGGGCCTCCAGAGATTAAGTTAAAAGTTATTCCATTTGTGAATGCTGAATTTTGTTTGTTGCTAGCCTTGTAAATCTATTTTATTTTTCTTTAAACTTTGTTTTCCTTTTGAAAATATTACTGGGGGCCTCACAGTACCTGTAGCCCAGGGGCCTACAAAATCTTAATCCGTCCTTGCCACTGATATATAGTGTACGGCTGTATGCATTTGAGTCGATAGATTAATGGATTTATATTTATTACGAAGATCACAATACATGTACGGAATTACGTGCGAAATAATGAAATGTTTGAAGATTCGTGGTGTATTTAATGGGTTTCGCATGTCACCCTTGCAGCCACAAGAGAGAAGATCATTAATCGAATCGCCGAAAGATGGCGATTGTAAATCGTTCATCGCATAATTTGCTATTATTACCTACTATAATCACCCACAAATGTCTGTCCGTCCCGCACGTAACGTCACTCTACATGAGGTCCACCCCCCCGCGTGACGTCACTCCACATGAGGCCCACCCCCCCCTCATTAATATTCATGAATGGGTGGATTTTAAAACTAACGCAGAGGAAGGTCGAGATGAATTAAATAATTTATTATGCAAAGTCACTTCAAATATGACGTTTCTTTACAGAAAGTGATGGTAAACAGTTAATCTACGCACCACAGTGCTACATACGTGCGTGACGTCACTGCAAAAGAGGCCCCCCCCTTCATTAATATTCATGCCCGCGTGGAAATTTAAATTAACGCACAAGAAGGTTGCGCACTCGACATGCCGCACCCCTCTCATTAATAATCATTAGCGGGTGACGTCACTCCACATGCCGCATCCCTCCCCAATAACCATTAGCAGGTGACGTCAATCCACATGCCGCATCCCTCCCCAATAACCATTAGCGGGTGACGTCACTCCACATGGGGCAACCCCCCCTCATTTTTCATATTCTTTGGGTCTTTCGGTAAAGTCACGTAGATAGGTTCAAAGAAAATAACAAAAATCTACGACGTTTCGATCGCAACACAAGCGATCGTCATCAGGAAAAGGGAGTTGGCCTCTAACTGCAAACTGTTTTAAAGGTTTAAAATGGGCGTAGCCTCAGTGTCAGCAGTATGGGCAGGGCAGCTAATGTTAATGTAAGTGATGGTCCACCACGGCGCTCGTGGTGGGTTTCCACCAATTGGAGGGCTGCCAGGTAAAAATTTGCATGTTAATGTAAGATCGGAGAGCGGCCTCCACGTCGAGCGCGTTGAGGTGGCTATGTTAATGTCAGTGATGGTCCACCACGGCGCTCGTGGTGGGTTTCCACCAAAATAAGGGCTGCCAGGTAAAAAAATATATATAATCATGAGCTGAACAATTTTTCTATTGATTATTTCAGATTTACTGCAATACACACCCGTCCTTGGATGGGCAAAAATGCTAGTACTCTATACAATAACGATATACTATATAACATACAGTATACAATACTATTGTATATACATTATTTTAGATATTTATGTACAATATCCAGGGAAGGCGTCTGGTTCATTCAATAAATTAAATACCATTCAAGTACATGGTGCAATGGTCGTTTTTGCTTTAGGATTCTCTTGAGCAACACACCCTGGACTTGGCTTCGATTTCCCTGGACCTCATCAGCAGGGCAAGGTAATTGTGGCCCGTTAAAACAATTGCTGCTGGGTTTGGCTGATTGGTTAGTGTGCACGCCTTCAACCGTGCCAATGGTAACCTCCGATTAGCATGGTTGGCTACGTACGGTGCGAAAGAAGTTAAACATACAGAGGCCAGCATGAACACGAAGGGCCCCCTCAATTCAGGTCAACCAAGGTACGTACTTTAAGTATATCAAAAATTATTTTTTTAAGTGCATTTAAAAAATAATAAGTCTGCAGGTATAAACAATACGAGCAGTGACGATCATTACTGTCCGTGACTCTCACACATTCGACTCACCAGACCGGTGAGTTTGGCTGGGCGTGCCAGTAACTAATTCCCTAATTTTGTTGGCCTATTTTTTTCCATGTCACAGCCCGAGGTTTTTTTATTCTAAATTATTCTTACGCTTGTTTAATATTTTTCGAGGAATATCCCCTGTAAAGAATTTGAGGAATTGTGCTGCAAAGTGCGCTTTATTTAATCACTTTCTGATAGTCCACCACGTGTGGTTAAATAAATGCCCCATTGTTGGTGAAGCATACAACAGTAAACGGGGTATTGTAGGAGTGGGGAAAGTTGACACTTAAATTGGGCTTCGGCAGGACACCTCGTTCAGAGAGATAGATGGTGGCCCGGTGCCGCCGTCTGGAACGCTCTTCCTTCCGATATCAGGACCCCACTGGAGTTACGCACTTAAAAAAAAACCTACATTGAAAAATAATTTCTTTGGAACTGCGTTTTGTATTTTGGTTTGTTGTCCTTCCCCCGCACCTCCAATTCATTGACCCCTAACATTTTTTCTATTTGCATATTCATTACGGTTTTAAATAAACCTTACTTAAAAAAACACATTCAGTTTTACATAATTACATGGGGGGGGGAGGGAGTCACAGGACATCTGGACCGCCACCGTGTACACACGGTGGTCGAGACTAATGACGGAGTGACAGCAACCTGAGAGGGGACGAGGGAACACGCGCACCAACCTACCGGACATCGGAATTCCTCCAGTATCAATCAAATATTCTGATTCAACCCCAGAGAGAGAGAGAGGCCTGTCTACCGCAAGGACTGAGCGGCGGAAATAATCTCGTGTGCGGGACCCAAAGGCGAGATTATTACATCGCGAGATGCCGTGGTGGGTGGGGTAGGTGGTGGTCGGGATGCTAAATCATGGCTGATAATGAAACTCGCGTACGGTGGTGCACTGATCCCCCCCCCCCCGTGCACTGCATTCTCATGAACACAACAGGCTCGGTTTGATTCCTGGCCAAGTCACCAACTAATATTTGGAGGCGAGTTAAATCTGAACATGTACAGTACTGTAATCTGGGGCCGTCACCTTCGCCAACCTACACTGACCAGCGTGGTGAAGTATGGCTTTAAATTACCTCCACGGCTTGCACGGCGTGCGTGGGGTAATCGTGTAAATATCCAGCTGTGTATAAGAGGTTTTTTTTTGGGGGGGGGGGGTTAGATCGCGTAAACATGTGTCGTTAAACCCACCCGCCACCACCCGACACAGCCAATTAGTAATGTCTTGTCACGTAAACAGAACGTGGCCAATTCGTTACTGGCGCAGCACACCGGTGCGTCGGAGAGAAAAGCCACGACATTAAACAATCTTGAGTGCTGGTGGCTTGACAAAGCGACGCGCAACCAGGGCACTCTCTTCAAAGCTCCACGCCATCCCTGGCCAACACGTGTCTCGGTGTTTAACAGTACAGTAAGTTCACAGCCTCGCGTGTTGCTTCACGAAGCACAGCTGAGGTGGTGGCCGCTGCCTCAATCTGAGACTTGCATGAGACGCAATCTCATCAACACGGAATTACCACACTGGAGTACCGGGCGGTGCGTTTTGACTATCGGGTGGAATCGAGACTATTAATCGATTTTAAGATCGTTAGGTACATGCGTAGTATCGATAATTCGTATATATTTCGTATGCAATCGGTTCACGTAACGCCTGTGGCAGCGACACTCACTCCAGTGCGTTGGTCTCAGCTGGTAATTGAACAAAAAGTTAACAGAATCGATTCAATTCTAGAATCGATTCACGTTTCGATAATTGTATCGATTAAATCGAACGGACAGCCGCGATGGTGCATTCTTACCGCGACTGTAAAATCGTAACAACACGAAATCGGCAATGACTGAACAGAGCCTCTCCGCACCGTTCAATTCAATTTCTGATTGTTAATGCCCTATCAGCAGTCCACGGTTCTATCCACTGCTGGATGAAGCTCTCGGGGGGGGGGGGGGGGCCGGGCCCCCCGCATTGTAACAACTAAGGTCGCAAAGTTCGCAACTATCGTCGAGAAAAGAAATCGGCAGCCCCGCAAATAGCCGACCCGGCAACCACTTGCTGGCGGATACGACACCTCCGCTGTTTTAAGAGTGACCCACCTTATCTTCTTTGGTTCATTTCGGTAAAGTCACGTAAGAATGAGAATAATAAAATAACAAAATTAAAAAAGACAATATTTTATTCTCATTCTACGTGACTTGACCGAAAGGACCAAGGAAAGACGAATCCTTTGCAGTCACGAAAGCTTTAAATCGAAGAGTGACCACCTATTTTGGCGTGCTCTTAGAAGACGGCTCACCCAGACCGTGTTGGAATAGGTTGTGAGTTACCCACACTTTACCCCACCTGTACCCCCCACACACACACACATGTTACTAGCCGGATCGACAGAGCCGGAGTGTGCCGTGTTAGGTGGAATTGTGCGTATTAGGGTAAGATTTTTTAAAAAATTAAAAATTCAAAAAAATTAAACCTGCCCTCATTGTTTAAACTGCCGCGCCGAGAAATCGAATCGAATCGGCAAACCTCTCTTGCATTGCAAGTCGAGTGTTAAGCTAGTCACTTGCATGCAGCGTTGCCGAGTAATCATACAGTACGATACTAATCAATAACTACGATCACTTCCATGGCCGGCACTCACCTGCGTGCGTTGCTGGCCACTACCGCTGCTGCAGGCGGTAATGACCACTCCTCCGTCCGGTGTAGATGCACCTGTACCCGGCAACGGGACGGTGCCGGGCCGGGGCCAAGTACGGTCTTGCGCGAGTGCGAATTGAAGCAGCCCAGCTTCGACAAAGCAAAGTTTAAAGCTGCGCACGAGGGTCTACAGTGATATAATACGAGTGCGTCTATGTATGTACAGTCGTATGTATGTACGGGTGACGCAGATGCTGCTGACAGTGATGCTACTGATGGTGCTTTGTGGTGGTGGTGATAATGGTGGTGCTGTCAGCCGACTGTGATGATGTTAAGTAGTTGTGGAAGCGATGTATCCCGAGCGTGTTCGTACAGTATATGTATGGATGATGATGATGATGCTACTGCTGCTGTCAGTGATGCCGCTGCTGCTAATGGTGCTGCCGCTGTCAGCCGGCGGCGACTGTGCTGGTGGTAGTGATGATGATGGTGTCAGAAACAGTGACAGCAGTGGTGGAGGTGTGTGCTGCTGTTGGTGATGATGATGGTGGTGGTGTCGGATTGAGGGTTGGTCCCACAAACGTCTCAGCATGGCGTGATGGGGTCCATGGTCGGGCATTGCTCCCTGACCCCACGGCGCGCTCGCTCGCGCTTCCGGGGTAACTCGCTGGGCCAGCACGTGGTCGCCTTCGCTGGGCCAGCACGTGGTCGCCTTCGCCGCACGTGCGTGCGTGGGGTTCATGCACGCACGTGCGTGGAGTAGTTCGAGGGGTACACGCCGCGCGTGCGTGGGGTAGTTCCGAGTGGTACACGCCGCGCGTGCGTGGGGGTAGTTCGAGGGGTACACGCCGCGCGTGCACGTGGAGTATACGCGGCGCGTGCGTGGGGTAGTTCGAGTGGTACACGCCGCGCGTGCGTGGGGTAGTTCCGAGTGGTACACGCCGCCCGTGCGTGGGGTAGTTCGAGTGGTACACGCCGCGCGTGCGTGGGGGTAGTTCGAGGGGTACACGCCGCGCGTGCACGTGGAGTACACGCGGCGCGTGCGTGGGGTAGTTCGAGTGGTACACGCCGCGCGTGCACGTGGAGTACACGCCGCGCGTGCGTGGGGTAGTTAGAGTGGTACACGCCGCGCGTGCGTGGGGGTAGTTAGAGGGGTACACGCCGCGCGTGCACGGGGTAGTTCCGAGTGGTACACGCGGCGCCTCGGGTCACCCCAACCCGGGAGAAATGCATCCGAAGCAAACTGACTGTGCGGTGTTGGAAAGTTAATGGGAAGAAAAAAAACGTGTACCAGAAAACTCCAGGTTACTAGGCCCGCCTGTCCCACCTCCAACCATGTGTCCTTGTCTGTGTGGGGGTTTTTTTCCATTTAAATACAATTGTGCGTCTTTTTCGTATTCTGGTCGATGTGCATATGTCGTTGTGGTTGTTTTCTCCTGTACGGTATTTTAAAGGAAAGGTTCAGGAGTTCGTCTTCTATATACAGAAATGTATAATCCGTTAGGGAGATGAGACACGATGCCGTATAAGCTCCAGTAATTGACACCGGGCACAATTGTTCGGGGTTGCTGCGTCTAACTTTACGGAGAGTTCTTGAATGTTTTTGACAAAGGGATGATTGACTTAGATTACGTCCACGAAGTAGGTGGAACGATTAAATCAGTTCATTTATTTGGTATAGCCCTGTGAGCCATTCGGCTCTTGAATCGGGTGCAACCGCAACAAACAAAAAAACATGAACAAGAAAACATCTTAAAGTGATTATGTGACTGTGCAAACAGAAAATACAGGAAAAAAATATCAAAATATTCCTGAAATAGCACCGTACACCAACGCTGTGTGCAAAAATCCCAGTGGGATGCAAGTCAAAATAACAACAACCACAAGACAACTAAGATTAAGGCCATCAGTCAACTCCGTACAACAATAAACAAAAACATGGCCAAAACAAAAAAAAACTTTTCGAAATCACCAAAATAAAAGCCATAAATCCAATGTAACAGTGATCGTAGGGACTGTGACCGAATTTTTTTACAATAAACTACATAAATTCATTATAACACCAAAATCTAGAGCCATATTTTAGGCCACTGAATAGCAGTGGCAGCTAGGGTTGTACAACTCCTCTATGTAGATCTCCAGGCGCAGGCCTTCATCCAGCAGTAGAATGACCACGATTGTTGAATTATGTTTTGAATAAACGGTTATTTGTCAACAAATAAGACGTTGTATTCCACTTCATTTTTTTCATGTCTTTTGAACAGTCTTTTATTTACGATTTTGAGTGGCTTTCATCCAGCAGTGGATAGACCCAGGATTGATGGCTGTTTACGTAATGAATGGAGTGTTTGTGAAACTTTAGGATGAGTCCTGTAAACATGTTAGCAAACGTCGGTCCAACATTGGCATTTGGCATGTGCTCGAAGCAGTTGGGCCAATGTTCTATGTTTACTGGCGTATTGCATAATTCTGTACCGGTTAATGCTTTTTTGTTTAACCTTACTGTACACGTACCAATATTTAATGTGAGACAAAAACATTATTCAAAATGCAGTATTATTAAATGCACCCGGGCAATTAAAAACAAGGGGGTTCATGCAATTAACCATTTGAAGGTAATCGTGTGTTATCACTTAATTATATGGGGGGGAGTGAAATATAAAACATAACTTTTAAATGCAATGTGGAGGTCAAAAACCTCCAAATCTGACAACACTGCCGAGTAGTGGGCGGGGGAGCAGTGGGCGTGAGCCTCGCTGAAGCACGCGCCCCCGATTGGTTGAGCGCCCGGCGTTTGGGTTGACACCTCGACCAATGGGGACTCACCCCGGGGGGGGGGGTCGCCCACTGCCCTCGGCCGAAACATGGTTCGATCACGTGACGCCGGCGTGGGTCGCAAGCGGTAATCTCCACGTGGGTTTCATTAGGTGGAGGGCATTGGTGGGCGATCGCTTTTCAGTTTCTCTTGAACTTCAATTTTTTTGCTTTGTTATTCAAAGGGTCGCGATAGGCGGCGGCGGCTTAGGGAAGCCTTCGTACGAACGAAGCAGTGGATTGACCATGGCTGGTCATGATGATGATCTTGCTGTTTTGTATTGACATTGCTGTACAGGGGTACATTGCGTATCGCTTTTCAGTGGTCTCTAAGCCTATCTTATTAACCTTTTGGACATTTCAGTGAGTTCATGTCAACCTTGGGGTTAATGTTTAAAACATAAGCCCCTGCCCAGGGTCTCCAAAAAAACATAGTGGCACCATTTCAAGATTGTGTTTGTTAAGTTTGTGCGTTTTAAACCCCAAGGTTCGCACACGAGATGGAAGTTAAACAATATTATGGAGCGAGTCGCGACCCTATTTGCGCAATCTCGCTCGCAAATTTCACTCAGTCTGGAGCGGTGGCGGGAGGGGTTTTGTGTAACGGTCCTCGTGGGTTCAGGTCAAATCGCGAGGTCAAAGTTTGGGATGCGGCAATTGGGAGAGATGTTTTAAAAGTAGACCTTCATGTCGAGTTAAAAATGATTTTTTATTCAGTTTCTAGTTATGATTTACACAGCCCGACAATATGAAAATCATATGTACACACACCGCCCCCTTTTCATGAACGTTTCACGAAGCCGCAATACATTTTCAGGAGAGTCCTGCATAAGGTGGTTTGGACAAATTCCATTAATCGGTGGCATTGCAGCAGGAAATATGAATACCCAGAGAAAACGCATAGGATAAGCAATAACACTCAAAGGCTCCACACAGATTGGTTCACAAATAAAGTACACGTTATTGTATCGCCATCTCTTGGTCACATCTGCCCATTAGGTTTCAGCAGTCACAAAAGCTTGTGTAATCCACCAACACAACCCTTAGCATCTTCAAAGTGCAGGGCCACAGGAAAGAAATTGTCTTCACTGTTTCCACGCTCGTACGGAGGTCACGTGGAATCTTGAGTTAATCTCCACTGGTGGTGGAGCATCCTCCTTTGACCCCACCCCCCCACTAAAATGGGAGGGATGTTTTGTGGTGGCTCCATCATGGTGCCCTGGATAGTCCTGGGGTGACCATTCATGCGACGCAGATGTGAAGGGAATCACTCGATACCGGCTTTTTGTTTGAAGCATTTTATTTTGAGACTTGCTCTTTTAAGTTCTCAGTCCCGAATTTTTTTTTTTTAAACCCATTCATATTCCAACCGTGGATAGAACTTCACACGCCAAGTGCCGATTATATATACGAAGTATGCTAATTATATGCAATTAAATGACGATGTTATTTTTAAGATAACGGGAGTGAAAAAACGAAGTACAAAAACAAACCGAGAAACGATACAAACGGGGGGCGGTAATAACCGAGACAAACGAATCGCAGCTGCGGACCTTGACTGAGCCATTGAAATGTTGGGCGAGTTAATTATTTCATTTTTTTTTTAGTTTACCCAGGTGACAACTTTTAAAGAGTCCAGGACAAGCCTCATTTGCAAGAGTGACCTGGGGATCTTCGGACGTCCGATGTCTACAAAATATCAAACACATTTCACAGTACGACGACAAATCTCACTCGCCCCCTTTTGACAGCAGTCGAGACGGACAAAGTGATACGCTCCACATGCAAATTGTATTCATCTTTTCGCGTGTTCTCGTAGTGCCATATAATAATAAAAAACATATCAAGTACTACGAATATGTATCGCTTTCCTCGCACACGCACGCGTCCTTCATTCTTGCTTCCCCTCCGCGGCCTTGCCGAGCAAATTGTACAACAGGATCCCTGGAAAGAGAGAAATGACGCAGAGTCGCTGATAAATATCGATTTTAGCGGCCACCAACGGCCACACGTACCGAATCAGGGTGCATAAGGGTCGTCGATGTTTTTTCCCCAGAACATCTTTGATGTGACCCACCTACTGTTCATTGCAATGTAAAAATTGCTCCAAATCAAGTTTGTAAAAAATATATCAAATGGTGAACTTGAAATTCGACATCTAATCCGATCACTATGATACCGTTTGGGGGGGGATTATTTATTTCGCACCGATACTAATATCACATGCAGCGGCAATGGTGACAAGATTAGGGGAGGCTTTCATCCAGCGTCGGATTGATCATGGCTAAGGAATGTGACAATGAAATGGCACAGTTGCGTAAAATATTATTTTTAAAAATCAACGCAAGTTTGCTTGACACCCCACGAAGCCACCGCAAGCCTAAGCGCAGCATTCGCATGTCATTTGGACAAATCGTGTCCAATTCGTACACGCGTGCGATTCGACACGTGTATCGCAAGCATTGATTTTTAACCGCTGCATCGTTACAAATGTACGGTGTTTACAGCGCCGCATGCTGTAAACTGCGTGGCATGCGCACCAGGCGCTGGAGCTCTGCTCGTGGAATGGGACTATAGTTCACTTGGACTAGATTTCATGTGGACCGAGTTTGGTGTCGACTAGAGGTCATTTTTTATTGGGTTTATTTGGACTACGTTTTGCGTTTGGACCGACTTTTATTTACGATTCCTAAACGTGTTGTTTGTACGAATGGATTTGTGTTACCCCTCCAGCCGCTGGAGGCCGCTAAACTCGCCACAATGCGTCGGATCAACTCTGATTCATAACGATTCTGTGGATCGCCAGGGAAGTGAATTGAAAAAGCAACAACATTCATCAACAGCATGACTGACATCAATGGCGAGTGACATCTGAATCAATGCCGGGTGCTCCTCCCCCCCTCCCCATCACCAACCTGCATTGACAAGAGTGGTGAAGTATGGTCAAACAACACCCATGGCCATTTCCTGAAACACTGGCCGTTTGTACAGCTATTTGAGACCACGTTTGTTCACAATCAGCTCTTTTATCTGCATTTGTGCCCCACTGCCAATGCAGTCTCTTTTTAATTTTTAAATAAGTTATATTTAACCAACACAAAGTTATACAGGAGGCGATGTACTGGGCGGTGTGTAAGAGAACAAATGATACGGAGAGATAGAAATCCTTGGTTACGCGATGCGCCATCTTCAGTGAAATGTGTCTGTGTTTATTATTTCACTCTGGGTCTGCTGTGTGTGCCGCACACAAACAGACATGCACATGGAAAACAATTTAATTTTGTCAGCTGGTACTGCGTGCACTCGGAATGTTGCGAAATCACCAAGCCTGACCACCACCACTTCTCTCCCACTTGTTCCCATAACCTTCACTCTCCACGACCAACTGCATTTGTTTCCACTCAGGAGGCTTCATCAGCAGTGGAATGACCCCAAGAAAAGCCATCGGTAGTCAATGGCTGTCTGCATCTCGTGTTTCGCTGTTGTGAACAATGCGCCACATGTCTGCTGTTGGTGCCCTAGCCTGGCTCTAGGCAGCGTGTACTCCCCTGCTATGACACGTGGTCCAGAGCCGTGGTGTTGAGCGAAAATAATCATGGAGAGACACGTGCTTGGAATTTTATTGAGAGACAGAAAGAGGAGCGCGTGGATTAGAGAACACATGCCGGTTTATGACATCATCCAAACTACGGGGATAAGCGGGCCTGGGCAGTGCACATCGCTAGGATGGGTTAAGGATGGCCGACCAAGTAATGGAACGCGTACGGGAGGACGTCCACCGAGGAGATGGAGCGATGAAATAAGTGCGGTGGCGGCGGTAGATTTGGGAGGTCTTCACCTGGCAGTGATGGCTGACGGCGATGATGATGACCACATTGAGCCTTGGTAAATGACGCTGACGATAAACGGTGGAGCGCGTGTGCCGGGGAGTGGTAGCATTGTGTGTGTGGGGGAGGTGTGAGCGGCTGAGGCAGTAGAGCAGCTGAGCAATCGCGTGATGGTGTGTATGCGCGTCTGTGTAACTGAGATTAAAAGCGAGTGTGTATGAAGGTAGGTGCGAAATGTATCTCGGTGTTCATTGGTGTTGCGTTAATATCGCGTTTCTTGATATTTTTTTTGCTTGTTTAACGTTTTTGTTTGAACGTTTTTCTCAGTAGTTTGCTTTGGCGCGCTTTTTTTTCGACAGCGTGCATGTAGAATACCTGTATTATTAGTGTCTGTGTATTCATTATCTGTGTCCTCGTGTATGTGTTTTCTTGGGGAGCGGTCGTGTAGCGGTTAGCGCGCTGCGCTATTAACTCAGCCACCCAAGTTCGATTCCCGCTCATGGCCAACAACACCGGTGACGATCATCTGAACTGCTCCTGGGCCTTCCCCCTAGGTCGACTCAGCCTGAATTGAGTACCTGGTGCGGTGTATAAAAACATTGCTGCTAGGGAGACAAAGGCGGCCGGGTGTGGTGTTGGCCATCCACCCCCTTGTGTGCCTTGCCGGCCTTCATAGGTGCTCGCTAACAGCACTTGCCCCAACAGACTGTTAAGGCTATCCAGGGGATCTTTGTCTTGTCTGTGTATGTTTATAAATAGCGTGGTGTACTGTAGCGTACACCACGCTATATGTTTGTTGATGATCTGGTGATTGCTGCTCAGACGAAGAGTTGGAAGTGCTGCTGCTGAACCTGGAGTGTGCCACTAAGAGGTGGGGTCTTACCATCAGCCCCACCAAATCTAAGCACCTGCCTGGTTATTTTGTGCCACCAAACACTCCACCCCCTCAGCTCCCCATTGGTTGTGGACAGAGTGGAGAGTTTACCATACCTGGGCAGTATGCTTAAGACCAGCTCCGGTTTGACAGCAGAGGTCTCACTCTGAATCAGTCTGGCGACATTATATTTTCATCGGCTGCGCAATGCTGTGTGGAAGCTACCTAGTCTGACGCTCTGCACGAAGTTTTGGCCACAGTCATGTCCTCCCTTCTCTATGCTTGTGAAACGTGGACCCCCATAATGGAACATCTTCGCCAGTTAGAAACATTTAGGCTGGCCTGCGTATGATCCATCCTAGGTTTAACCAGGCTGGATTGTGTGAGAAGTTCACAAATCCTTGAAAGATCTGGGCACATTTCCATCAGTAAGCAGGCAAGGCTGCGTTGGCTGGTTCATGTAGCCTGCATGCCCAGCCACCGCATGCCCAAGCAGCTTCTGTTTGGCTGCATAGAGGGGGCTAAACAGGCACGACATGGGCTGGAGAAGAGATGGACTGATACTGTTCGAGATGATGTGGGGAGCTGAGTGGACTTGCTGACGAGTGGTACCAGCGGAATCAAGATCGGCCTCTATGGAGGAGGCTCGTGAGGGACGCTACTGGGCAGTTTGAGGCAGTCACCCTCCAGCAACAACGGCAGGTAGAGTGATGCTCACAACAATGAGCGGAGCGCCGGGCGGATAAAATGCAGCAAGTTGGCTCAGTAGGGGGTACAGCTGGTGTGCATCTACCGGTCATCTCAGTCAGCCAACCCATGGGTCTGACCCAAGACCTCCTGTCAGCGAGCCTTCAACACTTCACATTGTCTCAAAGTGCACCTGGCCTGGCACAGGCACCGTGGTGATATCACCGTCACTTCGTGGCAAATGGCGGGTATTGGTAGCATGTGGTTGGCGCGCTGCACTACGAACCCGACAACGCCGAGTTCGATTCCCGCTCGTGGCCACCAACACCAGTGACGATTATCTGAACCGGTCCTCGAGCTCCCCTAGGTCGACTCAGCCCTCAAATGAGTACCTGGTGCGGCATGTAAATAACGCCATTAGGGACATCTGTGAAAACTACTGGACATGTGAAAAAGAGCTTTATAGCTCATCTGATTCCTCTAGTATAATTCTGGATACAAAGGCGGCCGAGCGTGGGTGGTTGCTGGCCCCCTACCCCCCCTCCCCTCCCCCCCCCCCCCTTGTGTGCCATGCTGGCCTTCACAGGTGCTCGCTAACAGTCTGTTAAGGCTATTCGGGGGATCTTTGTCTTTGTGCGAGCGAGGGAGCGGCACTCACCCGTTGCCACGGACAGGTTGAGGGACTCGATGCCGCGGTGCAGCTCGCGCCGCGGCTCGATGGTGAGCAGCACGTCGCACAGCGCGAGCAACTCCTGCGGGAGACCGTAGCCCTCGTTGCCTGCGAGCGCACGAGGTGGTGGGGGGGGGGGGGGGAGCGGAGTGTACAGCAGCGAACACGGGAAGGGGCCTTTAACACAACCCGACCGTGATCATAGTCACTCCAACATCGCCGTCACGTTTACCGGCGTCATTATCATCACCATCGTGTGTAGTTGGACGAGTGTGGGGTTGAGCGCGTGAGCGCCTAGCATAGCACAAGCGCCGCGGGGATGTCACCGCCACTTTGTGGTGAACGGCGGTTGTTGTTGTGAGCTATGGGGAGTGGTGGCCACAACACCAGCGACGATTATCTGAACTGCTCCTGGGCCTCCCCCTAGGTCGACTCGGCCTCAAATGAGTACCTGGTGCTGCGTGTATACATCGCTACTATGGAGACAAAGGCGTGGTGCTGGCCACCCAACCCCTCGTGTGCTGTCCCGGCCTTCCTCGGTACTCGCTAACAGCACGTGGCCCAACAGTCTGCTAAAGGCTATACGGGGGATCTTTGTCACTATCTTAGCGTGTGGGAATGGACAAAACAAAATGTCATAGGGAACCGCACACTGTGTACAAGACACAACCGTAGGGGGTCTCCCATGCTCAAATCCCATGTGCCTGGCAATTGTCCTTGCAGCTAGAGGACAAATCTTTCATTCATTCATGAGAACACTACTCAGCTTGAACGCCGCATAATAGACCTCTCCCCCACCCCTGCTGCCCCGCTCCCTCCCCACCCCACCCACGGTCGATAGGCAGGTCATGTGTTGTGGGGTCAAGTGTCGGTACTCTCGCCTCTTCCCAAGACGTCTGGCCAGTGTAGAAGAGGTTAGGCTAATTACCTTCTTCAAAGGCTCTGTCTGCTGCACTGTGCCCTCTGCTGGCCACCAGTCACCATCATTGCCATCATGGATGAAGGCCTCCCCCCCCCCCCAAGCCGTCGCCATCTCTCGCGATCTGGCGACGTAACAACACGCCCGGCACCTGCACACGAGCCACGGTCGGCGTTCCTGGCTTCTTTGGGACGCAAAAATTCCTGACCGTGCCCATCGTGCCCCTTCGAGAGATGCGTCCTGCCCCAGCGCCGCTCATTCGCTCGCCCTCACCTCACATCTCGCGGTAGCAAGATGTTAACTACCTCGCCTGGTATGCAGGAGGTCGTGAGTTTGATGCCAACCCTGACACCTGCTTTATATTTGGTGTGCGTGTCTCTCTCTCTCTCCCTGAGGTCATGTGGATTTTTCTCCGGGTCCTCCGGTTTTTCCTCAACATTTGGATTCAACGTGCGTTTACAGTATTTGGCTGCTATGCATTTCTACGTGATAAAACCACTTCGTTGGGCTATCATTTGTGGCCAGGTCACTTCTGAAAAAGAGCTACATAGCTGAGCGAGGGCCTTACCTGGTAAGATACAAAGTTTAGTTTAGGTTCGAACGACGCCCTCAACCTGCGCAAGCTCCGTAATCCACGCATTCCTCTTTCTCGCTCTCTCTCTCCCGACTCCCGACATAAAATCCTGAGCGCACGTCTCCCTCTCTTTTTCTCTCTCCCTCTCTCGTACGCTTCACGGTGTCACGCGGCGACGCACCGATGAGGAGGATGGTGGGGGCCTTCAGCTGGTACTGGTCGCAGGGCACAACCGGCACAGCTGACCCCGTGCTCTTGGCATACCCCACCGTGCCCACGATCTGCCAGCCTTGCTTTGCCTTCTCCTGCGCGCGAGACGGCAACGGAGGAAGGAGGGTTAACAACCCCCGGGGCGACCCGGGGAGTCGCGCTCATCTCAACAGTGGTTGCCTTTTACGGCCGAGTGGAAGGCTTCGGCCTTCACGCGACCCTCTCCGAGAAGAAACGACGAATGCCATCGTCGACCCCGAGACCGCCGGACATCGACCGTCTGCCTGTCTCCACAACGTTTATTCTATTTCGAGAGGCGTAGCGCCGTTGTTTTCAAAAACATTGTACTCGTCCGCAGAGAGCCGTAGCGACACGATCGCCGCACTCTACGATAGCTGGCGCCAAACTGTGCAACATCGCCTTGCGCGAGCCTCGGTACCGAAAAAGGTATTTTTTTTTTGTTCCAGAATAAAAAAAACTGATAACATATACACCTTTCTTCTTTGGTTCTTTCGGTAAAGTCACGTAGAATGAGAATAAAATAATCAATTGATAAAATAAAATAACACAATAATATTCTCACGACGTTTCGGCCACAACACAAGCGGCCTTCATCAGGTGAAGGGACGAGACTGTCTGGCAGGACCAAAACGTCGTGAGAATATTATTGTGTTATTTTATTTTATCAATTTATTATTTTATTCTCATTCTACGTGACTTTACCGAAAGAACCAAAGAAGATGAATCATTGCAGTCACGAAAGCTTTAAATCGAAATATACACCTTTGTCATTGGAACAGAACCGGCATAAAAACTGATGACGTACACACACGTCATGACGACACCCGTGTACGTCATCGGAACGGGAAAGGGTTGAGCTGTCGTCGCTGTCGCCGCAGTTTCTCACCTGCAAGACTTGCGGCAGCCGCCCCGTCGTGTAAATGTCCATCACCTCCACGGTGCCAGCGCTGGCTTTGCTCACGGTCGGCGTCAGCGAGCAGCTGGTGCGGGAGAGGATTGGGGGGCAAGGACGGTGGGGGGGGGGGGGCAAAGAGTGAGGGGGGTGCGGGTAGCATGAGAAGGCGCCGGGCGGACACCAGAAACGACGATACTGTTCAGCAGGCACACGATTATATGTACAAATGTTGAACGTATTTAGCACAAAAAGCAGTTCTAAAGAAATTAGTTTTCAATCGAGGTTTCATGTTGCGACTCGCATTCTAAATCAACGCTGCTGCGTAGCTTTCCGCGGTTGTGCGGTAGAGCTCTCCTATGTGCAACCTCGGGTTGTAAGCCGCATGGCGTTATTGTTGTTGTTCAGCACAACGTTCGACGTCCGACGTTTCGTTCCACACCCAAAGAAGCTCCCACCAGCGGATGGAACGAAACGTCGGACGCCGTGCAGCAGAGCTCGCCGGCGCAACCCGAGAACGCAGCGTCCGCTCGAGATCCTTCACGCAGACTGTCAGTGCAGGAGGGCGAAGTCGGAGAGAAAGAACTGACGTGGGAGCATAGAAAGTGCAGCGCAGGAATGGGTTTTGCTGCACTGGCATCTGCTGCCCGCAATGCAGCATAGCCCCCGCAGATGCTGAATGACAATCTGGCATGCATAGTAGGCACTATCCAGGCTCCACCCTGCATAACTTCCGAGATCTAGTGAGATTGCCATCCCCGCCCCCCCCCCCTATCCATTATCCCAAATGATCAAGAGGTGAGCGTCTGTCAATATCACGCACGATACATCAGCCCGTAGGAGTGAAAACTCCGCAATTCTGGCGCACACTCCACCGACCCAGCCCGAATTCATTCATCCGTGCGTCCGTCCATCCCCCGCCAATCCCCGTCCTCCATCCGCGCATCCATTTGTCTATCTCCCAGTCTGTTCCCCCGTTTGTCCGTTCTTCCATCCACCCTGTTCGTCCGTCTCCCAGTCCCGTCCCTCGATTCGTCCGTCCGTCTGTCCGCCACCCCCACCACACCTGTTCTGCTTGGTGATGAGCACCGTCTCGACGCCCATGAAGTAGGTGGAGCGCAGCACGGCGCCCAGGTTCATGGGATCGTTCACCTCGTTAATCACCACCCACAGGCGCCTCTTGCCGCCGTCCGCTACGGTCTCGCTCGCGGGCGACCCAGCGGCCGGGTCGTCGGTGGCGACTGCGCTGTGGGAAAGGGCGGTGCGTCACTCGACAGCTCCAGGGAACCGACGATCGTCATCGTCACCCGGAATGAGACGCACAGTGTACAGGCGAGAGACGGGAGGACTGACCGAACAGGAAAAACAGGACACGTGACACAGATGACACACTCAGGACACAAACAGTACACAAACATAAGAGGTTTTTATGGGTTAGATCGTGTAAATATAAATGTGTCATTAAACCCACCACCACCCGACAGAACCGATTAGACAAACCTTACTAACTGGCTGTGTCGGGTGGTGGCGGGTTTGATGCCACAATGTTGAACACAGTAGTAGAGAAAACCCTCTACTACTGTGTTCAACAGTACAGTGAGTACAAACAAGCCGAAAAAAAAGGACTCATCGAATCGCGACTCCAAAAACCGCGACAATTCATCAAGATGACGGCGGAGGGAGAGACGAGCGAACCATCACCGGCCCACGACGGCAACGGGCACTTGCCTTCCGCTTTCACCGGGTCCTCCGCCTGCCGGTCGATGCTCTCCTCTCCGCCGCCCGCGGGCTCCGGCTCGCCCTCGCTGGCCGGCGCAACCTCGGCGGCGCCGGCGCTCACGACGTCGGCGGAGCCGGCAAAGAGGGCATCGTAGTCCATGAAGTCGCGCCGGCTTGCCTCCAGGCACACGCCCTGGTTGGGGCGGCCCTCGCTCAGCTCGTCGAGCTGCCGTCGGTTCACCAGCTCCGTCTCGATGCCGCGCTCGGCCGCCAAGCGCAGCAGCTCCTGCAGCTGCAGGTGGGAAACGGACGGCCGCTTGCATGTCACGTCTGCTTGTGTCTCTGCAGGTGTGTATGTGGGTGTGTCTGTGTGAGTGGGTATTTCTGTGGGTGTCTTTGTGTGTGTGTATATGGATGTGAGAGTGGGTGGAGTAAACTGAGCCATTTGGCCGACTGGCTGTCTGACTGGTTGGCCTGCGCTGTGAACTCAGCGACCCGGGTTCCATTGCTGCTCACGGTCGACACCAGCGACGATTATCCGAACCCGTCCTGGGCCTCGTCCCCTAGGTCGACGCAGCCTCAAATGAGGAGTACCTGGTGCGGTGTGTAAACATCGTTACTTGAGAGACAAAGGCGGTCGGGCGTGGTGCTGGATACCCACCCGCTTGTGTGCCGCGCCAGCCTTCATAGGTGCTACATGCTCACAGCAGTCTGTAGAGGCTACACGGAGGATCTTTTAGAGCAATCGTCGGTGGAAACTGTCGCCGGCGACGCGGCCCTTACAGTCCACTGCCAGATGAAGGCCTCTGCATGGCACCGTGTTGGTGGTAGGGTTTATTTGACCGTACTTTATCACGATGGTGAGTGCAGGTGGATGAAGGGGGGGGGGGGGCACACCCAATGATGTAGGCAGTAGCCGGGAATCGAAATCGCGTGATACGTTAACCACTGTGCCACCTCTCCTCCGTCTGGTTTATAAACTCTGTGTAAATCCAAGCAACGAAGAAGTAAAAAATGACGTGAACAATGGTAAAGCGACAGATTATGCCGACGATGACAATACCGATCATGATAATAACAATGATGCAAATGATAGCCAAAACGATGATGCAAATTATAATTAAGAGCATTAAGATGATTATGACGACGGAGATGACGGTAATCACGACAATTAGGATGATCGTGTTGATTACGATAAGAGTAACGATGGCGATGATGGCGATGACCCTGACGACGACCCTGACGACAACGTGTCCATCGCTACCTCGGGCCGCTCGGGGTTGCGCTTCCTGTTGAGCAGGAGGCGCCTGAACTCGCGGTGTCCGTGCAGCAGCGCCATGTGCACCGGTGCGATGCCGAACAGCATGTCCCCATCGCCGGCGTCCTCGCTCCGGTGCCCCGACACGGGGTCCGAGCGCCGCCAGGGGCCGCGCTCCCCGCTCTTCTCCCAGGGGGCCCCCGCGGAGAAACCCCGCGCCTTGCCTGGGGGGCCTCTCTGGTCGCGGCCGCGATCGTAGCCGCGGTCGCTCCCGTTCTTCCCCCTGTAGCCGTAGTTGACGCCGAAGTCGTCCTTCGCTTTGTAGCCGTAGTCGCTGCCGCCACTGTTCCTCGCCCTGTAGCCGTAGCCGCCGTCACCAGCGCTGCCGCCGCCACCGCCGCCGCCGCCACCGCCGCCGCCGCCGCCACCGCCGCCATCCTTTCTCTTGTAGCCGAAGTCGCCACGGTCCTTCGCTTTGTAGCCGTAGTCGCCGCCTTCCCTCGGCCTGTGGTCGTAGTCACCTCGGTCCCTTCTCTTGTAGCCCGAGTCGCCGCGCTCGCCGTCTCTTCTCTTGTAGCCGTAGTCGACGGCGAAGTCGTCCTTCGCCCTGTGGCTATAGTCGCCGTCGTCCCGGGCCCTGGCTTGTCCTCCCCCGGTAGCGCGCGCCGGTGTCGCCCTCTTCAGGTACGCGTCGTCGTCGTCACCGTCATTGTCGTAGGTGTCGTCGGATCGCCCATAGTGCGACGCCGTCTCCCTGTGCGGAGCCCGGCCCTTGCTCTGTTTGACGTGGCCACCGCGCTGCCCGCGCTCGTCTTCCTGCAGCCGTCCTCCGTCGCCACCTTCATCCCAGGAGTCGCCACGCCTCGGATTCGCGTTGGGTTTGCCGAAAGGTGCCTGCCCGAACGCCCTGCTGCCCGTCGTCGCCTCCCTGGAGCTGAACTCACCGTCTCCTCCTCTACCTCCTCCTCCTCGTCGTCCTCCTTCCAGCTCTTCAAAGTCTTCTTCGTGCAGCTCGTGACGCGGTTTGCGAGGGCGTCTCTCCTGGACAGGGGCAGCCGACCCCCCTGACCGTTCGGATTGGGCTTCAATTTTCGCGAAAAAATTATCATCATCTTCGAAGTCGGCTGACACGGCCCGGCCTCGCCTGGCCCTGACCCTCGACCTCACGCCGCTCGCCCTCTTCACGACGTCATCGTCGTCGTCGTGGTCATCGTTATCGTCGGGCAACTCAAAGCGGTCGCCTCCCTGAGCCGACGACTTGGCAGACCTCGCGATTCCCGTGTGGAACTGCCTCCTGCAGCTCGCGCTTGCGAGGGCCAAGCGAAGAGGATAAGACGATGACGGGAGGAGGAGCCCTGAGCGGACGGACTCGGCCTCGGTTGCGTAACTGTGGAGGGCCCGGCACCGCGGCCGAGATGCAGCAGCGAGCAGGAACCTCGCGCCCCGCAGCATCTTGAGTTGATTTTATTTCGGCTGTTGTTGTTGTTACGATTCAACTCTATCTTCAATAGCATCCTGATTGAAACAAGGACAAATTGATTAAATGTATGAAAAATAATAATAAACCATGTCAGTGTAAACCACCCTGTGTTTACACTGGCAGGGAAACGGTGGGGGGTGGGGTACTTAACACTAATGTAGACTGTAGCCTGGTTCTTAATAGGCGTGTACTGGCAGTCTATAATGTAGACTGTAGACTGGTTATTAAGTTATTACTTTTATTCACTTTATTTCATATTATCTACCAAAGAATATAGCAATAGGCTATGAGCCAAGAATGTGTCCCGCGTGTGACGTCACTCCACATGAGGCCCACCCCCCCCGCGTGACGTCACTCCACATGAGCCCCCCCCCACGTGACATCACTCCACTTGAGGCCCACCCCCGTCCATTAATATTCATGAGTGGGTGGATTTTTACACGAACGCAGAGGAAGATCGAGCTAAATTAAATAATTTATTCCGCAAAGTCGCTTCAAATATGACGTTAATTTACAGAAAGTGACGGTCTAAAATAAATGTATGCAGCACAGTGCTACATACGTGCGTGACGTCATTAATATTCATGCCCGCGTGTAAATTTACACTAAAGCACCCCTCCCCAATAACCATTAGAGGGTGACGTCACTCCACATGGGGCAACCTCCCCCCCTCATTAATAATAATGAAGCTGAACAATTTTTCTATTGAATATTTCAGATTTACCGCAATATTACACCCGTCCTTGGACGGCCAAAAAAAAGCTAGTGATATATAATAGCCTAGGCAGAAGGGCCACTGCCCGAAACGTTGCTCGAATGTTGCTCCAGCATAAATACATGTTTTATTTAAGGCAGTGTAATTGATGAGTTGTTTGCGGTTTGTTAATTGTGCACCACTGCCAACGCAGCAGCAGCAGCAGCATCCTCTTAACACTTGTCAGCTGCGAAGAGTGGCGCCAAACGCGCTTTGCTTCCAAGATTCTGCGGGCTCGGATGCGTTGCGGGTGATTTGTCCACGGGCAACGCGAAACCGCCAACAATGACGTCTTGTCGCATCAGACAGTACTGTGCAATGCGTTCACTGGAGGGCTCCCCTTTTCCAGGGGGATCAACACTCACTGGTCGCCGCGTGGTTCTCCAAGGTAACACACGAGGGAGGTTCTGAATGAGTGCACAAGCGACCTCGTGGTTCAAATGACCTGCGTGGCGGGACCTCGTGATTCATTATCATATAGGCCTCCTCGTCAGCCACGGTCAATCCACTGCTGGATGAAGGCCCCCTCCCTGCCCCTCACCTCGCGCAGGGGTTCGATGAAGGAAATCTCAAAGACGGAGCGAGGGAAGGGTTTGGATGCAGAATACGGCAAACGACCTCTAGGTTCGCAACAGGGTTAAATATAGCGATTCACAAATAGTCCGGGGGGAGGGTTCAATGCAGAGGTAACGCAAAAAGTTAATCCTCGACCACACATAATGAAGTATCTGTCAATTATAATTTTTTACGAAAAAAAATACTACAGGCCTTGTGTTCTATCCACTGCTGGATGAAGGGCCCTGCCACGCGGCGCCAGCGACGAGTTTACCACCCCGCTGCGTCGAGAGCGCCCGCGACTTTTATAAACTCAAGGAATGCGTCTCGTGTTTGTTCGGTCGACGATGTCCGACGTTTCGTCTACCATGACGCCGAACGTCACGCGGTACAAACCCGAACAAACAAACAAAAAAGCCGAATCGGGCGAGCGGCTCGCGCGCGGGTGGGAATCGTTCAAGCGGTGGCTATCACTCGTACAGTGTAGCGAGCTGTGAAATACCCGAACCGATAAGCCCGCAGCTTACCGTTTACGAGCAGGAGGCGGGCGGCTCTGAAGACGACAAACCTATGCGTCGTCAAGTTCGCCCGGCCGTCTTCGTCTTTCTTGATCGTGGATCGGATTCGGCTACTCAGACGCGTCGCCACACGTTGTACGCTACGGGCGCCGCCATTGCTGGAGCACGTGACACTGCAGCGGGTGTGAGAGGGGGGGGTGGAGCGGTGGAACAGTGGTTAGCGCGCTGCGCTACGAACACCCCCCCCCCCTCCTGAGTTCCATTCCAGCTCACGTGGCCACCAACACCCAGTGACAATGATCTGAACCGGTCCTAGGCCTCCCCCCGCCCCCTAGGTCGACTCAGCCTCAAATTAGTACCTGGCGCAGTGGTGTGTAAACATCGCCACTGGGGGGAGACAAAGGCGGCCGGGCGTGGCGCTGGTCACCCACCCCCCTCGTGTGCCACAGTGCCGGTCTTCACAGGTGCTGCTCGCTAACAGCACTTGCCCCAACAGTCTGGGAAGGCTACACGGGGGATCTTTACATATATAACCGATTCCTATGGTTGTCCGGTCTGGTTCAGTATTGAATCTGGCGGTAAGAATCGATTACGTCGGTTAATATGATTTGGCTGTGGTTGTTTCAAAAGGCGGTAATGAATTGATGATTATACGAAGTGATCGATTCGTTAGATGGCGTACGAATACTGTATATACGATTCTGCAGCAAGGGGAATCGAATCGTTAAATATTTCAACCCGCTGTCAATTCAGCGTGAACGTGTGCGCACCATAAATCGAACAATCAAATAATCGAATCATTAAATCGAATGACACGGCGATATCGATTCCAAAGGCGTTGCATCTCGTTTCTCGTGTGGTATTGTGGTAATTTTATGAATGGTGAAACGATAATAATCCCTCTCGCAGTGAGAGAGAACGACTCAGAGATGCGAGGATGCAGTAGCAACCACGCCGTGAACCGGCACCAACAATTGCCCACGCTCTGCGGTCCTATACATACTGAGCTAATGAAGGTATCAGCAGCCACAATGACCACGATGTTAACTACTTCGCCTGGTAAATAGGAGGTCGTGGGTTTGATTCCAACCCTGGTGTCTGCTGTATATTTGGAGTTTGCATGTTCTCCGAAGTAGCGCGGATTTTTCTCTGGGTTATCTTTGGGGTATCCCCTCCACATTGAGAGTCAACATGCGTTTATAGGGTATTTGGCTACTTCTAGATTTGAAGATTTCGCGACTGCAAGTCTTCATACTCTTTGGTTTTTTTTCGGTAAAGTCACGTAGATAAAACAAAATCAAAATGAAAGAAAACAACTAAATGAAATCACGACGTTTCGGAGGCAACACAAGCTTCCGTCTTCAGGTGGAACAGTCACAGCAAGGTAGCTGCATCACGTGGTGAGCTCTGAGACACTCGAGCTTATATACAGGCTAAGGTGGGGGGGAGGAGCCAAGCAGGGAGCGAGGTTAAGGTGGGGGGGAGGAGCCAAGCAGGGAGCCACGACGACGTACGGGGCTAAGGTGGGGGGGAGGAGCCAAGCAGGGAGCCACGACGGCGTGCGGGGCTAAGGTTAAGGTGGGGGGGAGGAGCCAAGCAGGGAGCGAGGTTAAGGTGGGGGGAGGAGCCAAGTAGAGGACATTGATGGGGTGTGGGGCTAAGGTTAAGGTGGGGGGGAGGAGCCAAGTAGAGGACATTGATGGGGTGCGGGGCTAAGGTTAAGGTGGGGGGGAGGAGCCAAGCAGAGGACATTGATGGGGTGCGGGGCTAAGGTTAAGGTGGGGGGAGGAGCCAAGTAGAGGACATTGATGGGGTGCGGGGCTAAGGTTAAGGTGGGGGGAGGAGCCAAGTAGAGGACATTGATGGGGTGCGGGGCTAAGGTTAAGGTGGGGGGAGGAGCCAAGTAGAGGACATTGATGGGGTGCGGGGCTAAGGTTAAGGTGGGGGGGAAGAGCCAAGTAGAGGACATTGATGGGGTGTGGGGCTAAGGTTAAGGTGGGGGGAGGAGCCACGCGAGGAGTCACGACGAGGCCAAGTTAATCCGTCTTTTGTCATGTTGAGGGTTCGTGGGAGCGGTGGTTCACTGCACGGGGGCAATGAAAAATGGTAAAAAAACGCTGTGCGCTTTTAAGGTAGCTGAAGTTTTGACTTGGTTTATGACATCTTTCCAGTGGTTGCTTAATTTAAAACCATCCTCTCGGTTGAAGTTGTGTCTATGTTTGTATATCTGGATGGCTTCATGGACAAATCTTTGGTAATAACCGGGAGGTTTGCATAGTACTTTGGTATCGGAGAAAACAATGTCACGAGAACCCGCTGTGTTGAGACAATGATCAGCCACGGCCAAAGAATTCGTTCTGCCGTGTTTCAAATCTTATGTGCTCGCGAATTCGGTCAGAAATATGTCGTTTCGTCTCCCCGATATAGCAGTCACCGCAGATACAACTTAATTTGTAAACACCGGGGTACTGTAAGTCAGGAATGACATCCTTTACGGATAAAATCAGATCACGAATTGTGTACTGTATTGAACCGAACACAAGATATAGGTTCGGTTCAATACAGCTCTGCCCCCCCCAAAAAACATGCTTCAAATCGCGTTAAACCATTGTCATTGCAGTGCGTATTTAATGTGGCGCTGCACTCTGATGTTGTAGGAGAAAACATTTATTAAAAAGTATATTTAATTAAGTAGAACGTGTTGATTATATTTATTTAAAGTTGCGCATTTTGATGTGACGTCACATTTTTCAAACCCCCCCCCTCGTCACACATCGTCACAAATGTGACCCCCCCCCCCAGGTGAGTGACGTCATTTATGGACGGCCCCTTTACACGCGAAGTACGTTTTTTTTCTAACAAAGTCTGCTCCGTTTAAAAGGCAATGAGAGATGTGCTGTGCTTTGTGAATTAGCGGCCTCTTAAAACCCCACCGTAAACATGTTTTAAACAAAACAAATAACAACAAATCACTCCATCTACACGCATCGGGCGATGTTACATCGCAGGACCGCGACACGGCAACAGCTTGGCGAGGCCTTCATCCAGCAGTGGATCGATCATGGCTGGCGAGGATGGAACTGTACCTGCACTCTCGCGTTACGCGCTTCAATGGAAACCGAGCAGTGTCTACAATTTCCACGTTTATTTTCTTGCGCATCAGAAAACATACAAACACAACTTGGGCCATAACGATTAATAAAAATACATTCATCTAAAAAAATCGCTGTTTTTGCTTAAGGGACCCCAGAATGTAACCTTGCCCCTGCACGTCACAAGGTGAACACATCACCTTTCCAGGGGCTCCCGTAAGGCGATGCGGGAAGACGTGTGGCACAGTTTGGCACCAGCAATTATAGCGTGGTTGTGTCGCTGCAGTTCTCTTCGGTGAGTACAATGTCTTCAATAACAACAGCGCTATGCCCCTCTAAATAAATGCGACACAAACCGCTTGCGCGTTCCGAGATTCCAGCGGGTGAACAGGACCCACTGCAACTGGCAGACGTCTCTGAACGGTAAAAGGGTTGAGCCGTGAAGAGGTGGAGAGACTGGCCGCTGCACCCACCACGGTGAAACGGAGCCTGCAAACTGACACGGCCCTCAAGGTCACCCAGCCTGGAGGCGTTGGGAGGTCCCCCTAACCCTGCACGTGGTGGTGGGGTGAGGGTGGGGGGGAAGGCATTAAAAAAAAAATGCAACTAAAAAAACACAACTCCTTACCGATGGATTAGCAATGGAGAAAAGGATACGAATCGTAAATTTATCGATTCTCACATGCACGACTCCATTTCGTGTATCGCGAGCACACAAGGGTCGATTGTCACGGATTAAATCGGTGCCTCGTAGCTACAAGAGCTCTTTGTCTCTTGCGTCTAAGTGACCAATATCAAACTATGGAACACCCGTGATTGCATGTGCCGTCCTTTTGTCGATCCACTGCTGGATGAGCGTAGTTCGTGGTGGTTAATGAAATACATTTCCCCATGCTGGTCGGTGATGTTTGAATGGGGGGGGGGGGAGCATAGACATTGAAGAATAGTAAAGCACAACAATGTATTTTTGCTGTACTGCCCACCACGTAGCCCTGCAGCTACCCCCGATGACAAAACTGTTTGCGCGTAGTCCTCGTCACCCATCCAAGCTCTAGCCAGGCCAAACTCCTGCTTGGCTTCCGAGATGTGACGAAGAGAGTGGCCACATTCCAGGCGATGTGGTCATGGACGATGGTGCTTCAGGGGTGCTGGGCAGTATAAAACGTCAACGTGGGAGCGCGTCCCTTGGAAACGTCCTCGGGGGTCAACTGCTGGTCTTCACTTTGTTCTTTCCGCCCTGCTTTTGAAAAGCAATCGTTTTTCTGTAAAACACAAGAACAGTAATTTGTTTGAATATGTATATACACAAAAAAAATTAAGCTTGGACAGCATTGCCAGTTTAATTTCTATGTAATAATTCAGGATTGTTGAGCACTTTTCACCGCGTTGCATTCACGCACGCGGAGCGAAAACGACGGCAACTTGTTTATGCCCATCCAAGCACTATCCAGGTTCAACCTGGCTTAGCTTCCACGATCTGGCAGGCGTGGGAGTTTAATCAATCTCTGCGTGACCCACCAACCCTTTCCCCCCCCCCCCCCAAGCGCTGGAATCACAGGTGTGCGCGCACCACTATACCAAGCACGGCTTGCCACATTACAGAGGAGACCGGGACGGTGTGTTGCATACAGAGGCGTTGGGGGCATTTGGGAGTATCGTCGATCGCTTTATGATCCGCAAACCCTCGCCTCCAAAACACTCTGGATCGATCGCACGGCAGCACGTGCGATCGATGTTGTGACGGAGCTGGCCGCACGCCCCCTCTCCCGCACGGTCGGCGCGGAGACGGTGCTAGTCCAACAACAGGTCCTCAGCCCGGCCGTGCACGTGTGTGCACGAGCGTGTACACGTGTGGGCACGAGCGCGTGGGCACCAGCGCGTGGGCACCAGCGCGTGTGCACGTGTGTCACGTGCACGCGTACGCGCGACGCCTCTCTCCTCACTTGTGCCGCGCCGCGTTGGGCAGGAAGAGCTCGGGCATCGTGCGGATGGTTTCCCTCTTGGGGGGGTTCTTCACGAGGCTCCTCTTGGTCTTCCTGTAAGCGCACGTCACGCACACAAGCAATCCACAGGCGTGCCATCCCTCCAACAAAAAAAACAAAGATAGCCTTAACAGACTGGTGGGGCAAATGCCGTTAGCGAGTTGCACCTGCGAAGGGGGTGGGTGGCCAGCACCACTCCCGTCCGCCCTTGTCCCCCCAGTGGCGATGTTTACACACCGCACCAGGTACTCTTAATGAGGCTGCTTCAGCTTAGGAGAGGCCCAGGACCGATTCAGATAATCGTCAGCGGTGTTGGCCGTGAGCGGGAATCGAACCCTGGTCGCTACGCTTACCACCCCAACCACCCTCCACACCAACGCCGCACTCCTTCAGAACAGCCCCACAACCGACTTTCATCGGTCACTGCAAGAATAGCAGTCGCACTAATCGGGTGCTAGAGGGATATAATCCTTCTTCAAAGCGTAGCAGGAAAGGCAGAGGTTGATTAACGGACTTGTGCTTGAAGATTATATTTTACACAGTGGTCTGGAACTGAAAAATGTTAAGTTATATATTCGTTCATAATTGATCTGCGGATGAGGCCACGTAATGATCTGACCAAATCTGTGTCCTAAGACCCTAAGTTGACAAAATTAAACCTTTTTATCAACAGCCAATTGTGACATCTCATACACGTGGGCATCCTCAGCCACGGGGTTCCTCTTGACTGTCCCCCCTCAGCGCGATCCCAAGCCTGCGTCTCTCCCTGCTTCTCTAGCTTCACTAGCTTCATTAAATTGCCACGCGCGGTGGAGTGCCGCGCTTTGCCACGACACGCGTTGTGTAAAAAAAAAAAAAGAGTTGGAGTCAGGGTGAGGGTTACGCACGAGGGCATTCGCTCGAGTCCCATCATGTAGTCCGGAATGGGGCACCCGGCCTTTTTGATGACCGCGGCCGTACTGCAGGGGAGAGATACAAGGGGGGGAGACGTGGGTGTGCGGGAGACACACGAGGTGGGCGCAGGGGGGAGAAGCAGTGAGGGAGATGCAGAGGTGGGGGGGGGGGTTCGCAGGGGGGAGACGCGGGGGGGGGGGGGGGGAATATGCAGGGGGAGACACAGGGAGATCAACAAAGAGCAAACACTGACACAGTGTCCATTTCTCACAAAGGCTTCCATGACCAACATTATTGATTGGCGATTAATTTTGGATTAAGTGGCGCGAGTAAAATATGTCGTATACCCTCCTTCACCTAATACAGCCAATTGTCACATGATCAACAAACGTTTATTATAGCAGCAGCACCACTGCTGTGGTTGGACAGCAAATTCTGGCAACTGCCCGATGATGCTGGTTGTCGCGGCTAGCAAAACGTAAATGTTGTGTGGATCGGTATCCAACACCACCACCGGTTATTCCACCACCACTGAATCTATTTAACGGACCAAAGCGTCTTCAATTTTTATTTTAAAATCGGGTCAACTCGCCCTTGTTATTATCAGAAATGGCGTAGCTATTTAGGTGTGCAGGCGGTGAAACTGCACTGGGGCCCACGGACTGGAGGGGCCTGGGCACCAGGATCCGAATAGAAATTGGACATTTCTTGCACCAGGGGCCCATTCCCAACCACACGACACCACTAATCATCAGCAGGTAGCTGCCACATGAAGAAACGTCATCGGTTAGTTATCGAATAAAGCAACCGGTCCCTGTCGTAGGAATGTGGAATTAACACCACCGGGAACCCCCCCCCCCCACCCAACCCACCCCGCTTCGCAATTCGCGCAAAAAGCAGCAGCGTATAATTCAACGCCGGAGCGAGGCGGGCACCAACCTCCTGAGCAGCGGGCGGTCGTCTTCGGTGAAGAAGGTGATGGCTTTGCCTCGCTTCCCCGCACGCCCGGTGCGCCCTGCGTGAAGAGCGTAACAACGCGCAATTCAGCACACAATACGTGCAAATTGGCACGCAACACGCGCAATCAGGCCGTTCCATTCGGCGGGGGGGGCGGGCGATCGCCCAAGTGGAATGAAAACCACCTTTGGAATCGATATTCAAATCCAGTTCTTCGGATCTAGCAGCGATCGTTCGGACTGTACGACTGCGTCAAGGGAGAGCTCATCAAGCCCCGGCAGTGGTTACAACTTCGCCGTACTGTAACTTCTCAGAACTCACCTCGAGAACCCCCACGCTGGGCCCACCCTACAAGCAAACTCTGCCACCATCTCCGGTGAGCACCCCTGCACGAACTCACGCAACATTTTTTTCGGTATCTTTTTTGTTGGTAGTTATTTCGTGCATTAATATAATTAAGTCAATGGTAAAATCCGTTTCGGTTTCCGTCGCTTCGTCTCCTCACGTTGCGTTAAACAGGGATGTATCCTCAAGGTACACCGAGGACGTATTATAGTGCTATTAAAAATAATCTATGCCCCGAGTTTCCTGACTGGCTGCTGGCTGGGCTCCTCTCCACCACCAAAAGCGGTAACTCTGTTGTTAGTGGTTGCTGTGGACCATTGCCACCGAATATAGCTGGTTATCTGGCTACACAGGATTTTACGTGGAACATTGAGTTGGACTGAAACGGCGGAAGAAGGAGTTTGGAAGACATAATAACAGAACACTGTCAGTTAATTAAAATTTGCCCTTGCTTTTTAATTTGTGCTCCTCTTAACGTAGGATGTAAAAATACCCTGACAATATGTATCATGATGGCATTTTATTATTACGTAAAGGAGCAGATTACCGATTTCTCAGAGTGCAGGAAGATCGTAGAGAAGAGCATCGTGACCATGGACAGCCGCCTCTTATTTTCTACTGCAGATCAACAACAGCTTTTCTACTCGATTAACTCAAAAACTTACAGCCCTTTGGCCACTTATTGGATGAAAAGCTCACCACGCTGTGCCAGTCATGGAGGATGTCTGACCATACCTCGCCACGCCAGCCCAGGACCGACTGAGACATCGCTCGCCACTCACGTTAGCAGTTGCCGGGAACTGAACTCAGGTTTGGCGGGTTTGTCACGATTGCCGCAATCGCTAACAATAATACGAACATATTTTGTTCATCCGTGTTCACAATGGGATTATCGACAACGCTAGAAATATTCTTAGTTTTTTAAATCAAAATTTAACGCTAGAAATACCCGAGACAAGTAGCCCAGGACGTGCACCCACCTATGCGGTGGATGTACTCGATGGCGCTGGTCGGAAAGTCGTAGTTGATCACGAGGTTGATGCCCTTGAAGTCCATGCCCCGGCCCATCAGCTCCGTGCAGATCAGCACCCAGATCTTCCCGGCACGGAAGCTCCGCACGATGTTGTCGCGCTGCATGTAAAACGTTGACATCATTCGCGGAATAAGTACACGTACTAGTCGCACCTCCGATTAGCACGGTTTGGCTATGTATGGTGCGAAAGGAGTTCAACATACAAAGATGCATATGATAAAGAACTTTGCAAATACCCCGTGACGGGCCGCGCATTAACACACATGCGCTAAAATTAGAAGCGGGGCGCCCGATCAGTGCAGCTAAGATGCTCGCTGGCCATAACGGAAAAATGTCGTTTTGTCGGACCACTCTCGTGGTGCGGGAGGCCTCATGCTGCCGTGGGCTACAGGACACGGGCTGTATCTGGCCCGCGGAATGTATGAAATTAAGTTTCAGGCCGTATCCGGCCCACAGGTCAGTCTTAGATCCCCACTCCCAGCCTGGTGAAATGACCAATCCGTTAAGCACTTAACCTTCACTCGAGACACAACCCCTAACCTCGGTCATCAACTCGTCATTAAAGCTAACCAATTACTATCGTCGCTTGTTTGATGGCTCCAACCCAACACCACCTAAAAACCAGCCCCCGTCCACCCCTCGACGCCCCGGGACTCGACGCTGCTGCCCCCCACTGGCCATGACCTATACACCACCCCTCCCCCCCAACGCACCACGTCTACCCCAATGTAGTTCTTGGTATTGGTAAAGTGTCTTGCGATTCGATGGCATTTAGAACCGCTATTGAGACTACTTTGTTGGGTCTTTTTGTCAGAGGTCTCCCCTGGTGGTAAAAGGGCGGCGAGCCGTCTCAAGGCCCCACTGCCGTCCACCAGCGGAGCGCGCATACCTAAACTAAAACTATTTGTATTTTACCAGGTAAGGCCCATCGAGCTATACAGCTCTTTTACAGAAGCGACGTGGCCACAAATAATCGCGCAACAAAGTGGCTTTTATCACGTTAAAATGTATAGCAGCCAAATACTCGAAACGCACGTTGAAGAGAGACATGCAAACTCCAAATAAACAGGCGTCAGGGTTCGGATCGAACCCACGATCTCCACGGGAGGTAAGTATCAGAATCAGAATATTTATTTATCCTGGAGAAATCTAATGAGCTATGAAGCTCTTTTCCACAGCTGTCCAGTAGGGGTGGGTCAGAAAGTTAAAACACAGAGTTAACATCTCCCCACTTGCGGCTGCCCGTACCTGCAGCTTGGTGCGGTCAGCGTGGATAACGTCCACGTTGATGCCCTCGTAGACGAGCTCGTTGAAGAGCTCCCTGGCTCGCTGGATCGACTGCACGAACACCAGCACGGGCGGCGTGAGGCCCTGCCGACCCCGACCGCAAACAGCACATTGAACACCAGAGTCAAAACCCAACGTTTTGGCCGCCGGGCACGGAGCGTAAAAACGCTGCTGTCGCGCTGCAGCAAAGTCACGGCGTGAGGTGGGGGCCGCCATCACCTTCTTGACGATGTTACGGATGGCGAGCAGCTTCCCCGACTCGGCTCCTACAAACAGCAGCTCCTGCTCCACGGTCTCCACGGGGGTGTTGCTGCCGACCACAGCGAGTCACACACACACCGAAAATTGGGATGGCAACACCGACACACTGCAGGCAACGTGACAATTTGATTCAGCTGGCGTACAAATAGGAGTGCGCCCTCGAGACAGCATGGGCGGACATACCGTGTCGAGCACATATCACATATGTATGTAAAAAGTTGAACATTTTTCGCACCGTATGTAGCCAACCGTGCTAACCAGCAAGAAATTACGAAGCAGTCAAACTTCATAGCCGCCTTCTGTTCCTCTATTAAAGCTCACCTCTTCTCCATTGCCCATTCTCTTCCTCTTCCCTCCAATTCTTGCCATCCCTCCCCTACCCTCCTGGAGCCCCTACACACCCTCTATCGCTGCCACCCATTCCTCAGCCCTTTCACTCCCCTGCCCTCTAAACCATTCTTCAGAACACGGGAACCGTATCGACATCGCCGGAAGCGTTGGATTTGAAATCACAGAACTGTGCCACCCGCCATTCCTGTTATCGCGCTGCCCCTTCCCCCGCGGCAGTTCAATCGTACGATCTGTTGACCCGTCGACCCCCCCCCCCCCACCTACCGCCCCCCCCACCTACCGAGTCCCCACGCCGACGGACACCAGGTTGTCGAGGTTGAGGCGGCTCCACTGCTCGACGTCCTGGGCGAACGTGGCGCTGAACATGGCGTGGCGCGCGGCGGGCGACGTGCACGCCTGGAAGATGGCGGCGAGCTGCTCGCGGAAGCCGCTGGATCCGCTGGATCCGGCCTCGAACAGCTTGTCCGACTCGTCCACGATGAGCCACTCCACGCTGCTCGTGCGAGAGATGCGATGGCAGAAGCAGCGGCAGCAGCAGATGCAGCGGTAGAAGCAGCGGCAGAAGCAGCGGCAGAATCAGCGGCAGAAGCAGTGGCAGCAGCAGAAGCAGTGGCAGCAGCAAAAACGCGTGGGAGTTTATTTTTTGCGGTGGTTTCTAATCGACTGACAGTTATTTTGGAGGGGGGGGGGGGGGGGGTTCCGTTTCCATGCCGCGGTGGTGCAGTGGTCAGCAGCGCGTTGGAATCGCAATGAATTCAGCGGTGGCCGGTTCGGTTTGGTCTCCCAGCGCGGCAACCTAGCTCCGGTCAAATACCCACCGCCCCCCGTCCACCCAACAGGACACATGAGTGCACCGCAGTTAGGCGATCAGCAGGTCGAGCGTGGTGCGGTAGAGTGTGGTGCGGTAGGGTGTGGTGCGGTAGAGTGTGGTGCGGTAGGGTGTGGGTACTCCCACCTCTTTCTTGAAATCTGGCCAGCGTGGAAAATTAGGCGAAGCACCCTCTACATTACAGGGACCGGTTTCGTGGAAGACAATTTTTTCACGGACCGGGGTGGGGGGGGGGTTCATCATTGGGTCTTTCCCCCTTTTCAAAGAAACTCTCCAGCGACGTTTGTTTTTTACTCATTGTGGCTACAAGGGGTTAGCTTGTGGGCTTACCAAAACTGTGACTGAGACAAGTGCGCAGTGCGGGAAAGAGGCGCGGACGGAAGTGGTAAATAATAAAATAATGGGCGGGGGGCCACGCGCGGACTCACCGCGCTCACCTCCTGCTGCTGTGCGGCCTGGTTCCTAACAGGCCATGGACCGGTACCGGTCCACGGCCCGAGGTTTGGGGACCCCTGCTCTAGAAGATGTTTCTAGAGCTGTCATTGGTGGACGTCCTTTCGGATAGCAGTGGTGTGAGCAAGCAATTACAAGGTGAAAAATTATGAGACTGGTCAGTGAGTGTGACTGCGTTCAGTGAGTGTGACCCCAGTGAGTGTAACTGCAGTGAGTGTAACCACAGTGTGACCTCGGTGAGCATAACCACAGTGGGACCCGCAGTGAGTGTGACCGCAGTGAGTGTGACCACAGTGAGAGTGACCGCAGTGAGTGTGACCTCGGTGTGTGTGTGTGTGTGCAGTGAGTGTGACCTTAGTGTCACTGCAGTGAGCGCCAGGCGAATGTTGAGTGTAGTGTGAACACAGTGGGACTCACCTGCTCAGGTCGATGACCGGAGGCTCTTGCTTGATAAGGAACACCAGCCGGTTAGGGGTCGTCACCAGTATGTCTGTGCACAAGCAAACAAAGACAAAGGTTCCCCGTGTAGCCTTGAGCAGAATGTTGGAGGAAGTGCAGTTAGCAAACACCTACGAAGGCTGGCACAGCTGACAAGAGGGAGGGGTGCAGTCGGCACCACGCTTGGCCGATGTTCACACACCGCACCAGGTACTCGTTTAACACTCAGTAAACCTAGGGGAGGCCCAGCATCAGTGCAGATATCACTCGCTACTTAATAGGTGTTTGCTAATAGCAAATGCTGCAACAGCCTGCGTAGGCAACAGGGCGATCTTTGTATTTGTACTTTTTTGTTTCTATATACGAGGTCTTTGGAGGATTCAGGGCAGACCCTCTTCACTCAAACAGCAGTGTGGGGCAAAGAAGGGGCCTGGTCGTGATTCCAGAGTCTCACGCATGCACGCGCACAGGACCCGCCCATCCATTAGTCCTTACCAAACCTCTTGGCGGATTTGGGGCCAAACTTCTTGGCGGCGACGGAAGTCTTGGTGATCATGTGGATGCGGAAACCCAGACCGTCGGCGATCCTGCTCAGCTCACGGTGCGTCTGCGTTGATGCGGACGTCGGCGGAGGGAGAGGGGGAGGAGACACGGCCGCGGAACGATCACCTACGACACGTGTAACCTTTCTACCCCCAGCCGCAAACCTCCCCCCACTGTGGTCACAGCAGCCACGAATGTACCACAAATGTGCGCCGCAGCTCGCCAGAAGCCAAGCGAAGGTTGAGCCTGGTCAGAATCCCTGCTAAGCTCGTAAGGCCTAATGAGATCATGCGCCTTTAAGTTGATTCGGTCATCGCAAATATTATAACCATATGTGGCGCTCCTGTCTACATAGATAGATAAGTAAATAAGTAGATTTCCAGCATTGGTGGTGGAGTGGGGGGAGAGTGCCCATTCCATCGGCAGCGCCCTTGTAACGGCTTGCCATGTTACGGGGCTACGGACGTTGTCGTTATTGGCGTTGGGGGCAGCAGCGGAAATTCCACATCCCCGCGGCCGGGGCCAGTCCGCCCATGGCGGAGGCAAAGCGGGCGGGGGCACGTTCGCACCTGGGCCACGAGCTCGCGCGTCGGGGACACGATGACGGCGCGGAAGCCACAGTTGCGTGGCTGCTGCAGGTGGTGAAGTATGGGGATGCAGAACGCGGCCGTCTTCCCCGAGCCCGTGGGTGCGCATGCCAGGATCTCCCGCCGCTGTGGACGGGGTCACACACACACACAGGAGGACAGGAGAGACGGGGGGGCGGGGGGGGCCGGCAGACAGACAATAGTTTAACAGGTAGGCAGAGAGCTCTGCAGGGCAGGACAGGTAGATGAGAAGGGTTTTATAATACAGGCAAACTGGTAAGCAAGCAGAGATACGGGTTTATAAGACAGATAGGCAATAAACAGAAATGCAAACGGGCAGAGAGGTTTACAGACAAACCAGCAGGCACATAAGTAGGCATGCAAACAGACAGGGTTACAGATATAGACGCATGCAGGTGATCAGGCAGACATTTACATACGTACACAGAGACAGGCAGACCTGTGCACAGCCAGGCAGGAAAAAAAGAAACAGGCAGACAAGTTTACACATGGAGGCAGACAAACGTGTGTACAGACAGGCAGACAGTGAGGTTTACAGAGGGGCAGACAGGCCTACAAGACAAGAGGGCGCCACGTTCTCCACCTGCATCATGAGCGGGATGGCCTGCCTCTGCACCGGCGTGGGCTGCAGATACCCTGCCTCGAGCACGTTGCTCAGGATGCGCGGGTGGAGCTCGTACTCGGAGCGCAGCTGCTCAAACGACGCGAGCGGGGGCGGCACGTCTGTGCCGGACACGTGCACCTTGAGCGAGTTGCGCAGGGCGTTGACCTGCGGAATCGGGGGGGGGGGGGGGATCAGGGGGGAGTGGCAATAATGGCGAAGATGGCAGCAGAATAAGTTAGGAAGGCACCTAGCAAGTGAATACAATTTCACAATTACCACAATAGCTATTTGCATTCGTGATGTGCCCATAAAGTAACGAAGGTCTGAGCAGCCCGAGGTCGGGCAACCAACCTTTAACGAGCAGCAGGGTGGCTGAGATAAGAGCGAGCTAGCTGAAGGCACGAAGGTAAAGGCAAAATGTGCAGCCTTGCAATTTATTGCTCAGGCCACTGCTGGCAACAGAGCCTCCGCTGGAGACAGTTTGCCAGAGCCCCTCTTCTCGAGTGTGTGTTTGCCTCCGATTCCACAGCAGCTTTCCCAAATACAACAGCTGTACAATTTGTATTTATACAGCATCTGTATGAAGGCAGCATGATTCGCATCTCCGCTGCTGCCACTGCCGCCACCTCAACGGATTTGGCGGCACGTGAAATCGGGCGGTGCGGTTACCTGGTCGCGCCGAATTCTCTCCGCCTTCTCAGCCGAGGGCTTCTTCTTCTTCTTCACTTTGTGCTTTAGCGGGAGCTTCCCAAGGGACGACATCAGCTGAATCCCCAGCTCCTCCTCGGGCTCTTCCTTCTTCGTGCAGATGGCCGCATCTGCGGGTGCCTCCACTGCTTCCTCCTCCTCTTCATCATCCTCTTCCACCACCTCCTCTACCTCCTCCTCCTCAAGGCCTGTGTCAATGTCTGCTGGCAAGAGATAGGTTGAGTTTTTTTCATCACCACCATACTCAACAGGCTCTGCTTGGGTGAAGGCTTCCCCATGCCGTCGCCAATCTGTCACGGTCTTGCAAAGCCACAATCGACCTGGAACCCTTTCCGATAGAGACGCACCAGAGTGTGAAAAGAAAATGGCTCCAGAAATTTACGTCACAGAACTTTTTTTAATTGAGCGAGCAGAGTCATGCGATTAATACATAGCCCTTGATAATGTGAAGCCCCACCTTGTGCATTGAATGAACACGTGCTTGCTTCCTGATTGCAGCCGACATTGTTTGGAATTCCCAACCCCTGGCCGTCAAAATTACCGCTTCGATTTCAAATAATGAAACCTACCTACTCGCCATATTTATACACCCCTGCAGCCAACGTTAACCAGACACGCACCGGGGACAACACCGACGACAACATTGTCCTACGCAACAACAATGCTGCAGAACTGCACCGTACAACTTTCCAGCTTAATTCGCGGGAACTCGCTCACCGCATTCATCCGCATTGCCGCCGGCCGCGTCCTCAACTTTCCTCCCACTCCTCCCACTTTGCTTTCCCTTCTTCCCGTTCGACGGCCCCAAGCCTTCACCGCGCTTCCGTTTTTGTGCCGTGCCTGACACCGCTGGTGCCGAGGTTCCGCTACCCCGGCCGGCGGGGGGTTTCTTCACCGAGCCGCCATGGATCGCCTGCTTTGCTTTCGATCCGAAGAAGTCGAGTGCACTCGCTGCCTCGACGGGAGACATCTGACAATCGCTGGTTGGCTTCACCATCTGTTGGAAGGCAGAGTGCGGGAGAATGATATATGTTAATCCTGCGGACTAACCGTTGCAGAAATATTTCTATAATTACTGGCACACTGAATCTGGCTTTATCATCACCATTACGCCTCATATCGCACCATTAACCCAACCATTATCATCATGAATAACTCCCTCATCATAATAAATTCCTAATCATTATTGCCATCACCACCTACCTCGTAATTACACATTATAAATCCTTTATCATCATTCACTCATCAATGCCATCATCACTAATTATAAAAACCATCACTCATCTAGATAGCTTCATAACTGCCTCGCATATCACGCATACATCAATGAACATCAATGAACATCACTTGAACATCACCTTCCTCCTCGCCATTACTCCCTCCTCCACATTATCACCACTCATCATCGCATCATCATCATGATCACCTCCCTCGCCGTCATCACTTCTCTCATGACTCCCTACCCATCAATCCCACATCATCATACTCACGTCATCAATCACATTATAACCATTCCCTCAACTTCACAATCATAAAAACCGCCAATCGCCACTATGTGGCGTGACACCAGGCTAAGTGCACACCATCGCCACTCTTTATTTTTTGCACAATAACCACCACTCCAAAATCACCAAACCCACACATCACGCCCATATCATCACCTAGCCCACATCACCATTGCACCCACATCATAATCACACCCATAGCATCACCATACCTCTAAATTAGACGGACTCAATCACCCACATCACAATCACATCATCATCACACCCACATCTCCATCATCGCAGCCACACCACCACCATACTCACATCACCATCACACCAAAATCGAAGACAAAGATCCTCCCGTGTAGCCTTAACAGAACTGTTGGGGCAAGTGCTGTTAGCGAACACCTATGAAGGCCGGCACGCCACACGAGAACGTGGGTGGCCAGCACCACACCCGACCGCCTTTGTCTCCCCCCACCCCCACCCCGTCCGGCAACGCGATGTTTTTACACACCGCACCAGCTACTCATTTGAAGCCGAGTCGACCTACGGGAGGCCTAGGACCGGTTCACGATAATCGTCACCACCCATCGCCACCACATCATCACCAACACCGCGACCCCCGTGTCCCCGCCACCTGGAATCTCTCCGCCTCGGCGCGGAATCTCTTGAAGTCGAAGCGAGTTCCGCCGCGGAGGCGCGCGAACAGGGACGCCGTGTCCATACTTCACCAGTCCGGTCCACCTCCCGGCTCCTCCTGCTGCTGCTGCTTCTCCACGTGCGTTGCGGGAGGTGTGGGGGGGGGGGGGCAGCCTGGACCGGATGTCACCTCTCACCCCGGATATGAACCCCCTTGACGTACGAACCGGATATACACGGCGCACACTGTGCGCGACAAAGGGTGGTCCAGATGTCTTGTGACGCCCCATTTTAATTATCTCGAACTTCATTGTTATAATTTTTAAAGTAAGTTTTGTTTTAAAACAGAAATTAGCATGCAAAGGGGAAATAACTGCCAGGGGTCAATGAATTGTGGGTCGATTGCTCGACTCCGTGGGTCGATTGCTCTCGGTCGTGGGTGGATTGTACAGCTCCGAATCGATTGCTCGGGTCGGGGTCGATCGATTTGCTCGGTCGATTACTCGGGTCGATTGCTCTGGTCCGGCCCCTCCTTCCCTCTCCACCCCGCCCCCCCGCTACTCTCGCCCCGCCCCCTACTAACCCCGCCCCCCACTACGCCCGCCCCGCCCCCCGGTCTCGTGCCTGGGCCCACGTGATGACGTCAGCACGGGGGTGGCCGAGTCTATGTAAACACAGCGGCGTTGTGTATCGCAGTCTAATGATCACAATACGATAGCAAATTACACTTATTATAACAACGGTGGCGGCGGCGGTAGTAGTAGTAGTTCTTGTTGGTGGTGTTGAGGCTGTGCGTTTGTTGCGTGCCGCGGTAGTTGTTGGTTGTCGTGAGGGAGGTTATTGACGACTCGGCTGGGCCCTGTGGCGGAGGAGCGAGGAGGTTACGGACGGGTGAGTTCGCGCTGCTGCTGCTATAGCTGTAATATAACTACCGTGTAACTATATTAATTATACAGCTATTATACAATACCATACAAGTATGGATAATGTAGGGGCACAGTGTAGCTGCATTATTTGTGCCTCACTAAAAACACACGGGAACTCTCCAGGCCGGGTGCGTTCACGTTGATGATGCTATTATCGCTGTAATATAACTACTGCGTGACTATGTATAATGCTACAACTATTGTACAGTACCACAGAAGTATAGAGAATATAGGCAATTGTATAGTTTACAAATCTCTATACTTAACATAACTAACGCTGTCATAGTCCAGCCCCGGGGTGAGTCATGCTGCTTTTATCACTGTCATAACGACTGTGGTTCTTTCGGTAAAGTCACGTAGGTAGAAATAAAATGAATACCGTGTAACTATGTAATGACTAGCCTATTGCCCGTCCAAGGACGGGTGTATTGCAGTAAATATTAAACTTGCGAGCGAAAAGCAGCCTGCGACGTGATATATTCATCGCATCTATTAGTGTGCAATTTGTAAGGCCGCGGTGACACAGACCTATTTAATGTAAAGATTATAATCCCTTATATATTCTTGGTTATATTCTTGGTTCTTTCGGTAAAGTCACGTAGAAGGGAAACAATAAAGTAATAAAAATATAAAACAATACAATTCTCACGACGTTTCGACTGCAACGCAAGCAATCATCATCAGGTGTTAAAACCACAACACACCTGATGATTGTGGGTTTCACACCTGATGATGATTGCTTGCGTTGCAGTCGAAACGTCGTGAGAATTTTATTGTTTTATATTTTTATTATTTTATTGTTTCCCTTCTACGTGGTGACTTTACCGAAAGACCTAAGAATATGAATCCCTGCAGTCACGAAAGCTTTAAATCAAAAGTTATAATCCCTTAAATTTTGATTTAAAGCTTTCGTGACTGCAGTAATTCATATTCTTAGCTCTTTCGGTAAAGTATAATAGTTTTATTGTTTTATATATATTTTATTATTTTATTGTTTCCCTTCAACGTGACTTTACCGAAAGAGCTAAGAATATTTATAATCCCTTGTTCATCACGACGTCCTTTTTACTTTGATGTCTCAACAACAGCGTGACGGAGATCACGTGACGTGATGAGGGTTCTGCCTTTGTAGTGAGGGTTGTGAGTTGACGGGGAGGAGGGGGAGGAGGCGCCTCGCCCCCCATGTGGAGCGACGTCACCCGATAATTATTATTAATGAGGGGGGGTCCACTTGGCGCACGCTACCTGCTCATGATTATTAATGAGGGAGGGGGTCCATGTGGAGGACGTTACCTGCTCATGATTATTAATGAGGGAGGGGGTCCATGTGGAGGACGTTACCTGATCATGATTATTAATGAGGGGTGTGTCCATGTGGAAGACGTTACTTGTTAATGATTATTAATGAGGGGGGGTGTCCATGTGGAAGACGTTACCTGCTCATGATTATTAATGAGGGGGTGTGTCCATGTGGAAGACGTTACCTGTTAATGATTATTAATGAGGGGGGGTGTCCATGTGGAAGACGTTACCTGCTCATGATTATTAATGAGGGGGTGTGTCCATGTGGAAGACGTTACTTGTTAATGATTATTAATGACGTGGAGTGACGTTACGAGCGTTAAGGATATTCCTGGGTTAATACCTGGTGATTATAGTAGGTATATCTAGCTACTATACAATGACGCAAACGTACTGTTTAGATAATGTATTTTAAAAAACAACTACAACGTAACGTAACAATGTTCATGAAATCCACTATTACAGTGAGTTACTGCAGTATTGTAAGTACAATATACTGTACAACATGACGAAACATGTCATACAAATAATTAACAATATACCTCATTTATAATATACTGTTTATAACAGCTTTTATATGGTTAGCGTGCAATACGCATCTTAGTACTGGCGGGGTTTGAGTCACTAGTAAAAACTACAATACCATCATAGAATACAACTGCAGTACTATACAACGTAACAACATAATCGTGGGACAGCATAATACTGTACACCATACCAGCTACCCTGTTACCCCGTAGCTACCCTGTACCCTATAGCTACCCTGTACCCTATAGCTACCCTGTTACCCCGTAGTTACCCTGTTACCCCATAGTTGCCCTGTTACCCCATAGCTACCCTGTACCCTATAGCTACCCTGTTACTCCGTAGTTACCCTGTTACCCCATAGTTACCCTGTTACCCCATAGCTACCCTGTACCCTATGGCTACCCTGTTACTCCGTAGCTACCCTGTACCCTATAGCTACCCTGTACCCTATAGCTACCCTATACCCTATAGCTACCCTGTTACCCCGTAGCTACCCTGTACCCTATAGCTACCCTGTACCCTATAGCTACCCTGTTACCCCGTAGTTACCCTGTTACCCCCATAGTTACCCTGTTACCCCATAGCTACCCTGTACCCTATAGCTACCCTGTTACCCCGTAGCTACCCTAGCTACCCTGTACCCCATAGTTACCCTGTTACCCCATAGCTACCCTGTACCCTATAGCTACCCTGTTACCCCGTATCTACCCTGTACCCTATAGCTACCCTGTACCCTATAGCTACCCTGTACCCCATAGTTACCCTGTTACCCCATAGTTACCCTGTACCCTATAGCTACCCTGTACCCCATAGTTATCCTGTTACCCCATAGTTACCCTGTACCTTATAGCTACCCTGTTACCCCGTAGTTACCCTGTTACCCCATAGTTACCCTGTTACCCCATAGCTACCCTGTACCCTATAGCTACCCTGTTACCCCGTAGCTACCCTGTACCCTATAGCTACCCTGTACCCTATAGCTACCCTGTACCCCATAGTTACCCTGTTACCCCATAGTTACCCTGTACCCTATAGCTACCCTGTACCCTATAGCTACCCTGTTACCCCGTAGCTACCCTGTACCCTATAGTTACCCTGCTACCCCGTAGCTACCCTGTACCCTATAGCTACCCTGTACCCTATAGCTACCCTGTACCCTATAGCTACCCTGTACCCCATAGTTACCCTGTTACCCCGTAGCTACCCTGTACCCTATAGCTACCCTGTTACCCCGTAGCTACCCTGTACCCTATAGCTACCCTGTACCCTATAGCTACCCTGTACCCCATAGTTACCCTGTTACCCCGTAGCTACCCTGTACCCCATAGTTACCCTGCTACCCCGTAGCTACCCTGTACCCTATAGGTACCCTGTACCCTATAGCTACCCTGTACCCTATAGCTACCCTGTTACCCCATAGCTACCCTGTACCCTATAGCTACCCTGTACCCTATAGCTACCCTATCGTTTTTGGGCAGGCAGGGCACGTCGCTAGAATGGAATTTGCTGCGTCATTTATTACACACTAATTGAAGCCCCCAATCAACCATTGCTCAATGGGAGGTTGCTCATTCTCTTCTACTGCCCCCCCCCCCCCAACAGAGTCTGGAATTGTTTTTCCTCCCCTGCTCTTTGTGCTGTCGGCTCCCTGCCCTTATTACAGTCCATGGTCTAAAGACCTCCCACTTCTTCTCTGCTGACAGGCCGCCTGCCCCTTTATTATTGAATAAACATGCCCGGTATATCTGGTGCGGCGTCTTGAGATACTGTCGCTTTTAAACGCGACATAACATCCGTATTTCTATTGCACAGGTTGCTATGTGCATCTGTGTCGGCGCTATGTGAATCCGTGGTTCGCTATGTGAATCTGCAGCTCACTATGTGAATATATGGGTCTCTGTGGATCCATGGATATTTTCTGTGGCCAATGGCTGAGCGCCTCTTTGTATAATTATGTCCACATTATGTACACCATCTTGAGATATGGTCGCATTTAGACACCACAAATCCATATAGTATTTATGGGTTTATAAGTGGGTCTGTGGGGCTCTTTGTATGTCTAGGGGTCTCTGGGTCTATAGTTATTTTCTTCTGCCAATTACCGAGTGCCTCTCTTTATAAAGAAAAATTATTACGCCCACTATGTGTTTTTACAGCATCATCAGAAGTGGTCCCATTTACACACTGCAGGCATACCTCCTAAAAATAGCGCTCAGGATGCGTTCTTGGTAACGGAGCATTATATGATCATACAGCGTTCTAAGCAGGAAGCGGTACGCCTGTATATGAATCCGCATTGCGTTGTTTTATTTTTATTGTCCTCGCAGCAACATCCACCACGGTCACCACAGGGTGCAAGGGGGTGAGGCTCGACGGTTGTCCGATGGCGGAGCAGCCAGGCTCCTTCACCATCGATGATGCCTTCGAGATCAGCCTGGAGGAGAAGGAGGCCACCACGCCCAGGTTCGGGAGCCTCAAGTTCGAGAGGAAGGGGAACCTGAGCCGGACCAGCGGGCAGGCGGCCGGGGCCGATGATGTCGGGCCCAGGGAATCGGGCCACAAGTACCGGGTACGTGGGCTCAGGGGGGACAGGGTGAGTGAGTGAGTTAGGTAGTTGAGTGAGTGAGTGGATGAGAGATGGGGGATGTGCGAGTGACAGGGGTGGGGGGGTGAGTGAATGTGTGGGTGGTGAGTGAGTGGGTAGTTAGCTGGATTAGTGAGTGGGTGTGTGAGAGATTGAGTGGATGTGCGAGTGTGTGAATGTGGATGGTGGGTGAGTGGGTGGAGTGGGGGGTGAGTAAGTGAGTGGGTAATTGAGAGCTGGATACATGTGAGGCGGTGGATGAGTAAGTGACTGCATGGATGGATGAATGGGTGTGTGAGTGGTGAATAAGTGGGTGGCTAGGTGAGTGAGCAGGTGGGTGAGTGTGTGCATTGGTTGGTGAGTCGGAGAGTGGTTGGGTAAGTGAGTAAACTTGCTAAATACTCTACAAAATGGAATGCTAAATTACTGAGTGAGTGAATAAATGTATGGGTCAATGAATGGGGGTGTAGGGTTGGTTAGTGGGTGGGTGCTTGGGTCTGAGTAATTATCTCAATACTGTAGAAAATCTAAAATGCTAAGTTAGTGAGTTAATGAAGTGAGTCAATAAGTGGGTGCGTGGGTGGCTGAGTGCATCTTTTGGTGGGTGTGAATAAGTGGGCGGGCAGGCAGGTGCTCCAATTGGCAGGTGGACTTGAATGAATGGCTGAGTAATTTTGTTAAATACTGTACAATCTTGACTGCTAATCCAGGGGTGGGGTATGCATTAACTTTATTCTTACATTTTAACCACCATGTTACTTTAAAGCCAAAAGTACAAAAGTGCACTCTTTTAGTGACGGCAAAATTGCTCTGCGTGGTGTTGCACACAAAATGTAAGTGCCCATCCTAATTTATATTTTTTATGATTATGCCTAGTACTCAGCTTGTCTGGAGTGCTGGACACTGAGTTTGTGAGATAGATAGACACCGGGCGAATTAGTTTGGCACTAAGACAACGATCCACCGACGCAAACTGTTGAGGCCAATGCTGTTAGCAAGAACCTCTTCAGGCCAGCGTGGCACACGTTGATCGTGTGACTGGGACCACACCCAGCTGCTTTGTGTCTCTCCACTGCTGATGTTTACACGCCACACCTTAAATGAATTCTAAAGCCGAGTCAACTTCAAGGTGGGCCAAAACCAGCTCAATTATTCAGCAACGTTGTTGGACGTGACCAGGAATAAAACTCGGCTCGCCGGGTGCGTGGCACAGCCCACGAACCAGTCCGTCACATTGATATGGGGCTCGTGACACAGAAACGGAAGGAGGAAACTGATCGTGATGGATACTGGGTTGCTGAATTACCAGCAAGTGAGTCATACACTGTGACATTGAAGGAAGTGCTGAGCAAAGTACTTCGTAATTATGATGATTGTTGTGCTGTGCAGGTGAGGTAAGTGTGGCTGCGTCTGAGCAGGTGGTTCCAACAATGCCTTGCCCCCCCCATCGAAGGAGTCGGCACTAAATTAGAGACGAGCCCTCTATTAGGCAAAAAGGGGGGGAGGTGGTACATTGATTGGTCAAGTAGTGGATGAGTGGCTTCAGCGATTTGGGCTGGGAGTGCAGGACAGGTGCTAAATGTGCGAGGCGGAGCAGGCGAGGGTAATTGGCAGGCGATTGAGATGATAATTTGGCGGCCAGTTTATATTTATTCTTAAGTGACTGGTCAGAGCGGGAGAGGGCTTTTGTCACAAACGGTGCCACGTTCCCACCTTCCACGGCCGGTTGCCCGTGCGCCCAAGCGGAACAGCCTCGCCTTAGCGGCGGCCGTTGCTCGTCCTGCTATGGGCAGCGCCGCTCGTGGCTGTGTCCTGAAGTACCGGTTGACATTTATCAATGCGACCGACACGCATCTATCTCGATAACCCCCCGTCTGGCTCGCAAGCGCAGTGTATGCGTCGCAGTGGCCCGGCAGTTTAAGCGGTCAGAGCACTGAGCCCCGACACCGCTCTCAGATTCTTGGTTTCGAATCCAGGTTTTGGCTGCCTCTGATTAAAACCAAGTTCAAATATATACATATTTTATTTTACCAGGTAAGACCCACTGAGCAATACAGGTGTTTTTCAGAAGCGACCTGGCCACAAATGATAGCCCGACGAAGTGGCTTATTACGTGGACATTTTTTTTTCATAGCAGCCGAATACTCTAAACGCACGTTTCTAAATGTGGAGGGAAAAACCGGAGGACCCGGAAAAAAAATCCACGTGACTATGGGGAGAACATATATATAGGCATCAGGGTCGGGGTCGAACCCACGACCTATATACCAGGCGAGGAGGTTAACATCTCGCCACCGTGGCACCACAGATTTTCAAGTGACGTGAGTTGCTGGTTGTCTCAGCCCGACCACCAATGGCTGCGCACCAAACAACAACATCTCATTAAATTAGATTCTGAGATTAATTTGGCCAAATTATAGCTCTTGCGAAATATCGGTCTGACCGTCATGCAACAAATAAACCATGGCATTTTAAAAATAATAAATGTGTGGTCCTGCCCTCGGTCTTCCCTCAGTATTTTAGTTACCTTTCCCCTCCCCCCTTCCCTCCCCCATATAAATCTTCACACCCCCCCCCCCCCTACGCGTGGTCCCCACTTAGTTGAGGCAGCGAGTTCAACTTCCCTCCCCCCCTCTACGTACAGTCTTGTCGCGCCGAATTCGACTTTTCGCAGAGTTTCTGTTCTCCAATATTGATCGGCGTACTATACCGGGCTCGCGTTTTGTCGCAATAAAATAATAATTATCGTGTGGTCCATTGCTTGACATTTAAATCGTCTGCCTAATCCGTGGTATGTCTCTTAAACCCACAACCAGTTCCTTTCCCGAGGACAAAACCGGTTAAATGACCTGTCCAGCCGCCGGTGCCCTCTGTTTGAACTGGGTAAAGCCCCTGTTCGAATCAACATAAAAGAGGCATACCGTTATTATTCTTGGTTCTTGAAAACCACAGCAATTTTCTTGCTGTGGTTTTCACACCTGATGATGATTGCTTGTGTTGCAGTCGAAACGTCGTGAGAATTTTATTGTTTTATATTTTTATTATTTTATTGTTTCCCTTATATGTGGTGACTTTACCGAAAGAACCAAGAATATGAATCCCTGCAGTCACGAAAGCTTTAAATCAAAATTTAGGCATGCCGTTATTATTTAAAAAAAAAACTACATTTCTGGAATTGCCCAAACATCCAAATGCAGGATTTGCCTTGAAAAATTGTAACTATTTTAATTGTTATTATCAGCCTCTAGTGCTGGTGATGAACCAGTGGCCTGCCCGTGTCCAGCGGTTTTTAATCTTGTGCTCGCGCGACGCTTACGTTTGTGCTGTCCTGAAATGTTTTCACTTTAGAACTTGGAAGATGATGAGGATGAGGTGAGGACTAATGGAGCGATGCCCGGTGACCTCCGCATACGGTAATTAACTTTCGTCCTATCGCAGGAGGCCTGTGGCATTGAAAGGGTGTTAATGGCATCGTGATGGATGCAGTTGGTGTCGTTATGAAGATGATAATAACAGGACAGGGATAAGACCCAGTGGTAGTGCCAACGCCTTTTGTTGCATTGATTTGTGGTTTAAATCTGCCAGGCTGCCCTGGTTATGGGTGCCACAGTGACGAGATGTTAACTAGCTCGCCTGGTATAGAGGAGGTCGTGGGTTCAATTCCGACCCCCGACGCCTGTTTATTGGGAGTGTGCATGTTCTCCCCATGGTTGTTTGGATTTTCCTCCGGTTCCTCCTTTTTTTCCCCCTCCACATTTAGAATCAATGTGCGTTTAGACTAGTTGGGCTGCTATACATTTCCGCATGACGATAAGCCACTTAGTTTAGCTATGATTTGTGGCCAGGTCGCTTCTGAAAAAAAGAGCTGTATAGCTCAGTGGGCCTTACCTGGTAAAATACAAATCGTTTTAGTTTAGTACGGCAACCAGGCCCACCCTGTGGCGCCGATCGTCGTGGGTGGATAGCGAGCGAGAATTGGGCTGCTTGCGGCGTTGGTAAAGGCGTCCGTCCCCTTGTCGTTTGTCCGCAGGCCGCCCTCGCGGCAAAGCTCGGAGCTGTCGTTCAGTACGGTGAGCAACACGACGCAGCTCTCCTACCGCTCCTGCTTGAGGTGCGTGGCGTTCCTCTTGTTTTATTATTCCTGTTTAATGAGTAGCTTCGTATTATTGAAGTTCTCCGATTTAACCATCGCTCTGAGCGTCATAGATGGGGTGTGTTATTCTTGGCAAGGAGGTTGAGCTGATGAGTGCAGTAGTTAGCGCACTGCACTATGAACCGAGTGACCCGAGTTCGATTCCCAGCCATGGCTAGCATGAGTGGCCGCTTAATGTCTGAGACGGGCCATAGTGCCCCCTTCCCCCACCTCTTCACCAAACCACAGCTACCAGCATAGTGAAGTATGGTCAAACTACCCCCACCCCGATGACTGACACGAGTGGGGCAAGAGCCCTCCCAATTGCAACGGATCGCAATGCAGTTTTAAAATATATAATAAATTACTTTAATAAGATGCCAGATTGGGACGATGCAGCCTGCGATCCGATTGGCTCGTGAGTCACGTTTCCATTGCTCAGGGTTTCACTGTCATTTGCTCTTGCCAGTAAGATGGTCATCGGAGCACAGTGGAGGACAGTGACCCAGCCGTGCAATACATTACTCGAGCGACAGGGGGCAGACTCGCTCGTCAACATTTATTTCGTGTCCATGCTTTAATTCTTAAAGGAAGCCGTGATAGGGAGGCAACTTGAGTTGATTTTTTAAAAAGAGTTTTAAGGTTCCAGTCAAGTCGATTTGTTTTTTGGTTAACACATGGTACCTTTCTGGCACAAAATACTGCCACCCAAAGCACCACCGCATTATTAAACATAAAAATAAACAATTCTATGCAGTTTAAAAATATATAATTTAAAGCAATTTGTGGCTGCGAGTTGTATGTAAGCGTGTCTACAACGCCAGTTCTCCTATACCAGTGGTCTAAGGTGGTGTAAGTTTCAAGTTTATTCTTGTTTAACCCAGTGAGAGAACTCGGGAGACCAGGATAAATCTCATTCGCAAGAGTGACCTGGAAAATGTGTCTGCTATCAATAGGGGGCAATGATTTATGTTGTGTACAATCCTAATTGAGTTATTTTGTGGCGTCATTTTTGGCAAAATCGGCTGCACGATGGCCCTACTCCTGCGAGTGGCATCAGGGGATCGTTAACATCCGCTGTGCAGCAGACCGCGCGTAGTGCTATGATGGTTATGTTGATGGAGACGACAGCTGGACTCGAACCGTGAGCCTCTGCATTAAGTGACGAAAGCGCGGCCGTGAGAGGCCACGTCACTGGTCGTGTCGCCGAGTAATGCAGGTGAAGTTATAAACCTTGGTCGAGTTTTTGCGTTAAGCCACTTCGTTGCGCTATCATTTGTGGCCGGGTCATTTCTGAAAAAGAGCTACATAGCTCAGTGGGCCTTACCTGGTAAAAAAAACGTTTACAGTTTATTATGTTGCTTTTGTGCAGTCATTGGTGAACAGGCTGAGCCCATAATCTCGCCGCTACACACTTGAGTAGCTGCTCTTAATTACCACTGGACAACAACCCAGATTTGAACCTGGCACTTCGACGATACTGGCTCCGTGCCCTCGATGCTAGATTCACCCCCTGGGCCAATCATAGCCATCTGCCATAGGAATAAACCCACGGTGGCACAAAACGTGTCAACGCCAGTAAATTTAATGTAACTAAACCTGGCGAGGGGCCACGCTGCTAAAATGAGATCATCTGTAGCAGCGGTCCCCAATCTTTTTGGCACCAGGGACCGGTTTCGTGGAAGACATTCTTTTCACGGACCGGAGGAGGGGGCGTCATCATTGGGTCTCTCCAACCTTTTCAAAGAAGCTCTCCAGCAACGTTTGTTTTTTTTTACTCATTTTGTCTAGGGTCAGCTTGTGGGCTTACCAAAACTGTGACTGAGACAAGTGCGCAGTGCGGGAAAGAGGCGCGGACGGAAGTGGTAAATAATAAAATAATGGGCGGGGCACGCGCAGACTCACCGCTCTCACCTCCTGCTGCTGTGCGGCCCGGTTCCTAACAGGCCACGGACCGCTACCGGTCGGCGGCCCGTGGGGGGGTTGGGGACCCCTGACCTATAGCATTGACAAAATGCGTTGAGTTTTTAATCTATAACGTGCGTGCTTACTTACGTAGCGTGCGGTCCACAGTGTCTGTGCGTCGGGCAGGCCAGTGTTGCCTATCTCAAGCGCTGTGTGAGGTCTTCCCCCGCCCAACATGTTGCGCCAGTCGTGAGGCTCGATTGAACATGCTTCACCCACGCTGGTCAGAGTTGCCGGGCTGGCGAAAGGCAGGGAGTTGTAGTCGTGGCAGCGTAGAGGTGCAGTACAGCAATGGGTTGTGCTGCGAAGCCCTCTTTCGCCCACCACACAGTGCCGTGGCAGAAGCCTCTAGCAACCTGTTGTGCACGGTCGGTCGCCCGTCAGAGCACTGTGCAGGCTCAACTTTCATTCTTACCCCCCCCCCCCCCTCAAGCTTGGGAATTGGTATACTTATCCAATTTCATCTTATATACTTTATCTATTTTACGTATTTATTTTTAGTGATTTGCTTACCTTTCCTATACTTTGCACCCCAATTGTTTTTTGCATTGTTTGTTGTTGTAACTTTCTGACCCACCCCTACTGGGCATCTGCGAAAAAGAGCGTCATAGCTCATCGGTATTTTTCCAGGCTAAATAAAAATTCTGATTCTCATTTAACCCCGCTTCGTTTCTGAGAGCGGATGGTTTCTCCTTCGTGTCCTCCAGAGCGAGATCCGGCTAAGGTGAAAAGTCATCTCGAGATGCTGCCCCTCACTTCGTGGTTTCTGTTTAAACCCCTCCCTCCATTCCCTAATTTAAGATTTCCCTTCTCTTGCACTGTGCTTAGCAAACTCTGCGCGAGCTGGTGTTATATTTCTGTGTTGCCCGCTGCCATTGTAACTCGAATGGTGCATGACTTGAACGTTAATTTCATGCAATGTGTTTGCTCCTCAACGTCTGCAATGTTATGATTTGCACGCTGCTGTAACTTCCTTTCGTTGACCAAGGTTCTCCGGATAATTTCTGGTAGAACGGCTTAAGGCAGAATGTTTCTTATCCGCGTCAACAAATTAAATCAATCATTTTGGCAATAGACATGGTGCGGAGTGAAGCAGTTAAAAGTGACATTGATTCTCTGTTTAGCCAGGTGAGAACTCGCGAGAGAACAGGATGAAGTCTCATTTGCAAGAGCGACCTGGGGTATTAGTCTGCGAGTAGGGGGTGACGATTGCTACGTGTAGCCCCGATTGAGCAATCTGCTGGTAATTATTAGAACGTGGTAAATTTGACGTGTTAGAAACCTGCCGGGGGAAGCTATGAGTCGGCGGGGGGGGGGGGGGGGAGTCCCGAAGAGGAAGATGAGTTTGAGGCAGCGGTGATAATGGGGAACGGAGACCAGATTTGCTTGGCTGATTACGATTACTCAAGTTGATGGTCTCACCCTGTTCACCAATGACTGCCTCGAAATATGGAACCCTTGCTCTATCACTTAATTTGACTTATTCCAGCCCTGAAACTTAAACATCTTGGTTTTGCGGGTATGGGGTGACCACGTGCGTGCACAGGACAAGACTAAATATTGAGGCAACTTGGTGGCGAGAAAATCAACGTTGGGTTTTCTCCCGATCGAGGCCGTCTTGAGCTACGGCGCTCTTTGCGAGCCAGCTGGCCTGCCCGCTGGCGCTGACGTTCTCTGTTGTCACTCTCACAGTTGGACGAGGCATCCGCTCATCCTGAAGAATCGCAAGGTGGTTATCGCCTCCTTCGTCTTCCTCATCGTGGGCATCGGTGAGACATGCTTCCCGGTGACTTGCCTAACGCGAAGCGGGGGGGAGGGGGTCAGGAGTAACCGCACGCCTCGCCGCGGGGAGTTGCGACTGGCTTTGCCGTCTGGTGACACGTCACGCCGATGGCTCGGTCTACTGAACAACTGTGAAAAAGAACTTCGTAGGTCATCGGATTCCTTCAGTTTAAATAAATATTCTGATTGAAAAGTTAATGCCAGTTGTGACAATCGGCACTTTGTCGCCGCAGGACATGGATCCCGCGCCACTTAGCGGAGCGTTCGCAGAGTTCGTCTGCTTCTCTCTCCGCACAAGTGACGCAGCACCCTCACGCTCGCTCTGCGCGTGCAGGCGAAACAGCCCCAGCGCGTGTCCTTGCGAATTACGGGAAGCGCTGTTGGCTAGCGTATACTCAACATCGGCACCGCTTACTTGTGCCAACACGAATGGCAGACGTCCACTCATGTGTACAGAAACATCAGAATCTTTATTTATACTGCAGGAGGAATCTGATGAGCTATGAAGCACTTTTTCTCACAGATGTCCAGTAGAGGCACGGGGTCAGAACGTTATAGCAACAAATGATACAATGAACACAAATGGAGTGCAAAGTATAGGAAAGGTAAGCAGATCACTTTAAAAAAATCGTACAAATAAAACGAAACTATTTTTCATCTTACTAGGTAAAGCTCACCGAGCTGTTAGCGTCTGATAGCTCAATGAAGTGGCTTATCATGTGGAAATGTATATCTACCAAATCAGAATACGAATATTAATTTACACTGGAGCAATCCAACGAGCTATAAAGCTCTTTTTTTACAGATGTCCAGTCGGGGTGGGTTAGAACGTTCCGCTGCCCCCGCCAACCGCACGCACGGTTGCCGCCCGGCTGAATTTTTCCCAATTCCCAGATGCAGCTTCGTCCATTCGACATTTCACCTCATCCTTTTTTGCATTTCCGACCGTCGCGTATCCACCCTCGCCGATTAACCAACAACGGCCCAGTGCAGTGTTTGTTCCGGGTGTTCTTTCCGGAAGATGTTCACCAATCTGATTTCTCCACGTACAGCAATGCATTCTTAATTTTCCGCGCACGTACCCCGGCTGGCCAGGAAAAGGCGATGCGGCAATTGGTCTAATCTTCACATGTTTCTATCTGTACGGGGATAGAGCGTTGCCCTGCGAGGGGGGCAGACACTGATTCATGATTATGAATAATATTGGTTTGCGAAAGCCGACATATCCAACTGACACTCATCTTAATATAACAAAGAAAAAAAAAACAATGTAGCAGGACCCCCGTGAAAAAGGGTCCTCAGACTCAGTGGGTCTCTTGCCAGATAAATAAGTTAGGACTGTTATTAATAAATATATATTCAACCTGTTAACTTCTCCGCTCTACACCTCAGTCCCCAGCGAGTGGGATGCGTGACGTTGCACCGTGGAGTCGCATGTATGGCCGCGGTTAGATCGCTGACTGTTGGGCAGCACCGCTGAGCACTCGTAATTGTAACCACGCCTTGGTTTGGCTCTGTTGAACAGTGGACTCACAGCGGAAGAATCTCTTCAGGATCTTAAGTGTCTTATTTAATTTCTTTAGCCTTCGAGGAGTGGGCTGACCATTGCACAACAACCCCGAGTTCACAAACAAGAAGTCAAACAATGAGTTTTTTAATCCCGGTGCTCGACAAACATCTCCACAAACACCTCCGTTGCCCTGCACTTGCATTTGTGTGCGTTTCTGTGTACTTGCTGTAGGCCTACAACGTTGCGTTACTCGTGTGTGTGTGGGGAGTGGTAGTATTAAACGGTTAGCGCACTGCCCTTTAAACCCGGCAGCCCGAGTTTGATTCCTGCTCACGGCCAACACCAGTGGCAATTATTAAAATCGGTCCTTGGCCTCTACTAGGTCGAACGAGCCTTAAATGATTACCTGGTGCGGTGTTTAAACATCGCCCCTGGGGTGACATAAAGTTGGCCGGGGGTGGTGTTCGCTACACCCTTTCGAACGCTATGCTACCCTTCATAGGTGCACGCTAATAACACTTTCCCCAACAGTGTGTTAAAGGCTATTTGGGGGCTATTTGTCTTTGTGCATGTTTAAGTGTGTTTATGACTGTCAACCGTTGCAAGTTTACTCTATTGAAGTTGCTCCTTTGATCCTTACAGCCTTGATCATCACAGGAATCGCCTTGGAGGTGAACCCCAATGCAGGTACCCTTATTCATATCAATAACATTTGATGTACCTTTGTTGTCAATCCACTGCTGGACAAAGGCTTCCCCGTGCCACCGCATCAGGGGGCGGGGGGGGGGCTTGACCATATTTCAGCGCGCTGGTTGGAGAAGTAGGGGGTGAGCTGTACTCTTGAAGCCAGTGTTCTTCACAAATTTTCAGACGGGGCACACTTTCGCCGATGAGACACCAGTGTGAGGTTCAGCCATTCTTGTTTCACGGCACGACGATGGGGGTGTATTATCGGGGGGGGGGGGGGCGCACGTCAAGGGGCCCACACTGAAGGCCACAAGGGCCCACCAGTGGGCCCCCCCCCGCGGGCCTTGCAATGAAGAATACCGCTTTAAGCATTGCCTAATTGTTTCGTGCTGAAACAGCACAACGCTCGCGTCCTCCAAAGCAACATAACCTCGCACGCAAAGAATGTCGGCTGCCAGTGAACCAGAGGCGGCGGCGGCTACGGATCGCTTTCAGCCTCGAGTGTTTTTTCTTCAGAACGGCCGCTCTTGCAGTAGTCAACCCCCCTCGTGGGTTTGTCAGACCCCGCGTGGGAATGTGTCTCTCATTGACGGAAGCACCACGCGGTGTGTGGTTTTTTTTCTCTCTTGCAACGGAGGCTGTCGTTGGGCTCCATCCTCGAGACGCGCATTTTAATTACATCTGAAGCTGGGAACAAAACAGCCGGCTCGTGAAAACAAAAAAAGAGAGGGGGACCGCTGCCTCTGTCGTGGCATCATTTATTCGTTGAAATTTCAACCGTACGTAGCACTGCTTGGCTATGTATGGTGCGAAAGAAGTTCAGCACACATGTACAAGTGGATCGGAGAAGATACATAGGGAAGTGGCGGGAATCATGTGGCCGCGAGCTGTATATGACCTGTGGGTTGCAACTTCATAGGTTTCCCACCACTCCTACTGTGTAGTACTCTTCAGAGGGGCAACACCTCACTTTGCCAAGTGTTGTTGTGGCGCCATGGTGGCGAGACGTCAACTACCTCGCCTGATATACAGGAGGTCATGGGTTCGATCCCTACCCTGACACCTATTTATTTGGAGTTTCCATGTTTTCCTCGTGGTCGCCTGGATTTTTCTTTGGGTCTTGTGTCTTTCCACATTTAGAAACATGCCTTCAGAGTATTTGGCTGCTATAAATTTCCACGTAATAAGCCACTTCGTTGAGCTATCATTTATGGCCAGGTCTCTTCTGGAAAAAAGAGCTATATAGCTCAGTGGGCCTTGCCTGGTAAAATACAAAAACATGGATTAGTTTCTCACGCTCGTTCCTCCTCTTCGTTTTCAGTGACGGACTCCGCGCGTCACAGTCTGCGGCCGTGGTTTACGCCAAGGGGTTCGCGCCAGACACTCGGAGCGGGGCACAGCTGGGGATTACGGCCGGCTCGAGCGTGAAATTCCTCGCAGTGGCTGCGGCGGTAGCAGCAACGGCCGCAGCAGCGGCAGCACTTTACCTCCGAGATTACGTCGCTGCGGCACACACGTTTTAATGCCCGCCAAGGCGGTTTTAAGTGTTGCCAGAAATAGGGGCGGATTTCACTCTTGCTTAGCGACGTTCAAGCTGCAGTCAACCGAGCATATCCAGTCTAATGCGCGAGCCCTTATTGTCTCGTAAAAAAGAGCCCCGGTGAAAAACTGCTGTCCGCTTTCTGGGCCGTCTGATGAATGGGGAGCGCCGGTGCTTGCGTTGCGAAAAAAAAAATCGCTGGGCTCCCGTAGCAATGGAACGGGGAGCGCTCTTGCCCCCCTTTCACACCCTTGGCACGTGTGTGTGTGTGTGTGTCTCCTGAGAACCACCGTGCCCTGTTTGAGGGCAAGTGTCCACGATGCCAAGCAGCGGCGTGTTTGCAGCATCGCCAGTGCGCTGAAAGGATTGGGTTCGTGCGTATACGTTGACGTTTGTTAACCTCTGGTTTTTTGCTTTGCAGGGGTGTCGAGCGCTATATTTTTCGTGCCTGGATTCCTGCTTTTTATCCCGGGAGGTGAGTGCCGACGTCTCCAGTTGCGTTCGCACGTCGCGCTGCCCCGTGGTGTTTGCGCGTCGGTTCAGGGCGAGGGTTGTCATACATAAACGGCAACAGCATTCGCGATGTTTGCAGTGAAGTCTCTTGTGGATGTGATTTTTTTTTTATCTCTCTCCCCCCCCCCCACCCACCACCCGTTCCAACACCACAGTCTACCACGTAATCTTCATCGTCTGCGCCGTCAAGGGGAAGAAGGGTTTCCGATTCTTCAACCTACCCTATTTCGAAAAGTGACTGCAGACTTATTTAAAAATAATAACGCTAATCAGCCATCCGATGCCAAATACTGTACGCTCAATGGCGGCGAGCCATGTGTTGAAATTATGTATCGACTATATTCATAATTCGCGGAGAAAAGTTCCAATGGGAGCTTCATGACTGTTCTCCGTTGACGAAATATGAAAAATACATTTTTTGTTGTTGTAGAGGTCTCTTTTTCTGTAATAGGTTTTTTTGTAGCTTTTAAATATTTCTCGGAATAAAATGTGAACAATTTTGTCTTTAGAACGAATTACGATTGACACGCAAAACTGGGCGGCTGCAGGGGCCACCTCTAAAAGCAACGCACAACCCGGGGAAAAAAAACAGTGAAGAAAAATAACGCGGAAAATCAAAGCAGCCATTACGCATTCGCTCAATGTAATCCGCACTACGACTCTAACCCGCTTAAAACTCCGTATACTAAACTGGTCGTGGGACCCGAACTACTCGTGAAAACGCAATAGCTACGTTTACATTATCGGCCGTGAACAACGTTCGCTGTATCGGAACGATAGGCGTCGTTGCTTTGGATCGTGAAGTGAATTAGGTTTTTATTAGCGCTCGCATTGGGCCATCTGTCGAACGATTTGGGTTAATGGCACGTCTTGCGTTTAGCGCTAGCCGGTGCCGCGGAATGCGTCCGTGCTGTTGCAGAAGTTGCGTTAAAAGGTACACTTTTTGTTTTTTCTCGCCCGCTCTGCACGAAGCATTAAATCGCCGAAGGAAGCGCTCGGCTTAAATTTCAGTCTTTTTACTTGCAATCGATGCAGTCCTGTACCTGTGCATGCTATGTACGTATTTAATATGGATCGACTATCGATCTTGAAAAAGGAGACGTTATGATGGCTAACTTGTACGAGACAATACGAAATGTTTTGGTTTGCCGCCCCTTCAAGTCCCCTTCAAAGGCATCAGCAATCTGAGAGCAATTTCACCTCTTGGAAGAGGGTCAGTTATTTTTTCATTCCAAAGATAGTTCAAGTGACAGCTGACATTGGCCGTACGCTCTTCACATTCATGCACACTGCATCTGCAAGCACGGCCGTAATTATTTCATTGTGTATACACGACGTAGGAAATGGGGGAACGCGGCTGCATGGTTAACAGATCCCACTCAAAAGCTGAAGCGAAACGGACTCGAACTAACCACGAGGCTGGTGCAACGTGGGTGCCATGTGCCTTAGAGACTGCATTACCGTCAGCCATTCTCAGTCAACTGTTGACTGAAGGCTATGGCATGCTGATGCCAGTTGTTTCTGCAACCTATGCTCACAATTCTCCGTCCAAGTTGACTTGTTTTTCTTAATGGCAGTTGCGACGATGGTGTCTCGGATTTTTGTTCGATATCCGTTGTGCGTGTTATTATTTATCCCCTTTTGGTCTGAGTTCTTCAACCTATTTTCCGGCGGACCGCAATAAAATAAGCTTCTTCTGGCGTGCTACGTGACGTAGGTTATGATATTACAAGGGGTTGTGACGTCACAACGCCTGTACGTATAACCACTCATGGATTGCACCACCTTTATTACTCTTCTCATCTTACATCTTATCTCGCTAGTCGACATTTTCACGAGGACTATTGCTCAACGGGAAAACTCCTGAGAGCCCTTTGAGGGCCACATCTGACTGACGGAACCCCAGTTCAAGAACCCTGCTCTCGACGTCACGGGTTACGGTGTCCCAATTCACTAATTTATTTTTATTCTTTATCGCAAATGTGCTTTGTTCGAGACGTGTCCGCGAGTTTAGTTTTACTGGAGGACAATTCCACACGTAGTTTGACGTAGTTTTTTTTTTGTGCACAATACTTTATCGTTAGCGTAGGTGTCCAAGGGCGACTTTGGTGAGTGAACTCGAGAAACCTACTGCTGTTTAAATTTCGATTTAAAGCTTTCGTGACTGCAGGGATTCATATTCTTGGTTGTTTCGATAAAGTCACGTAGAAGGGAAATAATAAAATAATACAACTAAAACGATGAAATTATTTTATTTGTGTCATGTAGAAGGGAATAAAAAGTAATAAATAATTATCTGCCTTTTTTTATTATTTCCCTTTTACGTGACTTTACCGAAAGAACCAAGAATACTACTGCTGTTTGCTCAAGTAATTGTACTTTTTCAGTAACGGGACCAGTTTTCGAGCCGCCACCACCACGCCCTGGCATGGCCGTACACATCTGGCAAATCAGTTGTCGCACGAACGCGCCCTCGTGCCAATTGTCGTGTGGGCGAACGCGGTGATTGTGATGAACGTCTATCAAACGCAACTGTTACGCCTGGTAGACATGAACAGTCAGGAGCGTGGTGGTTGCGGCGGCCATGGCTGCGGTGGTGGCCACAGGAACTAGAATTAGTAGCGCGGTGGCGGGGGGGGTGGAACACCCATTTTATTTATGAACATTCCAAACTTGGTACCAGTATTCCCTCGCTATTCACAAACTTTATATCCGCGAATCACATCTGCAACTCTCCATGACTGCACAAAGAAAGTGAGAAGAGATAAAGTTACGTGAGAGAGAGAGAAAGAGCTTATTTACGTTTTTATTTAAGCGAATTAATCCGCAAAGTCTGCTCTGCACGAGCGTCTCCGGAACTTGTCTCTCGCGAATAATGAGGGAATCCTGCATTTCATTGCGTTACTATGAAGGCACTGTTGTCGTTTTAAACTGCACGAGAGGACATGTTTGAATGCGAGAACCCACATCTCCCCGTTGACTCGCAGTAAGATGATACCTGCCGCAGTACAGTGGTCCCCCGGTTAGCGATGTTAATTGGTTCCACGAAAACCATCGTTAATCGAATATAGGAAGTACATGTTAAAGGCTTAATTTGTTCCAAGACGATCGGAAGTTCACCCTTTTCATCCTATGAACATAGTTTATAATATTTAAACACGCAATTTTAATAAATACACGTTATAGGAACATTAAGGCGTTAACACTAATAGAAACATGGATTACCGTAACGAATAAATGGAGCATAAAATTATCTTAGGCTCTCGAAACGCTCAAAAGTGCGTCGCTGATTGGCTGAGTTCTGCCGAGTCCCACTTAGGAGCGCTGCCGATTGGCCGAAAATTGGCGGGTCCGCGTAATGTCGTAAACGTATCGTTAATCGAAAATGTATCGCTAATAGAATCAATGGGGACCCCATGGGAGGGCGGGTCGTTAGTCGAAATAACGTTAATCGAGGCATCGCAAACCGGAGGGGACCACTGTACTGGTGTTGGGATGTATATAGGTACGATCAATGTTCTCCAGACGCCTTTGGAAGACGTGGCACTGGGCTACAAAACAATTGTGCCGTATGTAAAAAAAAATGTAATACAGGGTGCTTCAAGAAATGTTAACACTTATATGGGATTATCGTTTTTATTGGGAAAAGAACGAATAATACACTGTAACATGATGACAAATCTATGTTAATAGCGTCAAAAAAGTCCAGTCTCCGCTTGTTCGCCATCATTGTCAACACATGCCTGGAGTCTTCTCCAGGTGGTCTCCGGAGCCCGGAGGCAGCACGTTTCTTGTGGTATTGTTGCAAATTCTCGGAAGTGTTAACATCTTTTTTTGAAGGACCCTGTCTATAGTTTGTGTGCACTTCATTTAATAACGCATTGAGTGCGCCTCTGCTCGTTTTCTGCCACTGTGATTTTTGCGAGTGGGGAGAAAGAAAAACAATTATGGTAAAAATTCCAAACACCTGAATCCATAACGGCTTTAGTCACGAGTTGAGAAAGAGTGGTGCTGAGCATTGTGTTTTGCGGCATTTCTTTTCAATTAAACGGCAGGGAAGTGGCACATTTACGGAATAGGCAATTGCGTAATGGCCCATACAGCGTAACATTGCTTCGGCTAATTCTACAGGCGATCAGACTTGCAGTGTCTGTATCAGAAGGCAGTGGTTCCCCCCCCCCCCCCCCCCCCGTCTTATCAGTTCACAAAGTGCCTTGTGTTTGGCGCGTTACGGTAATAATTTGTCAAACCCATTTCACCGCCCTCGGATATTGGCCCAGAGTAACTGCAAATGCGCAGGGGGTGGTGGTGTGCGTATGTGAATAATAATAAACTGCGACTCTGTTTTGATTTCACAGCAATGTATGAAGGGGATTTGTGTTTATGTTACTACAATACTTCAGTTGTAACAGAGTTGCTAAGCGCATCAATAAACTACCTTTTCGGTTTTTTTAATAGATGTTTGCGTTCGTTTTTGTACAGTGCTTCCCATTGAAGAAAAACGTATTTAAAACGAGTCACGTTGTATAGAAGGGAGCAAGATTTATATTTTAGAATTAAAATTAGGTTCGTGCGCGTACATTTTCTTTTTTTTACCGAATTACAATTTTGATCTCAAACTGTTTCCAGATAGTTTTTTTTTTCCATTATCTTTATAAAGGCAAATCAAGTTTATAAAGGCAGTCACGCACGTTCCATTTTTTTCCTAATCGTAATGGTTATACGAATCTGCCTGGCGCTATTCACATGACAAAGAGCGAAGTCGGTCCTATTTGTGGAGGCGGTCCCATCACAAGAGAGCTACATTCAAGGGAAATACATGATTGCAGATATAGAAGAAAAGAACAATAATACAACGAATATCAATGCACGCGACTTTTTAAATTATATTTATCGAATCCAAGAGTTGCATTGGAAAGAGGCGGTCAATCAGGATATGAAGGCAACGACTTGGAGTGGACAGGGTGATGACATACGACGTGCAGTGAGTAGAGATAACCAGGGACACAGATCCCTACATGGGCGTCACGTTGGAGAGATGTTAACAGCCTCCCCTGGTATACAAGGAGGCCGTGGGTTCGATCCCGACCCTGACGCCTGTATATTTGGAGAGTGCATGTTCCCTCTCTCCCCGTGATCGCGTGAATCAACATGTTTCAAGTATTTGGCTGCTATACATGTTTACATGACAAGCCACTTAATTGGGCTATAATTTGTGGGCAGGTCGCTTCTGAAAAAGAGCTGTATAGCTCAGTGAGCCTTATCTGGTCAAATAAGAAAAATAGTCAACAGTGGGACATGCCAGAAATAATAGAGATTCATAGACTTACACAAACTTAGATACCAGTACACGAATTATACAGATCTCCTCGACTTACAAAGCGACCCCATAGGACGTATATAGAAACCCATTAAGGTAATGAACATGGAAGCACCAGGGTGGAAAACTTTTACGCAAAGCCTATAACATAAAGAGGTGGTTCTAAGTCGTTCAACCAGGACTGGAGACGGGTGGGCCAGGACAGGAATGAGTGGCGAAAGGTGACCAGGAAGGTCGAGCACACGTGAGTGGTACAAAACAAATACACATTCTGGAACGAAGGTGAAAAGTTGTAACAACAACAAAAAAAGCGGTTTGAATTGCGGTTATCCAAAGAAAAAATATAACAGTATCTTAATGCTGAGCACATAAAAATTACACAGCAGGAGACCTTTACGATAAGACGACCCTGGAATTTCCCTGTATGCCCACGTGCGTGCGCGTGGGCATTTGCCCACGTGCGTGCGCGTGGGCATACAGGGAAATGCCCACGTGCGTACGCGTGGGCATTTGCTGATCAGCTGTTCCCCGGTGGTGCAATTCCATTGGCTCGTCGCCTGTCACCTCAGCCCAGTGGCGCTGCATTTGGGCGTTTTTCCCATTCAGTTCTTGCAGTTCATATAGCTGGTTGGTGGTGGGGTGGAGGAGGAGATGCGGACTCGCCAAACTTTGTGAAGACCCCACCCGTTGCTAGGCATATCCAAATAAAAAAAGTATAAAATTACATGTTTAGCTTTGTTTGGTTTATGAAGAGCAACCAGTTATACATTACAGCGTTTAGGCATTCAGTTGCTTTGTATGAGAGTTTTTGATTTTGTAGATACACATGCCTTAAAAATTATATGTAGGGCTATTCCAGTAAATATGAAACGTTGAGCCAACGTTGGTCCAACGGTGCGAAGTTACGTGGTCCATGGTTTGGTGTTCTTAGCTGCAGTCACAAGCAGGAGAGTGTTTTTTTTTCACTTCATCATTCGATAGAAAACATGCAATTAAGTATAGAACACTACATATTTGATAGTCTAAACCAATATACATGAGGGTCAATCTTGATTTGAAGCTTTCGTGACTGCAGGAATCCATTCTCTTTGGATCTGTCGGTAAAGTCATCACGTAGGTAGAAAAATAATCGATTACGAAGTTTCGATCGCAACACAAGCAGTCGTCATAAGGTGGGACAACCACAGCAAGAAAAAACTGCTGAATTAGGTTTTTCAGCTAAACTGTTTTTTCATCAAGAGAGATGAAAACCAGTTTCATCTCGAAGCAGGCCTGTGCTTGAAGGAACTTTTAATAAACTCGTTGCTATAGCTATGACCTGGCCCAAGCAACCAAAATCCTGCAATCCCCTGGCTGACATTTCAACGCTGCATATGAAAGCTGTCGAATACCGAGTTCCATAAGCTAACGTAGCTTGCAGTTATATTTTAAGCTTGGCCAGCACACGTGTGTATATATTTACTTTATCACCAATTTATGGGGATTCTCGCTGGCTGATGAGCGGCATTAGCCTACAAAAAAGCCCTCGGATTTAGAGGGAAAACCTACCACCACTGTGATCTCTCACATCATCGAGAATCTCCTCCGAGACGCTAAAGAACCACCCCCCTCGGTCAAGCTACCACTAGTTGGATGGAATGGGAGGAGAATTCCCGATCGTGTCGTGGGGAGGGTGGAGAAGATGGGAGTGGCCAGGCATTGTTAATCGATGCAATCTACAAGAGCTCGACTACCCCCACGTGAAGTCCACGGGTGGCTCGTTGGCAACGATGTTTTAATTTCGCCAGCTGACAATTGCGAGTTGCAAATTTTGTTGACAAATAGGCATATTGATTTAATAGCATATTCGCTTTTGAAAAATGCGTTGTCTTCACGATAGTTTAATTATCAATTAGAATTTATGTCAACCGGTGTTAATATGTTCATCAATGAGGATGTTCGTGATTTCCATAACCAGATGGGAGCCCAATGAGACAAACGTGGCATTTTCGGAAATATATGTATATATTTCAAATGTATGCATTAGGATTGTTTTTGTAAACACGTTTTTATTTTATTTTATATAACATTCACCGTGGGGCTGAAGCAACACTTGCACCTCACAGCTAAAACTTTTCTCTAAATACCGGTCATAGAAAATTACTAATACAGTATTACCAGAACATAAAAAATATTGTTTTTATATTTTAACGCAGCTACAAGCTGTACAAACTTTATTAAACTAGGACAGTCTTTTGCGATTTCCAGTTCATTTTCATTGGGGTCTTGCAAGTATTGCACTAATACTCAGGTTGTACAGACTATTGACAGCTTATTTGTCATAAAAGCTAATATAATACTGTAGATTTTTTTTCTATTGCATTACTGGCAATGACCCAAGCCAAATGAACATCCTAGAAGAACTTGTGCGTATCATTTCTGAACTGCAAAAAGCATCACCCACTCCTTTATGGGTACATTTTGAACTTAACGTTCAAATATATTAACGTTGGATTTAATTGAGTGTGAATCAGTGGGGCAGATATAAGTACAAAGAAGACTCTTTGTGGTTAAAATTACAATTTCTAAATGACCATACAATAGCAGTTTGTGCCATGACCCATTGCTGGTGTGCCATGATGTATGCATTATTTAAGTGTCGTGATTACAGCTGTCGCGTGCAGAACATTTATTGATTGTTATTATTCTTATATATTTTTTTCACTTGTGAGTAACATGTTTTTTTATGATATACTGTCTACATTTCAGCCATCTCATCAATTAAAAAAGCTACTTTTTGAATCTAATAAACGACACTCATTCAAGCAAAAGAGGCACTTGGCACATTTGACAATTAAATTCGAATCATGTTTTACTTGCACAGCAACCGTAAAATACATTCTCACACCTCTGATTGTAAATCCAGTAAATGCAATTCGCCTAGTTCTAATAAATATCAGTAATTTCTTCCACTTGTAAATGAAAACATTCCAAAAGCAAACAGCCTATATTTCATTCGCATATGCGGAAGCCTTCCTACAACTGGAAACCCAGCGAGTGGACTTAATAGACGAAATCACCGTACATTATACTTATCACGGTCGGCTACGTACGGTGCGAAAGAAGTTCGACACACCTACATGGGCTGAGTCTCAACCGGAGCTGTCCGGGGCTGATGAATCCGATTGCTTCTAAAAAAACAACAACACAAGTAACGATATTTCATAATCCTCCTCCCCCCTACCTTACCTCCCACACCCACCACGCAAGGCGTCATCTCGCTTTACTTCACATCCACTGGGTGGTGTGAGAGGGCGTGCGTTAACAGCGGTGGCGCGGGAGAGTGCACGGAGAGAGTGGAGAAGGATAGAGAGAGAGAGAAGCACAACAAAGGGAGAGAGGCACAGAGAGAGAGGGAGGGAGAGAGAGTCGCACACATACACACACGCAGAGAGAGAGAGAGACGCGCACACGCGGAGAGCTAGGAGACGTGACGCTGTAGACACAGTCGCCTGACCGGTGACCTGGAGAGACGCTCTCCGCGGAGAGGATTCGGAGACGGAAGGGAGACGGGAGAGCGAGCAGGGAGAGAACAACAGCGAGGCGAGAGTTGAAGGGAGGTGAGAGGCTGTGGCTGGAGGAGGAGGGAGGCTGGATGCGTGAAGAAAACAAACATGGCTTCGTGAGCAAGGCAGCAGCAGCAGCTGTGGAAAGACGCGACCCGGTTCACAGTGGAAGGGACCTCGAAGATCGCGGTTTTGGTTTTAATTGAAGGAGACAATAGTCTGCAAGGAATCCATCCATCACCACCATCGCCACCCCCCCCCCCCCATCATCATCGCCGTCACCATTCGGGATGCAATCAAAGGCAGCCTCCAGTTCTCGCCGTTGCCTTTCCATCGCGATATACCGAGTATAGAAAATATACGGAATGCTACGAAGCGTTGGTGTATTATTTATTGTTTTAGAAAAACAGGTAAAAAATTGAAGACGCCCCGGTGCGGGCCTCAGCCTTCGGTATCGTCTAGAAACCCTCCGCCGCCTTCGGCTTCGCCTTCCCCGCAGTCGCTGCCGACCCCGGCGGTCCCGACGCCGCGGAGTCGACCCGACTTTTTCTCGCCGTAGGCTTTATCAGGCCGGCGACGTCTTTTTGCAATCGTCTCCGTAAGTCGCAGGCTCCGTCTCGAGCGGCTGTCTTTGTCATTGTCGTAGTTACGACGAAGAGAGAGAGAGAGAAGATTCCCGGACTCGGAAGACGAAGAACGTACGCCGGGGTTACCACCGACCCCCGCCTGAGCACCCTGCGGGCCAGTGCGCGCCTCTGTCGGAGGCGGCGTCAGGCTGCGAGGGGGTCGGGGTGGACGGGTCAGGCCTGCTGTCTCCGCTAATCGCCATGTTGCGAGACATCTATTAATGTTATTGTTATATAGTAAAACCGTCAATATACATGGTCTTTATAACACTAACATTGGTAGCTGATAGGTGTCCGTCTTCGTTACCTCGACGCTACGCTGCCCAAACAAAACGTCTAAATGCGATAGCAACAGAGAGGTTAGGTTTCGTTCCGTGTGCGGTCAAGACGTCATTGCATTTCAACTCGTCTTCTTATCACCAGGAGCAGTAGGACTGCCGCATTCTTAATTTATTGATGTATAAGCGAAGCCGGGCATGGTTGCGTAAAGTCTGCGAGGGACTTTTGTCCGTCGTGGTGGTGGCGGCGTCGGTGGAAATCGCGAGCGCGGAGCCCTCGCGACTCGAGACCATCGCAATGACGGAGCAGACATACTCGTGGTAAGCAAAAGAGACGCGGCACACACATCTTCGTCGTCGTTTGTCGTCGTCGTCGTCGGCAGCATTGTCATGACACTCATCATGAGCAGCAGGCACAATCGCCGTGCTTGTGACCATAAACATCTTCATCGGCAAAATCGTCATGATGGTCATCGGGTAGCAGCAGCAGTAGCAGCATCTTCATCAATTGCTCGTGACCATTATTATCATCAGCAGCAATAGCGGCAATCGTCATCGGCAATCATTCATTACTCAGAAGCAACATCAACAGAGCTATGACCCACCATCATCATCATCGGCAGCATTGGCATGACACTGGCCATCAGCAGCAGCAGCACAATCGCCGCGCTTATGACCAAAACCATCTTCATCATCAGCAACAATCAGCAGCAGCAACGTCGATCGTAATTATGGTCATCAGGTAGCAGCAGCAAATTCATCAACTGCGTGTGACCATCAGCAGCAGGAGCAATAGCGGCAATCATGAGCAGCAGTCATTACTCAGAAGCAATCATTACTCAGAAGTAACATCACCATTGCTTATGTGACCACCATCATCATCATCAGCAGTTCCATCTTCACCATGTGCATGGCCTATGACCGTTATCACCGTCAGCATGAGTAACAATGTCACCTCCATCATCATCATCGTTAAACAGCAGCAGCACGATATTTAACAACACAATTGGGTAAGCATCGTGTCACGCTCATCATCGCGGTCAACATTATCATCAACCACGGTCACCGCTCTCTATTCCGTAGCAGTGACATCAGCTCTTATCATAATAATCATCATTACCACCGCTGTGAAAATGATCATTTGTCATCACCATTATTCCTACCCGTGTACACTTGTTACATCTGATTTCCCTGCGTTGTTAGTGTAGTCAGCGGATTGCCAAATACCAGTGGTACATATTACACGATTGTTTTACGATGGTATATTTTGCCCCCTTTGTCAAGCCACCACTGCTGTATGTTTGACCATACAGCACGGGACTTTCAATGGACTGGTCCGTGCGAGTTGTGTTGCATGACCGGCTCATATTTCATTTTTTCCGCTGTTGTATTTGTAATGCTAACCGTGGCTTGGAATACAACTCAGGTCACAAGGGGTTCTTACTTCATTGCGCAGTATGCAAACTACATTGTCCTAAGCGAGTTATGCTATCCGTGATATCGATTTCCCAAGGACCGTTTTTACTCCAATTAACAGCCCTTACTCGCCTGCAGTAGCGTGAAAGCAATTTTGTAGGCACCAGTGACAGTAATGTATTTGAATTAAAATGACTAGGGGCCCTTGCGCGGTTGTATAGGAATGGTTGTGTCCGTCTCTTGGAATCTATGAAGTTGAGCATGTCTTCGATACATTAAAGAAATCGATTAGAGAACAGAGGACGGTTGCATACAGCAACTTAAGGTGCAATACGTTCCACGAGTTTCCTATCTAAGCCACAGCAAAAAAGGCACAAACCCATTTAAATCAGCCACAGATATGCCAGCAGGCCCCTCTTAAAATTGAGTCTTTGGACTCATGAACTATTAAACGGATAAATACAGGATTGCTGTACACGTTATTATTGTTAATAATATGGATTTTTGGCTTGGATCGTGTAAATATAAATGTGTCGTTGAACCCGCAACTACCCGACAGACAATTAGTAAAGGTTTGGCACTTAAACAAAACATGCAGTTAGTTATTAGTTCAGCACACCGGTGTGTTGGAGAGTAGTAAACCCACAACATTTACAATTCGAGTACGACGTTTCACCGCTAATTACGGCCAGCCCATCCGGCGACAGACAGACAAATTCTCCCATTTAGTGTCGAATACCTTTTTCTCGTCGTTTTTGCAAGACGTTGAGCCAGCATGGAAGACTAGGCCAAAGTACCTGCCTCTAGAAGAGCTCTGTTAAACTCCCACCAGTGTACGCCCTCCTGACAGCAGTGGGCATGAGTCATATACAATGCAAGGCTGCACCCTTTAATTTTTTTTATCTTCAGTAAGCAGTGCCTCGGGTTGAAAGTTGTTTTGCTGGAACTGCCCTGTAGCTGCAATTCGTGTGCCCGTGGTACTGCATAACAGTCGCCATTGCCTGTTCGTGCAGTTTGTAATGCCAGGTGTCAAACCCGTGATGATGATGGGTCTTTGTTCCAACGGTGACGGACCAAATGTTACGTATTTAGTATTATCCGTATGTATAAAATGTACAAGTTATAAGGTGCCGCATGTAATGCGCGTTTGACGGCGGAGAGAGCATTTTGCATGAGAGCTATTAAATAGCAATGATGCCATCCATGGTTAAATAAGGATGCCACTAAACTGATAACATGCAATTATCTAATGACCCTTTACCTTGAGAGCTCACGACTTCTCACTGGGCTCTTTAACTGATTATCAGTATATGAAATAATGAAATATAAACTATTATAATGTAATGTAATCATAATGTCAAGCCGTTTGGCAATCCACTTCTGAATGAAGGCCTCCCCAAGTCATGTTTGTAATAGGGATTCACCAAGACGGTGAGAATGGGTTGTAGGGAGAGTGGGTGCCAGGAAATGGTTGAAATATTGCTTGCCATTGATATTAGGCCGAGCTGGAAATCAGACTCCTGGAGTCAAATTCAAGCAAAGGACAAAACTTATATAAACACATGGGTTACGTGACACTTTCCAACGTGCAATTTATCTTCCGAAGCGTTTAATTCACAGGATGAAAACTGATGCGTTACCGGTCAGGGCAAATAAGCAATATTGGCTCGGGTTTCTGTCTCCCAATTTTTTGAGTAACCCTTTGACCAACTTGGCCGATTTTCAGTAGAGCAAATCTCTAATAGCAACACAATGTGAAACAAACATTTTGTTCATAACATATCATTATAAGGAGAGTTCAATCGACATCATGTTACAGACAGGCGGACGGACAGAGCTAATGCATTAATTCTCTCGGCCTGGGTGGGAAAGCATTAAATTACGCTTGACTGTGTTTTGATTGGAGTTGTATTTCTTGACTTTGCCAAGCCATGACACAACCAACCGAAACTATTGGTGTTTACACGTCAAAAAAGGGTCATTTTAACAATGTGAAAAGTAATACTGTCATTACTTTGCCTAAAGATCGTGGAACGTAGCACATACATCATAGTGAATCAGCACGGTTTTCATTTTGCTGTTCATTAATTCGGTGATCCATTTTGCGAAGTTATGCCATTGATATTGTGCAAATGGGTGCCGTGTTTTAATTGTTTTGTTTGAGGCGTTTTGCGGGGGCGGAGGAGTGTTCGGGGGGCAGAAGAGGGGGGGGGGGTTATCATTTGTGTGAACAATGCAGTTAGAGTAATCTTAAGTTCTCCATCTGGCAGTTGAATTGTGCTATCATGGCAACTGCTGAAGTTCCATTCAATTCCTTGCCCTGTATTTGACCACGTTGAGGTTCCATTGTTCACAGTCTTTTGTTACGCCTCACCTAAGCATTGGCTGGCTTGCAATGCAGGTGTTCAACTGGTGCTCTATAATTTATTCATCTTCTGCTGTGACACTGACAAGCATTGAGCTGCCCTTGTGAAGAATGATCACAAGGCTCCCTGTCGTGCAAGCTCGTGCACACTTTACAGTGCTCATTACCAAATTACCTTGACGTTGCCAGGAATCCAACTGTGGACTTTGGTACAAATTGACCCATTTTTGAGGTTGTGCACACTTCTGATATAGGCTTGCCCGGCTTGTGGAGAAACAACTACTCTCGATTGTCAATGGTGTGTGTAGCGAACAGCATACGATTTTTAGGGCATCTTCCCCCCACCTTGTTATCTGTACCAATGATCGTGATTTGCATGCCATGTACAACAATTTACACCATGTAATCTAGTTGCCCACCCAACCCTTTTATTTACTTTATTGCATTTTCATCTGGTTGCTTGTCTTACCGTCCTTGATTTTTAAATTACCGCCAAGTGTGAGGTTCAAGGTTTTTTTTGTATACTACCGGTGAGAACTCAATAGAACAGGATAGCTTTATTTGCAAGAGTGGGGGGGGGGGGGGGGGCATCAGCCTGCCTGTAAGGGAGCGGTGATTGTTATACAATTTGCCGGTGTAATTTTGGAATTTGGCAAATTTGGACCCTGACGCCGGTACACGATGACCTCCTCTTCTTATCCGCTGGGTAAGTAGGCAGCGCATGTTATAAAGATTATTTTATTAACACCCGCAGTAATATTCAGGGCGGCCTTTGGATTCGAACCGTCAACCTCTGGCGAGCGTGCTACCACTCGGCCATGTCACGCGTTAGATTGTGTGCTGAGCATATTTTCACTGAAACTTTTGGCATGCACTGCTGTGGGCGTCTTTAGGAAGACCACACTGGTATTACAAGTGTCTGCGACAAAACCTGCATGAAAGAACCAAAGAAGAAAAACCTGCATGCTAAATTGACTCTCACCCGTCCTAAATTCCATTTTCCAGAAAACGGCATTCTCATGGTTTTGGGTGGTTTGTGGAACCAATGGAACCAAATTGAGCCACATGTAACAATATTTATAATAATACGGCTCTTATTTAAAGGGGAGTGGTGGCACAGTGGTTTGCATACCACACTGTAAAACCAGCGACCCCGAGCTCAATTTTCAACGACGACGAAGCTGATTGGTGATTGATAGCTATACTGGTCCTGTTTACCCTCCATTTTCCAACCCTGTACTGGTGAAGTATGGTCAAACAAACCCCATGACCGACATTACATGGAGAGGCCTTCATGTATCAGGGAATTCACAAAGGGTTTAAAATTATAATTTATTCATGTGTCTAGTGATGTATTCGTAGGGATGGGTGTCTGAGCCTGCTTTACTGTTCCAGTACAATGAGCTCACGCCATACTAATATTTTTCAATTTGCATTGAAAGTTTGCCTGAACACGATTGAGGTTCAATGAGAATGTTCATAAGTGACATTATTTGTCCGGTTAATCCCATAATTGTTGCACCAGCTGGAAGGAACGTTTCACCTACAGCAGGATATATCAGCATCAGAATCCTCACTTGCTGACGCATTTGAGCAATAATGCTTAATTGCAACAATGCTGTAAATTATTTGGGTCTTTTCTCTCCCAAAGACAGTTGAACGTGATTGAGGAGGATGGTTTCATTTCATCAGGTGGTTGTGTGCTGTGCACTGTATGCTGTATATATTGCTCATAAATGGTCTGAGCCAGAGTTGTCCTTTTTTAGATTTGTTGCAGGGGCAGTGTTGTGGAATTGGACCGGCTCTGTTGAGAAAATGGCATTTCCTTCTTTGCTGATGGAAATTCAAAACATAAGATCCATGTTCCATTTTGTTCCCCTGTCTCCCTCCTCAGGCTGTGGGATTGTTTTTTTTGTTTGGTTTTGTGGATTGGCCCTTCAAGCCCCATGGCTGAGAAGCACCAGAGTTCAATTTCCGACTCAGGCATCTTTCTGTGTTGGAGTTTGTATGTGTTCTCCATGTTCTCCGTGGGTTTTTTTTAAATACACAATGTAACCGGGATTGGCCAAACATCCACATGCTGAAATATAACCGACTAATTAACTCGCTCGGGATTACACGAAGCAAACATCGCCCCCCAACTGCAAACCAAAACATGGCAGGACCTTCCTAGTAAAGAGTCTCGAGACACTGCGGGGCTTTTCTCGCTCATCAAGCCGAGTCGTTGTAACAATAGAAACAAATCTGAACTTAGAATAGACAAGAGATAATCCCACCCGTCACTCCTCACACCAGGTGTTTGTTTAGTCGCCCTTGTCACGTGGCTCACCTGCTGAGGGTTGTTTTTAAAATGAAAGCGCAAAAAACAATTTTCACGACGTACAAACAAATGATTGTTTTGTTATCACCTGCTCGCTCAGGAAAATGTGGTCAAATGAAGGAACTCTTCCAACACAATCTCTGGCATATGTATGTTGAACTTCTTTCTCGCCGTACGTAGCCACTGTGTTCGGGGTGTAATGATTTCTAAGTCTGGCGATTCGATTAATTCTCGCTATTCAGGGCCACGATTAGATTCAAGAATATCTATTTTTTGCCCTAATTTTTACCATCTTGTTTTTACTGTTTCTTGTTTCTACTTTCGTTGTACAGGTTTGTTTGGGCTATGGATCTAAATGTATTATCACCGTATTATTTGAAATTACCGAAAGGGAAGTCAACCATAATGATCATTAATTTGTTAAATGGGTTCTTACCTGGTTGATCAATAAAGGGGATTATGATGATGAGTCTTGTACAATGTTGTCACATTGCAAATTAATATTGCAGGGAAAGCAGTAACTTGGAAGGAAGGCCCATTATCAGAACATTATATTTTTATATAAGAGATCAATCATATATTTTTTACATGTTTATCCTTTGTCAATCCACTGCTCGATTAAGGCCTCCCTCAGTCAGGTCCTTCATATGAATTGTTTGACAATATTTAACCATGGCGGACAGTGCAGGTTGGTGAAGGTGATGTGGGGCCGAGCACCTGTTCAGACATCACTCTCCACTGATGTTAGCCCTGGCCGGGAAATCAAATTCGGGTGATCCGATCCATAATGCAATGTGCGACTCACAGCAACAGACCCCTCTCCCCTTTAAAAAACCTATGTTTAGCACACGTACACACGTCTGTGTCGTAACAGAAAAGGCCTTGAAGGGCATCGGTTGCATTTTGTACTGAGTAATATTCAAATATCTCGTTTGATTATAGAGGAGTCAAAAGTTGTTTCCCGCTCAAATGCATTTGGGGGAAGGTGCTCGTCATCACAGCCCTGAGCTACTGGTGTAAATGTCAGATTCCTTTGGTAAGTTGTGTCTGCCGAATGGGAATAGCACATTTTTACTTGCCATTATCGACAGCGGAGGGATGAGGGTCTGAGTTGACCTCGATCAGAATTAACCTTCTGAATGAAAATCTCACGCTGTAAGAGCTGTGCCTCTGCACAGGAGTTTATATATGTTTTAATCGCGCTGGCTGAGCACCGGCCCCCAAAACGCCAAGCAGCCAACAACACAGTGCTACTGAAGGTTTAATGAGGGTAACAACATTTTTTTTAATTGGAACACGAATATAAGAACTTGGCAAAAGAGAGGATGGGAGGGAATTCCAAAGTCGATGGAGAGAAGTGTTGTGTCCTGCAAGTGTGGTGGCTGAAAATGGTGTGGATGGGACGAACGAGTCCTCGGCATAGGTGTCAGAATCAAAAAGTGAAGTTTGTGTGAACAGAACCACGGTAGAAGCGATAGAAGAACTATAAGCAGGCGTATGCCCGCCGGCAAGAGTGCCCGGAGTGAATTGGTGAGTTATGGATCGTCAAGCAACTTGACTGCTTTTCGGCTGCATTCTGTCACGTACAGTGAGGCAGGAACTGGGTGTTCCACCCCAGATAAGCCAAAGTGACTTATTAAGGCGGTGCTCAAATCAGATTTACAGCCCAATGGTGGAAATTCGACATTCCTATGACGTGGCAAACGCTTTTGACTTCTCCGCAAACTTGGTACTCGTTATGTGAACCCCCAGAGGGACGATGTTGGCCGGCCAACATCTTACCAGGATTTCAAGTTGCGTCTGCCAGTCGCGAGCCGCTCGTTCTCCCTCTGGGCCGTATGGATTTGGTGTAAAATGCAGCAACGAAACAGTTTAGGCATCTCACCCCCTCTCTCTCTATCCCATGCGCAGCCCTGTCGCGTTGGGCCATTCGGCGGGGCATGACGGGCCACTGCGCCCGTGCGTGTGCACACCAACCGGGTGCGCACCTTGGCCCACGTGACGCGATGGAGCGTCCCCGTCCGGGTCTGATGGTGCATCTCGTAGAGGCTAAACTGAATATAAAAAAGTAAACCTTTTTTTATTTCACCAGGTAAGGCCCACAGAGTTATGTAGCTCTTTTTCAGAAGGGATCTGGCCACAAATCATAGCTCGATGAGAAGTGGCTTATGTGGAAATTTGAAGTAGCTAATTTATCTAAAACGCACGTTTCTAAATGTGGAGGGAAAACTGGAGGACCCGGAGTAAAAATTCAAGCGACCATGGGGACAACATGCAAACTCCGAATATTTAGGCGTCAATGTCGTGGTTGAACCCACGACCTCCTGCAAAACAGGCGAGGGAGTTAACCTCTTGCCACCGCGGCGCCCCAACGACCTCTGCCACTCCGTATGTGCTTTCCATCGATGTACAGTGGTGAGATGTTAAATACCTCGCCTGGTATGCAAGAGGTCCTAGGTTTGATCCCCGACCCTGACGCCTATATATTTGGAGTGTACATGTTCTCCCCGTGATCGGGTGGATTTTTCTCCGGGTCCTCCGATTTTTCCCCTCATTTAAAAACGTGCATTTAAATTATTTGGCTGCTCTAAATGTACACATGATAATCCACTTAATTGGGATATCTTTTGTGGCCAGGTAACTTCTGAAAAAAGAGTTATATAGCTCAGTGGACCTTACCTGGTGAAATAAAAATAGTTGGTAGTTTTTATGGTTGTTTTTTCCTTTTCTCCAATGATCGCAGTTGACAGAGCTTGAGCGGTGGTTGTGGCAAAGGTTGCATTCCTTGGTAGATTGTGGGGGTAGGGGGTAAAAAATGCTGAGCTGCAGAGTTTAGTTGTGAATGAACGCTGAACGAGAGAGAGGTCGTATGCAAGGTGGAGATTTACACGTAGGCTTTCGCGACCAATATTGTCCAAAAAGGGTTTTTTTTTGGCACGTCTTATTTATGTAACAAACATTACTAATTGGCTGTTGGGTGGTGGCGGGTTTAACGACACATTTATATTTACGCGATCTAACTAAAAAAACCTTTTATGAAGCTGCAGATTATTTAATAGTAATATTTTACAGTAGATTTGAAGCTTTCTTGACTGCAAGGATTCATACTCTTTGTTTTTTTTCGGCAAAGTCACATACGTGACTTTACATACGTGACTTTACCGAAAAAAACAGTATATTTTACACTGCTTTGTCAATATTCTTTCAGGATTAAGGCCTATCCATGCTTTTTGCCAACGGGATTATTTAACCATAATGAGCCACTGGTCTGTGGATTGGTGCAGGGGTGACTGGCTCATGACCGCTTAATATATCACTTGGCCACGTGCCTGGTAATCAAACTCTGGCCATTGAATTTGTAGTGCGGTGTGCTGAACGGTGCGCTGCGACTCCCCACAGTAGTGTATACCCACACACCTGTGCTCAATGGAATGCCGCTGTATTAACCAAAGCGGGATGGTGGCACGAGGCAATGGTTAGCACACTGGACTTGTAAGCCAGAGGTTGCCCCCCTTTGATCTCCCGATGAAACAATGGGCAGGTTTCTTAAATCCCCATCCACCTCTGTCAATAAAGCGGTATAAGTGGCTACACCACGTTGACTCGATCGGCAGGTCGTGTGTGGAGGGGTAAAGTGTGGGCACTGCCACCACTTCTAGGATGTCTGGCAAGCGTGAAAGAGTTTGACATACACCCTCTGGAGGGCCTCACTCGGCTCCTTTATAGCGGCGGCCACTGCCGCCAGCAGTGGACTGATCGAGCAATTGCAGGGCTGCACCTTTACCTGTTGACCAATCACGGTGGGTCCTTGCCACGCGACGTGGACGCTTAACGCCATGCGCCTTTCTCTTTGGGGGCAGGGGAGCTAATGATGGTTAAGGGAAGAAAAAAAACGCATGAGCAGACGCCAGTGCGCCAATTGTCGTTTGCTTGTTTTTAGACTCCCAGCAAATACGTTCACAGTGTCTACCAAAATTGACGTGAGTATTTTATTGGATGCTTTGCTGAATCGCAACGACCCCGTTGTTGTAGTCGGCCGCATCGGGTTCCAAGGCGCTGCCGTGTTTTCTGCATGCTTGCCTTCGTGGTGTTTGGGGGGGGGTGGGGTGTATGATATTCTCTGGGTATGTGGTAACGGCAGATTTCGATGTCCCCTCGGCAACACCGGGCGTCGCCTCTCATTGATTACTGTTGGCCTGCGTCTTAAATTTGGTTAGTGCTTCGTTGGAAGTGCTGCCCTCCCCCCCCACCCCGCATGTCTCCCGAGTGGAATGTGGAATGTCTTGTTCCGAAGCGTGGTCAGGGCAATGACACGGGGCCATGCACTGTCAGACATTGACTTCAAAACGAGAATAAATTATAGTGGCGGCGGGACCTTGTGTTAAGCATGGCCTGTGCAAGTCGGATGCCTGTGGTTTTTTTCTGTGGATTATCCCGAATGGAGGTTCCTAGTTTGATTGTGCTGAATTGCATGTGCGAGATGTTTTGCACGGCCTTTTGGGTGTTAGTCGGCATTAATTCAACGTAGGTGGTAGCGATGATGTCAACTGCATAAATCTAAACGTTCGAAACCATGCATAATTTACTCTGTGCTGCTGTAGTGGTTTGTGCATAATGTAACAAAATAATAAATGAACAAGAGCCTCTTGCCATATAAAAATCAACGAGTGCTGTATATGAGTCAAACAGCCTGCGGTCTTTTTTGTTCCAGTGTGTTCCAGTGCCATTCGTTTAAAAGCATACAAACTCTGGACCGGTTTCTACTTCCTGAGTTTGTCCAATGATTATTTGGTCGTTGGTAATTCTATGTGGTGCGCCAGTTCTGTTGCAGTTAATTGTTCAATGGTGGTGCTGCTGCCTTGTGGGTGCCATGGTGTAGGGTAGGACGTGGGTTCGATCCCGAACTTGACGCCTGTATATTTGGTGCTTGCGTGTTCTCCCCGTGGTCTCATGGATTTTTCTCCGGGTCCTCTGGTTTTTCCCCTCCACATTTAGAATCGTGCGTGTAGAGTATTTACCTGCTTTAAATTTCCACATGACAAGCCACTTAATTTGGTTATCATTTGTGGCCAGGTTGCTTCTGAAAACGAGCTATATAGCTCAGTGGGCCTTATCTGGTAAAATAAAAATAATTGTCCAAATCGTTTTTTTGCGTTGGACTCAAATGAACCTATGCGATTCACAAACGACAAGCTCTGCAATGGTGATTTTCTGAGGCTTGCACGAAGTCATCCCACATTCCACAGCACGTGTGTTTGCCACTTTGAAGTGACTGTGACGAATTTCGGGACACCGGACAAAGCGCCAGTTGTGGCATGGGGTGCACAGGCCAAATGTTGGGGTAGCCCGCCAGGTCATTTCAGCATGTGTGGTCTTTGATGCAACCTTCCTGTAGGTCAGGATTTCCCAAACTCCATTCCTCATGACCCACCAGCACGCTACATCTTTCCACGCTTACCAAATTACTCCCCCGTTCAAATACAAATGAACTCGTTCCACGCTGCACGCACCCGATGATTGTTAAATATGTCCGAAAAACCACTAAGCAATTAACGCTGTCTGCGGTAATGGAACCGATTAAAATTATGATTGAGATCTCAGTGTGTGCACACGTGTGTTCCATGTATGTATGCTGAACCGTTTTTGCACCGTACGAAGCCAACCGTGCTAATTGGAGGTGACACAGCGTTAATTGCTTAGCGCGTCACGTGGGACATTTTTCAAATGTTGTGAAACTCCCTTACTGTGAGTGGGTATTGAAGAGGTGCCATACCCTGTCTTTCCAGGAGAAGGGGGTACAGCGTATGTGGACTCCACCTGTATGGGATAATGTTATCCCCTTGCACACATGAGGTTTTCCCTAGGCACTTCATTTTCTGCCCACATACATATAGACATTTTAATTGGCTGCAAATATCTTCATATATATTGGACCATAAAGTTTTAGAAATTGTTTGCACAGATTCACCGGCCGGCTGCCTTCCTGCTTGTCTGTCGTTTCTCACGGCTCCGAGTCGTTCAGTCCTCCAAGTGCGAGTGATTTACTATGCGGCGTGTAAGTAGCTGAAATGTTATTTACAAGCGCCTTTCTCGTTCAGATGAATCCGATTCGGTATGTATGTTGAATTTTGGCACATGAGTGAGAAGTCATTAAATTGCCAGGATGGCGCAGTGGCGAAATGTTAACTACCTCGCCTTGTATACAGGAGGTGATGTTTTCAATCCTGAGCCTGATGCCTGTATATTTGGAGTATGCATATTCTTCCTGTGGTCGTGTGGATTTTTCTTCGGGGACTTCTGGTTTTTCCTTCAACATTTAGAATCAACATGGATTTAGCATATTTAGCTGCTAGAAATGCCCACGTGATAAGCCACTTAATTGAGCTATCATTTGTGGCAAGGTCGTTTCTGAAAAAGAGCTGTACAGCTCAGTGGCCCTTACCTGGAAAATCTAAAATAGTTTAGTTTTGACTGAGGAAACACAAGTGTAGAAATGCCGACCGCGGTGTGAGACTGTGTAAAACAAAAAACGATTGATCTTCCACACCCCCCACATGGCATATGAATGTGATGTGTTTATCACAGTTTATAAGCACTGCTATTAACATGCAAGGTACACAGAACACAGATGCCTGGTCTCCTTTTGTCTCTCCAATGCTGATGCTTATGTAGTGAGTTCAACTGAGTTGCAGACGTATACTTGGAGGCAACACATTTATTCAACTCCAACACACGGGGGTAACTTTCCCCTTAACAGACTAACAACCTATGGTGGTGACCACCAGGCTTACTACACTAGTTACAACGTAACTAGCTACTACGGACCGGGGCCAACAGCTCGGGTCCAGGTCCACGTGTTGGAAACTCGGTGAACGGAGAACATAGACGAAGGTTTCTTCAGGATGAACAACAACCCCGGTCCCTCTGGGGACCCGGCTTATATTCTCTCTCTGCGGCGTGGCTGGCTCCGCCCGTGGCCACGCCCACCTTCCAGAATCCTCGGGAAGGATCTGGATCCCAACCACGTGACCACCCCGAGCCCCCACTTGGGCCCCTTTGTAGACTTAACTGGTCACGTGTCCTCTCAGATCAACCAGAGTGCCATGGCCTTTAGTATCCTCATTCCTACGGCCGGCACTCCCACTCCCTGTCCTGTAGGGTTGGAACTGCACGCCAAGCGTGGTGCCATCCAGCGCGATCAATCAGGGCTCACCGGGCCCCTCTAAGGCCGGTACTACACCCACACCCTTGTGGTATCCGCGATGTCGTTACACCGCATGCCGTGCTTCTCTAGGGCCAGCACTGCACAGTGACATCACGCGATGTCACTACACTTACACACCACACCAGGTACTCATTTAAGGCTGAGTCGACCCCGCGGAGGCCCAGGACTGGTCTAGCGCAGTGCGCCGACCGCTACACTACTCCTCACGCAGAACTCGCATGCACACACACATACACACACAGATACAAATGCCCTGAAAAATCCGACGTCCAATGATAATGTGCTCATAAGACTGAATCTTTAAAAAAAAAGCCAGAAGAAAACATTAAAAAGCATCCCAAAGTCCTCAATTCCACCCTGGGGTATTTTTCCCTTTGCTCAATAGCAGTGTGTGAAGGGCTTATCTATAATTTAGAAGCGCTGTAATTTTTACTGTAGCCTACATTTCCATTAGGTAATAAAAGCTTGGCACGGATAGGTGTGTGGGTGCGTGGGTGCAGTAGATTGAGCCATTTGACTGGTTGCCTGACTGGCTGTCGTCTGGCTGGTTGGCCCGCCGGCCTGCGCTATGAACCTCGAGTTCAATTCCTGCTCACGGCTAACACCAATGACTATTTTCTGAACCGGCCCGGGGCCTCCCGTAGGTCAACTCTGCCTCAAATGAGTACCTGGTTGCGGAGACAAAGGAGGTCGGAGTGGTGCTTGCCACTCACCCCCCTTCGTGTGCCGTGCCGGCCTTCCTAGGTGCTCGCCAACAGCACTTGCCCCCAGCAGTCCATAAAGGCTACACAAAGGGAAGGGAGGAGATTTTTTTTCTAATGCGGGGCAGGTGGTGGAAAGGGTTGTTCTGTTGTGGTAACGAAGTTGAAAATGTACTCGGAATCACTGACAGGTCTGCGCGAGTGTTTGTTGAAGTGGCAACATGAGAAGCCGTCGCATTATCGGATTATTTATTTTCCAAAGTCACATTATCCCTTTGCTACGTTAAACGCAGAGACGTCGGCGCGTCGTTGTGTTCTCGGTACAAAAGGTTGCAACGTTTTTTGTCGTTGTTGTAGAATCATGGCCAACGTTACCTCATCTCCTCCTCCGCCACCGGCATTGCTTGTAGTGAAATTATTTTGAAACCAGATTCATCACCATCATCATCAATCGCCTCTGATTAGCACCCGCACCTGCAATTAGCACGGTTGGCGATGTACGGTGCGAAGGAAGTTTAGCAACATAACAACGTACAACATTATTGGTCATGATCTACCCACTGCTGGATGAAGGCTCGCCCCAAGCTGAAACCATCCGCCTCGGTCTTGCAACATATACGATCCATCGTAGAATCAAAACCTCTGTTCATCCTGGAGGAATCCGATGAGCTACGAAGCTCTTTTTTACATTTGTCCAGTAGGGCGCTCGGGTCAGAGCTTCCTGCCCTTTCCCACGGTCCGTCCCACTCGCAACCGCTTTTCTTAACGGCCAGCGTGTGAGATGATCTCATCGTTGGCGACTCGGCGAGGCACCCCCTGGGTGAAGAATTAGCAGTTGCGTACGAAAGCCTTATAGGTCAACGACTCGTCGATGGATGAATGAATGTCTATCCAGGAAATCCTCATTGCGATGTTTCACCGTGTATCAAAAGAGGCTCGAGCCTCCAGTAAATCACGTGACTTGTGTGGCCACCCTCAGTGTGGTGAAGTAAGGTCCAATTGTCCCCGTTGCTGCTCTCACGGCGTGGTGAGGCCATTGTCCAGCGGCTGATTGTTAAACAAGTCCTGCAAGCTCATAATTGATGTATGATTTAACTCTGAATGAAACCTTGCACTTTTGCCTTTTCATTCTGCGATACGTAAACATGTTCAAGGGTCTTGTATTTTTTTGTCTTTAAACAAATACTTCGTCGGACATATATTGTGTACGCTTTTTACCTGGGATAGCCCTTGTTTCGAAAATGTTTCCGCACGTGTGCGCATGTGTGTGTGACACCTTGTAAACATACCTTCTTTGTCCAAGATACACAATAACAACCCTTTGGACATATTCTTGGTTCTTTCGGTAAAGTCACGTTGAAGGGAAACAATAAAATAATAAAATATATATAAAACAATATATATTATTTTATTGTTTCCCTTCAACGTGACTTTACCGAAAGAACCAAGAATATGAATCACTGCAGTCACGAAAGCTTTAAATCAAAATTTAACCCTTTGGACATTTATTAATCTTTGTAATTAATTATGAGAGGCTGTGTTACAGGTGATGCGTAAGCACAGTCTAAAAGTACGTTACATTCATCATCGTACACAAACAAGGCCTCAAGACTGAACATACGTACAGTTCTGTAGAATTTACAGCTGCTTGCAAGGAAGACTGCTTTTTGACCACAGTTTTGGAGTTCAAATTTACGACTGGCAGTCGTTCAATAAGGTGGCTGATCAACGACAAGAGTGTTTAACACAGCGCACTGACACAGGCCAACTGAGTTTGATTCCTGGCATCGGCTAACATCAATGACGGGTGATATCTGAACCGGTCCCTGGACCTCTCCTTCAGCAACACGCACTGGCCAGCCCCAATTGGTGAAGTATAGTTCTACTAACCCCATGAGTAATGGGGAGGCCTTCATTTTTAATAACAGTGAATTCACAAAGAGCTGTGAATGATTACTTTAGTAACTTTAATTTAGTCCATTATCAACGCCACTGATGAATGTGCAGTAATAATGGGTGTTAAGTGCTATCTGCCCACTGATCTTTGTGAGGCAGGGCATGACCCACAACTCGCCCCGTCAAACTCCGGTGTCGAATTTTCACCAGCTCCGTCAAGTGTGTCCAATGTTGTAGATCAAAACGGCATGGGAACATAGAATATTGGCAAATTCAATAAATGCGGACTGGCATTTAAACATCCCAGGTGTAGCTGTGCCCTAATCATAGGTACCTAATCAGGTTCTTATTTACCCACGGGCGGCAAGGATTCGCATTCGCAAAGGTTTAAGGAGATTCGCGGGTGGGTGGGGCTGGGGGTGGAGTGGGGGGGGTCCCGGAATGTGGCATTGGGAATGTGCCAAAGGGGTTCACATGTAGGTAAAGATTAACGTCCCCCACTCCCGGATTACAAAAAACTTTTATTTTACCAGGTAAGGCCAACTGAGCTATATAGCTCTCTTTCAAAGTGGCCTGGCTGCAAATGATAGCCCAATCAAATGGCTTATCATGTGGACATTTATATCAGCCAAATACTGTAAATGCGTGTTGATTGTAAATGGGGAAGGAAAAACTGGAGGACCAAGGATAAAAATTTGCGTGACCACGGGGAAGCTAGACACCACAAACTTCAAATATGCATGCGTCAGGGCCAGGATTGAACCCACGTCCTCCTGTATACCAGGCAAGGTAGTTAACATCTCGCCATCGCAGCGTCCCCACCACTGATCCCGCAGCATCTTCAGGAACTGATTTAACTTCCTGAAGAAGCTCGTAGCTCGGGGAGCGAAGCGTACATCGTGTTGGAGGGCACGCGGTGCAGTGGACGCCGTGCGGAGCAATCACAAAAACCCACGCGAGAGGATTCAATGAATTGCCCCAAGTCACGCAGTCATAATCCTATTCAAGAATCCGTCCCTATTGGTCCCTTTTTGCTTGAGCTGTCATCTACCACAACCTGTCTTTTGTATATAATTGGAATACATAGTTGACTCTCACATGCACGACTTGATTAAATTATGTTTGCTTTCGGAATGGATTTTAATTACCGATCGATTCATCACTTGTCTTGTTGGTGAAGACAAAGTCGGCTGAACTCTACAAGTCAACACAGGTGTCTTGGCTTGAACCTTGTCACTTGAATGTAAATTTTCCACGTCTGCATGGAACTCTGGCTGGATGATCTCAGAGGCAGGGTTCGGTCCAATTCAGGACAGCATCCAATACTTCACTGGACCCCTGACATCTACAAGCATGGGGGTTCTCCTAGGAGGAACCCACACCCCTCGACTAGCGTGGCGAATAGGCATCAGTATTACAAGGTCTGTGAAGACTTGGATGTCATTGTTGCCTAATTATGGGCCCATGAAAGAAGAGACGAGACCCCCGACCACAGTAATTTCCATAACCGGATTAGATGTAACCAACAGCATACGAGCTTCCTCATTCACACATCTGTCTTCTGTATTTCTTTGTGTGCAGTTGATCACCATGAAATGGCCCCACATGGGCGTCGCTAGGTCAGCGAATGTGGGACCCTGTGAAAAAAGGTACAGATCTCTTTTTACGAGACATGTAATTTTTGAACGAGCGCAATTCTTACGCTACTCCCGAGAGGATGTCAGCCACGGAGATGAAGCGATGAAATCGGCCATCCCGCAGGCGCTTGTTGGATTATTGGATCACAGGACCGCGAGAAGGCGACTGTGCATCATCCAGCATTGGAGAGATCGTGGCTGGTGATGATGACGATGCCGGAGGAATGGTTGTCAAAGTCGTCCCATGACCCAGATTTGAAGCCGCAGAGCTGCCAATGGCGAGCCGCACGCGCTCTAACCACACACGCGTGTGCCCGTTTAGTCAGTCGTACCACCCTACTGCAGTACCTCCATCTGTGATTTGAGCTCACGGTGGCCTATGGTGGCAGGGTGGCGCGCAGTGGTGGTAACGTTGGAGTCTCGCAGCAAGAAGCGCCTGGGTTTGATCCTCGACTTGGGCGCCTTTTGTGTGTGTGTGACTTTTGTGTGTTCTCCCCGTGTCCTGCATGGTTTCCTCCGGGTTCTCTGGTTTCCTCCGATATAGCAAAAAATCAGATACAATGCAATTGGTGTTGGCCAAACATCCCAATTGCAGGACCCCCTAACTAGCATTTTGCCCATCCAAGGACGGGTGTATTGCAGTAAATCTGAAACTTGCGAGCGAAAAGCAAACCGCGACGTGATATATTCATCGCATCTATCAGTGTGCAATTTGTAAGGCCGCGGTGACACAGACCTATTTAATTTAAAAGTTATAATCGCTTGTTCATCATGACGTCCTTTTTACTCTGATGTCTCAACAACAGCGTGACGGAGATCACGTGACGTGAGGGTTCTGCCTTTCTAGTGAGGGTTGTAAGTTGACGCTGAGGAGGGGGGAGGAGGCGCCTCGGCCCCCCATGTGGAGCGACGTCACCCGCTAATTATTATGAATGGGGGGGGGGGGTGTCCATTTGGAAAACGTCACCTCTTCATAATTATTAATGTAGGGGGCTGTTCGATGTGGAGTGACGTCACCTCATGATTATTAATGAGGGGGGCTGGCCGACGTGGGGTGACGTCACGTGCGGGACACACAGACATTCTTGCCTCATAGTAGTATTGTATATTATGCACTCGGTGAAGCTACACGGCAATTAAAGTGTCACTCGGCAACAGAAATGCACGGTGGCGAGCCGATTACTCACCGGGTCCCCATCAAGGCAGGTTAAATGGAGCTTAATAAGCCATCGTGGCTGAAAAGGAAGACGTTGATGGCTCGCCTGAGCTGAATGGGCCTCGCTAAACATCGTAATTTGTGAGCAGACTTTGAAATTAATAGCATGACATTTCACGTCGACGTGAAACCCTGGCGATAGGGCGTGTGTTGTGTGCGGGACGTAAAACCGCGGTTGTTGAATTAAACATGAAACATTGTCCCTCGCCTCTTTGTCCAAATGAGATTAAAAAAAGAATTGTATGAGACGTCACTTGGGTGCGGTTGTCATTAACCTTGGTCGATCCGCTGCTGGATGGATGCCCTCGCCGATCCGCCGCGATGTAACGATCCACCCAGCACCGGCGCACGAGTCGATTTCATCGCTCTGGGTCGTCGGCGGACGCGCACTGTCGCACGTTTTCGATTCCGCGGCTGGCGCTCCGTGACTTTTCTTGACCATCGGCCACCGTCCCTTTCCAGCCAAGACGTTTGTTGCTCAAGACCACTGCTCGTAATTTTTCACAATGTTCAACGATATTAACTCGTGCGTGCTCTGTAATCCAGAGTGTGTCTTTGTCTCACTGTAATCCCAAGTAACCATCTGTCTACCGCTTCTTTGTCCACTTGTGAGTTTTTGTTCCATTTCGTATGTCGGCAACCATGTTTCCTCTGCATATTTCAACTGAATATCTGATCGACATCATCGCCTTGCTCTTCATATTCAAATCACTGTACAGGTGCTTTGAATCCCGGTAATTAATGCAATTACAAACAACTCTATGTGATTTGCGGTCGGTGCGGGGCAGGAGAGGGGCTGTAGTTTGGCGGAAAGAGATTGCAGAATAGCGGAAAATTGCAATGCTCGAATGGAATACAAAAGTGCAGCTGGGTTGGTCCTTGTGTGCATGGCTAAAATGCTGATAGGGAAATCTGTTTTTGTGCCAGGCAGCTGGCTAAGGTATTTTGTCTCCCCTTCCCATCCCAGTTTAAAAGAGAATTGTAAATTGCAAATCCATGCAGCCACTGCTGATGCAATGGCAAAGTCGGTCATAGCGCATAGCTTTTGTTTGCGCCAGTCAGCTTCCAGGGTTTTCTCTCTAAGAATCGAATGAAGCCATGAAAGAACCTCCATCACCAGCGGTTCTCAACCTGTGTGGCGTAACCCCCCCCCTCCACCCCACCCACCAGAAAGAGCGGCACATGGATCCTGTGCAGGAGATATTTTGAATGTGCGCGGGGAACGTTGGTGCCGTGTTTGCGGCGATAACACGCTCGTACACAGCGTGAAACACATGCCTTCATGACACTGCTTTGACTAAACGCGTGAACGCATGACCTCTGGATGGTCGTCCGAACAAGCTTCGTTGTGTTTTTGGCGGTGTGGGGGAGCGTGTGGACCAGTAGGCTGGATTTGTGGGCCGCCGTAGCAAAATTGTTTACAATAACCGTTATGTATGGATGGTTGAGCTTCTTTCGCACCGTACATAGTCAACCTGCTAATCGGTTTGGTATCACATTAATTCCTGTGTGTCGTAGGTCGTCAAGCACGAGCTTGCATTGCAACGATGGGATTAAAGGGACCTTAAAATTGTGGGTTGGAGCCTCATTATAGCACGCTAGTGATGCCACTGAGGTCGCTCCAGTGATTTTTATAATAGGCCACAGATTGCACAGGGGTTCTTTATGCCATCAGCCAAAGGTTCCAAATCGGATGAATCAGATTCTCTGTTGCACGGGTTGATGGTTCTGTATTTAAAGATAAGGGGGTTCTGTATTGGATACGACAAAGGGTCCTGCATCAGATAAGATAAGGATTCTGCATGAGATGCGTCCGGGTTTTTGCATCGGAATCGATGATGGGAATCTGTTTCTATTCAGTTCAGTGATGTGTGTTGGATTACACAGATCAGTGTGCAGTGAATCTCACCGCAGCTTGGTGTGGCCTGGCTGGTGACTTGAGTGGTAATTTCAAGACAGACGACCTGAGTTGGCCTCCTTGTGCACTTGGACCAAGTAAATCACGTACCAATATAGCTATAAAGAACATGCACATTTATGGATGGGGATAATTTGTAAATGTCACGGTTTTTTTTTACTGCTATTGACTTTGTTGTGACTGTATCTGGGATTTTTTTTTTAGGCTGATGGCTGCATGTCATTCCTCCACCAGATGTAGGCCTTGTCATAGTGGTTTTGGTTTGACCATACTTCACGCTAGTCGGCACAGGCTGGTGAATGGAGGGGCACCCATGTCCGATTCGGATAACCGTCCACTCCTGTTCGTCATCGTCGCGGCCTAGCACTTTGTCACCACGGCATCAGCGCTCCGCCTCGGATGCATTTATAAACTTGTGGAATATCGCAGTCAATGCGTTTACTATGTACAGTGTGATAACGTATATTTAAAAAGTTACGTTAAGTTTGCGTGCTCGGTAACATACACCGCGTAGTCGCATTTCTATAATCAGGAGCATGAAGGGATGAAAGAAATTCCCTCGGACCAACTTTTTCCACAAGCAAAAGTGCTGCGACATCATCAGACCACTGGAAAAACGTGGCGCTTTATGAACCGTACCTAAATTAGAAACACGTGACAGAGCGGCGGTGCCAATTATAGAATATATTGTGTGTTTATGTGCGCCGTGCCAGCCTTTGTAGGTGCTCTCTAAAAGCATATCCTTCCCAACAGCTTGAAAAGGCTATATGGGGGTTTTTGTTTTTGTGTGTGTGCAAACCTTAAGCTATTTCAAATGACCTTGGAATTTAAACCGTTTCTCAACTGTGACGAAGCAAGAAAACAGGTTGAACAACAGCTAAAAATGGATTTGAGAGGAAAAAAAAATCACTCTACTTCCCAGCGCCATTGTACTTTGTCGCAAAAAAAAAGAAACGTCCATTCATGATGTGGCCTTCTCCTTAAATGTCATCAAAGGCAGCTGTGCGGTGTTCGTTTTACACTGAGTCACATTGTGGCGAATACAGGGCGATCGATTGTGCACTCGATTTACACGGAATGTGTGGTATGGGCACATGTTACTCCCTTGAGGTGGACGGTATGGTGGTGGTGGCGGCCGCGGCGAGTCGTCCGCTCGGGGCATGTGCGCAACTCCACGCGGTGACAGTTGGTCGCAGGAATAGAGAACACTCCGATTGCATTTTCGGGCTGTGCCGCACGTTGGTCCGTCATGGTGTCCGAAATATCGCTTGCTTGCATTCGGTTTCCCTGAAGGAGCTCACGAGCGCGTCGGGGGCGCGAAACGTCGGGAGTCGTTGCCGATCGGCACGCGGCACAACCCCGAGTGCACGCCGAGGAGCTGCACGGCACCGCCGCCAAAAACCTTTGCGGAGTAAATAAAGAAGAGAGAGAGAGAGCGATGCGCTTTTGTTCGGGGGCGGGATAACCCTGAGGCTCGTGAGCTTGACAAGGGCCGAGACTTCATTGTGTATGGCTGGAGGCCACATGAGGGTCTACCGCTTCCAAATGGCCCACAAACAACATACTGTATATCGGTCACTACCAGCAAGCGTCTTAGCCGTATTAATCAGGTGCTAGAGAGTGGAGGGAGAGTTTTACACCTGGCAACACCTGCGTTTCTAATTTTAAATACTATCGCTTTTTTCGCTGCGAGGGCATGTTCATACTCATCGGACATGCATGTTATTTTTCACGTTTTTATATCACGCTACGAGTGTATAAATTTGTGGCCCCACGAAAGGTACTTGGAAATCCCATCCGGAACTTCCCCCCCCCCCCCTTTGGTAAGGAAAACATTCCCCATTCCTGCTAAAGTTAAATGTACGACATGCCACAGGCTAAATATTCGTACGCTGTGACGCACCACCACCGTGCACAGGGGGTTGCGCGGCAGGGGCTGGGGAGGGAAGGTGGCGCTCCTCTAAGTTTCGCGCGCCGTGTTCTATGCGGTCCATTCCTGTGGTCGGCACGGTTTGTTAGCCAGCCCCCCCCCCCCCCCGTGGGGGGGCGCATTCACGGGGCAAATTATTTATTCGACCACGCACTCTTCCGAAGGCTGACAAATAAAAACACCTGAAAACGAAAAAAACATTTTAACTGTTTGGTTATTGTTGGGGGTCACTGTGACTCTCTCTTCCACCCGCGGTTTTATGGCCAACATGATTAAAAGCGACCAGCAGAGAGGGTCCCTTGTAAACTTGTGTCCGCGGGAACATTGGGTAAGCGTGACTTCGCATTTTCAGCTCGCTGAATTTGTGGTCGAAACAATATCATGTGGCCACACGTTCAGCCATTTGTAGCTGGTGGTCTGGACAAGGCCCGACGGCATTGTGACTTGCAGTACGGTAATCGCGTGACATGCATGCAAGGCAATATGGATGAGAGTCGTTCCTTCCTGTTGTTTGTGATACGTTGAGCACGTGTTGCGTGTTTTGATTTCTCAGCGTGGCTTCCTTAGTAGGCAGAGTCGCCGGGTGAAGGCCACCCAACGCCTTTTTGTATTAGGCCTTCTATGGACCATACTTCGCCATGCTGGTTGGTATGGGCTAAATAAGGGCGTCCTGAGGTCCAGTTCAGATTTCCCTCGCTGCTAATGATATTCATTGCTGGGAATTGAACAAACTCCGGTTACTACTGGGTACACAGCACACCCTCCCCCCCCCCCCCCATAACAACGATAATTGACTTTATTTCACTAGGTGAGAATTCATTCAATAAAGGAAACAAGTCTGTTTTACAACACCGATCTGTGTCAAGTGGGCGACCACGATGAGCAAAGATCACACTGGGAAATCCAGAATGACTCTTTGAAGCGCGGCGGTCTCAGCGGAGTGTATCTGCGCACAGAGATCTTTCATGACGCTCTCGTCCGCTGCGTGAGTACACGCGCCGCCCAATACAGTTTGGTAGGGAGGCAACGCCTCTGGGTGCCGCAAGTTGCGTGCATGGTAAAAACCCGTTTTTGCAAATGGGCCCAGCTGTTGCACGAGTCTGATGGTTATGGCTGGGCCTTGAGAATGTCGCCGCGTTTCTCCATTGCCGAGCATGGACGTGCAGTTAAGTACAAGCGGCAGCGTGGATGAGAAAAACTCAAAACTTCGGGATGCCTCTGACCGTTTGGCTTGGTGCGCTGGGAGCTTCTTTGGGAAACTTGAATTTTACCCATGTGCCTCCCTCCTCTAAAACCCATCGTCGTCAGTATCCACGATCCCAGCCGCTGCCTGATGAAGGCCTGCTCCCTAAGCCATCGACGTCCCCTTCGCGGTCTCATTTCCTGAGGAAAATTCCCCATGCCAGAGAGCGGGAGAGGACACATTCTGCGAGCGCGATGGCACTGCGGCCAAAACCTTCTGCCAAAAACTTTTCCCCACCGCGGCCCTGGCGGAGTGAAATACTCTGCCCAGGCCCCCGCCATTCCCGTGTGACCGCGCGCGCGCGTCTAAACCGTTAAAAGTGAACACCGCGGCGTGTTGCGCGTCCTACGGGTAGCCCCAGCCACGGCACGTGCCTGGTGTGTGCCGGCTGGTCGTTCTCGGTGCTGATTTAGCCCCCCCCCCCCGCTCTCCCCCGCTCTCTGCCGCTGCTGCCGGTTGTTGGTGGTTGCGGCTTACGCTTCCAGTTCGCGAGAGTGCAGCGATGTTTTCCTGGCACAATTGCTTGGCTGATTTGGTTTGATTGGAAACCACAGGATGGGCACGTGTGTGGCTGGTTGATTGGAGGTGTTTTTAAAATCGCGTTTTTTTGGCTTTCATACAGGTGAGTCATAGCAAGCGGTCCCAATGAGTACAGTTATCGGATCAAGGTGGAGGGCCCTGCTAATCTGTAATGCTCATCAAAGTTAACAGTTTTCCCTCCACCCCCTCCCCCCTTTTTTATTAGCATGGTTGGCTACGTACGGCACGCAAGAAGTTATACATACATAGCCGTTAGTGTCGGCACCCGTGTCAGTTCAGTAGGGGAGGTATATAAATTCAATGCGTTGCTTAGATCAGGGGTCACCAAACTTTTTTTTCACAGTGGGCCGGATAACTGAAAGAAAGACGTGCGCGGGCCGCATAATAAATAAATATTTCTGGAGCTTTGGACCTGTGTTGACAGCTGGAAAATCTGGGGGCGGGAAAGATGCGTGTTTGTGCGTGTTGCCATGGAAACCATGGTAACGTGTTGCCATGACGTTGCCATGGAAACCATGGTAACGTCAGAGCGTAGGCGGAGCTACCACGAGCCGGGGAAGTACTTGGGATGGCGCGAAATAAGCAAACATTACAACAAACAAGAAAATCTAGATACAATCATTTAAAATTTAAAATAGTAAATTTAAGGAACATAGCAGTCAGGAGGCCTCCGCACGCGTGAAGATCTCATAGTATCCTAAACATTTTTTTAATTTAAATTGTATCACAGCGTCTCGTGTTCAATACGTTTTATCAGCCAAATTCAAGTACCGTCGGCGGGCCTGATGGACTGACGTCGCGCGCCGGATTCGGCCCGCGGTCCGTAGTTTGGTGACCCCCTGGCTTAGATGATCAGGGTAGCTCCCCGATGTGTCTTCGGGTTGCGCACGGTAAATAAATAAATCCGACTGCTTTAAATAATACCGAATTTCAGAGTATTCACTCGCTCACGAAGAGAGAGAGACTGCGCGACTCGCAGGCACCACAGATACGCGAGATGAGCAGCAGCCAAGAGATGAGCCGGTGCCAGTAATTGCCCAAGCTCTGCGGTCCTCTTTGTACGAAGATGTTTTCAACCAATTAATGCGAGTGTATACATGTAGAAGGAAACCCGGAACAACCGGAGAAAACCTGTGCGTGCAAGGGGGCAAACACTATTACGTACAGATGTAACGGATGGAGATTACTCCTAATTTTGCTTGGACCTTCTCAATTTTGCCGTAATTGCGTGTTGTTTGTCTTGAAGTCTGGCTTTTCGTGCCGCGTGCTGGGAGCTTCCTCATGAGCTGAATGTTCCTGAAAAAATGTAGGTGAATATTCCTGAATAATATCCGGTTTCACGATGAAGATCCCATGAGGTGGAGCAAAATACCGAACACCGTATTCGGTTGCATTACATCTCGCTCCTATTTTAACACCTGCCAGTAACAAGGCGCGTGTTTGTAGTCTTGTAGTGAGCAGGAGGTGTGTGGTCAGCTGATCTCCCTCGCACGGTCACAGTAACGTGCATGGTGGGCTTAAGTGTGGGTATACCCACCTCTTGCAAGACGCCTGGCCGGTCTGGAAGAGTAGGCCAAAAATCTTCTACAGGCCTCCCCCCCCTCCCCTTGTGGGGAGGCCATTCCGTCAGCTGTGCGGTGTAATCAAAACAAAGTATTGTTTTGAAGGGAAGAACTTGATTGTGGTTTTGTTCGTTTCGTTTTGGCAACATTTTAAATTCTCCAAGCTTAGCAGAATTGTGGAAACTTCCTCAAAATTAACAAAAGAAATTCTCAAAAACTTGGACGGCGTCGACAGGGGAATGGCCAAGACGTCACCCAAACCGTCTTGAACGAGCATTTTCAAAACCTCCCAAAAAACTCATTGGTGGTGGGGGAGGGCTATTGTCCCAGCTCTCGAAGTCGAGAGAGCTCCTCTCCTCTGCAATGATGCCCTCTGCTGCATCTGAATTTTATCTTGAGAGCACCAGGGTGTGTGGAAACAACGCGGCTCCTCACAAGTCTCGGTGGAGAGCTGTTAACTACCTCGCCTGGTATACAGGAGGTCGTGGATTCGATCCCGACCCCTGACGCCTGCTGTATATTTGGAGTTTGCGTGTTTGTCTCCTCATGGTCGTGTGGATTTTTCTCCAGATCCTCCGGGTTTTCCCTCCACATTTAGAATCAAACATGCATTTTAAGAATATTTGGCTGCTGTAAATGCCCGCATGACGATGAAGCCGCCACTTCGTTGAGCTATCATTTGTGGCCAGGTCGCGTCTTGAAAAAAGAGCTATATAGTTCAGTGGGCCTTGCCTGGTAAAATGAAAAATAGTTTAGTTGTATTTTTTTTCTCATCTCAGAGTCTCTAAACAGGTTTTTCCCAAAGCTCCTCTCCAACATGGAAACCTTTCGCGTAAATTCCAAGTTCCTGTCTTGGACACCGCCCCAATCGTAGCACAATCACCGCTGTGACGGTAAAAAGGTGCAGCCCTGCGATCGCTGGCTCAACGCCACTGCTGGCAGAACGGCCTCGACTTGGCAGGAGCTTCAGAGAAGCCCCCTCTCAGAGGATATTTTTGGCCTACTCTTCCACGTTGGCCGGACGACTTTGACATTTACTATTTAATGATTACTATTTTTTTTATTTCCCAGGTCAGGCCCGCTGAGCTATATAGCTTTTTTTTTAGAAGCGACCTGGCCACAAATGGTAGCTCAACGAAGTGGCTCATCACGTGGAAATTTATAGTAGCCAAATACTCTAAACGCACGTTGATTCTAAATGTGGATGGGAAAAAACCGGAGGACACGGAGAAAAATCCCCACAACCACGTGGAGAACACGCAAACTCCAAATATACAGGTGTCGGGGTCGGGATTGAACCCACAACCTCCTGTATACCAGGCGAGGTAGTTAACATCCTGTCAGTATATTGCTGGATGGACAGAGGCGAGTCTGGGTGGCGGGATTTAAGCAACTTGCACCATTGTATATTCTTTGGGTCTTTCGGTAAAGTCACGTAGATAGGTTAAAAGAAAGTAACAAAAAACTACGACGTTTCGATCGCATCAGGTGACGACCGCTGGTGTTGCGATCGAAACGTCGTTTTTTGTTATTTTCTTGGAACCTATCTTCGTGACTTTACCGAAAGACCCAAAGAATATGAATTCCTGCAGTCACGAAAGCTTTAAGTCAAGATTTGCACCGTTGTTTCAACTATCGCGTCGAGATGAAAACAATGACCTCCAGATTGCAAGCCTAATTGTGCTAACTATTACACCACGGCAGCATCCCTTTCTGTACTGGTTAGAAATTATGATTTTAATTGGGTTAACCATCAAAATTGGTTTTGAATAGTTCGCCGTTGCTGCGTCTGTCATTGCCAGGGTTGGCCGTTGGGTTGAGCGATGCAGCCCTGTGACAAGTACGGTAATTAATATCTTAAATTAACGTCTCCGGCTAGCAGCACGCAAACCATCGCCCGTCACCTACAACGGCGATGGTGGTGGCACGGCAATCGGAATGTTGCGGATACTTTCGCCTCTTTGCTTAACGAGTTGTGGTGGCTGCCGTTGGTTGGGATGCCGTTATTAACTACCTCGCCTGGTAAACAGGAGGTCGTTGGTTCAATCCCGACCCTGAAGTCTGTATATTTGGGGTTTTGTGTTCTCCCTGCGGTCGTGTGGATTTTTCTCCAGCTCCTCTGGTTTTTCCCCTCCACATTTGGAATCCACATGCGTGTAGAGCATTTGGCTGCTGGAAATTTGCACATGATAATAAGCCACTTCGTTGAGCTATCATTTGTGGCCAGGTTACTTTTGAAAAAGAGCTATGTAGCTCAGTGGGCCTTTGCTGATTTTCACGGAGAGCGGAAGAGCGCGTGCACAAATTAGAGACGCCACGTTGATTGTTGAGAAAGGGCAGTGGGCTTGGGCAGGACTCGTCACTTGAGAATGGAGGGATGGTGGTCGGTCTTAGAGTCTAACGTTGGGAGCGCCAGCCAAAAGGAAGGCTCACACGCACGATGATGTCCACTGCGGAGATGCAATGATGGCATCTGCTCGTGTGCGAGTGCTAGGTGAATTGCTACATCGCGCAGGACCGTGAGAGATGGCGATGGCCATCATCCAGCAGTAGATTTATCGTGGCTGGTGATTGTGAAATAACCATTCTCGATCACTGCAGAATGTGAGCCCAGTGGAAGTGACATAAACTAAACATAATTCTGTATACAGTACATATTTTGTTTGTAAATTTGATAGTTACTGCTGATAATGTAGGTTTTTGGCAGGCAAAGGCTTGTGTTTACAGTATTAATGTCCTTTAATTACTCTGGAAAGCCTCACTAAGTCTTCTGACTTTTTTTTCAGGATGTTTCCGCGTTTGGATGTTTGGCCATTTTGCTCAATTAGCGGAAATGGAATATTACCGTGTGATTAGCATGAATTATAAAAACAAACCTTGACCACACGCACCCGTCTACATGTCTATTGCCAGCGTAAGATTGCATTTCATTCTGTGAGGCTGAGTTGTTGCTTTTCAGCTCGCTCGCCGGTGAGCTGCGCCTCATCTCAGAATGCTATTGCTATTTGGAGACTAACACGATCTTTGGAGGCCAGTGGATTGACAAAGGACTTCGTTCATTACTATTAGAAGTTCCTAAAGTGCTGCTGGCATGGGAGACCACGGCCAAGGCGTTACGTTACAGCAACGTACCGTGGGTACTCTCCTCAGCCATGCTCAATCCACTGCTGGAAATTAATATCTCCCCAAGTGTCGGTCAACTCTTGTCGTCCTGCTGTGTGACTAAACGCTGCTTCGGGGCGAGTCAGGCCGCACCGAGTCGGCATTAGCATCATCTCTGCGTTGTGTGTTTGCGAGTGCGTGTGTGCAGTAGTACTTCGACTACCAACCTTTCAACCAGATTTCCGTTCCCACATATTGCCAACATTGGTGACAAATACCTAAACCAGACCTGGGCCTACACAAGGTTGACTCTTTTTTTTTAAACGTGTACCCGACGTGCTGTATAAATATCAGCAATAGGGAGACAAAGGCGGCCGGGTGTGATGCTGACCCCACCACCCCCTCGTGCGCACCGTTCCGGCCTTCATAGATGCTTGCTTAACAGCACTTGGCCCAACAGCCTGTGTGGGCTACAACGGGAGATCTTTTTGTTGTGCGTGTGTGTGTGTGCGCACGAGTGTTGTTCATCTTGGAAATGCGAGTGTGCCAGTCGTCGGACCGAGGGGCCGAGACTTCGAGAACTGGGTCCACAGATTGCTTCCGCTGCTACGATGCACATGTGCGTGTGAGCCTGCAATTTTGGCACCGTGGGGAGAGCGAGGGATGGTCGGAAAACGCGACTGCAATCTCGGGAATTCCGTGGACGTGTGCCAGGCAGCCGGGCCTTGGCGACCAAGCAGTGTGTGTGTGTGTGCGTGCGCTGGGTCTTGACAACCCGTGCCACCTGAGTCTGTCCCATAACCTCCTTACAGCAAGACCTTCGACACTTCACGTGGCCTCAAGGTGCACTTAGGCTGGCACAAGCGCCGTGAACGAACTCGCTGCCACTTGGTGGAAAATGTGGCTTCTGCTGCTGCTGTTGTTGTTGGGTCTTAACGGCAAATGCTGGTGGCAGTGGAAGGTGCCAACTGTGACACAGGAAAATTCTGTAAGCCTTTGGTCTGAGGGCATTAAAAGGTGAAATTTGGCTTAAATGTCACGTGGAGAATGATGCCTTTTCTGCACGCCTGCAGTTTGTCACGATATAGGGTTGTGATCGGAACCGACGGTTCAGTCTTTTATTTTGACATTGCAGTGAATGTGTATGTACGTTGAACTTCTTTTGCACCGTACCGCAGCCAACCATGCTAATTCGAGGTGCGGGGGAAGGACAACAACCAAGTGGCTATCGGGTTTATTTGAACTAATCACATACAATACAGTGTACACAGACATAAAAAAAAATACCTTGATTCTTAGGCACAGGAATCGATGTGCAATTGTTAATGCAAGATTCGGTATTAATCCATGAATAGTTTGTATTGATTTTTGCCTTCACGTATCGAATCGTGCGTCTTAAGAATGTATATACGAGTTGAGTATAATATAAATATGCTACGTGCATGTTCTTTTCACGAGAGCGAAAAAGACTGCACAAATATGACTAAAAAACAATCCAGTGTCGTCCGGATCTGGTGATGATTCATCCTATTGGTAACAAGACTATAGCTTAGCTACCGACCAGCAATACCTTTTTATAGGTAACTGACATTAACCAACATTCTATTCCTCTTATGCCTGTTTAAAAAAAAACAGTCTCCAGAGCATGGAGTTTTGCTGTATTGATATAAACACTTTAATACTGCTTTTACTAGCTTTGTGTGTTATAGTCGCTTCGCATTACTCTGTCTACGTAGCGTCCTCCCCCTTCTTCAAGCGCTAAGGGGTTAGCAGTCTGTTAAGCCACAATCTGATTAAGCGGTGTTGTATGTTTGACTCGGGAATTAAGCGAGCAGGAATCTTTTAATCTCCTTGTGAAAATGTTTGGGCAGACTTCAGTCCCCCACCCTGTTGAATATTTTTTTCATTTTTTTGTTAACATAGCGAGCAGAATTCCTGCACACGTTTCGAGGGCGGGACTGAAGGCGCAGAGTGAAACCGAAACGACGGGCAATTAGCGCGAAACGTTGACCTCGCTTCGCAAATGCGTTCGCCCTTATGAATATAATTCTGCGTTTTCATCGTTTCAGCCCCTACGCGCCCCCCCGCCCCCGCCCCTTGTTTGTCTTGTCATTTGTTTTTAACTCCGTGCAAAAACAAACTGTGGCCTGAGCGTGGCAGGGCGAGGAGGGTGAATAAAAATGTTTAAAAAACCAAGCCACGCTAATGGGCGATGCTGCGCCTGCTGTGATGTCCGATGCCGTCTAAGAGAATGGATTGTTTAAGGGTTGCAGAGTGTCCGTTCAGACAAATTGGATTGACGTCTGGAGGCGTACTGATGCCTCGTTCCCTAATGGGGTAAATAGGAGGGGGGGGGGCATTGCTTAGAGCCATGCCATTTGGTACATTTGGAAAGGCCCTTGCCTGTCGTCGCCGGCTACCAGCAGCACAGATCACAGCTCTGCCGCTGGCCGATTCCCTGAATAATGAGTCGTCCTGGTGACTCAGAGGTCGGTGTGCTGAGCTGGCTACGCTGGGATAATGGATTCTTGAAACAGAAGGTTTGGCTGTCATGCGGCGAACAATAATCTTTCTTTGCATAGTGGGCAGGGAAGCGCTGCCCCCTACTCTGTAGATCAGAGGTCACTTGAAGGGGGACCTCAGCTTTAGCTCCGTGATATTCACAGCAGAGTTATGTTAATGCTCGAATGATACGAGATCTCCCCAAGGACTTTGTGCAATGGCATGGCAATACAATCGCGCCCGGGAGAAGCGGTGAAAAGGGGATAGAGAGGAAGAAGAGAAGAGCGGAGAGATTTCAAAAGAGCAATGGCAGGAAGAGGATGAACGTTGCAGTGCAGGGTTTATTCATAACCTCTGTATTGGGACGGAAGCCTCGTTTCTGAGAAAGACCTGGGGTTACCACGGAGAGGGAAGACTTTAAATATACAATAAAAGATTAAAGAGGCCATAAACCTGCAACAAAAGAAATAGCAAAGGCCCAAAATGCAATTTACAGTCTACCCAGTGTACCACAGGCACTGTTTGTAAATATTTAAATTTTCACCCCAAATGGTGGCATACTGCAACAGCTGTAAATTTGATAGATGCAATTTGCATAAAGTGTACCTGGTACGGCAGTTTAAAACAGTGGTGCAAGTTTCCTAAATCCTCCCAGAAGTCGTCCACCCAGCGGTAATAAATGAGTCCACCACAGTTTGTCAATTGTCTGGTCGCATGTGGTGGGGTAAAGTGTGGGTACTCCCACAAGTCGTCCAAATATCCTCTAGAGCTCCAGCAGTGGAGAAAGAAAGACATTGCAGGGCTGCACCTTTAGCACCACCACCTGTACGCCGAGGAACTACTGCTGCTACTGCTTTTATGTGGACTATAAACGTCTAAAATAAATTTAGTGTTGTTTTCCAATTCAGCCATTCGAATTGAAGATTACAAATTCCAAGAAGGGAATATTGTTTCAATGCAGCTCTGCGCTATAATTCTTCCTCTGGATTGTTTGTCCGTATGTATGTTGAATTCTTTTTTCTCACCGTACGCAGCCAATCGCGCGAATCGGAGGTGCGGGGGGGAGGACCACAAACTTAACACGAAAATCAGTTCTGAAGAAATGTTGAATGGAGAAGGTGGCCCAGTTTTAATGTCAGTGTCCTTTATTTCGAACTGGGTGAGAACATGTCGAGAACAAATTCTTTCTTTCTTACCTGTCGGTGCCCTGCCTTTGTTAGCACATTAGGCTCCTGCAGTGCGAGAGATTTTGCAGGCACTGGAGTGCCCTTCTTACCTATGATACCATAGGACTCCTGCCCCCCCTCCCAGGGGCCCCAAGCAGTGCGGTCCATACAACTTGGGGAAGCAATGCTACCCATAATGCACCATGGGTAGTGTCCATCATGGGCAGAAAGCTTGGGTGGCATATATTAGGGATGTTGTTGCCCATTTTTTTCAGATTCATATTAAAATCGGGCCTATTTATGAAATTCCCGGTGATCGAATTTTTTTTTATCGGAGTTAGAAAACCCGAATTGGCATCACTCATGTGACATCGCTTCCCTTGCTTTTACACCCAAAATTGGTGTTACGTGGCGTCGGGGTGATGTCACGGTTGCTGGCGTGACGACATTTTATACACCTACAATGGAAATTATGCAAATATGTAAAATGGATCCTAAATTGTCCTTAAAAATCCAATGATTCGAAATGTTTAAATACATACTTGTCAACACCTTACCAGTGCCTACCTTATTACAGACCAATTCAGACCTTATTGGTCACCGTGTGCCCTTATAAATATGAACGTTTATCCTACAAAGTCCCATCACAAGGGGAGAAACATTAACAAATATAAAAAAAATGTTCCCCGTGTTGATACGGCTGTACGCCATATGGACCTGAAAACTAAATTTCCCTGTACAAAGATACGGGTAGAACCATATGGGTTGACAGGTATGTTAATATGAAACGCATTCATTTGCGTATATATATTCTGCCTGCCGTATGCACGCTTCTACTTGTTTTCGTATTCTCTGAATGTTTGGTGTGATATACAGTTTTTTGTTAATGAAATTATATTCTCTTCTTTAATCACCCTTTTCTCAAAAAAGGCTGCTACAGTCACATTGTAGAGTTGTTAGCTTGAGATAAAATTCTCCAGGTTACATCATTTTGAGTATTTACCACCCTGGCTGGTACCGACAAAAACCGTATTTGAGCCAATGGCTGGATGGTCATTTTTAGCGCCACCAGATGTCTGTTTTATAAGTCTAGTCCGTCCTTGCATGTGGCAATATGTTCAGGCGCTATATGCCAATGTGGAGTTTTGCTACCCACAACAGGGCTTAAAGAGGATTCGTATAGTTTTGCCATTTTTCCTTTGTTTAATGAGCACAGACTACAGTGATTTACTGTGTGCTCCATAGTTTGGGTTGCATGGCCAGTCACATTGTCGTGTCTGTCATGTATTTCTATGCATCTGCATTGGTATCGATGCATCTCAATGAGTCTCTCTGTATCTCTGTGGGTCTCTATGGCCACAATCGCACTACTGTGGCTTGTCTTTAATTTTCCATTTATGATGGAGATGTGTGAATCAGCCTGTTGATGTATGTATGTTGAACCGTGCTAATCGGAGGTGAGGGGGAAGGACAACAAACTAAACACAACAAGCAGTTCCAAGGAAATTAGTTTTCAATCTAGATTTAAAAGTGCATAGCTCCGGTGGCTTCCTAATATCAGAAGGAAGAGGGTTCCAGACAGCCGCAGAAGTGCATCTGAAAGCGTACGATGCAGAATTCGTTCGATGGCTAGCCAAAAGCCGCTGCGAGGATGACCGGAGTTTGCGTGATTGTTTATGCTTCTTGACGAGATGAGCAAGGTATTGTGGATCATTTGTAGTAAGCACTTTGTGTGTAATGGGTAGGATTATCAAAGCACAGTGGGAGGTGCGATGATGTTTGGGTCTGGAATAAGGAGGTGTTTATTCTTGACCATCCATCCGCATTGTTCCACTTTGTTCGCACAGCAGCAGCGTTCTTCCGGGATCTGGCCGGTGAGATTCTAGGATGGTGACAGCAGCACGAACCCCGGAAGGTTTTAAACGATGTTGCTCTGCCTATGTCCGTCTTGCCAGAGTCTCGCAGTCACAAACAGTTCTCTCTTACTCGGAGTGTCTAACACCCATCACCATAACACTCACTGAGGCATGGAGACGCGTGTTCAACAGGCCCCTATTTTTTCGGTTGCCTGGCCGTTTTTGTTTGTGTTTGGATGGAACCAGATTGCCCAGATAAAACCCAAACATTAAGTAAAAATAAGTCAGAATTTTTACTCACCATGCCACGTTGGTCATAGGGGTTATTTGACCATACTTCTCCACACTGGTTCAGTGCCGGCGATGGGGGGTATGTGGGGCCATGGCCGAGTTCAGAGAATCATTGACCACCGGTGTTAGCCCGTAGCCAAGATTCGGTCGTCGCACGGCATGCCCCAACCCCTCTGCCCTGTGCTCTCCGCCCCACCCCTTCGTGAAGACGGCACCCAAAATATGCAGCCTGCTTAGGGTAATGCCAAATTCTGGCTGTGTTTGCAGTCTTAGCGGACTCCACATTATCACACAGATGATGAACTACGCAAGATCCACTATCCACCGGAAAGTGCTGTTGATTGTCATCTTGTTTGCATTTTTACTGTTATTTGCATGGTGGGGTTGGGGGGGTGCCTTTGTGTTGCGAGTAAACAATGCTGTTGTTGGTGTTGCCTGCCACGGCGCCCGAGCAGTGTGGTTTTGCTTATCTGTGTTTTTGTGTCTATTCCACAAACATCTCTGGAGAGCAGTGGTGGAATGATTCACCATCTCACCACCCCACCACCACCCTACCACCACCCTTCACCGATCCCGCGATTCCATTAATTTCTCATGGTCGATTCAATTTCACTGTTGCCAATGGGTGTACAGCTGCCCCCCCAGTGCTTTCAGGAGACACATTAATGCATTCTCTGCAACATAATTACGAATACATTTACGGCCATTTGCCAATCTGCTTATGCACGCCGCGTCGATCGCGGGAGCTTCTTTTGGGAGCTCCCATTACCGATTCATATGTCACTCGTCACGCCAGCCGTGGCCTGGAATCAAACACAAGTCGGCCGGATATCCAGCGCCGTGCCCTAACTACTGCACTGCCACCCCTCGCTCCACCTCGTGTGCAACGTTTTGTCGTCATTGTCAGCCGTGGCCAATCCACTACTGGATGAAAACTTCCCCTAAAGCTGTCCGCCAACTCTAACAATGCTACGATGTAGCGATTGGCCGAGCGTCTACCCTGCAGCCTATTCCATCGCTCCGCCCCCCCCACCTCCCCGTGGAGATATTTTCTGTGACGTATGAATTCCTCCTCCGCGCGTGACTCGATGTATGATTCGGCCGTGGAAATATCGTCGGGACGATGCTACGGTCATTCCCCCCCACCCTCGCTGTCAAGAAGCAACCTTCCTGCTCAGCAATGTGTGCTGTGGTTGGGCTCGTGGCCCAAACACGTTTCGGCCAGTCCTGCGCCAAATTCTTTATGGGTTTCTGTCCAAACTGTTTATTATTCAGGGGTGAAGAACAACGTGAAATGGATAAAATATTGCGTTAAGTACACAGTGGAGTCGCCGTCTCGCTTGCACGCGGGTGCAATGTGTGCTGTCCTGTTTTTGATCCACTGCTGGATAAGGACCTCCCCACACCCGTGCAGATCGAAGGGGGTCATTTGACCGCACTTTACCATGCTGGGTCAGTGCAGGCTTTGAGCAGGGGCGCACAGATGTGGAAGCATAGAAGTACAGTACAACAATGTATTTTGTTGCACTGCCTTCTGGTGGTCCAATATCTTGCTTTTTTTAGAATTATAGTTTTGTTTACATTGCAATTTAATAATACTTCACATTTGTAGTGCGCATTTCATCCACAGATCTCAATGTGCCCGTGTATGGAAAGCAGGAAATAAACAAATCCAGGGTAAACGGGCCAGACCTAGGAGGTAAAGGCCAGTTTAAAGAAGCGAATGGATATAGATGGATTTGGGCAGGACAGGTCATGACTAGAAAAAAGTCCGATGGACGAGAGACCGGTGACGGAATGGCAGCCAAAGGAGGGAACTCGCCCGAGATGGTGACCGCCACAGAGACGGATCGTCGAGATCAGCTGACGTGAGATATGAGGGAGTTGGATTGTGGTATCCCAAAGGCCGTGTGGGGGATGACGATGACGGCCTGGGGGGGAGGGGGGTGGGGTTGGCTTTATTCCCTCAGGGGATAGACCGTGGCTGATGATGATAATGGAAAGTGATGAAAACCCAGTAATTATATCTTTTATTTCGTCGTATTTCACAACATCCATCATTATTACGATGCTAGGGAAAGATAATTGGATGGAAAAAAAGCCTTGCGCGCTACAAAGTATAAAGAAAAATGTATAGTTATGACCCATGGGGGGGTGTTGGTACAAACATTCAAAAATAGAACACCCTTTGGATGTAGAAAAGAACACGGTTCATGCCAGGGCATCTCTTTTGGGATCTCGGATGCCCAATGGATTCATACACCTGCACTAAAATTAGAACCGTGGCTGCCATGGTATGTGCATTGTTAGTGTACACACTTTGAACTTCTTTCGCACCATACTTAGCCAACCACGCCAATTGGGGAAGGACAACAAACTAAACACAAAAAAGCAGTTCTCAAGAAATGAGATTTCAGTTTAGTTTTAAAAGCGCATTCACCTCTGCTGTGATTTTTCGTCGGGTATTTTATTGTGAGGGATGTTGACGTGGCGTCAAGGTGTGAGCACATTGAACGTGCAATCCCCAATCCAGGGGTCACCGATTCCGGTCATTCTCCGTCCTCTCTGCTGCCGTCCACCGGCGATGAGTAATGACCAACTAGCAACCAGTGGACGGTGCCATCGACTAGTAAAAAAAAAACAAGTTTTTCACCAAGGTACAATCATACAGTCTGTTCTCCTATAATGCGGTAGTTGCATTCCTGAAGAAGCACCGTGTTGTGGGAAAAATCGCGTTAGAATATGTAATGCAGGGTAAAGTACAGTCCGTGATAACACGTGAGATGCGTACGCAGGCTGAAAGCATCCAGCGGCAATCCCGCTTTGCGCGATGCTATGCCGAGGCAGCCGTACAACCGCTTATTCCTTATCGCGCGTCATAGTTGTGTTAACTCGGTCGCGTTATATCCCGTCCGCATGATGAAAACACGCGTTATAGGAAAGTAAGACTGTACCTTATAGCTCCCAAAGTGACGGTTAAAACAACCGTGCAAGTTTCTTAAATCCCTGACCGCCGCCCCTCCCCACCACCTCCTCTGTCCAGCGAGCGGTCCAAGTGGGTACGACTATAGTTAGTTGACTGGGAGGTCACGTGCTGTAAAGTGTGGGTACTCCTAACCTCTACCCCTAGACATCTTTCCCGTGTTGAAGGGGTGTAGGTAAGACTCAGTTTTTTTTTCACGCCATTTGTGGCCGGGTCATTTAGTGGGCTTTACCCGGTAAGATACAATTTTTTTTTAATTTAATTTGTGTTTTTTTTAAGTTAAGTTATTCGTTTACATTTCCTATACTTTTCACTCCAATTGTGTTTTTGTATTTTCTGTTGCAACGTTCTGACCCCTTTCCCCTAATGAACATCTGTGGAAAAGAGCTTTAATGGCTCAATAGATTCCTCTATTATAAATAAATATTCTGATTCTGACTCTGAATTGGGGAGGCTCTTCTGACAGCTGGTGGCATGACCAAGCAATTGCAGGGATGCACCTTTTTACCCTTCGCCTTTTTTTTTGTATCGCGAAGGTCGGAACGGTGAGCGTACGCGCATTTCGTACCACGTCGGGGTAATGCCCCAGCTGGGATCGATTGCATCGAGGGGTTCCGTAAAGGTGCATCATCCACTACACCATGGCTCGTTCCCACCATCTTGTAGTCTTATTCCACTGCCCCTGCTCGTTTGCAGTCTGAAGATACTTCACCCGCCGTTTTTGACGGCCGCTTGACATTTGGCGAAAGTATTTTTCCACTGGGACGAGACTCGCGGCTTCGTGTTGCGCCCGTGACACATGCTGCACCCCACCCACTGAATAACATTGGGCAACTGTTGACCGTGGCCGACGTTGTTGACACTGGCAGACGAATTATAATGGGATTTGTTTGTGTTTTGAGTCCATCCAGGTTTGTTGTCGTGCAAGAACAAGGGTTGATGAAATCACAGGAGCCCTGTGCCAGGTTGTGCACAAAAAGTGACTATGAAGTCGCAGTATTTTCTTTGTTTCTCTGTTAATTGGGCCAAGATAATGAGACGAGGTCAGCTGTATTTTCGGGAATATATGAGACTGCATAATTCTTCACATCCCTACTATTGTTTGCTTATTCGTTCTCATAATTTTGTTTCTTACTGGTAGGAACCTTCTGGTTACACCAGCCCACAGGGGATTATTGTGTCCGTCCGTCGTGCATCCAAAAATGGGAGGGGTGGAGAGGGGAGGATGGGGAGGGGCTTGGTGGGGCTGAGTAGGGGGTGGGGGTGGGGCTGGGTGGGGAGGGGCTGGTCACCCCGTGGTTCCCTTATAAAACTCAACGTTTAACCTACTCACGCCGGCTTGTGCCCGCCCTCACAGTCGGGCATATTTGCGGAATACACCACACCGCCGTTGACCCTGGCCATTGACCGAGCAACCCAACGTTCCTACCAGCTCCCTCCGCAGGAATGTGTTTATATTCTCCGTAATGACGCAATGATTATTTTGCATTACACATCCCTAGCGATTTGATGAATTGCCACGCTTCTGGGGTTGGGAGTTGATTATTATTTTTTGTTTGTTTCATTTTCACCGTTAAGTGTTTTTTTTATTGTTACTCTGACTATTTGGTAATATAATAGGCAACAGTCCAAAACTCACTATGATAATACGTTGGATGACATTTCCAAGGTAGTAATGTATCTATATATGTTTGTTTTAAATGAAATATAGGCCATGTGTTAAATTATTTATTGGCTTGACACGCACACAAAAATAAAGCCGCCCTCGCAGCTTTGTTAAAAAAAGTCATGTGTCTGTGTACGTCAGACACCATGGTATGTATTACTCTTATCGGGGGTGCCGCGGTGGCGATAGGTTAATGACCTCGCCTGGTATGAAGGAGGGCGTGGGTTCGATCCCGACCCCGACGCCTGTATATTTGGAGTTTGCGTGTTCTCTCTTCCCATGGACGCATGAATTTTTCTTCGGGTCCTCTGGTTTTTCCATCCACATTGGCTGCTATAAGTTCCACGTGATACGCCACTTTGAGCTATAATTTCTGGCCAGGTTGCTTCTGCAAAAATAGCTGCATAGCTCAGTGGGTTTTACCTGGTAAAATAAAAAAAGAAGTTTTACTTTAGCTTATCGGTTGAGATGGACAGATTGTTTCTGTACAAATTACAATCCAAGGTGGTTGACATACTGTGCCAAAGTAAAAAAAAATCAGTCACGACATGATTCTACTTATAGTTACACACGCATTTTAACGTGTCTGAAACAATTGCACATATAAATTAAATTGTGACAATGCCCCAATCATAAGCCGCCACCCCGTCTAGTGGCGGGGTGAGATACGTGGCTCAGAACTTGACAAACACGTTGCCATCAACACCTCGCATCACTGGCCACGACCGCTGGGTGCCGTATCTCTCTCCACATGGCACACTGGTTCAGTCGCACCACAGGTGCTCTTTAAAAGGGAGATTCGACCAAAAAAACAAACAGATCTTATTGATATTCTTAGCTCTTTCGGTAAAGTCACGTTGAAGGGAAACAATAAAATAATAAAATATATATGAAACAATAAAAATGCTCACGACGTTTCGACCATAACACAAACGATCGTCATCGGGTGTGTTGGTTTGCATTAATTAATTTATTTTTAAACGGTGTATTTATTTATAAAAAACGTCAGCGCCACGCGCAGCGATTTGGCAGTTTATTTAGAAGGGCTAGTCCATCTATGTTCTGAAAAGAGGAGGGGGGAGACGAAAAATTAATGTATGCTGTCTGAAAGCCACTCTAAGCGTGAACAATCAATTAAGGCCTGAAATGGTTTATCAAATCTTTCCAATGATTGCTAAGCTAGAATCCATCCTCTCGTTTGAAATTGTCTCTGTGCTTGTATATGTGGATAGCCTCATGAACGAATCTCTCATGGTAGCCAGATGGCTTACAAAGAACCTCTGTCTTGGAAAAGTCAATGTCATGTGAGCCTACTGAATTATAACAATGATCTGCCACGGCCGAGGTGTTGGTTCTACCGTGTTTAAGGTCTGCTTTGTGTTCACGAATGCGGTCCGAGACATGGCGTTTGGTTTCTCCAATGTAACTACTACCACAGAGGCAACTTAGTTTGTAGACACCAGGGTACTGTATGTCCGGAATCACATCTTTTAGAGACGGAACCAGATCATGAATTTTATGTAATGTGTTGAAACGGACCTGGATCTTGTGTTTATTCAAGATTTTGGAGATCTTTTTTGCGATCCCCGCAATCTAGGGTAAAATGATGGTTTTGAAAGGCTCCTCAAGAGGGTCCTTCTTCATGGTTTGAGTGATAGCTTTGAGTTGTCCCAGGGCTTTCAAAACACACTTTGTAAGCTTCGTTGATGAGAGGGGGGGGGAGTTTAAATCACAGCCGTAGTGCTGTATTGATGTCACTGCGTTGACATTACAATGTACGGGAATGATGTCACGGTGACATAACCAGCACGCTATAATGGTGCCCTGAGGCTTGAGTACAGAACGACTTGTGTAAACCTAGGAATCGACAAAGAAACCCACCTCTGAATAGCACCTCCTATTAGCGTGGTTGGCGACATACGGTGTGAAAGAAGTTCTACGTACGTACGTTGAACTATAACAAACTGTTATGCATGGCCGGTCACCCTGCCAAGCATTGGTACAGACTCAAAAACCTGCTTAACTTCCGAGACGTGATGAGATGTGGTGCTCTCGCGGTGATTTGGTTCACGCGTAAATCTGAATTGTATTGTTATTTACCGTCGCATTCGCTGCACCGACGCAACCTTTCCACTTCCGCCTACTTTCATTCCCCCTTGACCCCCCCCTAGCCGTGCCTTGGCCCAGTGCTGCCTCCCGCACCTGGCAAACCCCTCCCAGTGGCAACCCAAGTTAAAACCATATTGGTTGCGTGCAGCACAGGGAGGCAAACGGATGTAGATAAATAAACAGGTCGATGACAATTCTTTCCAGGCGTGCCTCTTTTAGATGGGGCGGTGGAGGGCCCTCTGCCCCGTGGTGGCGTGGTCGATTGAGTTCGTTGTTTACTAGGCCGGCTAGACGGTTGGCTGGCTCGTGGTGAAGATAGTTTGGCTGTTTAGTTGGGTGGTTGCTTGGCAGGTTGCTTTGCTTCTTAGATTAGAGGCCATCCATAAATGACGTCACGCGATTTTGGACGATTTTTTGACCCCCCCCCCTTCGTCAGACGGCGTCAAAAAAGTCAGACCCCCCCCCTCAAATATGACGTCACAAAGCTATGCCCCCCCCCCAAAAAAATATAAAACATGCTTCAAATCGCTTAAAACTATTGTCATTGCTCATTTTTACGTGACGTCACATTTCTCAACCCCCCCCCCGTCACATATCGTCACGAATGTGGGACCCCCCCCCCCGGTGCGTGACGTCATTTATGGACGGCCCCTTACTTGGTTGGCAGGTTTATTAGTTGATAGGAAAGTTGCTTAGTTGATAGATTGGTTGTTAGGCTGGCCTTAGTTATTTGCGAGACTAGTTGGTTTTTTTATTTTGTTGGTCACGAGGCTGATTGGTTGGTTGCTTGCAAGGCTGGATTCATTGGCCGCTTCGCTGGCTATCTGCTTAAAAACATCAAGTTGAAAGTGCATCTGAACCGGTTCAGGGCCTCCCCTAGGTTGACTCAGACTCACATGAGTACCTGGTGCGGTGTCTAATCATGGCTACTCGGGAGGCAAAGGCGACTGTGGCATGGTGCTGGCCTCTCCACCTCCTCTCGTGTGCCATGCCGGCGTTCATACAGTGAGGGAAAAAAGTATTTGATCCCCTGCCGATTTTGTACGTTTGCCCACTGACAAAGAAATGATAAGTCTATAATTTTAATGTAGGTGGTTGCTGATGGCACCTTCCCCACAAGTCTGCTACCGCTTGTGTTGCGATCGAAACGTCGTGGGTTTTTTTTGCTTAAATCATTTTGTATGTATTTTTCTTTTCTATCTGCGTGACTTTACCGAGAGAACCAAGAATATACGGGGGATGTTTGTCTTTGTTAGGGGGCATCTCCTTCAGATGAGCCAGACTCTGCGAGAGGTCGCCGCCACCGTGTGCGGCCTGGGCGTTCAGTGCTGCCAGCGCGAACGCGACTTGCCGGACCGCATTGTTTACGCTCGTTGCGTGCCTGGGCTTGGTCATTGTACAGCCTCGCCACATTGTCCCTAGAATAAATTGTACGCCTGCACTCGGGGGGGGGGGGGGGGGGGGGCCTTAGATTCATTCACCGCGCATGCTCTCGAGTGCTGCTTGACAGTATAGAATAAAATGGACTCGCCAGGCCATGACAGAAACTGGATTGATTTGCGCTTGAGATTAACCTGGTGCTGTTGCTATTATCTAATCTTCGAATTATTTCACAGCTCGCTTCTGGGGCCCTTTGTTGTTTTCTATGTTTAAGGACTGGATTGCGGAAAAAAAAAACCTCGAACCCTTGCATAGTATTGTTGGGTTAAATGGATTTGGAAGATGTGCATGTGTTTGTTTGTGCCTCCTTGCCTGTGTTGTAATGCATTGTAACACAGAGAGCAAGCCCTTTATCGGTTTAAAATCGCCTAATTGAATCGTAAGTCGTCAAACTTGATTTGTAGTTGTTTGCCGAAGCGCCGGATCAATTTTCACTTGGCAGCGATCGGCGGCGCTGACGCGCGTGGCATGCCCCGCGTGTGTGGACCCGGGCGGCACGGTCTTCGTCTGAGCGCCGCCGCGTGATGGCCTTCGAGCGAGTCTCATCGCGACGTGGGCCTCGTCGTTCGTGCCGCTGGAGCATTTGTGCGCGCGCACGCACACGCCTTGCATAAGCACACGGCGCCCGATGCTGCCTCGGTCGCCCTCAGCACCTTCGTACCCGCGAAACAGTTTTGTGCACGGCGACAGCTGCCGAGACAGAATGGGTGACAACAAGCGGTAATTGCTAACAAATGTGATAAGAATGTAAAAGGGAAAAAAAATACCTTTCAAAGTGATTTTCTGGTCAAATGAGCGTAGATGCGGTGCTTAATCCCCATTCAGGGCCCTGACTCAGTGGTGGTAATTCCCCATTCCTATGACAGGGGAGAGTATTTATAGGATGACCACTGCTGACTTCCCCACCGATGAGAATGAAGGTGACAATTAGAATAGACGGATGTGATTCTGCAAAGGGAGAAGAATGGAAGGGAGGTTGGAAAGACGAAGGAGATGGATTTGGTTATGAGATGGTGTAAGAAAGTTAGTGGGACGGTGATGGGACGGTGTGAGACAGTTGGTGGGACGGTGAGAGGCAGTTGGAGGGACGGCGTGAGCAGTCGGACGGGGTTCGCCATGAGAGACGCTCAAGATCGCAAAAGATGGAAAGCATCTGTCATGGTCATCAAGCCTCAGTTCAGAGGATGACACGATATGGAGAGAAAACAACAGCAGCATTGTGGCTAATGGGATTGACTCTTACATTTATAGTCATGGCTGCTAGAAGTGCATCTAAGTTGCACATTTTTTTGTCTGGATTGAATCACTTTCTAATATATATTTTTTATAAATGACAAACACTGCGGCTGACTTAAAACCCATGAAAATTTGAAATGATCTCTGATCTCAACTTTGTAATGCGAGTCTCTCAAATTAATTAAAGGCCAATGGTTTTATTCTCGGAATGTGTAATAATTTAGCGCTTTGCCAGTCATTGTTTACTCATGACTACTATTTTTAAGCAAGGCAATTTCTTTTCATACTGGTTCTGTGTTGGGAGGCATTGCCAATTTTCCGAGTTCGTTTTCCACGCGAAAGTTCAAACTATACACCTACAAGGGGAGGACGCTCAAACACTGGAACAATAACCTGGAAGTGTCTTATTTGCTGTACTCATTCTGTCCAAGGTGCCATAGTGATGAATACTGCCGGTGCATTAAACCATCATTCTCACAGTGGATGTTAACGATCCCCCGTCACGTCAATCACAATAGTAGGCCATTGTACCGACTTCATGGTCCAGATTTTAAAATAATCGATTACTCAGTTGCACTCTGCATAGCAACCACCCCCCACTGTGAAAACTCGGCAGGAGCCCTTTTGAAAAAGAGCAATGAGGTTCAGTGAGGCTTTGCTAGATACATGCATGCAAATATAAGCGTGCATAACAGTGGATGGATGTTGGTTGGTTGGCTGACTGGTCAGCGGATAGGTTGATTGGCCCAAATTAATTTGTTTTTTTGGTCCGTGGTCTGGTCGGTTGGTTGGCCGATTGATTTGTTGTCTGCATTATTGGAGAAAAGGTTGGCAGACTGGTTGTAATATTAGTTGGCGGGTTGGATTATTGGATTTTTTAACTGGTTGCTTGTTTGGCTAATTTGTTTGATTGGATTTTTATTTTTTTGGTTTGGCTGGTTGGTTACAAGGTTTTGACAGTTGGTTGTTATATATACACACGTTGTTGCCTGGTTCTCGTTTACAAGGTTTTGTGACAGTTGGTTGTTGCCTGGTTCGTTTCGTTGGTTATCTGCTTGCTTGAGTAGCTGTTTGGTATTCTTAGCTCTTTCGGTAAAGTCACGTTGAAGGGAAACAATAAAATATAAAACAATATATTTTATTATTTTATAAGGATATGAATTACTGCAGTCACGAAAGCTTTAAATCAAAATTTAGCTGTTTGGTGTTGGGTAATTAGTTGATTGGTTGGTCGGATTATTAGTAAGTAAATTGGCTGGTTTGTTACAAGGTTAGTTTCGGCCCCTTCTATATTATTGCATGTCTGGAAGGCTGGCCGACCAGGAGGCAGAGAGCCCCCCCCCCCTTGTGTTTCACGCGCTGACCTTTGTGTTTGTTGTTTATCTTATGGGTGGTGGCCTTCTGGCTTTCGGGCACAGTCTAGAAGTAAATGGTTTTAGAGATTTTCTTGTTTTACAGGAGACTAAAAAAAGCTCAATTTGCCACGGCATGCGATTTACCAAATGTTGGCATTGTGCTTTAGCGGGATCGGCATTATTGTCACATTTCATCTCCTGCTGTGGTTGCTCAACATTGAAATAACGTTTTTATATATTTTTTTTTATCTATAATCATATATATTATAGTTGGATGCAAAAATATAATTTTAAAAAACGTTCTGGTGGATTGCTGGCACAGTGGTTAGCAAGTGTGCGTTGATAAATTATTCCTGGCAACATAAGTTTGATACCTAACCTCGGCAAAAACCAGTGTTTCTGGACATTGCCAACCAGCGTTTTGAAGTATAGTCAAACTAACCCTTCGACCCTGGCACGGCTTGGGAAAACCATCCAGCATTAGCTTGACAAAATGTTGGAAATCATTATCATTCAATTGGATTTTTCCATAACTGTGAGTGCAATTATGATCATTATTCATGCCTTTTTTCATAGTTTGTCTCCATTCTGTCTGTATCGCGAGTGTAGTTATCATTAGTGGCATTATTATCGACTTTTACTGTTTATACTGGATTGTACCTATACTTGTGAGTGCACATATAAATTTGTGTTTATCTTTTAATGCTACAGCGCTCTGATATATTTCGATATTAAAAGTGCTTTATGACATAAAGGTGATTTGATGTTTTTTAGCTCTTAAAAGCTTCAAAACACCTCCAGTCGTCCCTAACCATAAGACAAATATTTGGCAAGAACATTGGTCATAAAGAATCGTATAACCGCGTCCGGGTTCCCACTTGATGTTCATTGTAAAATGAAAATGCGCTAACCGTGTAAAAAAAAAAAATCTCAGCAAGTGGGGCCAAATCCAGATGTTTTCTTTCCACCGTCAGTGGTGAGAATTAATGTCAAAAGAAAACGGATGCGCCGGCTCGAATGTCATCGGGCGAGTTGTCTAAAATCAACCGCGGCTCCATCTCCCCAAATCGCAGAGCCTCGCTTTGTCGAGCGCGCGGCTTTGCAACTGCTCCCAACGCTGTCTCTGTCGATGATGAGAAAGCCCCTCGCAATGGGAAATTGCGTGTGGGCTTCAGACATTTTTTATTCGGCAGCACACAAATGTGGTGCTGCTGCTGCTGCTGCTTCCAAACAGCAGCAAGGCACGACTTTCACTCCATAGGCCTTGCGAGTGTGTCATGTTCTCAGCCATTGTCCTGAGCCAGAAGCTCGACAGAGCTCAATTGTTTGGCTGTTTTGTTGTTTTAGGCCACCCAACTCAAAGACGTGTGTGTGTGTGTAGGTTGAACTTCCTTCGCACCGTACGTAGCGAACCATTGCCGTGCGGGGTAAGGAGAGCAAACTAAACACAAAAATCATTTAGAAAGAAGTGAGTTTTCAATTTAGGCGCGTTTGCTTCGGCCACATTTCCCACCCTCATTGTGTTTGTGGCCTAATTAGTAACACCGACAGCTCATCCCAGCTGGTGACTTGGGCAACACTGTGAGAGCATTGCACATGCCATGCGGTGGTCACTTGACATGCACGCAAGGCATATGGACGGGAATTTGTGCCACCTTGTTGTTTATGAGCAGCACACCTTGGTGTGGAGCACAATGTGGTTGATTTTCGATTCATTGCAAATGTCACTTGGATGTGATTCAGATGTGTGTGGGATGGACTGGGGCACTAGGGGGGGGGGGGTACTGGGGGAGAATGGTTAGAGTTATGTGGTGCAAACCAGGGCTGACAGCGGTTGTTAAATGTGTTGGGGTAATAGGAGTTGTCCCTATTTGAAGGCATTCATTGGCCGTGATGCAGTCCATGAAAGGAATTCGGTATGAAAAGCCTTGGGCCGGAAAAGCACTCTTACAAACCATAATGTATCACGCAGCACGACAGTGGCACAGGCAAGCTTTGTAGATGTAATCGGGAAGGAGCGGTTGCGATGGGCGGGACACGAATGGATGGCGCAGGGCAGATTACCAAGACCGGAATTGGAGTGCCACCCGGAGATGCCACTCCAATACCGTAATGGCCAGACGTTGGTGGTGATGAGCTTCCAGTTTATTTTGCAGGAAAGAACTCCAGAGATAAGGATAATTATTATTTGTTAGTGACCATAAGTCTGGGCAATGATTGCTATGTACAATATCAATTGAGCAACATTTGATTCGGCAAATTAGGACCCTGACCCCGGCACACAATGGCCTACTCTTGCGAACGACGTCCGTGGACCTTTAACGGCGTGGACTCTTATTATGGTTAATAAACACGCAGTAATAATCGAGGCGGCCACTGGATTCCAACTATGAACTTCTGCAACCAGTGGCGAACACGTTTCCGATTAGCACATTTGGCTCCATATGGTGCGAAATAAGTTCAACATGTATTCATGTAAGATAAGACTAAGAGCTGTATTTAAACTGCATAAGAAGGAGAAGACCTAAAGCCAGATGGTGGTGATGCTCAGCGATCCTTGGAGGTCCAATATCAACTGCGCAAGAGAAGGGAGATCTAGCATAAGGAAGGAAGCCACGATGGAGTGTTGACGCAGCTATGTGTCATCTTAAAATTAAATTTAAAAGCAAACATATGATAATAATAGGATCCATGCTGACCCTGACATTTGCACAAAGTTGAGTTCCTCAAGCATCGTCGTTTTCTTGTCCCGCGAATTACATTTACGTGAAACAACGGCAGGATCTCATTCCCTCCATCAAGAACCCCCCCCCCCCAACCTCCCCGCTGCCCCACCCCCTGTCCAACACACGAACAATTTGTCTCCTCCCCATACATTGGTATCTTTCGTAATGAGAGCTATACATTTATCATTTCAACCTACGTGTTTTGTATCTGCGCATAGCCTGAGACAAAACGCTTGGGGACTCTTGCGAGTGAAAGAAGCAAAACCAATCTCGACGTCTGAAAACGTGGTCTTGGGGATCAATCATTCCCATTGCCACCTATTTTTGTTGTTGTGGCGGATGCACAAATCGGTGCTAAGCTTATTGGGGATTAGTCCCGAGTCGCTGGGCTTGCACAATTGCGATAGTAAACACACGGGGGTTATGGGTGACAGCTGAACTAGCAACATGAGAAACACTGCAAGGCCCTGGTCGTCCAAAGCAAAGGGTTTATTTGCTGTTTTGTCGTTTTGGGTGTGGATGAATATATATAAATATAGAGATATAAAATGCTCAAAAGTCCACAAAGAAGCATGCCGAGATGACTGCTGGGGGATTACAGAGAGAGAGGTGCACACGTGGGTTTTTTTCACGCACCATGATGCGCCAATCGCTCGTCTCTCCGGATAAAAACCTGCAACAGTCCTGCGGGCCACCGCCTCGCTGCAGGAGGGCCAGTGGGTCGCGGGGGCCATGCATTGGGAACCGCCGGATTAGGTCGAGAGCTCACCGCACGCAGCTTACATGTATAATTTTGGCTGTTGAGTTCAGTAGAGCGGCGGGCTTGGGGTCGGACATGCTGGCCGGCAGGGATGATGGCGGCACGCTCGACGGAGACGGAAAGCAAATTGAACAGTCAAACAAGCAAGCAAGTCGGCACTGGTTTTAAACCGGGTTGTTATGACGTGCACCTGCATTGACCCTCCACCCCCAGGGGACGAGTCACTGGTCGCCCGTGGGCAAGCATAGGCTTCGGTAACACAGGTGGTGGGTGGAATATTATTCGTATTATTATATATTCCAGTTTTAGTTTAATGCTTGTAAAAGTGTATTATTACTATAAATTGGTTATGAAATGAGGTTAAGGCACACAATTCGCTTTCACTGGTGATTTAAATATGTTGGTTTTACATCTCCGGTAGTACCAACAGGTGAAATATTTGGTCTGGCCCCATGATCTGTGAGCACCTGAAGGACGCACCTGAAGGACGCACCTGAAGGACGCACCTGAAGGATGCACCTTCACTTGGCTCAAGCTATATCAGATCCCTTGTTTTGGCCGGAACGTTCCGAGTCCAAACCATTTTCCAGTTTCAGGAATTCGTCCGAGTTTAAACAAAACTTCTGGCTTGTTGCCCGGCCGATGATGGATTTGCAAGGGGGGGGGGGGCTACCTGTGTAGTGGGCGTGGTTGGCAGAGGAGTAGGCGGGGCCAGTGCCAATAAGAGGGGGAGGACCTTGCACTTTGTGGGAGGCGACTAGTGCACAAGTGGACGTGGCTGTGTAAAAGTGGGCGGGCAATGTTTAATTGTTGATCCTCCTGAAGACTAAGGGCCCCCCCCCATATTTTTTTATTAGCAAGCACAAATTAAGGCTGGCACGATGCCCTCGGGGGTGGTGTGGATAGCACCGCACTTTTCCACAATTATATCCCCCCCCCCCCCCCGTGCTGATGTTTACACTATGCAAAGGATACTTATTCAATGCTTTAGTTGAACTAGGTGAGGCCCAATACCTTTTCAGATATTCACCACTCAACGATGCGGTGTGGTGGGGAGGAGGCAGTGCGGTGCTGGTTATAATCCATGTTAAAACCTTTCTTGTGGGCGTTATGCTGAGCCACTGTCAATTAACTCCATCCCCATGGTGCGCGTCCTCTGGGGCATGTTCCTTCTTTCGGCTGTACAGCAATGGCGGTAATGGAATATGGTAAATAGGGCGACTTAAAAAAAAATTAGTTTCAGTAATTGGTTTTATGTAACGCAAGTTCATCTTTGAGTGGCTAATGTGGGTCCCCTTCAAAAAAGTCTTCATCTTTTGTTGCTGCCAGCGATCACGTGGCTTCCAGAAGCCGCCCTGAAAGTCCACGGCTTGAACCATCTGTCGCTCCCTTGACAATTATACTTCGTTGTCTTTTTGGACTTTGCATGTTCTCCCCGTGATCGTGCGGATTTTTCTCCGGGTCCCCCGGTTTTTCCCCCCCACATTTATAATCAACATGCCGTTTAGAGTATTTGGCTGCTATAAGTTTCCACGTGATAAGCCACTTAGTTGAGCTATAATTTGTGGCTTCTGCAAACGAGCTATATAGCGCATTGGGTCTTACCTGGTGAAAAACAAAAAATAGAAGTTTACCTGGGTAAATGCATTACAAGAGGATATAACACGTGGAGAGAGGATAAGAATGATCCAAGGTTTATATCAACACTCGGCCCATTCGATTTCCATTATCCCTTCGCTTGAAGTTGGACTTTGTAATTTGATAATGTTTCACGTTTTAGTGGTCTCAAGTCAATCTAATATTATTTTTTGTCAACACTGTGGTGAATGTAGCACCACTAGTGGCTGCAGCGGACCGTATGGACAACATTACCTGCAACTTATTTTATGTATGCATGTTTACCCAGGAAAACCTCAGGTAACCTTTAAACATTGAAATGTTTGGCCAATACCATTTTCGTAATGTGTGTGTGAGTTTGTGTTTTAACTTTTTTTTTAACGATGGGAGGAAACCGGAGAACACATTGGAAGCCCACGCAAAACAGGGGGGGGGAACATGCAAACTCCACACAGAATGACACGAGTTGGGATTTGAACCCAGGCCCTTGGTGCGGTGAGACACCAGTGTTACCACCACCGCGCCGCCACACTGCCGAACTTGCCAAACTCGACGCTCGGTTTGTTTGCCAGTGGGCGCACGGTTGATACATGCGTGGTGGGCATAACCAGCCGCTCTTGAATCGACGAATCGAAGTATCGTTATAATGAATGCATTCCTATTCTTGACTTGGACTCGTCAGAGCGTACGTAAGCAGGGTCCATAAATCAAGCACAGTGACACCTGCCGTGCGCACCATTACAGCAATGCGCGGAATTGGTTTTGATTGAGCAAACGTTTTGGGATGGCCGCACAATGGTTCGTGCAAGGACACGGCATTGATGGGCGAGATGCATCGCCCTACGATACGTGGATTTGTGACCCGTGGTCCAAAGAACCTGACACGGCCCGTCCGATTACGTAAAGCGGAGCACGGGTGTGGTGGAGGTGCTGGTGGGGCAAAGGACACGCGAGGCTCTCACGGCATGGTTTACTGTGACTCATTGAGGCTGCCCTCTTGCTTGATTGGCCGATTGCGACGCTGCCCATCTGCTTGTGTCTATCTCTGTGAGTGCGTACCTGTGGGTGGGTGGAAAGACGGCGCGGCGCGCTACGAACCCAGCCACCCGAGTTTCAATTCCCGCTCAAGGCCAACATCAGTGGCGATTTATCTGAACTTGTCCTGGGCCTTCATTTAGGACGCCTCAATCTCAAATGAGCACCTGGTACGATGTGTAAACATTGCCATAGGTGTGCCGTGCCGGCCTCCATAGATGCTCGCCAGAAGCACTTGCCCCAACAGTCTGTTTGGCTGTATTTGTGTATCTGTTGGTGTTTGTCTCCTGGTATCTGTCTCTGCGTCAGTGTGCCTATCTGTCGGTGTGTCTGTCCACCGTCTCTCTTGGGTAATTCCTAAACGGGAAGATGTGAAATGGAGACAAAACCGCATGTTGTCACCACAACTATTGGGGATCCCCTTTGCAAATACTGTACTACAATAGGAAAACGAACCGGTTTTTGCAAATCCGAGAGCAGAACATTGGTCGCCTAACGTTTTGAATCGCATTTGCAGATATACGCACGCATCAAAAGATGCAACCGATAAAAATCATCATTCCATAATAAAGTGTTTGTGCGGGTGTGTTTTATTTCTAATGTTACGTAATTTGACAGAACTACTAAACAGCACGTGGCTTGTCGCCTTTTTTTGTGTTAAGTCACAATGCCCTTTGTCGTCATCAGCCATGATGGATAGATCCACTGCTGGATGAAAATTAAACAAATTATTTGGTGATCTTGCATTGGCAGCGGTGTCACATTCCACGATTAACTCAACAAAAACTCAACAAGTCCGTCAATAGCGCTGTGTGGCCTTTTGAGAAAAATCTTACGCGGTCGGCGACGTTTTGGGCAATGGCCCTTTTTCGGAGTACGCAGATGGAGCCTTCCCAGGCCATCGCCATTTCTCACGGTCTCTCGCGATGCACCAATCCACATGGCCCCTGCACACGAGCGGATTTCAGTGCTACATCTCCGTGGAGCATATCTTCTTGGGCGAGTGTTCCCTCCATAAAATGCTCCCACGCTTACATTTTTGTGCGTCGATTTTATCATTTTCTGTCGTGGGTATTTCCCGCAAGTGTTTGTTGAATCTATTCTGTTGCTTTGAATCGGTAATTTGTTTTGCTTCAGCGTTGTGTTCTTGTGCTCACACTTGTTTTCATATATATATCTACGTATTTGAATTAATTGTTCCCATATCGTTTCTTTATTTTCTGAATTGTGAATTGTTTGCACTCTTAGACCACTTGCTGTTACAATAAATACATCTTGACCCAGATCTTCCCTTGAAAGAAAAAAACACTACTGCTCTCAACGGGCTCTTCCCTGTTTATATACTTATTTTTATATCTCGCGTCAAGCAGTCAACAGAAAAGACAGCTTAATTGACCCGTAGTAAAGATTGTGGTCAGTGGCAACGAAGGAATATCATAGCTTCGGGAATTGAATCAAGGCTCTTCCGCTGGCATGTGCAGCGAAACGTTAGACATCGTGCCGAACAACTACAACAACAAAGCGGCACAACCCACGGCGCAACCGCTAAACACTCTGCAGTGATCTCTGACATGTCCACTGTGGATGTCGTCGCAGCGATGCAGCAGGTAAACCTGCCAAGACGACGGTAACCCCCCCCCCCCACCACCACTCCGGTTGTGACAGAGGCAAGGTGTGATGATGCCGCAGGGCCCTGCCTAACACAAAGCCCTCCACCTCCCCCCTCATTCTCACTGGGCTGTTTTCACAGAGGGATGAGTTGGCACCACGCGGGGCTCTTCCTTCTCGGCCGCGTGCGTGCGACCGATGGCGCCGCTGTGTGGGTGATTGATGGGTTTTCCCCACTCCACCCTTCTCGCCGTGGCTTCTGTCCTTTGCGGGCTTCTACCTCGGAAAGTTGTTTTCGGACGTAATCGAATCGTTGATCCCCCCCCCCCTTGCCCCCTCCACCACCCCCCCCCCCCGAATTTGTGACAAGTCATCAGGTCGTGGGGAGCGCTACGTCGTTGGTATATGAAAGGAGTTAACTTTTCGCTGCCATAGCTGGAGATGCACATTCAAGATTCTTGTCGGGGGGGGGGTGGGGGCAGTGGGGAGGGGTGGGTGATATGGATTTGGGGATGGGTGAAGGGTTGTGAAGGCATGTTAGATGCCTGCGCATTGAGAACCCTTCAGAAGCGCGGGTGATGAATTGGATACCTTTCGCTGACGTCGCGTTTGGGCCGCGGCGATGGGAACGATTTAACGATTTTGGTGGCCCCAGTCGAACCGCGAGCCTGGCGGTGGCGACCTTCGCCATCCCTCACCTCTAACCCCTGCGCTGCCACCTGAGTTGCAGCTGCCACATCCGTGCAGTGTGCTGCGGTTTGGCGGCATGTGGGGGGGGGGGTGGAGAGTGGCGCTAAGCCCCGAGTGGCACCCTGTTGCAATTCTGATGTGCTCATTATTTATTCCGCCGTTCTTTTTTTCGTTTTGTTGCCGGATAAATGCGTTGTGTGAGAGGTGGCTTCTGGGGCGCGAAATATTGCGTCGGGAGCAATGAGCCCGCGCTCCTGAGATCCTAGGTTCGAATCCAGGTTCTTTCAGATGCCTCGTTGAGTCGGCTCTGCTCTTAGGCGGAGTGAATCGACGGTCTCAAGCCACTTGCCAACTGCTGCACCAAAAATAAACCACAAGAAGTAGTTCAACAATGTCCTCTTCCAGGGCGATTGTTGACACGGCTTGCTGCAAGAATGGCAAAAGTATATATTTTTTTCATCTCGGGAAAGAAATAACGCCGAAATACGCAAATGGAGTAATCTTCATCTTCGATGTTGTCAGCCGTGGCCAATTCTCTTCTGGGGTGTAAGCCTACCGAAGCTGTTCGGACAAATGGATTATAATTTGGGAGGGGATTTTACTTCCTGCATTAGAAAAAGGTGGCCTTGACCCCTATATTTATAGCTCCCCAGGCCTCTCCTATATAAAAAGAAAAGCATTATCTCAATGGACTGGCTGCTGACTGGCTTAACTCAAGGGCTCTGCGAAGTAATTTTCAAGAGTAGACCAGTGTATCCGGGCTGCCCTGGGCCAATTCCAAAATTAGAGAATTGTATGCCCGTGGAGTAATTTTTAAACCCTCTACCACCCCACTCCCACCATCATCATACTCCATTCATTGTACTATAACAAGATGACACGATTAGACTTCACCTGGTTAAAATAAGGCCGATGAGTTCGCCGTGTGCTGCTCTGGGTGCCTTAAATAACAACAAGAGATTGGAGTCTTGTTTGGTAAAGTTCTGCGTTACAGGGATGTAATCAGGATCTGCTTGCTACAGCTTTAGTTTATCTTAATTAAGTGAACAAAAAAGCATTAACACTCACTGCGGATTTACTGGGGTTGGAGGGGGCAGCTGTAAGTGTGCAAACAACGGGCTGGTAAACTAGTAGAGTCCGCCGCTATTTTTTTTTCGATGATCGCCGGATTAGTTTCTCGTCACTTTGCGGTTGTTATTGTGCGATGTTTTTTTGTTTGTTAAATGCTTGCGACGATTCTCCACCTCCGTTGATGCGATTCGAGGAAGGGGGGGGGTGGTCCGTGATCTTAAGCCGATGGTATTTTAGTTGAATTCAGCGCCATATCGATTTTTATTGTGTCTTGTCATTATCATCTGCTTGGTTTGTGCAGATTTTTTTGCACCGTTAGCCTTAACGTAACAATGCCCTCCCCCCACCCCCCCGCACCTACCCGTTTGCTTAATTGGTAAACTCCTGACACGTGCGTGATGTGATGCGTGAACCCTAAGTGTAACGATCGTCGTCAGCAGGCATCATTGCTCTCGGTCCATCCTTGTCAGAGGGCAACCCACCTCCTCCTCCTCGTCCCCCCCCCCCCTCTACTGTGCAGGTCGTATTCCGAATCAATGAATTTGCTCGTCGTAATGTTTCTGGCATTGCTCCTTTTGACGACGACACCAATGTGTGTGTGTGTTTCCGCAGGGCATATTCGTTGGTGGACTCCAGCCAGGTGTCCACCTTCCTCATCTCCATCCTGCTCATCGTCTACGGGAGCTTCCGGTGAGATTTAAGCGCTCGCCGTTTCGTCGTAGTCTTTGCTGCTGTCCGCTGGTTGCTCGTTGAGGCGAGCTCGTGTCCAGTGGACGGTGGCATAGACAACAAAAATAGGTTTTTGATCTCACTCATTTTATCACCTTCTCGCTTGCTCTCTCACGCAATTACTCACTCACCTCGCTCGCTCACGCGTGCACTCATGCTTGCTCGCTCGCACACAAACACACGCTGCACAGGCACCCATGTGTGCTCTGCCCACATCTCCTTAAACGACCGGATTTACAACCCCGAAAAATCTCTCTGCGTCCATGCCGCCGAACACCCACCTTCCACTTAGTTCATTTCAACAAATATCAATTCTGATATAAAGCTTTCGTGACTGCAGTGATTCATATTCTTGGTTCTTTCGGTAAAGTCACGTTGAATGGAAACAATAAAATAATAAAAATGTTTTCTATATATTTTATTATTTTATTGTTTCCCTTCAACGTGACTTTACCGAAAGAACCAAGAATATAATTATCAATTCCCGAAAGGCTCACGGAACGCCGACACGGAGAGAGTTTTTGGGACGGGAACAACATTTTCCGACCTCCAGAGCATTTTCTGTGCCCCGATCTTTTTTATTTTTGTATTTTTCACACCCCTCCCCCACCCGCACCTCCACCGCTCAAATTCAAGCGAGCCGAGTTAGTCGGCCCGGTCAGGCGGTGCGGGGACCCCTCCGTTGCTCAATGAATCCCGTCGTTGAGTTAAATTTATGAAGCCATGAACCGCACGCGCGTTGACTTTGCACGGGCGGCACTGACACGCAGGTGCAGTCCTGCAAAGTCTTGCTTTACATAAACCTTTCAATTCATGGCTTATAATAGCATCTAGTTTCCTGGGTTTACATAAACCTTTCTATTCACAGCTTGTAATAGCATCTAGTTTCCTGGTGGGGGGGGGGGGGGTCGTGTGTGCGCCTCTAATCATCACCAGCAGCTATAATGTTGAGAGCCAACCCTCTTCTGTTCCAATGGTGCGTTTTTGTGTTTTTTCTGCCTTTTTTAAATTTCCAAAACGTGGCATTAATCAAAAGGGCTCCAGCACAATAGGCCGTGTGTGCGTGCACATGTGTGTGGGGGCATGTGCGCGCACGCCTGTGTGCTTCTGCGCGTGTGTTTGTTTGTATGCGTGCATCCATGTGGAACCTCGCTTGTGGGATGTGGGTGTGTGCGGGTGCAAATTTGAGAAGTGCGTGTGTCTTAAATGAGTATCTGGTACAGCGTTTGAATATCACCACTCCCTCGTATGCCATACCGGCCTTCAAAGGTGCTCGCTAGCAGCACTTGCCTAAAGAGTCTGGGAAGGCTTTACGTGGGATCTTTGCCTTTGTGTGGCACAGTGGGGAGTACAGGTGGTTCACTCATCTCCGTTAACTTAAAACACCTGGCTCTGTCTGCGTAGCCTGCCAGTAAAATTTGTACACCTCTCACGTGGTCGCAAAAGCACCCCTAGCCTGGCACAATCGCTGTGGGGTGACATCTCCGTCGCCCAGTGGCGAATGGTGGCTGTTGTTGTGCGTATGTGTACGTGTGTGAGCAATTATGATTTGTGTGCATTGGTGACTGCCCCTGTTTGTGCGTGCGACCGCGGACAAGGGCCTGTCCGTACCGTCCCAGCTGACCGCCACACAGGGGATCCATTGGCATCAAAGGGCACTAATGCCTTTACCTGCTGTCTGCCGCATAATGGAAACCGTTTAAACCTCCTGTTCACCGAGATCCATGCGAAATGCTTTTCTGTCGGAGCGGGTGATACTCATTCGCTCGGGAATGAAGGCCATGCTTGTGTCGGAAAAAAAAATCCTTCTACTTTTTATTGGGAAATATTTAGACGCAATTATTTACGTGGGTTTTTTTTTAACATGCACGCTATTACCCAGAGTTTTCTTGGCTCCCCCGTGCGTTTTCGGGTTGTGCCATGTGTTGTTCGTCATGTGTTGTCGTCATGTATGGTACGTTGAACCTCTTCCGCACCGTACAGAGTCAACCGTGCTAATCGGAGTTGCGGGAAATGTTCGTCGCATGACCATCAAACTCATGATTTCTTCTCGCATCTGGACTTTTAGTTGAATTCAGTGCATTGCCAAATTTAGTTTTTTTTCTTTGGTGCGGTCATTGTTGACCTGGCCAAGACCGTCAACTCACTGCACTTGAGAACTCGTTTGTAATCGAGAGGCCGATGAAACCTGGATTCGAACCCAGGATTTTGGCGATGCCAGCTCTGCAGCGTTCTAACCTCTGAACCACCTGCCCACCTCTTGTCCCTCCCACCCACCTCCCCACCAACGTAGATCTTAGTTCATGTATGTCTTCGAGAACGTTTTGCCCCGCTAACTAACATTTGCGGCCACCTCTCGGGAGATTTATTTGTGTTGTCCCCCTTTGCCAGCCATTGTGCGAAGCAGGTGAACTGGTTCACAGTGAGCCCTATGCTCTCTCTCTCTCTGTTTGTGTGCGCAAATCTGTTTGCGCACACCCCACCGTCCGCCCCGTGTACGCTTGCAGTCCCAGTGGTTCCACTCTTTGAGGTTTTGTAGTTGCATCCGTCAGCCCCTGTCAGATGGACGGAACGCGATGTTACCGATGGTGTGCGTGGCTATGACCCTTAATTCTCAACGTTAAATACGCTTTGTTCGGTTCAACCCAGAACTGGTGGAGATTAGAAGGCACAGGTGGGGGAGGGAGGGGGGAGGAGGCGTGGGTTGGAGGGGGAGGGCTCGGGGGGATGGGGGATCAGGGGGAGGGGGGGAGACAAGTCTTTTGAACATATTTACTCTTGACCTGAATGTATGGAGGGGGTCTGGCTATACTTGGCCCTGGCAAGATATTTTTACACTATACACCATTTAAACTCCTTTGTTGTTGTGTTAATGCATGTTCTATGTACATGAGTTTTGTTGGGTCTCGTCCCCAACATGGGATGCCAAGGTGACGAGATGTTATCTTCCTTGCTTGGTATGGAAGAGGCCGTGGGTTCGATCCCAAACCTGTCACCTGCACATTTGGAGTTTTGCATGTCTCCCCATGATCGCGTGGATTTTTCTCATCTCCACATTTATAAACATGCATTTAAAGTATTTGGTTGCTGTACATTTTCACGTGATGAGCCACTTCGTTGTGCTATCATTTGTGGGCCAGGTCACTTCTGAAAATAAGCTATATAAATCAAGTGGGCCTTACCTGGAAAAATTTAATCTAGATTATTTCGTTTCATTTTTCCATTTGGTGTACATCATGTTCATAAGACAAGGCGTACATTTGCGCACTCACAACAGCTCTGCTGCTGTTGATACAGATGTTAATACAGCAGTCACTAGGTGATGGAGCCGAGGCTATCAACTTGCTGCATTTCATCACCTGGTATAATCACAGTGCGCCTGAAACTCAAGGATTCTATCCCACGATCTCACCCGTGCTGACTCACAGCTCTGACACCTGTGCCGTGCCGCCACATCATTGCAAGTTTGTTTAAACGTCAGCTTGTGCATACGACTCTTTGTTTAAACGTCAGCTTGTGCATACGACTCTCTGTAAGCAGAGCATCTGTGCCAGAAGTCGGGGCGATGGACCTGCGACAATCAACTCGCTCAACTTGAGCGCTCGGTGTAATCACAGGCGGCTGAAGTCCAGACTCGACCTGAATCTCAACACTGCCTGCTCATTGCTTTGACAGCCCCGCTCATCCATCACACTTCGCTGCTGCATCTGCTTAAGCCTGAGCATTTGCATTTGTTAATGGGGCGTCTGTGTCACTGTCTCCCGTGCCGCCACCTCTCCACCGACAGGTCCCTAAACATGGATGAGCCGGGCCCCGGAGAGAAGGACAAGGAGGGTGGCAGTCACTCACCCAACTGCACGGGGGCTTCGAGCACCAACAACAGTACGCAGCGTATGCTTCGCGCAAAACATGCCACGTCGCGCGTACACACTGGGAACAACCACGACCAACTGCGTGCAACCGCGTGCATCAGCGTGCATCAGCGTGCATCAGCGTGCAGCCGCGAGCAAATGCGAGCAACCGAAAAAAATGCCGTGCCACGGACGAGCTGCTGGTGCGGGGTCCTCCTGTCAACCACGGCAGGGAGGCCGTCGTGGTTAACCCCCCCGCCCCTTGTGGCTGCGTGGTTCATGCGCACGCGTCGTGCCCCGCGGCCCCAGCGGTCCAGTGGTGCGAGTGGTGCCGTTTTATTATTGGCGTTCGCACGGAACGTAAACGCTGCGCCACGCCGGACGAGCGGTTGCGCAGGGGAATGGGGCAGAGGCAGGTAAAAATAGCTCCTCGTGAGAGCTGCCTTTTAGTTTGTTTGTCTTTGCTACGTGTGATATCGAGTCATTCCGGGACAAGCAGATGGTGTGCGTATGTGTTGAACTTCTTTCGCACCATACGTAGCCTAGCCGTTGGCGCAAGTGGTAGCACACTCCGCAAAAAAAAAAACCCCGGCTACCTGAGTTTTGATCTCAACCACGGCTAACATCAGTAGCAGAATGCTATCAGAATCGGTCTGGCCTTCCACCTCTTCCCCCCACTACCCCCCATTCACCATTAACCCACTGCCCAGCATGTTCTAACGACCGATGCGGCATGGCGAGGCTTTCATCCAGCAGTGGATTGACAAACGTGTTGCACGAAGGGTGATGGGGTGGCCCGAGTAAGACACCCAAGCGGCACTTGAACCCCAAACCTTTGAATCGCGAGTCGCTTTCTCTGCTGGCATCGGCACTCTGCGGGATGAACGGTCAAGTATTGCCCTTGGGTTATAAGGGCAAAATGAAGAGTTTACAAGAGCTTGAGTCGACCAGTGAAAGGGCTGAGCGCGTTTCCTGATTTTGCAAGCATCACATGGTGTCCATAAACAAAGAATGTGTGACCCGGGTCCGCTCGCTCGTTTCTCACCTTCTCTCACTCAATTTACTCGCCGCCCTTCGCTCGCTCGGTCACTCGCACGCCGCACAAGCACTCACGCGCTCTGCCCCACGTCTCCTTCAGCGGCCGGATTTCTCACCTCCAAAATAGTCTCTCCATCCATGCTGCCGTCCACCGGTCACTTAGTTCATCGCAACAGTTAGCAATTCCCGTGAGGGTCACGGAACGTGGACGCGGAGAGAGTTTTTTGCGGCGGCGACGGTGTGCCCCGCACCCTCTGCCAAGGTACTTCCCCTCTCAAATAACGTGACATCCTGTGAATGCTTTCTCAACTTTCTTTTCGTCGACGTTGTCAATTTGATTCGCGGTGTGTGTCTTTTTTAAAGCGCGGTTGAATACATTTCCCAAAAATAGTAGTAAGAAGAAGAAGAAAAAAGATCACGTTTCGTTCCGTCTGTGATGAAACGGGTTTCGCTCTTTCGCCCCGTCTTTTGCGCCGTGCGTGTTTTTAATTAACGCCGGCGTTTTGAATTTTCCGCTGCCGCCCGCTGCATTGTCACCCAGCGGTTCTAATTCACGAACAAGCCGAAAAGATTAGCGGTGACATCGTCGCGGGACGGACTCGCACGTGCCACCTCGTGGCCGCCGCGGTTAGCCCGCGTCACCCTTCCACCGCGATAAGCGAGTGATTCTCACGCGGTCGGTGCTTTTTTTGCCGTTCGTCATACGTCGGTGGTTTTATTTTTTCTAATTTGTTCGATTTCGGAATTTCGGCGCAGTGCGTACGTCTGCATGTTGAACTTCCTTCGCACAGTACGTAGCCAACCGTTGTAATCGTCGCGTTGAATCGCGCAAATAAGAATAGCTTATTTACTATTTCATGTTCTTAGTTCTTTCGGTAAAGTCACGTTGAAGGGGAAACAACAACGTGACTTTACCGAAAGAACTAAGAATATGAATTACTGCAGTCACGAAAGCTTTAAATCAAAATTTTACTTATTTACTGTGTATGCACGTTAGTCACTTGGAAATGTTACGTTTTTAGGATGATGCAACTAATGAGAGACGCCACACGGGACTTGCGTTACAGACAAGGCCCGAAATAGAATCGAGTAATGTACCGAACCGCAATTCGTGAATCCTGACAATTCATATAAAGTGGTCCCTTGGTTAACAATATTAATTGGTTCCATGACAACCATCCTTAATTTAATTATTGTTGATTGAATATAGGAAATACATGTTAAAGGCTTAATTTGTTCCAAGACGATCATAAAGCTGACCCTTTTCACCCTAAAAACATAATTTATAATATTTAAACACGCAATTTAAAAAATGAACCTGAAAATAACATATTAAAGCATTAATAAGACTAGAAAAGTGGATAAAGAATTAATAATAGAGCGTGAAAAGGTGCATAAATAGAACACAATAAAAAATTATTACCTTAGACTCAGAAGATGGGTGGCTTGAGGGGTTGATGGAGAAGTTGGGGTGGGAGAAAATAAAATTTTGGAAGGAGTCTCCTCCCATGAGAACCTCTGGATATTCAGGGGTGAATACTTAGTGTTAAAAAAACATTACTTATTCAAGAGAGCTGTTTCGATAAGCAACGCACATTAAACACTGAAAATCTTAGTAGCCAGTTGCTCTCAAAACGCTCATAAAAGGGCGTCGCTGATTGGCTGAGGTCTGCTGTCTAGTCTACTTAGGAGCGCTGCCGATTGGCCGAAATTGGCGAGTCCGCGTGATATCGTAAACGTATCGTTAATCTGAAATGTATCGCTCGTAGAAACAATGGGACCCCATGGGAGGGCGGATGGTTAGTCGAAATATCGTTAATCGATGACATCGTAAACCAAGGGACCACTGCAATGACTGGGTGTGAGGGAGGGAGGGGGGTTCATTGGTTACATGGCTGGTAACTTATCTGAACAGCTGTGAGACAGACCCTTAAATGATACAGAGTGAAGTCAGAGGATATCCATTCCACTACGTGATATGAGACGCGAAGTCACGATGCACAACAGCTGATGAACCAAAGCCAAATGGCCGGTTATTATTTTCTGCGCAGGTGGTGGGTTTACTGGGTAAAAAATAATGGGACAGGAACTGCCTGCCCACCGACGCACATAATCTTGGTCGGTATTTGGCTCCGTGCAAATGTAAGACACTACAATGAAGACATTTCAAAAATAAAAAAAAACCTATTAATTATTCGGAAAAATGAATTAGAGCAGTTTCGGCTTGGACCCTAATGCGATGGCACAAGACAACAACAACAACAACAAAAAACGGCCTCGCCAATGTTTCCATCATTATTGATGCTGCTTTGGACCAAAAGAATCGGTCTCGGCAACTCTATCGATGGAGTCAGTGTTCCTCCCTACGCTGCTGCCGAAGGATTTGGCCATGATGTGAAACATTAGCCAACTTTATTCCCAGTTTTTTTTGTCTTCCCCGTCACGAGGCAGTGCGTGAGTAATTCAGGCGGTGAGTTGCAGTTTGTTCTTCGTCATGCTGTGTGCTCGCGCCCTTAGCAGTCAACTCGGACCATTCCCTCCTGTGATTACTTGCCGCCATCCAGATAAGAGCGACTTCACAAAGCTTACAGCTTCGCCGGGTAGATTTCCCGCGGGGATTTTTTACAGAGTCGGCAAGTCTCCCCATCATCCTGCTTTTGCAGCGCGCGCCTTGCGATGACAGCGCATTCGTGCCCCGTCAGTGGCGTAGCTATCGAGTGTGTAGGCGGTGCAATTGCACCAGGGCCCCCGCGGTCCGAAGGGGCCCAGGCGCACTGGGCTAAGGAGAGAAAGGAGGGGGGGGGGGTCGGGGTAGTGGGCGGTGAGGTGTGGGGGAGGGCGCCCATTTAATTAAATACACCTGGGCCCTTTCCAGACTCGCTACGCCCATGCACTCGCCATATCCGCTGACACAAGTCACAGCAGCCAAAGCAGCTGTATTGTCATTTTCGTGGATAATGATAATGATGATGATAGGATCCTGGTAGTCAGCCATGCTACGCCGCTAACGTCTTCCATGTCCATCTCTCGCCTTCCGCTGTGCTCTCCCCCTCCACCCACCATCGCCTTCCCCCACTGTGCCCCCCACTATTGCCCCCCCCCTCCCCCCCGTCTGCAGGCATCCAGACAATAGACTCGACGCAGGCGCTCTTCCTGCCCATCGGCGCGTCCGTGTCGCTGCTCGTCATGTTCTTCTTCTTCGACTCGGTGCAGGTCGTCTTCACCATCTGCACCGCGGGTAAGACGAAGGTGTCTGCCAGCTCCTCGCTCGCTCGCTCGCTCGCTCATTCGCTCGATTTTTCATTGGCGAAGTACTCGGTGCCAAGACAGCCGACCGATGGAGGAAATTGCAGGGCTGCGCCTTTTACCTAATTTATTTTAAGCAAGTGTGCGAAATGCGTGCGTGCGGTTGTGCGTATGGCTGTGTGTTTTCGCACAAACGCCTGTCTTGTGAGTGCAGTCAAATCCCCTTGCCGCATTGAGGCCCCCCCCCCCCTCCCTTAATGGACCTGCTCGCCAGCTTGTTTTTAATGGCAGTGCTGGCTTTGAGCTCAACGAACAGATGCATGTTGAATAACTGCACCTCCTCCAGGTGGTGTCGGGATGCGTTGAACGTGGGCACAGCTGTTTTTACCAGTTCACCCAGACACGGGTTCTCACCTGGTTTAAACAGAATCGTCACCAACTCACAATGTTTGCGCCATGAATAAAGTTAATTGGAAAACATATTGGCGTCTTCACCTTCGTCGGCGCTCCTAAGCCAGTCGTCGTTAATTCCCATTTCCCCAGGGCAGGGGTCATTCTCTTTGTAAGACGGACTACCGTTAACTTTATATTCTTTGGGTCTTTCGGTAGAGTCACGTAGAATAAAAAAAAAATTACGTTCACTTCCTACAAAGCGGTACTGCCTTTATTGACCCCAATACACTGATGAGCTGGGTCAACTTCCTCCCTTCCCCATCCCTCTCTCTCCCAACAGGGGTTTAACCCGTAACATTGTGATTACAAGCCAGGCAGCCTTAACCACAGTGCAATAAAAAACACGACTGAAGCGGTAAAACATATATCCGACTCTTTTTTTTCTACAAAGTAAACAGGGAAAGTGGTAATAAAGGGGTGCCTGTGTAAGCGTTAATCGTGTTTTTCTTACGTAAACACAACCAGCGCGTGCCCTCCGCTGCCTTTCGCCGAAGCCCGAGTCCCCCTCGCCGCCGCTCGCGTGACCGCGAGCGTAATTAATAATCCCCGGGGCTCTTCCTCGACCATTGCCCGAGCGAGATGGAGATTACGCCGCTCGGGGCTAATCCTCCCACCTGCTCGGGGACGCACGTCTCGTCCGTGCGACAGGCGAGGAAGCCACCCTCCGCTCACGGCTTCGCTAAACTCGCGAGCTGCCGACGGCCCCCGCGGTGTTTTGCGGCTCAAACCCCCCCCCCCCCCCCCGCGCGCCTGCCCTGCCGCCCTCTCGCCGAGTGGCGGTCTTAGACGTCCGATTCAAGGTCACGCTTGATGTCGTGTGACCGCGGCGAGAGCTCAAAAGGAGATCCGCGATGGGTCTCGTTTTGCAAGGCTCGCCTGGGTCACCGAAACGACGGAAGGCAAAAACCAAACGAGGTTAAGTACAGCAATGAAGGAAGTCGATCGGAAACGACAACAAAAACTCGCGCGTGCGTGTGTGGCGAGCGGTGGCGCGCACGTGCCTCGCGGACTGCGCCGCAGGGTCCGCCAACTCGTTCGGTTGGGCCCCCCTCCGCACGTCCCCGTCTGTCTAAACGGCACGCGTCTGTCTTTGTGTGTGGTTTTTTTTGTGTGTGTGCCCCCACTGTTGGCCGGCGTCCCTCTGCAGTGCTCGCGACCATCGCGTTTGCGTTCCTGCTGCTGCCCATGTGCCAGTACCTGACGCGGCCCTGCTCCTCCCAGAACAAGTAAGCGTCGCTTATCGCCGCCACCGTCGCCACGCTAACCACGCTCGCCACACTCCGGCACGACCTTTGAACTTTCCTCGCCTGTCTTGTACGAATCACTCGGAGCAACAGCGGTGCATCGATTCGTCAAATAAACATCTATTCTATGCATATACAAACACGTTATTTACAGCACCACCACCAGCATCATCATCGGTCGTGAGCAGTGGAGATGGTAGGGTGATGCAGCGGTAACACTCGTGGCCTTACAGGACAAAGGACCTAGGTTTGATGTTTAACTTGGGTGGCCTTTCTTTTTCGAGTTTGAATGTACTCCCTGTTGTTCTTCCCATGGCTGAAACATTACAGGGTCTTCAGAAAAACATGCCCGAATGTTCATCACATTGTTTCCTAAAATAATACATGCACACAACTTGATATTTTAGCTGCCAAAAGAAGTTTGGGAGTTTTAGATCATGTGAACACGTCTTTATGTGTGAGCGCGGATGCCGCGCTCACTCGTTGGTGTTTGTAAACTCTAATTCCAGTTGTACGTGTATTATTTTAGGAAACGTAATGAAAACTCCTGCGTATTTTTGAGAAGATCCTGCACAGTGTAATTGGTGGTGTTATTATCATCAATGGCAGAGCAGAATCATTACCATTGATTAAATGGCTGGGCTGGGGTGAATTATTATGTCCGCAAATCACTAATGCTAGGATTTTTGCGTGGTGGTCACAGAAATCGGGAATTCTAACCGATATCTAAATTGCGAATAAACACAAAAGCGAACGACACATTGCATTCGGGAATTAGTTTATTTTATTTCAAAAACGGCGTACGTTGCGAGATGCGGTGGGCACTGGCCCACTTTCTGTGGATTATTTGGGGGGGGGGGGGGGGGATTGGTTTTCCCCCTGGCACGTGGCCCGTAAATTTTATGAAAAATTACCGTTGCTAATCGCGAACTCTTAACACCTTCGCACTCATCGCTGCCCGCCCACACTCCTTCTCCGGCATCATCGCCCGTTAATGCTTGACCTTTTTTTGTCCATGAAGATGTAACGCTCTTCTGATTTATTTCATTTTTTTCTTCTCCCTGAAAACTGCAACACATTCAATGCGACGCGTTTAACCCACCTTTGCACTTGAAAGGCGGCTGTCGAGGAGGTGTATTTCCTTGAAGGGTTGGGTGCTCCCCCTGCCTAAAGAATTACAGTGGAATCTATTATAACCTGATCTGACATCTGATGGATAACAAAAAAAAACAATCCAGATTTTTTTTTTATAAATGCCACTTAACAAGGCTTTAGCCCATTGAAATTCATAACCTCTTTGGAAACGGGTATCCGATTCACCATGGTTACACCAGTCCGTTGTCAACGGCGCGTTTGAAATTCTCCAGAAAGCTGGCAAAGGGCACCCGCGCCATGACGACCTCATTTTTTTATTGAGAGCGACTGTTTCATCGACCACGATCAAATCTACTGTCGGATGAAGGTCCTCCACAAGCCATTCCCGTTTTCTCAAGTTGCTGCGATGTAACGATCCGCCTGGCACCGCACGCACGCACACACACACACGCAAGCTGACTTTCACCACTCCACATCCGTGGTGGACGCCCTCCCGGGCACGTTTCTTCCTTTGGCTTGTCGCTCTGTCGTGAGTCTTGGCCATTGTCTTGTCCCTTTCTCTGGCGTTGTCCTACCCGAGCTGGAGTCCACGTCGCTTGGGAAAAACACTGCATGACAGAAAGAGCAATCGCAGGGATTAGAGAACTTATGCATGTTAGAGACATCATGCCCGACTGTCGTCATACAGGACTTCATCGGAGGCTCTTTTTTTTAATGCCTGCTTTCTGGAAGGTGTGGCATGCTCTGGTACACCCGCACACAAAGCCTGAGGAAGGGGCTCAGTTGGGATTTTGACCGTCAAAATGGATAGGTGACAAGTGTGGTGTGACCGCTGGGCTTTTTAAAATTAGTCTATTTTTAAACTATTTTTTTATTTTTCCAGGTAAATCCCACTGAGCTATATAGCTCTTTCAGAAGTCTCCTGGCCACAAATGAAAGCTCTACGAAGTGGTTCATCACGTGGACATTTATAGCAGCCAAATACTCCAAGAAGCATGTTGATTTTAAATATGGAGGGAAAAACCAGAGGACCCAGAAAAAAATCCACGCTACCACGGTAGAACATGCAAACTCCAAATATACCGGCGTCAAGGTCGCGATTGAACCCCACAATCTTCTGCGTACCAGGCGAGGTAGTTAACATCTTGCCACTGCCCTCTCAGTTTTTACCACTGCGTAAAACCCGGCTTGGTTCAAGAAGCTCACCATCTCTAACCCCACTGTCTCTAACCCCACCATTCTCAGTCGAGCGTGCATTCTTTCTCGGCATTTTGCATTTCAGCTCGTGCTGTCAGATCTTTAGCTGTGATCAAAATATATATTTTACAACTATGCTTTCCAGACACCCAGTTGATTGAATTTGACATCCGAATGTTACATTATTCACGATAGATTTTCCATAATGCACTTTGGTGATTTCATATGATGGGACAATGCATGCTGGCAGCATTGAGCCTGCGTGCACTTTTTCATCTGAATATCTCTTCACGTGCAAATATAAAGTGATCGAATATGGTTTTACAAAATTTGGTCGGCGAAAAGTGAATGGGTGGAGACGATTGCCTGCGAGGCGCCATCCTCTTTCCTTTCATCCCCGGCTGAACCGACCTTCCTCGGTCCGTCCCGTTCCCTTGGCGCCGAATTCTTAAATTAACATTTTTCTCTCTTCTCGCTCACAGTTGCGTGACGGATAATTTGCGACTCTCGGCTCTTGTTGTTGCCGTCAAGGGACCTTCGTAATCATTCTCTCGCTTGTGTTTCGCAACCGCGCACGCTGTACTGTGCACTACCGATCACGTGCTGCCACGGTGTAATGATTAGCGCCGCTGGACTTGCAATCTCACTGGTCCGCCAGTTTTGGTTTGATCTCCCGGCGCAGCAGTCGAAACAATCGTGCATGTTTTCGTAATCATGCCCCATCCCCACCACCCACCCTGCCCACCCGCCCCCCCGCCTCTTGTTATCCACCCAGCAGTACGAATGGGTGCATCATGGTGAGTCAATCGACAGGTGGTACTCCCGTCTCTTGGAAGACGCCTGGCCTCCATGGAGGAGTAGGCCAAAACGTCGTCTCGAGTGGCTCTCTAGAGCTCCCTTTAGTAGAGGCTCTTCCACCAGCGGTGGCACGGGCAAGCAACTGCAGGGCTGCGCCTTTTACCAATCGTCTCTCGCTACACAACAACGACCACCCCCCCCCCCGTATCGCCTGTAACAGTCTTTTGGGGAAAGTGCTGTTCGTGAGCACCTATGAAGGACGAGACTGCACACGAGGGGATGGGTGGCCAGCACCATGCCCAGCCACCTTTGTCTCCCCAGTGGCAATGTTTTTACACCTCGCACCAGGTACTCATTTGAGGTCGAGTCGACCTAGGGGAGGCCGAGGACTGGTTCAGATAATCGTCACTGGTGTTGGCTATGAGCAGGAGTCGAACCTGGATCGCCGTTACACGACCACTCGTTACACGACCACTCGCCGCCAAAGACAAAAGATCCCCGTATAGCCTTAAGACCGTTGGGGCAAGTGCTGTTCGCGAGCCATCTAAGAAGACCTCTCGCCATAGACTAACTCACACCCTCACTGCATGCTATGGTTTCCTGCACCCACTCTCCACCCCACATTTGCCTCCTCCTAGTAATCCCGTGGATCTGGCTAAGACTCGAAAGCATCAGGCGTGATGATTCACACAGCCTTGGCAGCAGCCCAGCACAGCTGCTGGTCAAAACAAATCTCCCATCATCCCTTAACAAAAAAAAAAGATTACATGGTTCTTAAAAAAAAAATACATTTCCGATATTTTTCAGCGGTCAAAAAGATCCACATGGGGTGTGTTGTTCAGTTAATTCATGCCGGGCGGATTACTCTACGCATGAGATGTGCGATTTCGGTGGATGCGGTTTGATTCAGGATTAGTGTGTGCGCGCGCGTGCCCTCGTGTAAGGGGATGACATGCTGCGAGTAGCCGGTGGAGATTGCGAAAGGTAACGGTGAACGCGCAGCCCTGAAATTGCTCGCTCCCTCGTCCACGCACTATTCTGGATTGGCGCGCTCCTCCTTACGTAGCATCCCAGATCTGACACGATCAGGAGAGATTTCTGGCATGGTATGGTCGCAGGCCTCGATAAGGATGGCCGCTGTTGACGCTGCACTAAAGGGTACTCATTTTACTGACTCCGGGGAGGGATGATGGATCATGGAATCTTGGAACTGGCACCCTGTTCACTCGCGAGCCGTACTCTGAAGCCCGTTTTTCCACCTGGCCAACGTGCGCGCTGTATAGAAGTAATTTCAGATGTCACTTTTCTGCCAAATACAAAGGCGAGTTTTATCGATGCACTCGAGTGGCTCTCTTGTGGCCCGGCCGCTTTTCGCTCTGCTTGAGATTTCTGTCTGAAAACCGTTGAGACCTGCGTTTACAGGAGGCCGTTTTTCATCGAGCGTGCTGGAGCTCGCACACTTGTGCGCCAGCAACGCATACCAATGTGGCCTCGAGCGAAGAGTTCTTAATCATTTCGTACTTCCCGCTGGGACGTGCACATCGTTCAGAAACACGGTCTTTTACAATAAAAAAAAAATGTATGAAAACTGCGCAAAGAAGCGTGGAGAGAGGCAATTATGGCTTTGCAGTGTCTTGCCAAAATTCTTTGACTTGACTGCGCATAGAGAGATGCACATTCATAGATAGAAAGAGGAATGAATGGATTCGATGACATACGCAGGAAAATTAATCTGCGAGCGGTTAACAAAAGCGAGCGGACTCGAGTGCGACTACGTCGCTGGAGGAGACGATGGCAGAAGAGTAATGGAGTGGCCACCAAAGGAGAGAACGAGTCCCAGAGCAACATCCACCAGAGAGATGGAGCAATGAAATCGGCTCGTGCACAGATGCCCTGTGGATCGTTATTTCGCAGCATCGTGAGCGATAGCAACGGCTAGATGAGGCCTTAATCCGCCAGTGCATCACTGGTCATGGCTGATGCTGCTGCTGCTGATGATGATGACTGGAGCACTCGCGATGGGTCAGGGGAGGCGTCGCACGCAGATCGGTATGCGGGACCCCGCGCCGCTGATACCAGCTGTCGCCTCTTCAAGGTCGGCCCGCCAAGGAGACGTTAAATCCTGGGCTTAGCTCAGTCCGGAATTCCTACTCGAATGAATGCAAAGAAAGCTAGTGGCTCTCTAAATTGAAAGCATATGTTGAGTAAAACAACATTTTTGCGGAAAATGTAAAACAATGATGTTGACACGGTAAGTAATCGCAGGTGTATGCGAGTGTTTGCGCGCAAGTCGCAGCGTTATTAGCGGTCGACGGATATCGGCAGCAAAGCCAGCCGTGGTGCCGGTGGTGGCGTTTGCCTGTAATCCCGCACTGTGATAAGTGGAATGGGCGTGTAACGTGCAAACTCTTGTCATGTGTGGGAGGCGCTCAACATGTCGAAAAGCGATTTGGCAGTACAGCAGCAGGCAAGGCAGTGTGCATCACTGTGAAATTTCTTGGGGCATTCTCCCTTCCCTTCACATAAACATCCCCATCGATGAACGTGCTAAACATCCCAATGCAGAATCCTGCTGAACAAGAACCTTGAGACTTCCACCGGGCTTCTGTTTGATGTGGCCGCTGTATCACTCGGTCAGTGAAGGACAGTGGCGTAGCGTGGTTGGCATGGGCCCTGCTGCAAGGACTTGAATGGGACCCCCCCCCCCCTCCTCCGCTTCCCCCATTAATCCAATGTCCCCCACTGCTCATAGCCCCGGTGTCTCAGCCCCTCCTGCCCTTGGGCCCCGGTGCAGTTGCACAGCCTGCACACTCGATGGGCTACGCCGCTGGGTTGTGATGAGATGGGTTGGCGTGCGGAGCTGAGTTGTCTCGCTTGCCGGGAGTTGGATCCGATTTGATCCGCGCGTTGTCTTCCGTGCGTTGCCCCCCACCTCCCCCCCCCCCCCCGCAGGATCTCGTTTGGCTGCTGCGGTCGCTTCACAACGGCCGAGCTGCTCTCGTTCTCGCTCTCCATCGCCCTCGTCCTCATCTGGGTGCTCACCGGACACTGGTTGCTCATGGACGGTATTGATCTTCGTGCGCCGCTTGCAGTTATTCTCATGTGCTGTCGGTATCGTTTCCCGCTCTCAAGAGACGGAGAGGCCGTTGGGAACTCTCTCGCACCGCGCTCCCTGCTAGAGGCGAATGGCCTCACGGTGGAGATTATGATTTTGGCCATGAACCTAATACAAATGCTTCTGCTGATGATGATGTTTGTATGTATGTTGAACTTCTTTCGCACAATACCTAGCCGACCATGCTAAACAGAAGGGGCGTTGGAAGGACAACAGACTAAACATAAAAAGCAGTTCCAAAAAAAATAGTTTTCAATTTAGATGTAGAAGTGCATATCTCCAGTGGCTTCCAAATATCGGAAGGAAGAGCATTCCAGACAGCCACAGAAGCGCGTCTGAAAGCGCACAATGCAGTGATCGTCTTTGTTCGATGTCTAGACAAAAGCCGCTGCTAGGAATAAATGATGTTGATAATGCTGTTACTACAGCTGCTTGTGACGATAAAGATTCTATAAAAGCTGCTGCTGGTGACGATGCTGATGTTAATGACGCGCACCACTCCGACAGTGGTGGCAGCCGCCTGTTTCGTGATACCAGATCAGGGCCGGGTGAACTCCGTGAATGGGAGCCCATTAAAAACATAACTTGTGAAGAACACATGCAACACGCCGTTGAAAGTCCACTGACAACGCCGTGAGACCTACCGTTTCATGAAGGGCGTGGAATGGCACCAAATCGCTTCTCCCATTCGCCCGGCCCTCTCCTTACCCACCCGCGCTCAGGCTCGAAAATGAGTTTTTTCCTGAAAGTAGAATTTCCGCGGCGATTCTGCTAAGCCTGACGAGCGGCAGAAAAGGGTGATGTCGGTTTCCAGGGGCGGCCATACGGTAGCTCACGAGCCACGCACGTCTCCCGGGACAGTCGGAGTTGTGGCTAAAATTAACTGGAGAGAAGAGAGAGTTGAGGGGATGCGGTAGAAGAGTGTGATGTCCAATCTTTTAAGACTTAAGATAGTTGATCATGGTGGTAATCTACGCTCACTGTGATATCCAATAATAATGTAATAATTAACACTGTGCACAATCATTATGATAATAATGAACACTGATGTACAATCAATTAGGGTAATCTACACTATGAACAGCAAATCGTAGTGGTAACACAGCATAGAGTCGTGTGGGTTATTTGACCATATACTTGACCATGCTGGTCAGTGTGGGTTAGTATAGGTGGGGTGCAATCCGGGACCCGTTCTGATATCACTCGCCACTGATGATCGCCCTAGCCAGGAGGAGTTGAAACACAAAGCACGGGATTCATAGCGCACTACGGGAACAACTGCACCACGCGCTCCACCCTGTGTGAAAATGTCATTTCCAAAAAGATGCAAAACGTTATTTTAAACAACACACCGTAAACACGGGGGAGGTGTGTAAAAAGAAATCTGCCATCATGTCTCTTCATGGTAACATAAACCTTCGCACAGCATGCGAGCTTTTATGGCAGCCCTGCCATATGAGAGTCGGGGGTGATGCGAGTGCCTCTTCCCTTCGCGCCCGTGCGTCTGCGTGCGCAGCGCTAGCGATGGGCCTGTGCGTCGCGATGATCGCGTTCGTGCGACTGCCCAGCCTCAAGGTGTCCTGCCTGCTGCTCTCCGGCCTGCTCATCTACGACGTCTTCTGGGTACGGCCCTCGCGTGTCCTCGCGAGCACGCCACCGTACACCCGTCGATTGTCTCCGTTGTATTTTTTTTTTGTGTTGGTGCACCGCTACCGACGAGGCGTTATCGCTATTTTTCGTGATTGGTTGAGGTCTGTTAATTGTCGCCACTGCTCGCCTCTTTCAGTAGTGGCGCGTTTCGGCGAAAGTTGGCCATGCAGCTGATATCGCGACAATCGTCACACCGTGAAATATAATAATGTAATATATATATCGTGAAACATGAACCCGAGGAACGACGTAGTTTAACGAGGCGGGAACTCCGAAACAGGGTTATTTGCTAAGGGTGACCTCTGAGGCATTAGTTTTGCCAGTAGTAAGGGGCGATGATTGCTACGTATAGTCCCAATTCAGTGACATAGCGACTCGTGTGCCTGTGCACACGAGTCGCTACAAACCCAGCAACCCGAGTTGGAGTACCCGGTGCGGTGTGTAAACATCGCCACTCGGTAGACAAAGGCGGTCGAGCGTGGCGCTGCACCGTGCCGGCCTTCGTTGGCGCTACTCCACTAACAGCACTTGCCCCAACAATCCGTGAAGGCTATAATGGGGGATCTTTGTCTTGTGTGTGTGTGTGCGCGTGCGAGCAGGTGTTCTTCTCCGCATACATCTTCAGCAGCAACGTGATGGTGAAGGTGGCCACGCAGCCGGCCGACAACCCCATCGACGTGCTGTCGCGCAAGCTGCACTTCCCGCAGGGGGGGCGCGACGGCCCCCGCCTCTCGCTGCCCGGAAAGCTCGTCTTCCCCAGGTGGGGGGTGGGGAGATGGGGGGGGGGGGGGTTGTGGGGAGGGGGGGGGGTGGTTGGGGGGAGCAGCATGGATGGGCAACGCGGATTGATATATTGAAATTGGACGCAAGTTTAATTCGTTTTTTTGTTGAGAATATTCTTGCCCTGCCACGGGACAAAGAATCTGTTCAGATCGCTCCCGCAGAGCAACGCGCGCGACACCTTTAGTGTTTGACGAAAGCCCCCTGCAGTGGAATACCACAGAGCCGCTTCTGAGATCCGTTCACGTGACCTCCGGTTCATGTAGAACGGGGCGGCTATTTCCCGCCAACTCTGCCTGAGAGTAATGCTCGTCGCGGTACATTCGACCTGATATTTTAATCCTTGGGCCTGAAATTCAGTCAAATTAAGTGCAGTAGCTAATGCAATGTAATAAGGCGGGGGTTAATTGTAGTCAATGACGACCGAGCCGAAACCATTAACGCACCATGCTTGACAACCCTGGTAAATCATAGGCGACTTAAATCTGGATTCGAACCAAACACCTAAGCAGTGCCGGCTCTCAGAGTCGATAAGACTTGGGCGCTATGGTGGTGAGATGTTAACTACCTCACCTGGTATACAGGAGGTCGTGGGTTCGATGCCTCTGTATTTGGAGTTTGCATTCTCTCTCCCCGTGATTGTGTGGATTTTTGTCCGTATCCTCTGGGTTTTTCCCCCCACATTTAGAATCAACATACATTAAGAGTGTTTGGGTGCTACAAATTTCTACACGATAAGCCACTTCGTTGAACGATAATTTGTGATAGCCAGGTCGCTTCTGAAAAATAGCCATGCAGCTCAGTGGGCCTTACCTGGTAAAATAAAAAATGTTCAGTTTTCTTCACGTGGCATCTCCCTGGGTGTGCGTGCTCAGTTCGAGCGGAAGCCACTTCTCCATGCTGGGCATCGGCGACATCGTGATGCCTGGGCTGCTGCTGTGCTTCGTGCTGCGCTACGACAACTACAAGAAGCAGGCGAACGGCGTGGACCCAGACGCAGCGTTCCCCAGCCGCATGCAGCGCGTCTCCTACTTCCACTGCACCCTCATCGGATACTTCATCGGTAACGCCGCTCGAAGCCAACAGTGGATGCTGCCGCTGGTGCTCTTGCTGCTGCTGCTGCTGCTGTTGTTTCCAGCCTGAAACTTCCAACTGCTGGTTGTCTCCCCCATCGCTCTTCTTTCCCCCAGTTGCTCATGTTCATTCGCGGCTTCTGAACTCTGCGATGGCGTTTCGCTGCTACGGCGTTTCCCGCTGTCTTCCTCCCTGCTTCTCTTACCTCGGTCTCCTCTCCGCTGTGAAGTCGTCTCCCATCTCTCGTCAGTCGCGTTCCATGACCTGTGCTGCCCGTCTCCCGCCAGATTTACTTGGCTTTAACGACGGGCATAATCGGTGGTCACTGTTCTGTCCAAAATGTTTTACTCAACCCTCTCTCTCTGTCTTAGTGATTACTCCCAAACACACACTTAGCATGCTGTGCGGGCTTGCGTTCGATGAGCAGTGCTCCAGAGCGCCTCGGGGGAGCGCCTTTCCATTGAAAGGCCAGTCTAGCCCGGAGCGCATCGCGCCATTGGCTAACGGTCTCAAGGGAGCTGCCTCGCTGAGCGGTTGGGTGGGCGCGTCGGAATCCAGCCAATCGAGAGGCAGCCACGCCATTACCTTCCCGCAAACTCTCCATTGGCGCACTCGACGCGCGCGCCCATTGGCCGAGCCGGGCGAGTCACGGCATCGCACCACCAATCGCGAGCCCTCTGTGTCCTGACGCGCCGTTCGGCAAACCACCACCGGCCGCATTGCACGTTGGGGAGCGCCCGCGGCGCTTAACAGACTGTTGGGGCAAGTGCTGTTAGCGGGTACCTAATGAAGGCCGGCACGGCACACCAGGGAGTGGGTGTCCGGCACCATGCCCGACCGCCTTTGTCTCCCTAGTGGCAATGTTTACACACCGCACCAGGTACTCATTAGAGTTTGAGTCGAGGCCCAGGACCGGTTAGAATATTCGCCACTATTATTGGTTTTCAGCGGGAATCCAACTCGGGTGATCGGGTTCGTAGCGTAGTGCACTGACCGCGACACTACCGCTCCTTACCACTTGCACACACGTGGGCGATTGGGTGTGTTTTTCCAGGGGACGGCCCTCTCAATAGTCGGATCATTGTCTCGGTGTGCGTGCGTGTCCGGTGGCCTCTGTGTGCGTGGCTGGGTTGGTGGTGGGGGGGTGGTGTTCAGGTCTCCTGACGGCCACCATCGCGTCCCGCATCCACCGGGCCGCTCAGCCCGCGCTGCTCTACCTGGTGCCCTTCACGCTGCTGCCGCTGCTCACGATGGCCTATCTCAAGGTGACCGCTCTCACTCTGGATGCACACGCAACAACAACGCACGCGCAACAACAACGCACGTGCCACAACAACGCACGCGCAACAACAACAGCAACAGCAAGCTGTTGGCAAGCTGTTGGCGACGTTACCATGGCGCACACGCCAGGCTTGGGTGCACTTTGAGGCTACGTCAAGTGTCGAAGGCTTGCTGCACTCTGCGATAGCTGGCGCCAAACTGTGCCACGCCCCTCCCGCATGGCCTTGTGGGATCTTCGGTACGTCATCCGACCCTGAAGGCGTACCGATGAAGTTGTTTTATTTTTTTATTCCGATTGAACGAAATCGGAAGAGGGAACTGATGATGTCGCCGTACGTCGTCGGGAATTGGGGAAGGGTTAATGTAGCACATTTCAGCTGTGGGAGGCATGGGGCCCTGGGAATACCGGTGGGGGGATGGTAACAGTCTCTCTCCAACTCGTGCAGGGCCCAAGTGAAATTCAATCCCCCCCTTTGACGCCGCCCCCCCCTCCCCCCCTTCGTTACCCCCATGCCCACCTGACATGAACCCCCCCCCCCCATTGCAATTTGCCCTCTTTATCTTGAAAAAGCTTTCCCGCTCGGACACAGTAGCACCACCGCCGAGCGTTTCTGGCGAGCGGCTTCTGCGAAGTGACTTGAGGGGTAATTTCCGCTCGGTCATCTTGCCCGGGCCCCCCACACCACCACACCCCCCCCCCCCCCCTGTTTTCTGTTAAATGTCAAGAGCAGCGGAAGGAATGTTCCGTTCCCACATAACACGTACGTGAACTTCCGCTCGTTGCCAATTTGAGAGCACGTTGGCGCACGAGATCTTTTGCAAGGTGATTGGCTGGCGTGCGGAAAAGTAACGTTACAGTACAGAAATCTCACTTGGTTTAAAAAACATTTTTTAATCAACAATGACACGATGCTCATGTGCAGCACCTAACTCCCATCCGCGCTTGCGCGTCGCTGTTTGCTGTCCAGGGCGACTTGCGACGCATGTGGTCCGAGCCCTTCCAAGCCAAGAACGGCGGCTCCAAATTTCTCGACGTATGATGGGAGCTGCGCGTACCCCGTCCCGGAATTCTGCCAGCGCCGGCCATCGCCCTGCCCAACCCGGAGCCCCCGAACGTCAGCACGTACACAGCGCCCAAGGCCTGGACTGTCTCCCCTCCAGCGGTGCCCGCCCGCTAGCCCGCCCGCTAGCCCGCCCGCTAGCCCGCCCGCTAGCCCATACACCACGGGCTGGTGGCATTGGTCAAGAAAGTCGTGCTGAATTAATTTGTCCACTTACTCCCCCACACACCCACAATCCCCAACCAAACCTCGAGCTCCTTCGGACCATAACTGAAGTGCACAACCCATTGGTTTGGAAGTTCTGTTTAGTTACGTTTTCCAGTTTATTTTGTACCGTTTGTATTTCCTTCCACCAGTCGTTCTGTTTTTTTTTTATCGTTTCTATTTATTGCTTCGTTGTTATTTTTTTTTTCACGCGAAATAAGAATGGAAAAAAAGGGACCCCACTTTGACCGACGCCCCCCTGCCCCTGTCCGGGCACCGTCGATCACGGAGCGTTCGTGGCCACCCTTGTGGCTTCTCCAATTCGACCGCCACTGCACAGTCGCATGCACGGCGCCATCTGTGTGTCACACAAGCCCCCAGCCGTTGTGAAGTTCAGGGTTCGTCGTTTTGTGTGTTTTGGTTTGGGTCATGGGGAGGAAGGGTGGTGGTGAGCGAGGTAGGGGCTAGGTTGTTACTTGCTTTTTTTGTTGTTTTTAATTCAAGACTGACTTCGGATCGTTGCTGTGCACGCGAGCCGTGGATGATGCGCGAGATCCCCCGTTGCTCATTTAGACGGAGGAGCGATCGGAGCCCTGGCGACCGATGCCTCAGGTTGATTCCCCCGCATCTGCCACATGCCCCCCCCTATTCCCCGCAACACCCCCCCCCCAGGCCCCTTGCCCACTGGGACTCATGATCAGTGGCGGCAGTAGCAGTAACAGCTGCCACCACTGTCCCCTAGCGGCAAGACATCCGCACTCTATGTTTACAATGAACACGAGATGAGTGGCCACCGGTCTGCGTCTACCCTTCTGGGGGGGGGGGGGGGGGTAGGGGAGGACCTCCCTCCCTCTTCTGTCATCTGACCCCGTAACCCTGGAACGCATCTTAACCCACCGCGAGATCCGAAGCGTGACTTCTTAACGCGGAGCGGGAGGGGCGTTTTTTTACGAACGTCTTTTACAGGTTTTGTAGTTTTTGTCGTTCCATTGTTTGTGTCGTCACCGTTGTCATCGTCGTCGTCTTTTGAGTTGTAACTACGGTGGACGCTGCTGTGTGCAGTGGAGCGAGAGGGGTCAGAGGTCGTACAGAAGTTGGGGTGATGGGGGGGGAAGAGGTCGCTCATTGCCATCCCAACCACTGTGGTCCCTCAGCCACCTCACCAGGGCGTCTGGTGGCCACGTGGCCCGTCTATTTAAATGGCCTCTTGTCATTGCTACGAATATTGTTGTTATTAATAAGTATATATAATCAACTACTGTACATTAAATCCACGGCACTGCCAGTGGCTGCTTGCGGTGTGTAATGCAGTGCCAAAGGTGACTAAATAAAGCAAATTAATTTGCGGCAGGGGTGGAGTTGGGTGTCTGGGGCGTGTAAAATGACGTTCTCGGTCATTTGACTCGTCGTTGCGTTAGAAATTAAAATGTTCTCTGGCGGCTCGGCCGTTGGCGAACCGTCGAGACTCGCAGACCTACATCTCGGCAAGAACGCGTGCACAGACAAGGAAAAAAGCAAAGCGATGCAGAAAAGGTGCGGCGAACGTCGAAAGCCTCTGCTGGTCACCCGTGTAGTCATCTTGACGACACCAGCGTGGCAGCCCGTGGTGCCAGACGCTGGTGCTACGGGAGTACACATTTCGTTTGAACGTGTGCACTCGTGTGACGATTCCGACGCGTGCACGTATGGCGTGTGCGGTTCCAGTGGGGTTATGGGAGGAGGGTGGTTTGTGTTGCTTCTTGCGCCAAACCAAGTCGCCCCCTTCTTGACCTTCCCAGCCTTCCAGCCGTGCTGCTCACTTCATTGCGAGCCCACGTTCGGACACTTCGTCCATCGCAGCTTCTCACCAAGAGCACGTTTGAAGGCGTGTACGGATTACGTCGGTAAGAGGCTAACAAACCCGCGTTAATAAAAAAATGTGTACGAGGACAGCTGGAGCTTGCCCTGGCTCGGACGCTTAACGCCGACCTCTGCTCAGCCGCTAAGCGGAACTAGTAATGCGTTTTGCCTTCCTGAGCAAGGTTGACAACTTCACCCTCCTATAATCCACTTGACTTGACCTCGATCAAGGTGTACGGTGAGGGGTGGGTGGGTGGAACCATTGCGGATTTTGGAGGGGGCAAGCAGCTGTGGGGTAATCCCATTGTCAAATAATAAGCAAAGGGGGTGCGGGGGGGGGTTGGTGTTTAATGATGGCTATTGTTATTCAACATACCTGAACATTATTTTGAAGCATTCTTACATGCGTGTCACGGTGTGTAACATTTATGTACGAGTGGTGTACAGCGTGAAGTTATTGCGACTTTAACATTGATTGTGCTGGAGGGGGGGAAGAGGGCGGGGGTTGGGGGTAGTCCCCCCCCCCCCATTTAACTCTGGGATTCGCGTTTGAATTGTCCTGGGGCAGTTGATCGAAAACTGTTGCTTGTTGCGTCCGGATTCGAGCCGCGTCTCGGTAACGCGTGTGAACATGCCGGTATTTTCTTGAAAGAACCAACAAATGTGTCGCCACTTCAGGTTCTCCCGTGGGAAATCGATAATAATAATGAAAAAGATGTATCGGGCGCATTTAAAAGTAACGTAAGACCGTAGTTAAAACAAAACGGTCGTCACAAAAACGTTACGATTGAAAGTGAACCCACGTCAAATTTCGCGGATACGAATGATGAGAAAGTGAACCCGGATGATTTGTTTTTATTTTGGAAACCAATCTCAAAAAGTTAAACTGACACGAGGATTTATGAATTCGCCACTTTTGACAAACAATTTTAATAAAACGCGATCCGGGAGAGGAGAGAGAACCCCCACCCCCTCCTAAACAGATGATATTACAAATCGCCAGTGTTAGCGGCCTCCTGCCAATGTGTGGTGGCCCCCACCCCCCCATGCTTCATTTGAATTCCACACCGATGCCACCCACGCACGCTTCCTGCCCCGTAGACGGAAACGTGCAGATCGACTCTGGGAACCACAAGATTGTCTTCGTGCGACTGTAATGGATGGAGATCGGCGGCACAATTGGGGTTCAGTCGTCCGATTGAAATCACCGGCCACTCACAAACCTCTTCACAACCCTTCTCATCAAGCAGTGTCCCCGCCCCCCGCGCGCGCTGCACTCCTGCAGAGAGGTCTGCCAGGTCCGAGGGGCACCGCGATGTCACGCGTTCGAGAGACATCTCAGCAGAGTGGCGGCGGCGGCGGCGGCGGCGGCGTCTGCGACGAAATTGGCTAATGGCAGTGTGAGCTAAGGAACGGCTGGGGGAAGGGGGGTGGGGTTGTCGAGGCGGGAGGGGGGGGTGGCGAGTTTGGTACATGACGCTGATTCGCACCCGGGGGATAAAAAAAAAATTATGTTTGATATAAAATTCGTGGAAGATTTGGTGGGGTTGGGTTTATTATTATTATGTATGTTGAACTCGTCTCGCACCACCGCACGTAGCCTGCCGTGATAATCGGGAGTTGCACGTGCGAGAGACAGAGTGACGCGGCGGTGTCTGCACCAGCACCCGCATTTCATTGTTGCATTATTAACGCGTTCACGATATGTAAACATTCTGTCATAGGAATGGTCGCGGGGGAGTGTATTTTATTTGGCAAACGAGAATTACTTGTATTTGACTTGAAACGCAATGGCCTAAATGCCATTTAACCACCATCATCAACGCTATCAAATGACAACATCAACATCAGCCCCTCCACCCCGTGGCTCTCGGTGGTAGAGACGACGATTATCCGCTTCGAGACAATAAGAGGACGGCGCCAAGACATTAACGGCATTTCGTTTTGCTTCCGTTGACACCACGCATCTTGCGCGACTGCGGTTCTACTAACAAACAAAAACCAAGAGCGAGATTCGTTTCTCACGCAGGGTTCGAGAATCAAAAAAAAACATTCGCCCGCCCCCTTGCGTGTCCGTACTTTTTTGGGGGGGTCACGGATGGGGGGCAACGTTTTACCCCCCCCCCTCCTCCTCCTCCCCCAGCCACGGCGAAAGGCTGCGCGAGGCGTGTCACAATAGCAACAGCGTCGTACAGACTTCGAACGCACACACACACAGAAATGTCAAAGAAAACGTGTAAATATTATACATAAGAAGTGTCAGCGATAGAGAGCGCCCCCCCCCCCCCCCATTTACCTCTAACTCATCCCTTTTTTTCTCGAATATTTGTTTTGGGGTTCGTTTGGTCAGCGCGCGATTTGGTTCACACTTTTACATATTTTAAACGAAAACCTCATGGCCAGAACACGTTGTATGATAAGAGCCGACGGGGAAACCCGTCGCAGTAAATTGTTCCTCGTTTTTTGGTTTATTGGCGGTGCGTTGACTGATGTAAATAACGTGTCTTATTTCGTTGTCCTGTTTTTTTTTTGTTCCCCGTTGCTCTTCCCTGCGTGTTTATATTCACCTTGCGTGTACCGTCGTGGTTGCGACGTGATGACTCGTGTCGTGTTTATTGCCCGTCTCGTAAATAAAAAAAACCCCGACCAACAAAACACGGGAACACAACGACCCCCCTATCCCCCCCCACACACGCGAACTAGCGCGATGTACAGGTCAACGCGGCCCTTCGCTCCACGTGGGAGGTGCTCACCGACTCTCCCGACCCCCCCTCGCCGTCTCTGTTAACTCATCCCAAACATTACCTCCATCCCGAATGTTTGCAACGGCAACAAAAATATCTTTAAGAGATGTACGAGGGTTATAATCGCCGCCCCGTTTTCATCACCACTACGATGCGTTCCTTATCCTGTGTCGTGGAGATGACGTTGGCTTATTTGCTGCCCGGCGAGCTGATTGGAGCGAGCCGCGAACGATGGTGGTAGAGATTCGTGAAATAAAAACGCTGTTTCTGAATGCAAAACTGCCGGAGCACAGTGGCCACGCCTCCCCTCCCCAAGCGAACATTCAATTAACCCTCGATTGTCCGTGGGGTGACGATGATCCGCGGTTCCGTATTCGCTCACCTCTAACTTGCACGCCGGCTTAAATCGCCGAAGCAGCTCCTCCTCCACTGCTCGAGGGTCAGTGAAGCAGCGCCCCGACGTGACCACACACAAGCTGGCGAGCACACACCGAGTAAGAAACGATGCAAACGGGGCAACAATTTGTGTACATGGATCAACAATGCATATGTTTTTTCCAGCCTAATATACATGTTTTGAATTATCCGTGTTTGCTTTATCCAGGCCATCCCTCGCCCCCACCCCTTCTCCTCCCCCGCCTCTTAACTCCTGGATAATCGAGAGTTGCCTGTATTTTGTTCTAAACCTTTTGGCTGGGGGGGGGGAGTGATGTGGGGGGGGGGGGTGTTTTGAAGTTCGGCAGTGACATCGGTGAATTAAAAAAAAAACTCCCGCCCGGTGAAACCGCTCCGAAATGTTAAAAGGAAGCCAGTCTGGTTTGTGGAATGCAGCCATACAATATTTTTGCACGCGCGGGGTTAAGCCATTCGGTGTCCCGGTAGTGCGCGCTCGTGTGTGTAGGGTTAGACTCTGTTAGAGCAACGCTACCAGGGTTCCACTCGGCTGCGGTGTTCATCCCACCACGCTCCCGCCTTTCTCCGTTTGCCCCCAATCTTTTGCAAATGCAAATCACGACATTTGCTGCGCACGTTGCCCGCGCCGGACGGATTTGGTAAAGGCCGGGAGAGCTGCGCCGTGCCTGTAGTGGCATTGCCATGGGACCTGCCTTCGTGATGCTGCCCCCCCCCCCCCCCCGGTGGATTCGAGGATCGTCATCCGGGAACGACTTGCTGGTACGGTGGTATAGCGTGGGCTTGTGCCACGTCCTGGCGTGCGAAATATATATATAAAAAAATGAACATTAAAAATCACACTGTCGGAAGGCCCAGAAGTGGAAATCGTGCCAAGCACGGCCGAGGTGTTTGCCGGTGGCGTCTCCAAACAGCGTGGAAATGTCACGTGGCCAGTGCAGTCGCAGTTTGGCACTGAAACTCTGCGGCAATGACCGCAGCACTGACTGGACTGCGCGCTCCGGAATTTATATTCCTTATATCAAAATATAATTATGTAAACTGGGATAATTTGGTCTCAATGGAAATAATGGAGGGTTTTTGTTAATCAAATGGGGATACCTGCGCACCCCACTGACCCCCTGAAAGAGCCGGGTATTTAGAGGTCACGGGGTGGCCAAACCGCGGCTCGCGAGCCAAGCGGAGTCTTCCCAGGCAGCTCGAAAGAGGCGCGGATACGTACTTTATTTTTACATTTTAATAAATCATTTTCATTTTAAACGGGGGGGAAAAAAATGTTCTGCGGGACCGGCTTGTACGGGCGCTAACTCGTCCCCCCCCCCCCGGCAGCGGAACCATCCTTGAACACCCTGGCGGTGTTGCTCCTGCGGATTCTTAATTCAGAACTTCACGGCCCAACCAGCAGGCTCGAGCTTCAGCACGAGAGAATACGCGCGCAAAGTCGCGGCCCTCGGCCAGAGGAAGATGCCTACGTGTGGCTTATAGGGTCAGTGGAGATTTGTCCGCCCGCATCCCACACCGAGGCTCCTTTACCGAAGAGCCCCTTGATACCACAGCAAGGGTGCAATCGGAATTTCACAGGGTTCCGGTGTCTTGCGGTGTCACTGCCCTGCTGCTTGTGGGGATCGGGGATGGGAGTCTGACTCCGTACGTGGTCGTGGGGGGTCTCGGTGAGAGTGGAGTTGTGTTTGTGGCAGGGCCCCTTCCGCTCCCCCCCAGTTTCTCCCTTCTCTGGAGTTACCCCCTCCTCCTTTTACTAAAGTCTTATAGTGTAGATGCTTGCTGCTCAAAACTGTAAAAAAAATTACATGCGATGAAACATTTTTTTTGTTATCGAGTAACACCTACTTCATGACTGTCGTTACGTTTATCGGTCACCTGATAATTAGACAAACCTGGAATAATAAATCAATAAAAGGACAAAAAAAAGCATTACGTTTGAATCGTGTTTGGCGAGTTCTTTGTGTCTGTTTAATGGTATTCGGTATAGTTTCTGCTAATGATCATATTCAGCCATGATCAGCAGCTGCTGTATGGAGACCTCGCCAGACCGTCGCAATCTCTCTTACGGTCTAGGGGGAATGCAATCACTGGCGGAGCCAGTGGGAGGGGGGGGGGCTCGTGCCCCCTCCAATGATCCTATCGAAATCCCTAATTTCGATCGGATCATTGGGGTTTATTGGTAATAAATCGGCATTTTGCGACCCCCACTGCCACTGTGTAGCATATTATGAGATGATAGGACAATAGTCTGAGTCCATAATTGGCAATAAGTAACGACAAAGCAGTTGTAAGTGACTCACAGAATTGTGCGCAGTTGCGTATACAGGACACGACTTCAGCGAGCGCGATGCCGATCACACGACGCGGTTCGAATTCGACCCTCGATCGATGGCTGCGACATCGCCACACACGCGTCGAATAAAAAGCACCTCTGCCGTGGACGGCCACCACTCTCAAGTATTTTCCGTCCTTGGTCTGCCACTCCGGTGCCACAGTGGGGAGCGGAGGTGGTGCGTCTGCCCAGTGTTTCCAGTCCCGTCAACCCTTAACTCAACTTTCTATTTTTTTTACCAGGTAAGTTCCACTGAGTTATCAGCTTTTAGAAGAGACCTGGCCGCACATGAGAGCTCTACGAAGTGGCTCACCACGTGGAAATGTTTCACATCAGCAGCCAAACACTGTGAACGCGTGATGATGATTCTAAATGTGGAGGGGAAACCCGGACTACCCGGAGAAAAATCCACGCGGCCACGGGGAGAGACACACAAACTCCAAATATACAGCAGGCGTCAGGGTTGGGATCGAACCCAGGACCTCCTGCATACCAGGCGAGGTAGTTAACATCTCCTAGCCACCTGAGTCTACCCAGTGGACCTAAAGTCGGCGATTTCTCGACAACCTCACGTGGTCTCAAGGTGCACCTAGCCTGCCACAAGCGCTGTGGTGGCATCCACCGCCGCTTAGTGGTGAACGGCGATTGCTGCTATTGTTGGTGTCTCTGGTGAATGTGTTGATGTTTGTTTTCTGTTTACATTAAACCGCGATTTGAGTTTGAACTGTGTCATATATCGGGTCTTTGTGTGGGGTTGGGCATCGTTTGGTGGGGCTTTTGCCCCAGGGACCGGTTAAACCGGCTTTAGCGAATAATATGGTATTTTGGTACTGGAAAAAGGAGGCCTCATGATGCGGCTTTGGATAGTTTTGGCAGGGCTCACAGCAACCTCATAGCCAAGGTTGCATCTACAGGACATCGATGGGGGTGGGGGGGGGGCAAATACTCAGAGACAGAAAAAGAGACCTGACCGCTTGCACTGCACGTTCTATCAAACCTGGCTCGTTAAAATTGTGGTGGTCTCGTGCTCAATCCATGACACGGGAAAAAAGGGCGGAGCTACCTGCGTAGTCGTGGGAGTGGTTACCCGAGCGGTGGGAGTGGCTCACCTGGGTGGGAGTGGGGCGGGGATGTCTTGGCGGGTGGGCGGGGGCTACGTGGGAAGCGGGGCAGGGCTAAGGAGCGAAAGAGAATCGGGGAAGCCACTGAGGGGCGTGGCTAGTGACTTAGTGGGCGGAGCTGGGAAAACAAACGGGCGGGGCTCAGGGGCTGAGATAGGGAGGGCGGGGCTGAGGGAGAGGGGCGGGGCTGAGAGATGGAGGGGCGGGGCTGAGAAAAGGAGGGGCTAGCCAGGTCACTACCCCCCCCCCCCCCTATAAAAGGGCAGAGGTCTGTCAGTGTAAAATTATTTTTAGTTTTTTTTTCTATCTACGTGACTTTACCGAAAGAACCAAGAATATGTAAAATTACAGATGTGTATCCAGGTAATAACCTGCTCTGGGGCACCGTATCAATAGGCTCAACAAATCTGGTCTCGCACAGCCATACCCGATTAACACATTCCTGCGGAGGGAGCTGGTAGGCACGTTGGGTTGCTCGGTCAATGGTCAGGGTCAACAACGGCGGCACCACGTGGTGTGTTCCGCGTGAGTAGGTTAAACGTTGAGTTTTATAAGGGCACCACGGGGTGACCAGCCCCTCCCCACCCTCCCCACCCAGCCCCTCCCCACCCTCCCCTCCCCACCCAGCCCCTCCCCACCCTCCCCTCTCCACCCAGCCCCACCCCTCCCATTTTTGGATGCTTGACGGACGGACGGACACAATAATCCCCTGTGGGCTGGTGCAACCAGGAGGTTCCTACCAGTATAAGACGCAGCTGTGTCAACTTGAGCCTTCCAACCTGGTGAATACGGAATAGAGAAACGTTGTGGTGCTCTATGTTCATTGTGCGCAGTAGAGGGCAGTGCAGCCAAATCTTATAAGCTGCCCGCCTTCACCATCCCGCAGTGACCACCGTGGTGAGGCATGATCAAATCATCCCCCCACGGTCTGCGTGGGGTGGGGAGGTCCTCCTCATCCAGCAGTGGAATGACGAACGTGCTGTGCGTTTCCGTTGCGTCGTAACAATGTGAGCGCGTCGCAAGCCTTGATACGTTACATTTGTCATTGACGAGAACTCAGAATCCGACTGTATTTATACTGGAGGAATCCGATGAGCTATAAAGCTTTTTTTTCACGGATGTCCAGAAAAGTGGCTCAAGAAGAGGGGGGGGGGGGGGGTCATGGTTCATGGACACAATATTAAGGTAGGAACAAATATTCGGCTCGAATTCAGATCTTTATAAACATGCCACGCAAATAATTAATATGTAAAGTATGATCTTGTGTTTTGATCATAGTGTGCTGATCTTAAAGGTGCATTGAAAAATGTTGATTCTGCTACTGATAGTCCTGCTGTTATGGAGTGACTCATGCAGCCAGTTATGGCTGCAAAGTTTGGTCGTACATGTTACGTATATCGTTTATTGTTAAATTTGAATTACAGTTCCTATGATCACTGTTACATTGTTTTTATAGCTTTATTTTGGTGATTTCGAAAACGTTTTGGTTTAGCCATATTTGTTTGTTGTAGTACAGAGTTAGACTGATAACTTTAATCTAAATTGTCTTTTGGTTGTTATTGTTTGACTTGCATCCCACTGGGATTTTTGCACACAACGTTGATGTACGGTGCTTTTTCTGGAAGACTTTGCTGTTTTTTCCTGGATTTTTCTGTTTACGCGTAGTCACTTTAAGATGTTTTTTGTTCATTTTTTGTTTGTTGCGGTTGCACCATATTCAAGAGCCGCATGGCTCAAAGGGCTCTATACCTAATAAATTAAAAATGAAAATACGTAATAAACCCATAAAACACAAACCGCGGTTGACTTCCCACAAAATGGTCCGAGTTGTATCGACCCCAGAGGCATGATAGGTTGAGTCGAGCGCTTCCAACCAAAGAACGAGGGGGGGAATGTACGTCATAAACACCAGCCGCGTAGAATTTTCATCATCAGCCTTGCTCTCTCCACTGCTGGATGAAGCCCTCCACAAGCCGTCCCCATGTCTCGCGGTGCTGCGATGTAACGACGATCCATTTTTTTCAGTTTCAGTTTAATTTATTAAGTATAGCCCTGTGAGCCCTCATTCGGCTCTTGAATCGGGCGCAACCGCAACAAACAAAAACATGAACAAGAAAACATCTTAAAGTGACTACGCGCAAAAAAACAGAAAAAATCCAGGAAAAAAACAGCAAAGTCTTCCAGAAAAAGCACCGTCTCGCTCCTTGCACGCGAGCGGATCCCATCGCTCCGTCTCCGCGGTGGATGGACTCTCAGCCATGTCCCCTCCCTTGGCTGCCACTCGACTCGGGGCTTGTGGGTTCAGCTGCCCTGGAGAGAGAGGTTCGAGGGTGGGGGCGGAGGAGGGAGAAGAGGTTCAGCGATGAGATGAGAGGCGTGAAGAGGAGAGGAGGGAGGAAAGGAGAGAAATCGAAGGGGCGGAAGGAACAGATTGTTGGATGGGGGAGAGAGGAACGAGCGGAGAGGTGAGGGAAGAAACGCTATGAGATGAGAGGAGAGATGAGCAACAGACGAAAGGGAAGAGCGGGGGGGGGGGGAGAAGCGAGAGTCGAGGAGCGAAGTGAGGGTACACAGGAGAGGGGGAAGAGGGAGGAGGTTGATAGCGGAGTGCGGATATAAGTCGGGAGTGACCGAGGGGGCGGAGGGGGTCCCGCTCTTGATCCGCCACGGACGCCCTTGGCCAACCACTCAGCAGCGACTCGCCGGGGCTATTGAGCCCGAGTCGGGCACACACACACACAGAGGGCAGCGAACTGCGGGCACACACACACAGAGGACAGCGAGCTGCCGGCACACACACAAAGGGCAGCGAGCTGCGGGCACACACACAGAGGGCAGCGAGCTGCGGGCACACACACAGAGGGCAGCGAGCTGCGGGCACACGCACACACACAGAGGGTAGCGAGTTGCCGGCACACACACAGAGGGCAGCGAGCTGCGGGCACACGCACACACAGAGGGCAGCGAGCTGCGGGCACACACACAGAGGGCAGCGAGCTGCGGACACACACACAGAGGGCAGCGAGCTGCGGGCACACACACAGAGGGCAGCGAGCTGCGGACACACACACAGAGGGCAGCGAGCTGCGGGCACACACACACACAGAGGGCAGCAAGCTGCGGGCACACACACAGAGGGCAGCGAGCTGCGGGCACACACACACACAGAGGGCAGCGAGCTGCGGGCACACACACAGAGGGCAGCGAGCTGCGGGCACACACGGAGCGCGTCTGACGGCTTGGACATCACAGGTGCCGCTGCAACAGGGTGACGTGGAAATGTGTTCATCACTTGCTCAGCGGAAGAACAGAGGGGCGATTTGGACATGGGACGTCGTGGAGTGTCGCTAATAGTACAGGAGGAGTGCTATAATTCAGTTTGGGGTTATAAAGCATTGCATTGCGTAATTATCTCTTCACGCTCCACAGAGTGGGGGCCACGCACAGGCTAGGGCAGGGGCTCGGAAACTTGCGGCTCCGGAGCCGCGTGCGGCTCTTTAAGGACCGCTGCTTTGTGACTTCGTTAATCGAGGACCACTTTTGATTTACGCGCATTGCGGCTCTTTAAATATTGAGGGTTTTTTCGTTTCACCGAATTCGAAAAAATGGCTCTTCTTGTTATGTTTGTGGCCGACCTCTGGGCTAGGGAGTGTTAGTGGGTGTGTGTGTGTGTGTTCAACGTGTGTGTGTGTGTGTTCAACATGTGTGTGTGTGTGTGTTCAACGTGTGTGTATGTTCGTGGGCGAGATAAAGGCGTGCAGTGCAGCGGTTATGCGCAGCGCTACTATCCCGGCGACCCGAGTCCGATTCTCGCTCACGGCCAACACCGGTGACGATTATCTGAACCGGTCCTGGGCCTCCCCTATGCTGACTCAGCCTTGAATGAGTACCTGGTGCGGTGTGTAAACATCACCACTGGGGAGACAAAGGCGGTCGGGCGTGGTGCTGGCCACCCACTCCCTCTTGTACCTACCGCCCTTCATAGGTGCTCGCCCAACAGTCTGTTTATGGCTGTGCTGTTGGATCTTTTGTCTGTGTGTGCGCGCGTGGTTAGAGAGACAGTGAGGAAGAAAACAACAAGGCATTGGTTGACCTTGGACTTGAACAGTGGGCGCGATTCGGCAGTGCAGAGGATCAGAAGAAGACCCAGATCCAAGGAGCAGCGGAGGGGAAGGAGCGACCTCCCAACAGTCTGTTAAAGGCTACACGGGGGATATTTGTCTTTGTTGTGTGTGCCCGCGTGCTCTTCGGTGTTGAGACGAGAGCGAGGGGGTTAACTGCGATCGATCGTCTGGGTGAAAGTGGCGAAGACCAAATGGGGCTGGGAAGTGGACCGGGGCCAGGACCGGGCAGGGGGCCCTGGGGATGGACCGAGCCGGGCGGACCGCGGCAGCCGCCTCCGTCACCCGCGAGCGGCTGGGCGAGGTCACCGGACGACCCCGGCTGGACGCGGTCACCCCGACCACTCACCGCCCGGCAGGTTCGGGCGCTGCGTGCGGGGAGGATGAGAGGCGGAGAGGGACGTTCTCACGGGATGTGCCCTTCGCAGCTATTATCATCATCAGCAACAGCTTCATTATCATCATCATCAGCAGCAGCAGCAGAATAATTTGCATAAGACGTAGCTTCATCGTCATAAGCAGCAGCTGCAGAATCATTATCATTAACAACACAATCATCATCAGCAGCAGTTTAATCATCATCAGCGGCAGCAGCAGCAGCAGCATTCGAATGATGATTATGAAGCTACTGCTTCATGAAGCTTCCGCTTCACAATCATCATCATCAGGGGTTTCGTAATCATCGGCAAGACGCATTTTCATTGTTTCAGCAAGCAGTAGGTCGTATCTCGCCGAACCTCGTCGCCACAATTACCTACGAGGGGTGACAATTACCTACGAGGGGTGACTATTACCTACGAGGGGTGACTATTACCTACGAGGGGTGACAATTACCTACGAGGGGTGACTATTACCTACGAGGGGTGACTATTACCTACGAGGGGTGACTATTACCTACGAGGGGTGACTATTCCGGCACCACGACGCCGCGGTTTTTGGTTTTTTCGCATCGAACGCTTCGCGTTTTCCGTTTCGAGTCCCAACCACTCCAGCGTGAAGCGACGGCCCGCCGTCACGCGGTGCCCGTGTCGTCCTTGTCGTCCTTGTCGTTCTCGAACCACCGACAGCTCCCGCCTCCTCGTGTCCACCCAGAGACGCGCGCCCTGCACCAGGGAGTGCCCCCGCGGGCCGAGCTCGCCCCAGCGCGGGGCGACCGCCCTGGCCTCGTGGGGACCGGGCGGCCGGAGGGGACCCCTCTGCATGGCCGTCGCCTCCGTCAAGGAGTCGCCGCCACTCCTGCTGAGAGGTCGGCGTTGTCGAGTTGGAGCTGCTCCGGGGCGGGGGGGGTGGGGGTGGGTTAAGAGTTCGTGTCATCAAGCGTGGGGGGGGGGGAACGTGGGTTTGCAGTGGGCTACGTGGACTCGCACCGGTCAACCTCTCCTCTATCACTCCACCCTCCTCCACGCTATTCCTAACTCCTCTATCACTCTACTCCCCTTCCCTGCACCCCCCTGCCTCTCGTCTCGCTCTCCTCCCCTCCACGCCCTCTCCTACCTCTTCCCTCTCATCTCTACTCCCCTCCACCACGTACTCCCCCCTACCTCTACCCTCTCAAGGTTTTATTGGAAATGTGACATCACCACAACTCAATGTTTTGATACTTTTTACGTGCTCAATGTTCATATTCGTACAATGTTGTTGCATCGTGCCGACGGCCCTCGCGTGTTGAATGAAAGACACTTGCTGGTGAGGCAGCGATATTAAGCCCGGGCTATGCCTATTAACCCACGGCTCGCAAACCGCTCCGTCTCCACGTGGATCTGTCCAGGCTACCTGCGGAGAACGGCCGAGCTGTGGGTGGAAGGGGTTAATTTCTACCTGGGCGTCGACCCTCGGCAAGGTGGAATGTGCTCACCTGTGCAGGTACAGGCGGGCAACGAGGGCCCCAACAGCTCGCCTCCCGCGTATCAGCCGTGACCTCCATAAGGCATCGTTCAATGGCGGTGGCGAACGGATGTTATCTCCCTCGCCTGGTATGCAGGAGGTCCTGTTACGGTGTTCATTCTCGGAGACAGCTGTTCAAGTCTTGTACACGCTTTATGCACGATTTATACACATATATTATGGCTTGTTTGTTTTACGAGAGCTATAGGATTGGCTGCATTTTTTTCTTTCATCGAGTCAACTGCATTGTCATAGCCTACAAAGGCCAGGCATAATTGTAACTGATGTTCAATGTACGGTCAAGGGTGTCTTTTTGCACGTCGTAAATCAGCAGCCCTGTGGGGGTAGCAGTTAGGGTTGGCGGATTACGGGATCTCCCCGTGGGCGTCTAGGAGGTGCTGTACCATGTTTTGGCAGTCCAGTACAATGCGGACTCCCAACTGTTCCATCTGTACGAGATAAAACTATAAACTATTGTTTTTTTAATTTTCCCAGGTAAGGCCCACTGAGCTATGTAGCTCTTTTTCAGAAGCGACCTGGCCACAAATGATAGCTCAACAGAGTGGCTTATCACGTGAAATGTATAGCAAGCAAATCCTGTAAACTCGTGTTTCTAAATGTGGTGGGGGGGGGGGGGGACCCTACACGGGGAGAGAAACACGCAAACTCCAAATATACAGCAGCAGGCGTCAGGGTCGAGATCGAACCCACGACCTCCTGCACACCATGCGAGGCAGGTAACATCTCCTAGCCACCGCGGCGAGGCAGACCGTTGCCTCCTCGCATGTGCGTGGGCTTTCTCCCACGTGTAAAGACACCCGTGAATATGGCCGGTAGCACCTTCAAATAATCTAGAGGACCGCAGAGCTTGGGCGATTGTCTGCGCCGGCTTATCGCCAGGCTGCTGCTGCTGCCTTGCTGCTCATCCGCGGTTCCTCCTCGCGCCCCTGAGTCCTTCTCTCCCTCTGTCTCTCTCATCGAGAGCGAGCGACTGCCGTGCGTCGCGCTACAAGTTGAAATCACCATTGTAAGTTACAATTGCAGAGGAGGGCATCCGTTGCAGGCAGGGAGCGATACATTCAGCTCACGTGCCGGAAGTCCGATGGATTGTTGCATCGCGAGACCGCTCGGGGGAGGTGGTGGGTCCTTCATCCAGCAGTGGATGACGATTTCTTCCTCCGGCTGTGTCACAGGTGCCCGGGCTGCGATGTCACCTGTGCTCCTGCCGTAGTTGCCAGTACGATCCGCTCATGGACAACGGCCTCTGTCTTGTTTGCCGCCACCCGATCCACATGCACACACCTGTCACGGACAGAGGTGATTCGCCGCACAATCAAGCGCTTCATGTATGAGTAGATGCACAATTCATAAACCGCCCGAGTGAGATGGCAGGAGAGATGTGTACAGGAGAGAGAGAGATGTAGTGACATGAGAGATACGGACTATAGATGGGAACGACCAAGTCAACCTTCGTGTTGTCTTATGCTCATTTGTAACTTAATTCAAACTGCCATTTGGATTATCCATATACCGTATACTGTATAGTTTCATTAATCCAGGGCCCCTTGAATTTTTTTTGGGGGGGGGGGGGTTGAAAAGCACTTTAATTTGCTTTTGCACATGCCTAGTACCACCAATGCCCCCCCTCACCCAGCCCACGTGAATTCTCAAGTGGCTTGCTGGGAAATTAGCAGCCATCAGTTCGGGGTGTCGTTAATTGACTCATTGGGTGGTATTCTCTGGCGTGCGATGGGCCCCGCGGAAGCGCTGATTTCAGTAGAAATGTTTCCTCGCACAGTTGCACCGCCCCGTGCCCGTGTCTCCTCTCACCCTGTATCCCCCCCCTCTTCCCACCGGCTCACTCCGGGCATCGCACAGCAACCAAGGCTGGGCCGACTTCGCGCCAACCAACAACTCCTCCTCCAACCCCCTCCCGCGGCAAGGTTTGGCATTCACAATTCCCCTATGATTGCCATCTGAGCCATTGATGGAAATTCCACATTCGAATGACGGAGGCGAGGACAACCACTGCTGACTCTGCCACAAAGCTGTGCTTTTTTTTTAAATCGACGCTGCAGGGAACGAGGGGTTGAGTCAACCTCCACTCCCCCCAACCAGAAGTTGAACTCTCAACCTTACGACTGAGAGCCGCTCGCTCGCTCGACTGCTGAGATACCTGACCGGATGTCAGTAGTCCTATTGCCCTCGTCACGTTGTTGAGCTGCGTGCTGCACATGGATTAACGCTGCCCAACTCAGGTTTAAAGGATTCGTGCATTCATGGCCCCTGGGGCTTCGTTGATGATGTTGTTGTTGTTATTGTCTCCGCTCTTGTTGTTGTTGGTGCTGGGCTGTGGTTGCTCCATCCTCGTCTGTGCCGCGGTGTTGCGCTCTCTCTCTCTCTCCCGTCTCTCCCGTATTTTTCCCTTGGTCTGACCCTCCTCCCGTCATCTCCCTGTATGTACGCTTGAACTTTCTTCGCACCGTATGTAGACAACCGTGCTAATCTATCCTCGAATGTAATTGTCACTTTTGCTGAAGTGTCTCGAGATGCGATTGCGATTTTTTTTTCATTTCAAAACGCGATTGAAATTCACTGCGGCGGTTTCGTCTCGCACAAAGCGAGGAACTATCGCCGAGCGGTGAATTGACGCCCGGTTTGCACTCCCAGGAGCTCCGGTCTCACGGGAGGGGAGGCGTCGTCAACTCCACGAGGAGGAGGGGGAAACTCCAAAAACGCGGAGCGGGAGCCCCTGTGCCTGCGGCCACCGGCATCTCGGACGTAAGTGGAAGGAAGCGGCGTCAGTGATTGTCCCACCGCTCCGGATTCGGGCAGGCGGTGAGCTTACATCTCGGGTGTTGTCATCGCAGGTGAATGCCTGCTGCAGTACAAGACAACCTATTGTATGTTTCATGCTGCCGTAACTTCATTGTAATTCGACAAAAAAGGTAATCTTCCCGAGCCCGACTTATGCCACAGGGAATGTATTGTTTAACATTGATTTATGTTTGTGAAATATTATTGATACTTATATCACGTGACAATTGTTTTTTTTGCCTCGTTTTCTATTTGCTTTATTGCATCACGTTATCTCATTTTGATTTGCTTTCACAATTCTGGTGGCCCAGGTCCCTTTTTGCACTTGAGACTATCCCTGGTCTCTTGAGTTCTCACTCCGGTGAAACAAACCAAACTCATCCACTGCTGGATGAGGGCCTCCCCGCACTGAGTTAGTCGCGGGGGGGGGGGGGGGGGTTGCGTGACCATACTTCACCACGCTGGTCGGTGGTAAAGACATCGAAGCGTGGTAGATGTGAGCCCAGGAGGCACAGCGGCACGCTCGCCGCACGCTGTAAAACACAAAGTGCGTCGTGACCTCCACCCAGGACGGCAACAACCTCTGCTGAGCCGCGGTGGGCTACGTACGTTGCGAAATAAGTTCAACGTGCAACAACAGTTGCTAGCCCGAGCCGTCGCCATCTCCCACATTCACGTGATGCGACAAGCCATATCTCTCGCCAGTGTCTCTCTACTTTGACTGCCGTTCCATCGTTCCTCTCGACCACCGGCCGCCCTGTGTATTTCAGGTGTAAACGGGTAAGGGAGCCCGAGAGGGTAACCCTATTAAGTACGTAAAGAAACAATCAAAATCTATATATATATTTTTTTTTATTTAACCAGGTAAGGCCCACTTGAGCTGTATAGCTCTTTTTCAGAAGAGACCCTGCTACAAATAGCTTAAGGGAGTGGCTTATAGTGTGGAAATGTATAGCAGCCAAATACTCGAAATGGATGTTTCTAAATGTGGAGGGAAAAACCGGAGGACGCGGATAAAAATCAATGCAACCACAGGGAGACAGACACGCAAACTCCAAATACACAGCAGGCATCAGGGTCGGGATCGAACCCACGACCTCCTGCACACCAGGCGAGGTAGTTAACATCTCCTAGTCACCGTGATGATGATGATGAGAGAGAGAAACACGCAAACTCCAAATATACAGCAGGCGTCAGGGTCGGAATCGAACCCACGACCTCCTGTATGCCAGGCGAGGCAGTTAACATCTCCTAGCCACCGTGATGATGATGATGATGATAGAGAAACACGCAAACTCCACTTATACAGCAGGCGTCAGGGTCGGGATCGAACCCACGACCTCCTGCATACCAGGCGAGGTAGTTAACATATCCTCGCCATCGTGATGATGATGAGAGAGAGAGAGAAACACGCAAACTCCAAATACACAGCAGGCGTCGTCAGGGTCGGGATCGAATCCACGACCTCCTGCATATCAGGCGAGGTAGTTAACATCTCCTAGCCATCGTGATGATGATGAGAGAGAGAGGGAAACACGCAAACTCCAAATACACAGCAGGCCTTGTCAGGGTCGGGATCGAACCCACGACCTCCTGCATACCAGGCGAGGGAGTTAACATCTCCTAGCTATCGTGATGATGATGAGAGTGAAACACGCAAACTCCAAATACATAGCAGGCGTCGTCAAGGTCGGGATCGAATCAACGACCTCCTGCATACCAGGCGAGGTAGTTAACATCTCCTAGCCATCGTGATGATGATGAGAGTGAAACACGCAAACTCCAAATACATAGCAGGCGTCGTCAGGGTCGGGATCGAATCAACGACCTCCTGCATACCAGGCGAGGTAGTTAACATCTCCTAGCCATCGTGATGATGATGAGAGAGAGAAACACGCAAACTCCAAATACACAGCAGGCGTCGTCAGGGTCGGGATCGAACCCACGACCTCCTGCATACCAGGCGAGGTAGTTAACATCTCCTAGCCACCGTGGCGCCCCAATACTGTACTGTACTTGCCGAGTTTAGCGACTTGGGCGAGTTCAAATCAGGTGCTCAATTCCCATTGGCGGTCTATCACGTGGAGAGCCGATGCGCGTTGAGCACACGATCTTATTGGAGGGTGGTGAAACAACTCAAATCCCATTGGCCGAGAGGTTAATTTGAAAAAGCCCGGGAAAAGTGAAATGTACACGAGGGGTTGGGTGGGAGGAGTGTGAGGAGAAAGGGAGGGGATTGGTGGAGAGACGGAGAAGGTTCCAGAAGTGGGGGGCGTTCGGGGCCTGAACGGAGTAATTCCCGGAAGTTGCTTCGTGCTGCGGGTGGTACGTGCTGAAGAGAAATAAAGAACGAGTCGTGAGACTTAGGGGCCGTCCATAAATGACGTCACGCACCTAGGGGCGGGGGTCAGACATTTGTGTGACGAGAGGGGGGGGGGGTTTGAGAAATGTTTTCTCCTACATCAGAGTGCAGCGGCACATTAAATGCGCACTACAATGACAATATTTTAAGGCGATATTTAAGGGGGGGGGGGTCTGACTTTTTGTGACGCCGTGTGACGAGGGGGGTCCAAAATCGTCCAAAATCGCGTGACGTCATTGATGTACGGCCACTTAGCCGCCTGGAACTTCTTTACAAACGCAATTTGTGTTTCTACTCCAGGAGACGAGGCCATTGGGTGCAGCTGAATTGGGAGACCCCGGTCGCAAGCGCGACGGGGACGACGGTGATGGTGCTGTTGGTGGCGGTGACCGTGTCTCCAATGCTCTTGCCGGCGCTGCAGTGACCTCGCTGTCTGGCCAGGTCATTCCTTGACACCCATGACAGCACAACCGACTGAAGCCAGGTCGATAAACTATGGGAAAAAAAAACTATTTACTTTATTTGACCAAGGAAGGCCCACTGAACAACATAAATATTTTTCAGAAGCGACCTGGCCACAAATGGACCTTTATTGCAGCTAAATATTCTCAACGCACGTTGATTCTAAATGTGGAGGGAAGAACCAGAGGACCCGGAGAAAAACCCACACCACCACAGGGCGAACATACAAACTCCAAATATACAGTAGGCGTCAGGGTCAGGATCGAACCCACGACCTCCTGTATACCAGTCGAGGTAGTTAACATTTCACCACCTCAGATCGATAAGCCAGGGGCTTGATATAAAACAATCAGTAATTTTCTCTACGTCGTCGCCGTGGGTGTGTAACATGTTGCAGCAGGGCCGGCTACAGCTCACCACTACGGAGGAGCGTGAATGTGGGTGGGGGGGGGCAAACGGACGTTTGGTGGTGTAGGGCCAACACCATCAGCCCCACTCGCACCGGCGCTGGTATGCAGGGTGGAAGAAGGCGGGTTACTGAGATTGGCATTGGAGTGGCACACCGCAGAGGTCGGTGACCAATGGGAAGAGATAAATGCATGTAGTGTGGTGGTGGTGGTCAGATTGTCAGGATTGCCCTTGAAGGATGTATCGCCAAAAGAAAGTGATGATTATGATGAGACTACATTTCGTCCATAAGCTGGTTTCCATAGGAACCCAGACTTTCTGGTCCAGTCTGCTCCCAGCCTGGCCCGGTCCCAGCCAGGCCTGGTCCTAGCCCATCCTGGTCCCACCCCGTCTTGGTTCCAGCCAGGCCTGATCCCAGCCCTTTCTGGTTCCAGCTCGGCCCGGTCCCAGCCCAAAGTCAGCACGGCTCCAAGTGGCCGTGGAAAGGTGCAGGAGCGATCGCTGTCATTGACAGATTGGTGATGGACGAGGCGGTGATGGCGGCGATGACGGTCCGGAGTCTGGAAGATCGCTGTCGGCGCGGCGAACACGGAGAGGCCATCGTCAGGGTGCGGTGGCAATGGCTGGTGACTCCTCGTCAGAAACGGACGCTGCGAGCATGGGCAGTGGGTGCAGAGAGACCCCTCCGGTAGCCTCCATGGTGAGAGGCCTTGCTCCCAGCGTTCCACACAAGCTGCACACCAGGAATGTGCAATTATAGAGCCATTTACTTGCTCCACCTTATAACCAGGAGTTGATTCAGCCAAACACTCACACACTCCTCCACTGAGATCCATTGATCGTGCCCTACCCCGCCGTAACCGTGCCCCAGGCTGCCACCCTGGGGTGACCACGTGGTATTTGGCTGCACAGCACCCAGGCTCCTGAAATTCCCTGCCTTTTGGGGGATCAGGAACTCACAGTCGATGGAGACGTCGAAGTCCCGGCTGAAGACCACACCACCCGTTCAACAAGGCATTCTCTCTCTCCAGTTCTCAATCTGGTCTCCTTCGGCTCTCTCCCCGGTTACTTCGCACTTTTTTTATCTTCCTCTTGTACATACGTACGTTCTTCTTTCGTACCCTACGTAGCCAACCGTGCAAATCGGAGCACCAAAATCCATTGTTTAAGGGCGCCCCATAAATCTGAGTTGCTCTCGAAAACGAAAGGGGCAGCTCACTGGCGCCGCTCACATCTACAATGAACGGTTGGCGCACCGCGCGCCCAGCGTGATGAACGTGAAGCACTGCGTGGGTGGCAACCCAAATCCGCGACCCGGCGCTCGTGGGCTCATCTTGGTGTGTGTCGCGCGTCTCTCCTATCAGACCGGCGGCGAGACGGGGAGGCAGGATGTGCGGCGTCCGAGACCCAGGCTGCCCCCGGTCACTGTCACGCGGCCCCCCCCAGTGAAGCCGCCCCCCACTGTGAGCGTGGCATCCAGGATGTGAGAACCGCACTTCCCCGCAGCTTCCCACCTCTACAGTAGCGGTCCGCACCGCAGGGACGGCTCGAGCGTCACTCTCAATCAATCAATCAATCGATTCTAATTTTCATTGGTACAGTATATTTTTTCAAGTAGTGGTACCCCAAATTTTCGCAGCACAGGCTGGTGCACTGCCAGTGCCGATCACTGTGCTACACCTTTCATCATGCTAAGTCCGCCAATCAAATGCTAATTTTTACGCTAATTCCTTTGTCAAGGCACCTTAATCCCTCTCACACAGCTTAAAGGTGCACTGCCGTGTGCTACACCTTTCATCATGCTAAGTCCGCCAATCAAATGCAAAATTTTTATGCTTATTCCTTTGTCAAGGCACCTTAATCCCTCTCACACAGCTTAAAGGTGCACTGCCGCGTGCTACACCTTTCATCATGCTAAGTCCGCCAATCAAATGCTAAATTTTTATGCTTATTCCTTTGTCAAGGCACCTTAATCCCTCTCACACAGCTTAAAGGTCGTAGTCTGAGCTTGGCTCTGTTTCACTCCAGCGCAGTCTTCGAGACAGTCTGGTCCCTTCACCTGATGAAGGCCGCTTGTGTTGTAGCCGAAACGTCGTGATTTTTGTTGTTTTATTTTTTACCTACGTGACTTTACCGAATAGATACCAAAGAGTATCAATCAATCGATGTTTATTTTACGTGCCAATATCGCCCTCCATAGAGTGAGCATCGGTGCACATTGCAACGGAACAGGAACGGTACAGGGGGCATAGAGCAACAGGAATGAAAAAAAATAAACTCGTCATACCCTCGGTGGCTAACACCGACTGAGCAAAGTAAATTGCAACCGTGTACAAAATAAAGTGCAACCGTGCACTACAAATAACATAAGAAAGGTAGGTGGTAAATGTTTTTTTTTATTTTACGGGAAGGCACGGACCACGGAACTGAGAGACACTCGGCGCATTTTTTCGGACGTCCGGTGGCGGGCAGGCAGGCAGGCAGCGGTGGGGGGGGGGGGGGGGGGGGTGTTCCAGATTTTTTTTTTAGGGCTGCGCTCGAGAAGGCTCCATGCCCCCACATGTTGGGACTGACTCTGGAGCGTGGCCCGCTTAGTGAGGCGTGCACGTGCGCCTGTCGTTACAGACGGGGGCTCACGGAGCGGTACAACCTGAAGCAGAGCCGCGAGATCGCAAGCAAGGTGTGGGCACCGCCACCGGCGGCTCGGGGCTCCGGGTCGAGGAGGCGACCAAACTCCTCCTCGGGTTTTTTTTTTCCAGTCCCGCGCGATACTGCGTGCAGGTGGATTCAGCGATGACCGGGACATGAATGAAAGGCAACATGATGATGGTTTTGATCCAGCTGTTGATAATGATGCTCAGTGCGCTGCTGCTGCTGCTTATGATGTTGATTGATGATTATTGATGATGACCTTTGTGGTTTTTCCCTGGATTTTCTCTGATGTCGGGCGCTCAAGAGTTTACTGTCGCCCCACGTGGTTCATGTTGTTGTTCGCCTCGGTCCGCTTGATCGTGTTTGTGCTCCGTCTCTGTGGAGATCTCCTCCCTTTTGTTTCGTTAAAAATGTGGTACGCAATTTTGACCGTTTTGAGGTACAATTTGCATGAATTAAGCGATGTTTTTTTTATTACCATCATTGCTATTATGATTACAATTCTGCTGCTGGTCAGATACGCGTTGGTCACCGGTTCACATGTCGCTCACCGCTGAGGTCTTATCCCTGGCCAGGAATTCGAACTTGGGGCGCCCTTAAACACTCCAATGCGCGTTTTTTGTCTGTTTGACCTGGCAGAGGAACGTGAGCCGAGAGAGAGCCGCGGAGGAAGCCGCCGTCTCCCTGGGGCAGAGAAGAGTCTCGGTTCAGTTCGGAGAGAGGGAGTTTGTCGGATACTTTCTCCCGCACGACACCCTGCAGGTCACACCGCACGACGCGGCGACGGCGTGTCCTCGCGTCATTAGCCCCGTCCCTGGCCCTGCTTGGCCCCAAGCCAGATTCAGTGTGCCCTGTAAGGTCAGCGTATCACAGTTTGGTTCGAGGAAAGGAACAGTAAATAGTCGGTGGAAAATCACCCATACTGCGAGGGCCCCAGGCTGCCACAGCTCGGATGTGGCGATGGAAAAAAAAGGGGTATTGGGTCACCACCTGTGCAGTGTTTCCAAGGATCGTCCTCTTTTGTTTATCGCATACACGATACACAAGTGCGTGAGATTCATGATGATTTACCCTTCATGCAAATCGTATGTAATAATGTTGAGGCCATGGGTTATCCTTGAAATAAATTAACACACACCTTAGCATTCATTTTCCAATAACGTGAACAACAACGTTCGTGTCGAGCTAGTGTGAAGACGCCCTTGCAGCGACGGAAGCGACGCAGTGAAACACAGCTTTGGCAGATAGAAAACATTCCCTCTCTCGTACACGATTAGTGCCGGTGAGATGCTCGCAGCGACCGGATAAATATCGTTTGCGGGCCGTTTCAAAGTGGGTGGTCATCATGATGCCGTGGGCCGTATCCCGGTCCATGTGGCCCGTGGTTTCCTCGACCCCTGGATTACTGGAATTAAGATTACTCCCCCTGGACTACAGTGATCCAAATACTCCCCGATTCCTCCCGTCGCTGGTGGCGCAGGCCGTGTACGAGTGGCTGGGAGTGGCGGTGGCGGCAGCCGGCACGGAGGAGCTGCCCCACCGCTTCTCGCTAGGGCACGCAGGGCGGTTCTTCCCGCTGCGGCCCAACACGCGCGACACGGCTCTCACGCACGTGCCGCTCCGCCTCAGCGTGCACGCGGACACGGTGCCGAGTGCACGCACGCACGCACGTACACACACAGATATACAGAGAGGCGCAAACACAGACATATAAAAGACAAAGATCCCCCGTACAGCCTTAACAGATTGGTGGGGCAAGTGCTATTATAGAACACCTATGAAGGCACGCACGGCACATGATGGGGTGGGTGGCCAACGCCACGCCCGGCCGCCTTTTTCTTCCGAGTGGAGATGTTTACACATTTCACAAGATATTTATTTGAGGCTGAGTGGACCTAGGGGAGGCCCAGAACTGGTTCATATAAATGCCACTAGTGTTAGGCCAGGGGCGACGATTGAACTCGCGTCGCCGGGTTCATAGCATCATCGCTCCCCACATACACACACACACACACAAATCTCCCTCCTGATGAATCGTTGGTGGCAAATGACAATGCCCTTTGGCTAACCAGCGAAGCCTCAACGATTCTCAAGACTCTTTTCCACGAGGGTCCTGCTACCATCGGGATGTGTTTAATCCCCTCGTGTTGTGTGCTACGTTATTAATCCCTCAGGACGGGAGCGTCTCTCCGGGCCTCAGCAGGGAAGCGCTCCTCCTGTCCCCACGTCAAGCACGCTTTGAGCTTCCTGTCGACCTCCGGGAACTGGAAGGTACGACCTCTCGACCTTTCGACCTCTGAGCTCTAAAGCCTGGGTCACGGCAACACCGCGGCGTCTATACACTCGTCTCGGCTCGTTCACGGCTTGGGTTCCGCAGTGGAAAAAACAAGCTGGCGCCCCGCGCGAGCCGTGCTGGGCTGGCCAGGGACACGGGCCCGGCAGCGGCTCAGCCGTGCGGTGGAAAACCTGACCGTTTGCCGGTGCTTGCGGGCGGGGCGACCGACCGTGTTTCAGGGATGTCGGCGCGCGCGTACGCCCGCCGGCGCTGCCGCTGTGCCCCGGAGTGGACGGAGCTGTTCGTCGCATCGTTCCGGAGCGCGGATCGGGACGGGGACGGCTTCCTCACGCTCCCGGTGAACCCTCCTGAACTAGTAACCTCGCCGCAGTGGTGGGGGGTGGGTACGAACAAAATGGTGAAGGCAAACGTCCGTGGATTTTCACTTCTATAATTGTGGTGATTCTAGATTTATTGTGGTGTTCGCCGAATCCAGCAATGATGATGAGGGCTCTATTCGTAGAGGAGTCACCGGCTCATCACCCACACCAGTTGAAAACACGGTCGGAATTTCCATCACCAAGAGATTAATGACGAGTTGCAGCAGATATCATAACGACACTGATTACTATCACCATGGCACCGATAAAGATAATGAAATTATGACTATAATCACGAAGACAATGACAACGGTAATGTTGTACTACATGGTAATGAGAATGTCAATGGCCATATTGGTGATGCAAATCATGATTATGGAGACATTGATCATTGCGATATTTCTGATGTTTATGGAGACAGTGTCTTTGATGGTGATGATGATGCCGATCACATTGAGGTGGATGATCCTGGCTCGTGGTACAGGAGGCGGAGGAGGCTGCACGCCTACTGTGCAGCCCCAGGTCTCTCCTTCTCGCTCACCTCGTCTCGCTGCTGGGACTGCGCGATGAGGACCAAAGCGTCGATCTGCCGCTCTTCATCGCCATGTGCGTCATCCTGGGCCGCCGTGGCCGGTGAGGATCCCGTGACCTCAAACCATGACACTAACCCTGAGCTTTTGACATTTGCCCGTGATCATACCCCTAAACTCGTAACCTTGACGCCTGCACCCAACCCTCAAACCCTGACATTAATCCGGTGACCAGAAACCCTGACTCTAACCCTCAAACTATGACCCCCAACACTAAACCAAATCATATTTAATATTTTAACCGGTCTAACCACAATTACTAGACTAATACTAACTCTAACCCTATTGTCTAAACCGAATACTAATCCTAATCCTGAACACTAACCTTAAAGTAGGCCAGAGAAATAGAAATTGAGATGAAATAGAAACACTATATCTCATTTAGCGTGACATCACGATTCCTCCACGCGACGTCAGCACTCGCCGGCCTTATCACGTCGCCCGGTAAAAATATATATTTGTAAATATCCTGGCCTACGTTGACCCCTAACCCCAACGCAACTTCGCGTCCAGCGGCGGCGTCCGTTCTGAAAACCCGGAGCGGTCGCCACCCGGAGGCGACGAACTCGGGCGGAGAGAACGCGGCTCGGAAGAGGAGCAGCTCGAGGACAAGGAGCGGCGGGCAGCTTCGGCAGGAGGGCAGCAGCGGGGAGGGCAGCAGCGGGGAAGACGGGGCCTGCCCCACGCAGGGCAGGGCTGTGACGGGGAGGAGGAGCAGGAACGGCTGTTGGAGAGCGCCGACTTTCACGGGCTCGAGAGGAAGCTGTCGGGGCTGCGTGTGCGCGAGGATCTGCGGCAACTGCTGCTCGAGCTGCAAGAGTCAGGGACAGGGTGACCCGCGCGTTCACTCGCCTGTCGTTACCATCGTTACCATCGTTACCATCGTTAGCATAATTACGCTCGCTCACATCGAGCGGAGAAGCCTTCGACCCTGTTGACCGCCATAAGCCAGTTTCTATCCGCTGCTGTCCGCTTATGCCAATGCCACTGTCAGTTGTCTTGAGTCGCCCGCGATTTGTGTGCGCGTATTGCGGGTACAGTGGAGTGTGCAAAAACAAAAGGTGGATCTCTGATTTTGTGAATATGTTGTGTCCTGGAGCCGCCCGATGCGAGTTGGAAGATTTGTCGACGGGCACAAAAATCCAACATTTTATTAGTTAATAAAACAAAACGTAAATCCAGTTAATTTAACTGACATTGCATCGCACAATTAGGAAATGTGTAATAGGATTAACTACACACACACACAAACAAAATCTTAGTGCAACTCTTTACAATTACAGTGCCTTCGCTGTACAGTCGTGGCAGGGCCCAAACACATTAAGGCGGTGGTTCGCGTCGTTGAACATACGCGGGTCGGCGGGACGACAGCGCAGTGGCCGAGTGCGTGGGCCTTGAACCTCCCCGCCTTCACCACGTGGCTCCAAGCCGGCGAATGACTGCACTTGATAGCAGGTGGCGCCGTGGGCTCAACTCGCAGGCGGGAAAGTCGCGAGTTCAAATCTACGCCGGCTCACCGTCATCGTCCCCTCTCGGGTTGTTGAAGTGAGCACCGCTTGGAGGGAAGAACTGAGTGACCTCCCGTCATAGGAACGAGGAGTTTCCACCACTGTTCGCTCTCCAGGTCGGATCACGCCCTCTCAAAAAAACACAGGCTTGTATTTTGAAAAAAAAAATGTTGCATTGCTCTTTCTTTCGTTTCGTTCTTGAGATATAAACAGAATGATGGGCGTACAGCTCAATAAATCGACTGTAAAAGAATGATGGCGATGATGACCATGATTACTGCACAGCTATCGAAATTACATACCTGTCAACCCCTTATCAGTGACTACCTTATTACAGGCCAATTCAGACTTTATTGGTCACCCCGTGCCCCCTTATAAATCTCAACATTCATCCTCCAAAGTCCCATCACAAGAGGGAGAAACACAAACAAATAGACAAAATAATGTTTTTGTTGCCCGTATTGAAACGGCTGTACGCCGTATGGACCTGAAAATTCAATTTCCCTGTACAAGAATACAGGTATGGAATTGCACTGTGATCGGAACCACAGCAAAATACGCAGAGCACTCGGACATCCACGCGCTGCCAACCCTCGGCCTTGTGGTGGATGCCAGTTTGCGCCAGGACAAAGTTGATTCAAGGTCAGGTGACGTCAAGTCAGGTCGTACGGACAATATCAGGGGTAGGGCAGAAGCGCCAGCTGACTGCTGCCTGGGGAGGGGGAAAACACAAGCTGTAGCTGATAGGTAACTCTCCCGGACATCTGTGAAAAATAACTTAATAGCTCATCGGATTCCTCCAGTCTAAACAAAGATTCTGATTCTGAACTCACTCCCTTGGTTTCGTGGCCAGTGGTGGCCTTCGAAACCTCGCCGCGACGTTGCCCCTCGGCCGCCCTCCTCTGCTCCTTCTGCTTCCTCTCGGCATCCGCTCCGTAGCGAACCGAGGTCAGGTCAGGTCGGGTCAGGGTCGGGTGAAGTGGGCTCCGGGTGCTCACTGCTCGGGCGGGTAGAGGCGCACGAGGTGCTGCGCCCTGGTCGGGTAGCCCGTGACGGGACAGCGGCCACGCTCGCGCACGTAGCCGTACGCGCACGGGTAGCACAGCACCACGCCTGACGTCGCCAGCGCCGTGTCGTTGGTGCGGCGCCGTCGGCACAGGGGACACACGCCGGGCGGCACGGCCGGCCCATCCCCCAGCTCCGCATCTGCCGGGGGGTTGCAGCGGCAGAGACGGCGAGCGGGTTAGAAGCGCCAAAGGGTGCCGTTGATGGCGGAAGGGCCTCGACCAGACGGAGCTCTGGAAACCCTCTCAACAAGGCATTTGGTCTACTCTTCCGCGCTGGCCCAGGCATGTTAGAAGAGGTGGGAGCACCCACGCTTTACCCCCACCATACTCAACATGACAATTGGCTAACTGTGGTGTAACCATTTATACTGTCGGATGGAAAGATAGGCGGGGGGATTCAAGAAAGTCGTTTCAATTTCCGCACCGGGAGATGGAACTGGTGACCAGTGTGATGGCCATCGTCGTGTGCGCGTGTTTAAAGGGGTAATTAACGATGTACCACAAAACCTTCCCAATAAATATATAATAACTTCTCAGAGCTGGAAATCAACCAATTTAACTGAGGTAAAAAAAAGTAAGTGCAGTCATTGGTGACCAGGCTGGAACCCTCATCGCTCTACACCAGAGCACCCAGTTTAATCACAGTTTGACGCCTTTGAACCCCGACACAAACCCAGGATCCTCGGTGGTCCTGGCTCAGGCGTCTCTATAACCCTCCCTGCGCCACGTGGCTCACTTGTCAATTTTTTTTTTTTTTAACGAAACGCGACGAAGGGAGGCACAGACGCTGCCCGCGTGCGCGCATCGACACACACCTGCGTGCAGGTGAATGGGCGGCGGTGGCGTCGGCAGGTCGGGCAGCAGGAGCGACGATGCGCCGCCGCCGCCGCCGCCGCCCAGGAGACTCGACCCCACGTCGCGGAGCGCGTAGAAACTCTCGAGGAACTGCAGGAAGAAGACGGCGACGGAGAATGCGGCCGAGATGTTGATGGCGGCGTGCGACGCCAGCGACCCCAGCACCCCGAGGACACCGCTGTGGTGACAGGAACAGAGATCCCCCGTGTCGCTTACGTGGGTACATTGGTTCACCGACGGTCCAGCGCTCACCGATTGCTTTCGTATAAACACACCCGTGCGATCAGTTGCACGCAACTTGGTTGTTGCACGCAACTTTGTTGTTGCATGTGACTGAACGGCTTGTGTGTGGACGCCTCTCTGCAACTGGAGAAGTATAAGCAGGCAGTGAAGTTGCGCGATTTGGTCGCGCAACTGATCGCCCTGATGTGGAACCCGCCGTTAATATCTCGCCATGGTGGCAAGATGTTAACTGCCTCGCCTGTTATACGGGAGGTCGCGGGTTTGATCTCAACTCTGACGCCTGTATATTTGGAGTTTGCATGTTCTCCCCGTGGTCGCGTGGATTTTTCTGCAGGTCCTCCGGTTTTTCCCTCATGGTTAGAAACATGCGTTTAGAATATTTGGCTGCTATAAAGTTCCACATGATAAGCCACTTCGTTGAGCTATCGTTTGGGGCCAGGTAACTACTGAAAAAAAGCTATATAGCTCAGTGGGCCTTACCTAGTAAAAGTAAAAGCTTAGATTTAGTTTAGTTTCCAAAGGCACTTTTAGTGATGAACACAATTGTCCACTGTTTAGTTTTAGTTTTTTATTAATTTAGTTTTTAGTAGTTAGCGTTGGGGGCACCGCACTCCTTCCCCTCCTCCTCCGACGCCGCCCGCCAGTCTGTGCTACCGGACCCGTGATGTCGCGGCAGCACCCGCGGTCCCTCCTCGGGGCCGGCGCCGTCGAGGGGCAAGCGGCAGACGAGACGCACGCCCGCGAAGCGAAGCAGCGGCGAGTGGTGGCGGCCGCGCCCCAGCGCGTAGCTCAGCTGGTGCCAGAGGCACACGCCCTCCCAGGTCATGTGCACGAACGGGTAGGTGGCCAGGAAGGCGCGGTACAGCCTGGGGGTGAGGGCACAGAAAAACAACACGGGCGAAGATCACCCGTGAAGCCTTAACTGAGCGTTGGGGCGAGTGCTATTTTTAGCGGGCACTTATGAAAAGCGGGCACGGCACACGACGAGGTTGTGATGTGGTTCACATCACAAATGCCCAGCCGTGTCTCCTCAGTGCTCGTGTTTACACACACTGCACCAGGTGTTCCTTTAAAGTCAACCAAACGAAGGTCAAGGACTGGTTCTGATGTTAGCCGTGACCAGGAATCGAAAACAGGTTGCCGAGTTTGTAGCACAGTGCACCAACCGTTGTGCTACCTCTCTCGATTCTTGCACTCGTAATACATTTCAGCGTCTAACATGCGTGTACGAATCAATGACCGACGATTCATGGAAATGATAAGCTGGGATGAACAACACCGCACGAACAATTAATATAAAATGTCAAACAATACAAAAGGCAAAGGTACAGTCCTGAAATTCCTGCTCACGCCACTGCTGGCCCATGGGCTTCTACGAGACTGAGCTTCAGAGCCCCCTTTCGAGGGTATTTTGGCCTCCTCTTCCGTGCTGATCAGACGTTTTGGAAGAGGTGGCAGTACCCACACTTTACCCCTCATCCTCCCACCCCCCACACACGACCTGCCAATTTACTGCTGTACTGCTGGGCGGACAGGGGCAAGTAGAGGGTGGGATTGAATAAACTCGTCCATTGTTTCAACTGCCACGCCAGGAAAATGTTTACTCCCAACTGACTTGACGCTGCGTGAGTCCGGCAGGTGAATTCCGCAGTCCATCTCCTCTCGGATCCTCGCCACCATCTGCTCCACCTTCCGCCGCAGGTACGGCGCTGCCACCAGCAGCGCCAGCGACAGGAAGAACTCGCGGCGCGGCAGGCGCGAGCCGGCCGGTGTTCCCGGGCGCTCGGGGACTCGCTTGAGGTCGTAGAAGTTCTCCGAGAAGGAGGCGGAGTGGCGCAGCAGGCTGTGGCGCTGCAGCAGGAAGTCCAGCAGCAGATAGAGCTCGTCAAAGCGGCGCCACGCTTGACCGAAGAGCGCCGGGCTGGACTCGGCAAGCACCTGCACGCGCTCGTGGTGGGTGTGTGGATGGATGGTTGGTTCATGAGTCGATGTCAAGGCACTGCTATTCTCTTCTAGCGAATGGCAATGTGGTATTATGGGGGCTCAGTGGCAATGTCGAGGTCTGCTGGCCATAACGAGAGGGCTTCAGGAGAGAGAGAGAGTTCGTGTGGTGTTGCTATCGCTCCTTTAAAGCAGCACGGACGACAGTGGTTTACAATATGGTTCACAGTTTGGGTGGCATGGCCACAATCGCACTCCTGCGGCTTGTGTCTTTTAGTTCCCGTCATGAAGCAGATGTGCGCATCGGCCTGGCTTTGATGATATGATGCGGTAGATGGTTACACCAGCACCTTCGGTAGATGGTTACACCAGCACCTTCGAGGAAGAGGAACGTCAAAGCCATGAGGAGGTGCGATAACGTTTGTGTTTCGAATTCGGTGTTGTATTCTGGACGTCCGCATTGCTCTGCTCTGTGAGATTCTAGGGTGGTGACAGCGCAATCCCAGAAGGGTTGCGATTTGAGTCGGTGGCAAGGTACAGATTGCAAACATTTTCCATGAACACTGGGAACTGGAGGTGCCGGTGGCTGGTTCACCGGTTATCATCTAATTACCCCAGTGTGGGGTACAGGCAGGTGTATGGATGTCCACGCTGCTCAGGTGTGGTATTGCAGTGTTGTATTGGGATGGTGTTGTATTGGGATGGTCATGAATAATGACGGGAGTGGAAGTCTTAGGGATGGAACTCGGCCGATGTGAATTGTTGCTGCAATTGAATCGTGAGCGATGGCGACGGCTTTGGGGTGGAGACCTTTGTCTAGCAGTGGCCAGAGCCGTCCATGTGGGTGGGGGGGGGGGAGGTGCGGGGCAAATAACACTGCGTGGACCCCCCCAGATGCCTTCAACCTAAACCGAAAGTAATCCATTTGACGCCGTGACGTCGACGCACGGGGCCCGGAGCGGTCTCCCCTTATTCGCCGTACCCTCGGGAAGGCTCTGATCGCGGCTGCCGATCATGATACCCAGGGCGAGTCTGACCTTGCACGCGTGCCCCAGCGCGGGCCTCACTGCCGACACGAGCCCGTCCTGGGCGAGGGCCTCGAACACGGAGGGGGCCCCGTCGAGGGCCGTGGCGGACGAGGCGAGGTGCGCGCCACGCTCAGCCATGAGGCCCTGGGTGGAGGCTGCGGGGAGAGGAGGGGTCGCAGTGTGTGTGTGTGTGTCAACCCCTTATCAGTGACTACCTTATTACAGACCAATTCAAAACTTATTGGTCACCCCGTGCCCCTTATAAATCTCAACGTTCATTCTACAAAGTCTCATCACAAGGAAGAAACACAAATAAAAAGACAATTTTTTTTGCCCATATTTAAATGGCTGCACGCCGTATGGACCTGAAAACTCAATTTCCACGTACAAGAATATGGGGCAAACCGTATGGGTTGATAGGTATGGTGTGTGGTGTGGGAGAACAGGCGGTGCATCTGCCAGTCGTCTCAGTCCATGAAGCCACGGCACCTTGCGCCTGTCCAGTGAAACTGCTCGCAGCGAGCCTTCGACACTTCCCGTGACGGCCTCCAAGTGCACCTAGCCTGGCACAAGCGCTGCGGTGACGTCACCGCCATTTAGTCACGAGTGGTGGCTGCTGTTGTGTGGATTAATTTGGACACACGCACACAGGAAGCGAGCGGTTGCCCTAGGGCTGAGTGAACAGAGTGCCGAATGGACAGATGCTGCAGGGGCGTCTGGAACTCACTAGACTGTAGTAAAGATTTGTACTTATTATACTAGGTAAGGCACACTGAGCTATATATCTCCTTTTTGGAAGCGATCTGGCCACAAATGATAGCTCAACGAAGTGGCAATTGTATATCAGCCACTTGAATATCAGCCAAATACTCTAAACGCGTGATGTTGATTATAAATGTGGAGGGAAAACCCGAAGGACAAGGAGAAAAATCCACGCGATCACGGGGAGAGAGAAAACACGCAAACTTCAAATATAGAGCAGGCGTCAGGGTCGCGATGGAACCCACGACCTCCCGCACACCAGGGGCGAGGGAGTTAACATCTCGCCACCGCGTGACACCCAAGTGGAGGAGGACCTGAGGTTTAGTTGACTGATGCGGCAGAGGAGCTCAGTGGACCGATTCTGGAAGGACCGGCGGCTGGGGCGGTTTGTGTCGAGGTAGGCACGGGGAGATTTGTGACCAAGTGAAGGTCGGCTCGGAACTGGATGGAGAGATGCGGTGCAGGAGAAGCCGCAGCAAGTGACCTGGCGTGGTGCGGGAGAGACTTGCAACTGACTGGGGGAATTGAATGGTACAGGAAGGGGGCCGTCAATAAATGACGTCACGCACCTAGGGTGGGGGGGGGGGTCAGACATTTGTGACGATGTGTGACGAGGGGGGGGGGGTGAGAAATCTGACGTCACATCAAAATGCGCAACTTTCAATAAATATAAGCACGTTCTACTTAATTAGACTTTTTAATAAATGTTTTCGCCTACAACAGCAGAGTGCAGCGCCACATTAAATACGCACTACAATGACAATAGTTTAAAGCGATTTGAAGCATGTTTTATTTATTTGGGGGGGGGGCAGAGCTTTGTGACGTCATTTTTGAGGGAGGGGGGGTCTGACTTTTTGTGACGCCGTGTGACGAGGGGTGGGGGGGGGAGGTCAAAAATCGCGTGACGTCATTTATGGACGTTCCCAAGGACGTGCAGCTGAGTGGACTCGCTTTCAACCACCCCGCCTGAGCTTCAGCTGCACCTAGCCTAGGCAAAAGCACCCTCATCTGCGAACAGGCCTCTGCGGCTGTTAAGCGTTCACTCTAGAAACTCTCCGTCCACGCGAGGCCTGTTACATGCGCGCACACACGCACACACGGCGTAACACAGCCTGCACGCGGTCTAGAATTCCGCGCGATGCGACCGGAACCCGCACCCCGAAGCGGGGCACTCGAACCCTCACGCTCACCTCCGGCGCCTCTCGTTCAACCCGGGGACGACTCAACCGTGGTGTTTGTTGTTGTTATTGTTGTTGTTATTGTTGTTGTTATTATTCCCTATAGCCCGCACGTGCGGCGCGACGCTGCTCGGCTCTCCCTTCCGCGGCGGCTCTCGCAGCGACTTCGATGAAAGGCGCACGCACGGACACACGCACGCGCGTGCGCGTGTCCGTGCGTGAGGCCGGCGCCCCGCGCTCCCATTGGCCGGAGGGCGGTGCACGCGCACGCGCTGATGCCGACTGGGAGATGCGGAGGAGGGGCGGCGATGAGCGAGCGGGAGGGCGGGCGGGAGGGAGGGCGGGAGGGCGCGCCCCTCTTCCCCCACCCCCCACACCACCACCACCAAGCACGCCGGGTTAAAGGGGACGCGCACACTCTTCCCTTCGTGCCACCCGGGCAGCGGGGGGGGGGGGGTGCAGCCAGGGGGGGGGTAGCCAAGGGGGGGGGTGCAGCCGGGGGGGGTGCAGCCGGGGGGGGGGCAGCCGGGGGGGGCAGCCGGGGGGGGCAGCCGGGGGGGGGCAGCCGGGGGGGGCAGCCGGGGGGGGGCAGCCAAGGGGGGGGCAGCCGGGTGGGGGGGGGCAGTCTCCTTTTCGTCTGCTGCTGCTTTCCTACGGCCTTCCTACTGCCCATTCGATAACCGCGTCAGGAGTTAGCGGAGCGCGTCGCCGTGATGTGTCTCCTTCCATATTTGTGGATGCGGCACGCACACCACTGGATAGTTCTGAAGTTTCGATCATTTGTGCATCAGGTATTTTGCTTGCATCTGCCGTGGTTTGTAAGCTGGACCATGAGCTTCGCGGAAGCTCAAACCCAAGGCTCTTCTGTGTTGGGCCTTTCACAAGGGGGCAGTGCAGCCACATGAGAAGAAGCCGTACAGCAAGAATGTGTGGACTCTTTGGTTCTATTCGGTAAAGTCACGTAGGTAAAAAAATAAAACAACAAAAATCACGACGTTTCGGCCACAACACAAGTGGCCTTCATCAGGTGAAGGGACCAGACTGTCTCGAGGACAGCGCTGGAGTGAACACAGCCAAGCTCAGACCGCGACCTTTAAGCTTGTGTCAGAGGAATTAAGGTGCCTTGACAAATGAATTAGCATAAAAATTAGCATTTAATTGGCGGACTTAGCATGGTGAACGGTGTAGAGGGGGTGAACATGCGCAGACCGGCGAGGGGGGGGGGAGGTTTAGTTTACATATTGATGGTGTGAAAATGGAATTTAAGCAGCTGCGAAAGTTTGGAATACCACTACTTGATTTTTTTACCTACGTGACTTTACCGAATAGAACCAAAGAGTATGGATCCTTGCAGTCACGAAAGCTTCAAATCTAGAATGTGTGGACTCCCAATTGTGCCATCTGTATGGGATAGACTGATAGAGAGTTGCCTCCTCGTGCGCTGCAGGGGTTGTCTCCTTGTGCTCCGTTTTCCTCCCGCATGTAAACACTCATTAATTGAACGATAACACCTTAATAGGTCGGCTACGTACGGTGCGAAAGTTCAGTTCATTTATTTCGAGTTCATTTATTAGGAATTGCCCTGTGAGCCATGCGGCTCTTGAATCGGGTGCAACCGCAACAAACAAAAAGATGAACAAGGAACATCTTAAAGTGACTACGCGCAAACAGTAGAATCCAGGAAAGAACAGCAAAGTCTTCCATAAAAAGCACCGTATATCAACGTTGTGTGCAAAAAATCCCAGTGGGATGCAAGTCAAACAATAACACCCATACGACAATTTAGATTAAAGTTATCAGTCTAACTCTGTACTACAACAAACAAATACAGCTAAACCAAAACGTTTTCGAAATCACCAAAATAAAGCTATGAAAACAATGTAACAGTGATCATAGGAACTGAAATTCAAATTTAACAATAAACGATATACATAACACGTGCACAGTGCATACATATAGAGGACTGCAGAGCTTGGGGAGGGAGGTGGCGGGATTTGGCACCAGCTCACCGCCTGGCTGCAAACCTCCCCCACTCGCCTGTGCTTTCTTCCTCGCGATTTCCAGTCGTTCTCCCTCTCTCTCGTGTGTGAGTGTGAGCGTTACAATTGCTTTGCTCTCTTTATCATTACATATACCCCCCCCCCCCCCAGCGCTCGCCCGTCGTTACTTCACAATCACAGAAGTCGCATCAATCGATTGATTCATGGATGAATATTTAAGGTAGAAACAGGAATTCACAACTCTGGCTGTTTGCCTGATGATGCTAGTTGTAATTACTGGCGAAAGGTCACGGTATTCGAATTGTAAAATGTTGTGGGTTTACTCTCCAACACACCGATGTGCTGTACTCGCAAATAATTGACGTTTTGTTAAAAAAACAAACCTTACTAAATGGCTATGTCGAACAGTAACCCCTGGAAACTAACTTGACTTATGATGAGTAACCCCCTGCAACCTAACTCGACTTACGAACACTAACCCCCTGGATCCGAACTAGACTTACGAACATTAACCCCCTGTAACCTAACTCGACTTACGAACGGTAACCCCCTGGAACCTAACTCTACTTACGAACACTAACCCCCCCCCCGTAACCTAACTCGACTTACGAACGGTAACCCCCTGTAACCTAACTCGACTTACGAACGGTAACTTCCTGGAACCTAACTTGACTTATGAAGTGTAACCCCTTGGAACCTAACTCGACTTACGAACACTAACCCCCTGTAACCTAACTCGACTTACGAACACTAACCCCCTGTATCCGAACTCGACTTACGAACACTAACCCCCTCTAACCGAACTCGACTTACGAACAGTAACCCTCCTGTAACCTAACTCGACTTACGAACGGTAACCCCCCCCCCCCCGTAACCTAACTCGACTTACGAACACTAACCCCTTGTAACCTAACTCGACTTACGAACAGTAACCCTCCTGTAACCTAACTCGACTTACGAACGGTAACCCCCCCGTAACCTAACTCGACTTATGAACACTAACCCCCTGTAACCTAACTCGACTTACGAACAGTAACCCCCTGTAACCTAACTCGACTTACGAACAGTAACCCTCCTGTAACCTAACTCAACTTACGAACGGTAACCTCCCCCCGTAACCTAACTCGACTTACGAACATTAACCCCCTGTAACCTAACTCGACTTACGAACACTAACCCCCTGTATCCGAACTCGACTTACGAACGGCAACCCCCCCTGGAACCGACCCCCTCTAAAAAATAAATATATAAAGGTGGGCGTACGTCACGTCCGGTCGGCTCGACACCCCCGGCAGCCATCTTCGTTTGGGGCGTTGATTCATCCCCGGCCACTTGCGAGGTCCCCAGTCGCTCACGGCTCTTCGTCGTCTTCTCAGACCAGCGGCGGGTATCTTGATCTCACCACCCCCACCCCGACCAGCCCTGCTCCCTCACCTTGCATCAGTCTTTTTTTGCTTTGATTTTGCGTCATTTCTTTATGAGGTGTGGGTTGTTCGTGAAGCGTAAGTTGTTCGGGTGACCGGTGCCGTTGTTGGTCGCGGCCGCTGCCCGGCCCCGTACGCCTATTCCCGTAGGGCGTCCAGGCGAGGCCGAGGCTTTTGAACGAAACGCTAGGCCCCTGCTGCCAAGTCTCGTATTTTAAAGCCGAGCGTGTATTTTGAATGGCGAGCGCGCGTCTCACGAGAGTAATTGTCGCCGATGACACCCCTCGTCGCGCAAGGGTTGCCGACGTGTTGTCATGTGTTGAATGATTAAGATAGTGTTCGATTTGCTGCGGTCTGTCACGTCGGCTGTCAAGTGTCCTTAGCAAATGCTGCGTCGCGTCTTTCCAAATATTGTCCACTTTGTATGTAACCCCGTGTTTGGTGCAGAAACAATCCGATATAATTGAGTTGTGTAATTTGTAAATAATTGCAAACGTAATTTGAGTTGACATTGCACATATAATAGCAATTATACGGCCAGGTGGCTCGGTATAAACTAGTACCAATTTGTGAAGTCGGCTGTGGATATCCCATGAAAGACTCGGCCCAGCCATAGGAATGCGGAATTGTCCATTACTGGCTGTAAACAGAAGATGAATACCACATCATTTCCCATACTGAGTAGAACGTAGGTTTGATTACACAATTTTTTTAATTGATCCCATGTCTGCTAGAGTAGACATTTGTAGATAAACTAACGTGGGGAACATATGCACATAGATTGCCGTGTGCGATTGGACACGGTTATACATTACACAAGGGACTTACCTCTGTGGACTTTTTATAACCCGCGTTTAACTCGTGGTAATTCTTCCAAGAAGAGTCTGCTTCATTCGTAGAGTGATTTTAGCCCGTGATCGGTCTGGAATGCGAGCCATCTTTGTCAAATTTCGAATTTGAAGCAGGCTTGAGTCTGGAATTGGTGACCACCATGCACATCATAGCCCGCTGCAAGGCTATGTCGTGGGCAGCAGGATGTTTCCAATCTTCTCAAACGCACAATGACCAGCGTGGTGAAGTATGATCGCATAATAGTACTCGCGAATCGCACAGCGTTGTTAAGCCCTCATCCAGCATTGGATTTACAAAGTTCTGTACAGTACTAGTACGTTTTTGGTTGTGGTTTAGGACATCTGAAACATTCATAAAGCAACCAGCTGGTGGGAGAAGGCAACCCCATAATATTTCCATGAGCCGTTGTCTTGTCAACTGGTGGATTGTCTTCCCCATGCCGATGCCATCCCACTCTGTTCTGGTATGCCACGTTGTATCTCCTGCACGTGAGCATTTCCGCACTGGTTATTCTCTCGGGCATTTACTCTGCTTTGGTTGCCATTCCATCCAGAGTCTTGTCCATCGGCCATCATTGCTTCCAGCAATGGGGGCAGCTCAAGCCCACTTATCTCAACATTTATTCAGATCTCTATTTTTTTGGGTTCTTCCGTGATCAGTGTTTCTATTTCTACGTCTCATTGTAGTAATTCTGAGCGCAGTTTTCCATGCTATATTTTCAATGTTTGTTCTGTTGTGTTTGTCATTGTTCATGTTTCTGCCCATATGTCATAGATGCCAATATGCATTGAATGAAAACTGTCATCTTCAGCCACATTGGTGCTTTTCATTATCTGACTCATTATCTCATAGTAAGGCTTCTTTTCCAATAATAATCTGCGTTTTGGCATAGCATTGCTCTTTTGACAAAACGTACTTGTATTAAATGTCACCGGGATCTACATTGACTGCAGTTGATTTTATAAATCGGTTGCTAACGTTCCTGCCAGAAAACATTGAGAGGTGGGTGTTTTCTAAACATATTTTCGAAGTTTAACTGCAGGGCAGACATTCGTTGAAGTATTTTATTTAAAACTGGCTGAGATCCCATTAAGACAATAGGTCACCTTTCAAGAGACACATGGGTGGATCAGGGCCTCCTCGTGCCATTTGGGTTTTGGGGGTTATTTGACCATATTTCACCACACTGGTCAGTGCGTATTTGTGAAGGCAGGGGTATTAGATGTTAGGGAGTAGTATGGTATGAGAAATATATTTTTCTTTACTGCCCCTTGCTGTAAATCTAGCCCCGCAACAGCCAATGATACCAGTTTATCTTGGTGATTGCCAATCAAAGTACTATCCAGGTTCAACACTGCTTAGCTTTCTGTGTCTCTTGATTGCGTATTTATCCAGGTTATTTTATTCGGTGGTATTGGTGAAATATAAAAAAAATAGATCTTTAAATTGCGGTATTGCAAGCGTTAAGCAGGATTTTCAGACGGACAAAAAACTCACGGGTACATGTATGTATCATGCAATTATAAATACAAAATAGTAATTGAGAGTTGCTTACTATCAGTGATTTTTGTTTTGCCAGAAAAGGATTGTCATCGTCTCTGTGTGTGTCTCCTTATCAGTCTTCGTGCAGATTTAAAAATGACAGACTCCAAGTACTTCACGACCACCAAAAAAGGTATGTGAGTGATAAGTCTCTTTTTCCTACTGGGTATTACATACTGTTGTTTTTTGTCTAAGGAAATGCAGAGTATTGCTCAAAGAGATTGATGTAAGCAGTGCACTAATGAACACCATACATGACCTAAAATTAAGTAAATGTACAGGAATTTATTTGGCAACATGATTATTAAATTACCGCTTTGTTTACCATCCTATGGGATGTCTGGTGCATTGTTTTCCAGCAGTATTTGTTTGCGCAGGCAAACGCCAGAGTGATTTCGGCTCTCTGAATCTGATCAGCAGAATGTGGCTTTCTAAACACCGTTAGCAAACTTGGTGTTATAGGCAATAACATTCCATGAACACTGTAAGGTTTATTCAGTGTAGTACAGCACTCGGTGTACAAAGTGTGTTGTGCATGGAGAGACCTGGATCAGGGCCAACCTGGTGCTCTGGAGAGCGGGCGGTATGACTGGCTGTTATCTGAAGCTGTGACTCATGTTTTAGCAGTTATTTCAATCACGGCCTGCTTATCAGTTACATGAATCTGATGCAAGTTATCATTTGTGAAATTTGTGACTTCCTTTTCAATAAATATAATCCTGGTCATGGGCACAGCATCACACTTTTGACAAATTATTTGTGACTTTGGAATGTCACAAACTTTGACAAATTATTTGTATCTGTGGAATGTCACAAAGTGCCACTTCTGTGTGTCCTAAGTGCTCGACTTAAGCCACGACATTTTTACTATTTATGCCCATGGCCCTGGTGCCTCTTGTTTCTCACGAACATTATTTTCATCACTGGGCGGCGGCACAACTCGCACCAGTTTTTTCAACCCATCTCGAAGGATATCATCTGTCAAGCCACTGGATGTTGTGATGGCTGCATGGCGCCCACCAGTTCTTGAGGCGTGTTCCTTTTTTGCCGCGTGACCCAAAACAACAGGAAGGTGGCCACATGACGGGGTCATGATTATTGCAAAGCATGTGTGCACTCAAGAGTGCTTTTAGAAAATATACAGCACATTAGTCGCTTCTCTTGTACTGCCGAATGTGCTTAATTTAACAAGCATTTTGGTAAATTAGTACCGGTCCCTCTCACCCATTTGAAAAAAATATTTGAATGCAAGTACTCTTATGTTATTTACTTAACACAATTAACAGGCCAACTTGAGCAAGAGCACTTTAATGTCATTAAATAAAGAGCATATAATGTAAGAGTTTTTGGCCAAAAAACGTTTGATTGTGAATTCTTTAAAATAAATATTAACACGTCGATCATAATGTGTTTTGAGATGTTACAATTTGGCCCCTCTGCAATTCAGTTGTGCAGAATCGGGTTCATGATTGTATTTAAGTGTTATATATATTCGTAGGGCATGTAGATTTATAGTTTCAAAAAGTCATGAACCTCACATAGTTGGAAAATGATTGATTTAACATGTACCATTTGGTGTACGTGTCGCGATGGTAAGATCTTATTTGTTATCTTATTTGTTTAATTGTTTCATGCGCTCTATGTATTGTGCGCTTGGATGCACTTACTGTATTTCTATATTGTTAGTCTAAATAGTGCCAGTATCTCACGATGTTGTATACGGTAAGCATGTAAAACTAAACGGTACATAAAGATAAAACTAACAAGCAATGTAATGAAAGACAAAAACACACAAAACACGAGTCAGGCAGATGTGGCTGTGGCCCGACGCTCTGCGCAAGCGGGCATACTGAGCTCTTTGCTCCTTGCAGGTGAGATCTTTGAGCTGAAGGCTGACCTCAACAGCGACAAGAAGGAGAAAAAGAAGGAGGCTGTGAAGAAGGTGATTGCCTCCATGACGGTGGGCAAGGACGTCAGGTGAGGGCATGCTTACCGAAGTTCACTCTCGGAGCTTGTCGCATCATTCTTATTTCACCCGTTGGGTAAATGCCGAAGTACGATATTTCTGGACAAACTTGACGCTCGGTGTAAATGGAGGGAAAAAGGACACACTGACATCACCGATTGCGTGGCCGAATTGTCCGGTGCAAAAATGCAACGTTCAGCAGTGGGCACTGCATCCTGTTGAGTGTAAATAAACAGTGTAGGGCATGTGCAGTCCATTGAGCGTGACAGTCATGGCGACCGCAAATTATCGACAGTGAAGACAGAAGTTTTGGTTTGCGAGAATGCGTTTCTTTATATTATTTCTACTATGCTTTCTGTGCCATCTCTCATCATATGCCTTTGTGGTGGTTTTTACAATGGTAAACACCGCCACGAAGGCCTATGCCCCAATCACTTGGAATGCATCCGAACTGAATCAGATTTTAAGAGTTAAGCACCCTTTTAGCCTGGATAATGCTTGGATGGGTGACCACTGTGCATGCCAGATTGTCATAGGCTGCCACGGGACTGTTACATTTTAGGTCGCAGGGAACAATGCAGCATAAATATATTGTTGTTACTGTGCGTCTTTGCTCCCTACATTCGCCATCCCACACTGGCCAGCGGAGTGAAGTATGGTCAAGTAACCTCCATGACCCGTATGATATGGAGGCCCTCATCCAGCAGTAGACTGACAACAGCCTTGTACATGGACCTGCTGATTACACAAAAGGACTTAAGTTTTTACATATTTCTCATAAAACCATCCATGCGTATGGTCCATGTTGCGTAAACTTTTTATGTGAACTTGTTTTGTTTGTAGCGCAGCCACATCTCCTCGGTGATAAAGCACCACCAACATACATTGGACGCGTGCGGTTTCAAAGCTTTCCAACTAAGCTTGATCAAGTTTTTGCATTGGCTCTGTCCGGCCATCGATTAATCTGTCTACAAAGGGGGGTAGGGGGGGGGGCACTGTAACTCATGCAGACATCGCAATATGAACACAATACGCAATTTTAGCACAGAGTTGCATTACTATTAGGGACTTGCCCGATTTGAAACTGGCCAAATTGATCAAAGCTTTGTCCAAAACCCAGTAGACACAAACCAACACAAGGAGGACCATTTGCCAACAAATTTGCCGTCACATACCCCATCGGCTTCATTAAGTACTTATGAAGACTGACGCGTGTTGGAAAGTATTACTTCATCCGTGCGTATGCATGATTTTTGTTGCCCCAAACTCAATCAGTTACAAGCTGTAAGCACTTCACGCGTGCGTGCGTGCGTGTCTGTGTACATACAGTGCGTTGTTCCCGGACGTGGTGAATTGCATGCAGACGGATAACCTGGAGCTGAAGAAACTTGTTTACCTGTACCTAATGAACTATGCGAAAAACCAGCCTGACATGGCCATTATGGCCGTCAACACCTTCGTCAAGGTGAGATCCACCCCCGGCAGCGAAGGTCGTGTTAAAAACGACGTTACTTTCGATGCGAGTGTCTTTGTGTGTTAAACATGGGGAATTGTAGCGGAGTGGTTTGCGCACTGCACCACAAACCCGGCGACCCGAGTTGGATTCCTGCTCGCGGCCAACATCAGTGACGGTTGTCTGAACCGGTCCTGTGCCCCCACTAACCAACTCGCCCTTAAATCGGTACCTAATGTGGTCTGTAAACATAATCACTGGGGCGACAGACGGTCAGGCGAGATATGCTGGCCATATCTCAACCCCATCACGCGTCTTACCGGCCTTAATAGGTGCTCGCCCTCAGCACTTGGAGTCTGTGTTGGCTGCACGGCCGATCTTTGTTAAATGGAGCCTAGGCGGCAGTTTTGGTCAACATGTGGCATGTAGCGAGCGTGCCTGGAATGTAATGTGAAACAGCTGTGTCCAGTGTGCATTGATCAATTTATTTAAAGCCGGTGAGAACGTGTTTTATATTTAAAATATTATTTTTTTCAAGAAAAACCTGTTTAAAAAAAAATATCGTAAATAAAATTGTTCTCATGCGTGTGCAAACAGTGCGATATATACATATATATGAACATTATGGCAACAAGCCGTGCGAGAATCGCGAACGGTAGAAGCGTCGGCCAACATGCCGAAAGTCTCGCGGTGCAACCCGAAGTCGCTTCGGTGACCTTTGACCTTGCTCGCTAATCCTTCCGCCATGTTCGTCCCGTCCAGGACTGCGAAGACCCGAACCCGCTGATCCGCGCGCTGGCCGTGCGCACCATGGGCTGCATCCGCGTCGACAAGATCACCGAGTACCTGTGCGAGCCGCTGCGTAAGTGCCTCAAGGACGAGGACCCGTACGTGCGCAAGACGGCCGCCGTGTGCGTGGCCAAGCTCCACGACATCAACGCGCAGCTCGTGGAGGATCAGGGCTTCCTGGACACACTCAAAGATCTCATCTCCGACTCCAACCCCATGGTATGAACGATGTGGAGGGAAGCCCCAAGTGTTGCATGTGGTTTTATTGGCTCCCTAACAGCATTTGCCCCAACAGGCTGTACCGGGGATCTTGGTCTTTGCTTTGTTGTTGTGGGTTTTTTTCCCCCAAATTTTGATCCTAAGCACTGGTCCAAAAGTCCAAAGTGTAATCAATTTTGCTGCACTGCCCTCTGCCGACAATGTATTCCCACAGCAACCTACATCATCCTGATTTTTTTTTAATAAAAGGACATTATTATTACTGACTCGCATCTTGGTGGTCAAAACTTGTGATTTCCCGGTGTAAGTGTGTGTTCCTTTTTAATATAGTACCTTGATGATGACATTCAGAGAATTCATAACGGGACCAGCGTTCGCTTGGCATAAATAAATGGTGCTGAAAAATATGAATTCCGTTTGCCCAGTGTTATGGCCTTCATTGATATTTGTTTTTATAGTCAAAAAGTCAAAAGTAATTTTCATGCTCAAATAAGCATCGAGGCAGTTGCTCGCTCATCTCTCCCATTCACAGCTCCAAACCAGTGGTGGAAATTCCTCATTCCTAATGGTGGGGATAGGGTCTATCTATAGGACAACCACTGTTTCAACTTCCCCATGAAGTGGTACTTATTGTATCGACCTCTGAGGGATGATGGGCCGAGTCAACCACCTAACCTGGAATTGAACTCGCAAACTTCCGATCGCGAGCCGCTCACTCTACTCCTGTGCCATCAGGCCGGTATTTGTTTTTGTACGTACAGTACCTAAATCGTTATTTTATTATCTGTCAAATTAATTGCAATGAACCACACGTTTCGTCTGGGGAGGTAAGTGAAGCTTTGTGTCAATTTGATTAGTCATCACAGCGCATTGTGAGATAATATTAAGGGGGAACCTTTTTAATGCAACTATGCAAAAGAATATTGAAAATTTGAGAATAGGTGTTTAACGCAGTCATTATCATATTCACAGCTTTTTTGCGCGAGTTATTTTTCTCTTAATATGCCAAAAATAATGTTATTCCAATGAGGATTTGTATTTTTTTTTAGTGAAGGATTTGCATGTATTTAATTAAGGATTTGCATTAATGAATTAGCACTTAAAAGCAAACGTGCCTCCAAAGCGCTTTACAAAATCCACATAAATGATAATGACGATGCCAAGAGGATGTTGTGGGGGAAAGGAGAGATGATGCGCAATAAAAGAGAAATGGAGGTAGAGAAAGCAAGGGGGGGAGGGTAGAGAGGAGACAAGAACCTCGTGAGCACAGCCCCCTTTCGAGTTTTCATTCCGCTTCAAACAAACATTTTCTTTCATCCATTCACATGTGGCCATGGGCTTTTGAAGTGCCGATTCTGTTGTTTTGCACAAAGCGTTAAAGCAACACTACAGTGAACAGTTGGCAGTCACGATTAATTGCCCTTAATATGTGGAATAATATAAAGCTGGTTCAATACGACCTATTTTATTAACCTGTGTTCATGTAGAACAGGGTTAAAAAAAAACCCAGTGTTGTTTCCTCTGTTCACGTGAGCATTGAGGCGGTGCTCATCTCCCGTTCGCAACCCTGAGTCGTTGGTGGACAATTCCACTTTGCTACGGTGCTGTAGGAATGTGGAATCGAACAACTGCTGTTGTTTTCCGCACAAAGTGTTATTAATCTTATCAACCCTAGAGGGATGATGGTCCGATTCAACTGCCCCCCCCCCCCAACCAGATTTGAACTAGTGACCCTCCGATTGCAAGCTGTTCTCTCGAACAGGGTAGCAGTTTATTTGTTATAAAGACATTTAGGTAAAAACGGTTGTACCAAAACGATGTTTGTGAGCTCATGTAAAGACTGTTACTTTTTCAATGATGAGAGCTAAGCTTGTAGGTATTTGCCTGCCGGGAAGTTCAAACAAATTTCTCGCACCAACCTCTACCGCCACCTCCCCCCTCTCTAATCCACCTCCCACCCACCCGGCTAGGTGGTCGCGAATGCCGTGGCAGCACTGTCGGAGATCAGTGAGTCGCACCCCAACAGCCAGCTCCTGGATCTGAACCCGCAGACTATCAACAAACTGATGACGGCACTCAACGAGTGCACCGAGTGGGGACAGATATTCATCCTTGACTCGCTCGCCAACTACATGCCCAAGGATGAGCGCGAGGCGCAAAGGTGATGACACGAGGGTTGGCACTCCCCCACCCCCTCCCTTTGTGGTTTTGCCCAACTCAAACTCGTGGGTTTGGCCAAGCCAAAAAAATTCAGGTTGGTTGGTGGTGAAGCCGAATGGTCGCCCCTGTGGATTTGGAGCGCTGGGATGCTGTACTGCAGTTCGCAGTGGTACAGCTTTCGAGAGCGTGCACCTGCACTGGGTCCCGTGGGTCCGAAAGACCTGGGTCCTGATATATTTAGATAGGGAGGGAGGTACACTGGGCAGGTGGGAACCCTATTAATTCCTTGCATCAGGGCCCATGCCACCCGTGCTCGGCCACTGACGTATCAGTATGCAAGGCTAGGCCAGCGGCTGAGGGTGGCGTGGGCAATACTATTGTTTGGGACCAAAAAGTGGCTAATGTATTATCCTCGTTCTATTTTCTGAGAGAATGTCCACCATTGTATAACGATGAGAAATTGCGACATCTTGGGGAGACCAGCGATGAATAGATCGTTGATGATGATATTGTCCTTCTTGCTCCATTCCCACAACTTGGATACAATAGGCCATTTCAAAGCTTGGCAAGATAAAACTGTGCCTCCTACCGAGGCGTGCAAGCCCCCAGCGTCTCCAGTTTCCTATCGCCTCCTGGAATAAAGTGGACCGACTCCTTGCCCCTCCCTACGAGTCCGCTGGAACTTGGACATAGCCAGGGTCGTCGTGTAGCGATGGTGTCCTGCGAACTCGAACGAACTCGAGCTATTCCCTTGCCTGTTTCATGGTCTGGTCGTCGTCCCCCCCCCGTGTCCCACCACCAGCGTATGCGAGCGTGTGACTCCTCGCCTCTCGCACGCCAACTCGGGAGTGGTGCTGTCGGCCGTCAAGGTGCTCATGAAGTTCATGGAGGTGCTGCCCAAGGACTCGGAGTACCACAGCACGCTGCTCAAGAAGCTAGCGCCCCCGCTCGTTACGCTACTGTCGGCCGAGCCCGAGCTGCAGTACGTGGCGCTGCGCAACATCAACCTCATCGTCCAGAAGAGGTGAGCATCGGTTGACCGAGGGAAGGCGGTTATCTTAAATAGTACGTTTCTCTTTAAAAAACATTTTAACCTTTCTCCAAGTTTATCACGACTGTGCTTTCGGCCGCTTGTCATGAGACGAAGAATTCACGTGGATCCGGTCATTAGAGAGCGGGCCAAGGAAAGTCTCACGCTTTCGTGACCTCTGATTTCTGCAGTAAGGAGCAGCAGCACTTAGGGGCACACCAAAATATATATTTTAATAAATAAGATGTTTCGACAAAAGCAGGGGGCTTGTAGAGTGGTCAAGCAAAATAATAATAAAAAATATATATTGTAGTTCGGGAAAAATCGGGTAAAGTAGAAATGCATTCAATTCAACTTGTGTTGGCTGTCGGGGGAAAGGCATTGGTGGCGCACAAGTGATGAAGATACCTGCGTGCCAGGCTGGTTTAGAATATCTGCTGTCTAAGGTGGTCGGATGGCTCAGGGGGGTTGATACCGTGTCAGAGTGCTTGAGCCAGCATGGCTATAATCCTGGGTTTAAATCCGTGATTAAACCGTTTTCATGTCTAGCAGCATGCTGATGGTTTCGGCCTGATTCCCGATGCCTAAAAAACAAATATACAGGGTGTTTAAAAAGGTGGACTCGATTTGAAATCGCTTTATCTCTGCAACCACGAACCGCCCATGAATGAAACTCTTACCACTTGAAAGGGCAGGGAGAGTTTCAAATGATTACAGATAGATGCCTCTCCCAGCGCACAAACAGACCCTAGCCTCAGTCATTCGCAAGATGGTGACCCTGCAACACAGGGCATTTTGCGTTCTGCAGTTCAGCAAGACTGAATCCGTAATTACGGTGCAGCGTGCGTTTCAACGACGTTTTGGCATTGATCCGCCAATGTCTAGAGCATTCGTCGTTGGTACCGACAATTTGAACAGGCTGTTTATGTAAGGGGAAGAGCACAGGGCGACCACGTTCCTCAGAGGAAAACGTGAGAAGAGAGGCGTTTAGGACGAATTCAACTATCGTCTCGATGTTGTCTGTACAGCAGGTGGAGGGCACATAGAGCATTTATAAAATGGTTAGTAAAACTTGATAATTCATTAAACCGTTTGTAACTTTTTGTTGTAATTGTAACATGTTGCCATCGTGAAATATACTGCTTTGAAATTGGGTCCGTATTTTTAAAAAACCCTAAATATGGTTACATTTGGTTCTAAAAAGCTAAACTTTTGTCTGAATTTAGGTATTCACTTTATTAAGTGTGTTTTAGATTTAAAAACGAAAACAAGGTTTGATTGGCATTCTATGAATACTCTCAGGGATCTAAACGAGGTGTGACAAAAGTCACGTGTTTTCATGTTTCTGTTCAGCATTTTGAGATGCGGTGAGATATGCATCAGCATTTGAATTTAATTCAAATTATCTCATCTTCTGGGACCATTCATTCACTGCTAGAGTTCTGAATGGAATCTTGTTGTAATCTCACGACACAATACTTGCAGCAGCACCATTAGAATATAATTAAGCCACCAAACCACGTCACCGGCCAAAGTGTTTAATTGCAGCCCGACCCTTCCGTATGTAATTATTCGCACAGTCACGGCTGAAACGTGCATTCAAGCTCTGCAACCCAGTTATCAACTGCCACAAACCACCACCTTCACCACCACAACCATCACTAACAATATAACATTCCCCATATAGCCTTTAACAGACTGTTGGTGCAAGTGCTGTTAGCGAGCACCTATTTAGGCTGAAATAGCACACGAGGCGGTGCATGACCACCGTTACACCCGGCCACCTTTTTCTCCCCAATACTGATGTTTTACACGCTGCAACCTAGGGGACGCCCACGACCAGTGGATATTCGTTACTGATGCTGCCAGTGAGCGGGAATCGAACTGCAGTTGTCGGGTTTGCAGTACAGTACTACTAAACAATGCGCCACCCTTCCCCCACACCCTACCACCACCACTACCATCCCTCTCCAGGCCGGACATCTTGAAGCACGAGATCAAGGTGTTCTTCGTAAAGTACAACGACCCAATCTACGTGAAGCTGGAGAAGTTGGACATCATGATCCGCCTCGCCTCCCAGGCCAACATCGCGCAGGTAATGGGCACTGTCTCTGGCCTCACTTGTGCCAGCCAAGTGCCTGCCCTGTCCTCCCCCTCACAGGCCCGGCTCACGGCAATAGCTGTGTTTTATTATTATTATTGTCAACACCGTTTTTTTCAATTGTATTGTGACGAGTGCTGTGGTGACTCATCATCTTTTTTGATGATTTTCTTCAAAGTGTTGTTTTTTTATCAAATGATTATAATTTTCTATTCTTGCCGTCGTCGGCCGAGTGGTGCAGTGGTAAGAATATTTGATGTAGAATCTTAGGGCTGTGAGTTCAAATCTCATTTCTTCCAACATTGGTAAAATTGTTATACTTGCTGGGAATTCAACAGTGGTTATTTTATAGGTTCATCGGTCCCTGCGATGGAAATTTGGAGTCTCCTTTGACGTATCACAATTGAGTGCCACTTCAATCATCTTCTGATTTAGAATTTCAAATTACATTTCATTGTTATATTACTCTCTTTTCTCTATCGTATTTTAAATAGCGCTGACAAGTTCTAAACGGTGACCTATTGACTTGCCATTTAAAGTCAGCGCCGTAATAAAGCTTGCGGTTATTGCCTGGTGGTTTTACCCGTCTTCCGTCCCACCGTTCATCTGTCGGTCCGTCCGTTCACCCCATCCCGTCCGTCTGTCCTCGTCCGTGCGGCGGTTGCGACGTGTTGCAGGTGCTCGCCGAGCTGAAGGAGTACGCCACGGAGGTGGACGTGGACTTTGTTCGCAAGGCCGTGCGTGCCATCGGCAGGTGCGCCATCAAAGTGGAGGTGAGGACAGACCTGGCGATGGTGCCGTGGCATCAAACGGACCCCGCATCCTCTGCATGGACTCGATGAATTGTCACGGTTGCACCGTCGCGATTAGATTCGGATTCATCATCTGTTCGTCTAATTTGTACTGTCTCTAGTTATTTGTTCACTGTCGTTTTGTCAGTTTTATGCAGTGTGAGACTCCATGTAACACCATACCGTTTGTCTATAATAATGCTTTACATAAATGGTAAATAATGACATATGGGCGCGTGTTTCGATGCATGAATCCCTACCGTAAATATACATCTTAATAGATGGATAGAGAGATGCATCGTTACATGCCTTGTCATTTTGGTGGTGGTAATGTTTGCCTGTTTGTGCGGGAGTTTCGGTGGTGATTAATAGTGTTTGTATTAATGGGGATGTTGATTGCGGTGATGGTTTCCACAATGGACCATCCGCTTTGTAGCGAAGCAACAGTCAATAGTGGTGGTAGTGGTGGTATGTTGGTGATAATCATGGTGACTGTGGTGAATGCGCGGTGGTGATGGTGGGCGACGGTGAAGGCCATGACAGCGGTGATTATGATGAATGTTTTGTTTTGGTTGTTTGCTAACCACTAGGCGATGAGCCCTGGTGATGTTGCGTGTTGCTGTTTAATGTTGTTTGTTGTCGTCGCCATCGTGCAGCCGTCGGCCGAGCGCTGCGTGAGCACGTTACTCGACCTCATCCAGACCAAGGTCAACTACGTCGTGCAGGAGGCCGTGGTGGTCATCAAGGACATCTTCCGCAAGTACCCCAATAAGTGAGTGGGAGCTTTCCAACTTCTGCCCATTGGTCACCCTTAGCCAAGCTCTGTCCACTGCTGATTGAAGGATTCCCCAAGGCCTCGCCGTTTATCACGGTCACGCAATGCAACGATCCCTCTGGCACGCTCTCCTGCACGCGAGCTGATTTCTCTGCTGCATTTCCACCGTGTGACGTTCAAGTCAATTAACTGCTTGCTTGACCTCTGTAAATTGTCATATGTAATTTTACTTGGTGAAAGTCGAAGCAGTCACCCGAGCTGCATTTTATTAAAAGCCTTACATGTTTAAATGCCATCATTTTTAGGGTCAGTAAAACAATGAAACGTCTTCATCTCAAGGCATAAGGCTCGCACAATTTTAATCTAATTTAGCCATTCATCTAATTTTCTGGTCACAGTTTATATTCCAATGTATAAATCAAAATGATTGAAGCAGTTAACTTTTCGTAGATCCAGCCGAGAGCCCAGTGAGACAAAATTCCCTTTCAAATAACAAGTGCGGTCTTCTCGTCTCTAGTTTCCATCCGTCTTCTTGTAGAGACGATGGAGCCGAATGAGATCTCTCCACCCCCCTCTGCCTATCTCGTGCCAGCTTCACCGCTTCCTTCACCTGTGTCGCCATTTTCATTCAGTGTCATTGCTTTACCGCCATCCAGCGCATCCTTGCTCTTCCTCCGTTGTGCGTTCCGTGCGCGTGAAGCTCCACGGTTGGTATTTTTCTCCGGATCCACTCTCGACACGCGTCCGAACCACCGGAGTCATCGCTCTCGGATCTTCGCTCTCGGAGTGACCTCCGGTTCCAGTCGTTCTCTTTATTTCTGGAGTACAAATGCAAAAACAAACTTTGTGCGGAACAAAAAGTAACGTGCAGATGTTACAGCCGAGTTGACAACACCATTAACCTACACTTGTGAATGCAGACTCTAACATACTTATCTTGATTACTTTGTGTGGATAGAGCCTTGTATTTTATCTCTTTACTTTTGCCTTATCTTGGTCATATAACTCCTGGCCCTTGACCTTGTCTGCCACTTCTTAAAGATGCAGACGAGATTACGCCATTGTTGCGATAACCTTAAAAGTACGATAGCTTCTAACTCACTGCAGTTAAGTCGTAGCCATTATCATGTGACTGCCATGTCTACTTCGGCCTGACAATTACCGTGTCACCATCTCCAAGGCTTTGCTGTCACACGTAACACCTTCAGGAAGGCACAGCCCACTAAACAGCTTGATGCTGTTTTATTATACTCAAAACAACATCTTCTCCAGCAATGTGGAATTAGAAATACGTCGCTATTATGAAAATGCTCCTCTCTAGTACCTAATTAGCATGGTTAAGGTGCTTCCAGTGATAGATAAATATTGTTTCGAATTACAAGGCCTCATGTATGAAATCAAGTCGTGGACTGTGCCACCCTGTTGCATGACCTTGTCAAAAGTTGGGGTGAGGGGGCTCATACAAAAACTAGAGGTTGCACAATAACCAACGACTTGGCTATAAGCGTTCAACAGCGGGAAGCCCCCCTTTCAGTCCCACCTATCTACCCCCACCACTCTGGGGGTTGGGCTACACTTTCCCAACGGCTGCTTTAAATCCTTACTCCAAAGCGTGAGCGTCTAACAAACCTGTGGTCGCGATCGTCACGCCGACGGTAAACGCCGCGGTTGGTGACCTGACCCTGCTTGGGCGCCCGTCGCAGGTACGAGAGCATCATCGCCACGCTGTGCGAGAACCTGGACTCGCTGGACGAGCCGGAGGCGCGTGCCGCCATGATCTGGATCGTGGGCGAGTACGCGGAGCGCATCGACAACGCCGACGAGCTGCTGGAGTCCTTCCTCGAGGGTTTCCACGACGAGAGCACGCAGGCACGCACTCCACCACCGCCACCGTGGAATTTTTTATTGTCGATAATGATGTTTACGGTTAGGGTTTGAGGTTATGGGGCGCCGCGAGTTGGCAAGATGTTAACTCCCTCGCCCTGGTATGCATGAGGTTGTGGGTTCGATCTCGATCCTGATGCCTGTTTGTATATTTGGGGTTTGCGTGTCTTGCGCTTCCCGTGATCGTGTGGATTTTCTCCGAGTCCTCCGATTTTTTCGTCCATTTAGAATCGACATGCGTTCGGAGTATTTGGTTGCTATAAATTTCCACGTGGTAAGCCACTTCGTTGAGCTATCATTTGTGGTCGCAGCATTTCGGACAAAGAGCTATATAGCTCACTGGGCCTTACCTGGTAAAATAAAAATTGTTTAGTTTTAGTAGTTTTAGTTTTTTGCATTGTCATTGATGCCACTGTGTTCAGCAGTGCTATTTCTTGGATTTTTGTGTCAGCCCACTCATTGCGGTGGCTGTGGCGGCTCGGAGTTGAGTGTTGAGCTGCCACCACGAAGAGCTTGGGTTGGGATACAAGTTTGAGCCGCCTGTGATTAAATTGGGTTCTCAAGTGGAGAGGTTTGATTGTCCTTGCATTGTGACCGATGCCTTAAATAGAACCATAGACTCACATATAGATGTAGACTCGCGGAAAGCCATATACTTACATAGATTGATCTTCTTTGGTTCTTTCGGTAAAGTCACGTAGAATGAGAATAAAATAATAAATTGATACAATAAAATAACACAATATTCTCACGACGTTTCGGCTACAACACAAGCGGCCTTCATCAGGTGAAGGGGACAAGACTGTCTGGAGGACAGCGCTGGAGTAGAGACTGTCCTCTAGACAGTCTCTTCCCCTTCACCTGATGAAGGCCGCATGTGTTGTGGCCAAAACGTCGTGAGAATATTATTGTGTTATTTTATTTTATCAATTTATTATTTTATTCTCATTCTACGTGACTTTACCGAAAGAACCAAAGAAGATGAATCCTTGCAGTCACGAAAGCTTTAAATCGAAATTTTACATAGATTGAGTTGGGAGAAAATTAGCTTCTGAAGTGTAGCGAGTTGATGGTCTCGGCCTAGTCACCAATAACTGCGCAAAAAAATCTTCCATTTAGAAAGGTACAAACGGTGGTGTCGTCATCGATTGTAGCAGGTGGTGCAACTGCACCAGGCCCCATCAGTCCGAATGGCCCAGGCACCTGGGACCCATGCCATCCACACTAGGCGCATGCGCGTACAAGATGGTAATAAGTGTTGGTCACGGTGGACTGATCCATTGCGTTGTGCAAATCAACAGGTGCAGTTGTCGTTGCTGACGGCCATTGTGAAGCTGTTCCTCAAGAAGCCGACGGAGACGCAGGAGCTGGTGCAGCAGGTGCTGAGCCTGGCCACTCAGGTGAGTGGCTGTGGGGCTTGGGCCACGCAGTGGTGGGTTGTGTGATGCTCAGTCGCCCACTCAAGCCCCCTCGAACCCCAAAAAAACCTAAAACCCAAACCTGCCTGCTACCCTCCGGCCAGGACTCTGACAACCCAGACCTGCGCGACCGAGGCTACATCTACTGGCGCCTGCTGTCCACGGATCCCGTGGCCGCCAAGGAGGTGGTGCTGGCGGAGAAGCCGCTCATCTCGGAGGAGACGGACCTGCTGGAGCCCACGCTGCTCGAGGAGCTCATTTGCCACATCTCGTCGCTCGCTTCCGTATACCACAAGCCGCCCAGCGCCTTCGTGGAGGGCAGCCGCGGCACGCAGGCCCGCCGCCTGCTGCCCGCACGCTCCGCATCGTGAGTGCCAGGGGTTTCTTGTTGCCTTAAAGGTTCTTAGGTTTTTTTTTTTATCGTGTTGCCGATGTGCGGGCATGACGCTGTGAAGAGGTGCACTGATGCCGTTGAAGTGATTTGGCCGCAGCTTCCTGTCGGCTAGCCTTCGATACTTTACTTGGCATCGGTGCACCTAGCCTGGCATAACAAGCGCTGTGGGGACGTCACCACGACTTATTAGCGAATTACATCTTGTTGCCATTGTTGCATGTGTGTGTGTGCGTGCAAATTTTTGGCAGTGTACGTATGTGCACCATCAGTATAGGCACCGCCAGTATGTGCGCCGCCATTATGTGCGCGCAAATGTCTTTGTGGTGGTGGCAAAGGGGCCGAAGTGCAGTGATTAGCACGCTGCACTACGAACCGAGCAAGCCGAGTTTGATTTCCGCTCACAGCCAACACAAGTGAAGATTATCCTGACTGGCCCTTGGCCTCCCCTAGGTCTACTCAACCTCAAAATGAGTACCTGGTGCGGTGCGTAAGCATCGCCACAAGGGAGACGTAGGCGGCCGGGCGTGGTGCTGGCAACTGACCCCATTGTGTGCCGTACATGCCTTCACGGGTGCTACTCGCTAATAACACTCGCCCAAAAAGTCTGAGGTTTTACTTGAAGCTTTGTGTTTTGTGGTGAAGGAGCGAGAGCGTGGAGAGCCCCGAGCTGTCGGCGCAGGCGGCGCACGGCCTGGCGCAGGCGTCGCAGCAGCCCCAGCAGCAGCAGGTGATCCCGTCCCAGAGCGACCTCCTGGGCGACCTCCTCAACCTCGACCTGGGCCCTCCGGTCACCGTGCCGTCCGGCCCGCCTGCCATGCAGATGGGCGCCTACGACCTGCTCGGGGGAGGGCTCGACAGCCTGGTGAGGAGGGTGGCCAGGTGGACTGCTGTAGAGCAACAAGATAGTAGCAGTAACTTAACGAGTTATAAAACTCGTGCATACGAGTGGATTATGTAATGTATTCCAACCGTGCGGTGTCCTCGGAAGTAATTAACTTGCAGTTCTTGAGCCAATGGAAGATCTGTCAGGGTGAAGTACTTTGCATATTTGTAAATAGTCCTTTTAGCTCTGGTTTGTTTGCAAGTTTTGGGAAGCCCTCTGATCGATTTAACCGGCTTTTCAAGAGGGAAAGTGCTTAATAGCAACACCATGTTCACCCTTAGTTGGAAAGCCTGAAAATAGCATGCGTTATAGCTTTGTTTTGCAAGGTGACCGGGAGAGGGCAATAGAATAATGAATTATTGAATATATCGCGCAGTTTTGAGTTATCCCTTCATATACTTGGGATTTCTCCAGCTGCTTCACTTTCTTCCCACATGCCAGACGTACTTGAATGGAATACGCCAAATATTTCTCCGTAGCAAGACCCTCCTGCAAAACAAACCTAAGATTCCGCGAGGCTTTCCTGGCTGAATTAAAGGAATATTAATACAATTGAGCGTCTAGTTGTCCCGACGTGCAATGTCTTTTTTTCCGTATGGTGATGCGTCAAGTTTCCATTTTTTTTATTTAACCAAGTGAGAATGCAAGAGACCAGGATGAGTCTCGTTTGACCTGGGTCACCAAATTGACAAATGCTAACAAGCAAAATTAATTACAGAAATGGCCCAACTATAAATATGATCAAAAACAACATTCACATCAGAAATCGAAAATATTGAGCAAACATAAATAGATTTTGAGTGATAAATTCCCTGTCGCTTGAGTTGGCTCGAGCAACAATGTTTTTATACCATATCATAGTTTAATTACAAATTAGGTTAAAGCAATATTTAACAGATGTATGGTGACGATTGTACTAAAATGTAAACGGACAATGATGTCGCATGCAATCGCAAGTGAAGTTATAAAAAAACGACAGTTCCGCATCAAATACATGGAGCAGTGTTAGTGAGAAGGCAGTTTCCATTGGATTTTTATTTCATTAGATGAACGGCCGACGACGTTAAAATGCAGTGGCGGTTTTTGTGCTTTTGCCCTGCCAGTTATTGACAGAAACGTGCTTTCACGCCAACATGAATTTCCAAGCACTGTGAAGAACAAGTTGTCGATGAGAAGTCAGCGGCGATGAAATAAACTATTAGATCAAAAAAATCTATGCGTTTTAATGAAGCTTCAAGAACTCTTGGAAAAAGATCATTTGCAAGCTCATTGAGAGTACAGAAGGGAGTCTGGTATTGAATGGGAAAAGTGGAAGGGAGGTCATGCAAAATGCGTGGTGTACTCAATCCGTTGTGACATGTGGTCACTAATACTGTATTCGGATGAAACGGATATAATCGGCTATGTTTTGGGTAATGACCCTAATTCACGGCACGTAAAATTCCCATTCATTTACGTGTTATGAAGAATGACCATTGCTTGACTCATCCCCCTATTACCTACGATGTCATCGTCCCTTCAGCCAAGGCGATGGCTTGACGAGGTGACCCTATCGGATTGAAGGATGACGTGATGACGTCGTTTTAATTTAACGCCGACTCCTGAAGCAACCTGGGCAAGCATGTGCATGTTTGGCTAACACCAGTTACATATAGTTTAAGTTTTTAGCTATCGGAGGAAACTTGAAACCCAGGAGGAAACCCATGCAGAACAGGGGGAGAACATACAAACTCCAGACAGAAAATGGGCCCGAGTCAGGAATCAAACCCAGGCCCATCTTTCTGATGAAGAACGAGATAAAATCTGTAGCATTTTTGCAATGTGTTGTAGGTTTATTTTTGTATTCGTTGTCGAGAGTTTAACTTAATCAATGACAATTTTCCACGGCGCGAGCGCATGTGTCTATGTTGGGGCGAGCGTATAGTCCTGGTGGTCGGTTTATGTGTCAAACAGTGCGGAAGTCGGGTGCCATACCTTTGAGAATTTCACTTTTATTCATGAAAGAAATAAAATCCACATGAAAGGTCGCATTCTGGGAAAGACGCAGAAAAAGGTGGAGGCATGAATTATTTTCAAGGACATGAAAAGCAGCTCGGCCTTTCGTTTGTAGTTGAGCTTCTGACTATAAGGTCTCGGGGTCACATGACTACGTTTGCCTTTGCTTTGTTTTTTTTAGTTCTTGTCTGTTTGAAAACATTATTTCTTTGAATTCTGGACTCTGTCTTTCTCCCCTTTTTCTCTGTGTGATCTTTGCTCTCTCCCTCTGGTGCGTGCGTGGCTGCCCTCTGTTTGTGTGTACGCCTATGCCTGCGTGCGATCGTGCATATGCTTGTGTGCGTGCGTGAACACACGCGTACGCGTATGCACGTGCGTGTGTTTGTGTACGTAAATGCACGTGTGTTCATTCGTGTGTTTGCATACGTGTGTTTGCATACGTGTGTTTGCATACGTGTGTGTACGGAAACGTTTGTGTGTGTGCGCGTGTATTCTTCTGGGTACTTTCGTGTGTGTGATCATTCGTGTGCGTGCGTGCGTGTGTGTGCCCGTGCCTGCTTGCGTGTGTGTGTGCGCGTGCATGACGTGTACATATGGCTCTGTGTACGTCCATGCGCGTGTGTTCATGTGCGTGCGCATTTGCGCCTTCCTGCTCTGGAGATGGGCGAGGAAAACGAAGGGGTAGGCTATCTCTTTCCTTGCGCTTCCACCCCACACTGCCCTTGACCATTGCCGCGTTTGATATGTCTGGCTCTGGGTGGCTCCGTGTGTTCCCATCCGCCGGCCTGCTTGAGTTCCTATCGCCGCCACAGCGGGTCACAAGGGACCCCTCCTCATCCGCGGCAAATGACAAAAAGCACATGGCGTGCCCGTGTTAGGAACTGTGAGATGAGAGTTGTGGCCGCAACGCAATGAAACGGCGCGCCAAGACGTCTGACTTGGCATGACCGTTGTCCATTGCTCTGCATCAAATACATGCTGTTGTATTTGTCGTTTTCATCGCCGTGGTTATCATCATGAGGCTACGTAAACCATGCGGGTGTTAATGCACGAACCTCAACATGCCTTGTCTCAAGACGTTGGCGTGTGCCTATGTGTTTTGAACCGGTGTACATTTGCATGTATAACCTGTTTTGTAATCCACTGCTGGATGAGGGTCTCCCCACACTGTTGTGCATGTGGGTTATTTGATCATACTTAATCACCTTGGTCATTGCCGGTTGGTGAAGGGCTGAGACCTTAGAAGTGGAGCATAGAAAGTACTGTACAATAACGGATTTTTCTGCATTGCCCTCTGCTAGCCATGATGTAGTTCTGCATAACCATTAATAAGTGGAAAATGTAAGATTTACAAAACATTACATGGTCTTTAATGTTCTAATTGTGTTAACGAAAATTGGTGAATTCTCATTAAGTGAAGCGTCCCAATTACAAGAGACACCTGGAGCTCATAAACAGCAGATGACAAAGGTGAAGATGCAAGGCGGATTGTCGTCATTCCAATATTGTACTTTTTATCCTGCTTGTAGCCCTAATCCTCACCCCCTAACGCATCATCGCTCCTAACGATCACCGCAAACGCTTGCCCAAGATCCTTCGAAAGCGCGTGCGTGGAACTGTGCCAAACCTGCCCCATTATTCATCGCTGCTGCGCCGATTTGTTTTGCTGTCGATACCAAGAGATGGCAAAAAATGAATGAGCCGGGCAGCGGTGTCGGCTGGCACGCCCGCGGCTCTTTCGTGGCGGCGTGGCCGTAACCGTTGCCCGCCTCGCGCCTCGCCATCTCCCGCGTCGTCTCGCGCGTAGCCGCACTCGCCGATCATCACCCGATGGTTTGGACGTCGCAGTGACCTCTTGTCTCGCGCTGTTTCTTGCCGTTGCAGCTTGGCGGGGACATGGGAGGCACTCCTGCCGTAAGTATTGCTTCCTGTGCGTGGCGGGTGTCGCAGTGAGGAATGGCAACAATTTACAGGGATGGCATTATTAACAATTTGATACCCAGTCGGCCAGTTTCAGGAGGATGCAGGAGCGATTTTCGTCAAACTTCTTTCGCACAGTGCGTAGTAAACCGTGCTTAACCGGAGGTGCGGGGGGAAGGACAACAAACCACTAAAAGCAGTTGTAAAGAAATTAGTTTTCGATCTAGATTTAAAAGTGCATAGCTCCAGTGGCTTCCTAATATCGGAAGGAAGAGATGTTTGCGGAGAATGAAAAATGGTGGGATAGGTGCTCGCCACGAGATGTTTCATTGCTTGAAGGTGATCACCACAGTCGCACAGTGAAGTGTCCTTGAAGGGCCCCCTGTTATGCCTAAGCTGCAGGTTACAATGCTCGTCTTGCTGTGTCTTCTCTCGCGCGACTCCACCTCTCAATTCCCGCACGTTTTCTATTCTAAGTTATTATAACCTTTCGCAGTTCTATAGTGCCATTTGTTGCTGGCCTCTTTATGTTTTGGAGGTTTGGTATTGTGTTCAGCAAGTGTGTTTAAAAAAAAAAACAAGAGACCTCTGCAGCATCCCATTGCTAATTAATCACCTGCAGATTACTCAAATGGGATTATGTAGAGCAGCATTGTCCCTTAGAGCAAAAGCTTTGAAACCTTGAGAGGCTTTCCTGGTTAAACAAGCACGATAAAAACAACGGTGATCCATGAGTGAATTTCATAGATGTTCCATGGTGTGATGAGCAACAGTGGACAGTTGTGCTCATCTCTAGAAGTTTCTTTTGAAACAATTTTTTTTAATTTACCATGTAAAGCTCACAGAGCTATATTAACTCTTTTTCAGAAACGACCTGGGCACATAATAGCTCGATGAAGTGGTTTATCAAGTAGCAATTTATAGCAGCCAAATACTGTGAACGCAGATTTATTCTAAATGTGAAGGGAAAAACCAGGGAACTTGAAAGAAAAATCTACGAGATCACAGGGAGAGAGACATTCAAGCTCCAAATATATAGGCGTCAGTGTCGGGATCGAACCTATGACCTCTTGTATACCAGGCGAGGCAGTTGAAACATCTCGCCGCCATGGCGCTCCATTGCGTCAAGCTGTTAACCACCATCGCACTGCGCCATGCCCTCGTCTCCGGTGGCGCAGAGGCTGTCCACAGCGTCCCTGTGGGGCGCCGATGCGGTTCATGACCGTAATCCTCTGTTGCCGAGTGAGTGTGGAATAGCCAGGAGGCTTTGCCTTCGGGCCAGCTTCGAGGCTCTTGTTTCCCACCGTTCATTTGCTTCTGTACCCTCGCCTTTGCGCCTAATTACATTTTCGAGCCCCCACCAATCCAAAATATCCAGACAGCTGCGCCTTCAGCATTCGCGGCCACGAACTGCGGGAAGGGTTGGTGTGTGATTGACGGCTTTTAAAGCCTCTAACGGAACATTAATCTGTCGTGGCGTTTGAGTAATGCGGCATCAACACTGAGTACACGTTTCCAGTCCCGGCTTGCTCATGAGTTATGAACGGGTTTTGTTATGCTTCAGTGTATATTGTTTGTGTGTATGCATGTGTATGCATGTGTGTGTGTGTGGGGAGCGGTGGCGCAGCGATTGGCGGGCTACGCTACGAATTCCCGCTCACGGCTACCAACACCAATGTTGATTATCTGAACTCGTCCTGGACCTCCCCTTGGCTGACTCGACCTCAAATGAGTACCTGAGGGAGTGTGTATAAACTTTGCCACTAGGAAAACAAAGACAGCCGGGCATGGTTCTGGCCACCCACACCCCCATGTGCCATGTCGGCCTTTACAGGTACTTGTTAATAGCACTTATGTGTAGTGATGCTGTGATTCTCTCATTGTGCTACATGCCATGACCTTTGACCATGGCTCACATCACTGGCAAGCAATATATGACCGGGGCTCCCTAGGTCAACTGCTATGAGTATCAAGTGCAGTGCATATGTACCAGCATGAAGTGGGGAGGGAGGGGAGAGTGGGGAAGTTGGTGGTGCCGGTCACACCCCTTCGTGTATTGTGTTAGTAGTTGCTCGCTAACAGCACTTGCCCCAGCAGAATGTATGGCTGAATGGGGGATCTGTGTTGTTTGTGTGCATCTGTGCGCTTTAGATGAGTGGAGGGATGGGGGGTCCTGCTGTGATGCCTGCATCTCTGGCCGCCCCCGTTGGAGGAGGGCTCGGAGACCTGTTTGATCTTGCGGGCGGGATTGGCATGCCGACCGGCACATACGTGCCCCCTAAAACCGTGAGTTCCTCTGTTGTGTTGGGAAGTGAAATTTAATCTGTGGGGGGGGGGGGGGGGGAGGTACAATCGGTGTCATTATCATCATGATCAACAGTGGCGAAGCGTGGTTTACGGGGGCCCTCGTGCGATTCATTTAGATGGGGCTCCACTGTCCCATTTCCACCCCTTGTTGTAGCCTGACACATGGGCTGCTCTGTCCTGTAAGCCTTGGTGCAGTTCCACTGCCTGTACACTCTAACTGTGCCGCTGATCATCAACAAAATATTGTCACCTTATTAATACTCATCAACAATATAAAATGTAAAAGTAATCGTACATTATGATGGTCGTAAATACAAATCCAACTTGAATATAAATTGCCCATAGCTATCATCTTAAATGTAAACGTTATAATAAGTGTTACCATCTCTATGAAGTATTGTTATTTTTATTAATGTCAAATTTCATCATTGTTCTGTCTCTTATGATTTTCATCATAAATATGAATCCTCAGTATTAACGTAAATTACCATCATTATAAATCTGTTTCAAGATCATCATCGATACTATAAAGCTGTGAAACTTAGTAAAGTACCACTGGAATTATGCTGTCTGTAAAATATTTTGCTAGGTCACTCTCAGAGGCCGTTGTACACCTGTGCATTTATGTACAGGAACTGGACCTGTGTAGTAATTTTTAGCCAGTACAAGAGACTGCTTCGATTGGGCCGAGACGCCGCTGTGGATGGAGTTACGGGATAAAAAAAAATTCCCGGCAGATCTCCATCTCGTCCATGAGGTTCATTAAAGCCAACTGTTACAAAGCGTATTTTAACAGGACCACAGCTGCGCAGGGTTTTTAGGCAATACAGTCAACTCTCGATTATCCAGAGCAATTGGACTGAAGGATAGCCTGCATGTGCCAAACACGGATTGTGCAATACGCATGTAAATTAGGCGATTTAAAAAATAAACACAGTTGTGTTCACTCGCCTAAAATGGGAGTGACCATGTAGAAATGTGTATTGCGTTTTGCGGTTACTTGGACTTTTGAGTCCACTGACCCAAGTCATTACCATCACTTATCTTCGAAATAAAACGTATCAGTATTAGCATTGTCGTTAAGTTAGGAGCTGCTAATAATTAAATTTTGTTATTTTATTTTTTACCTACGTGACTTTACCGAATAGAACCAAAGAGTATGGATCCTTGCAGTCACGAAAGCTTCAAATCTAGAAATAATTAAACTGCCAAGCACTGTTAATACGCAATCCGGATAATCCACGACATGGATAATCGAGCGTTAACTATTTCATGTTATTTTTACGACTTCTTCTTGACTCCTTGGTGTATTTTTACACTGCATTTCTGCAGGACCGTTATGGATCCTTCGAGAAAAGTCTCGTGAATGTAAGACCATGGGAAAACGGCGCTGCGATTTTTGGCACATGGTTCTCGGCTTGGAAAAAAATGATTCTTCATATTTTGGGGGCGGATAAACTGTTGTTTGGGGCTGTTCCCACACCCTCTTGATTATGTAAATGTAAATCAAGTGCAAAAGTTAAGAGGCAAGGTGAGCTTTTGACAGAAAAGGTGAAGTGCGATTCAAAGTGTCTTCCTGCTCAAACGAGCATTGGGGACAGCGCTCATTTCCTTTTGCGGTTTCTACATTATTCCGGGGGTTGTTATATTTTTTTAAGCGAATCCAACACAACCGCGATTAATTTATTTGCAACGCTACTAATGGCAAAAACAAGCCGGCCCTGCTTTTTCCAGTCTTTAAGGCAAGGGGCCTCTGTCCACCCATTTGACAGTTTGTCCTGCAATATATAAACGATAGTTACTTTATTAGATTTACATTAAAACGTGCCCAACCACTGTCTAGCATTGGTGGTAGGATGTGGAACTGTTGGTAAAAACAGGGCTGGCTTATCTCGCTGCTCCCACTCCCACTTGTCATCGTCGAAGTTTTACCCTGTTGATAAAGTAGTATTAATCGTTGTGTGCTATATTTTTTTAAAAGCATATGCTTTTGTTCATCGCTGTCGTCTCTACTGGCCTTGACATCACGTGTAAGGAAACACGATATTACATTTGTGGTGACTCATATTTTTCTGCGTGTGTGCGCGCGCGCTTTTGTTTTGTTTTTTGGCGTGGTTGGTTTTCTTGTTCCCGTCGTCGGACCTTTGCAGATGTGGCTGCCAGCCGTGAAGGCCAAGGGCCTGGAGATCCAGGGCACCTTCTCACGCCGCCAGAGCCAGATCTACATGGAGCTGTCCTTCACCAACAAGGCCCTGCAGGCCATGACCGACTTTGCCATCCAGCTCAACAAGAATAGGTGCGTGGCACTGCGGCGTCGGCACCTGGTGAACAAGGAAGAAAAATCTCGCGCAAGCTTGACGCTTTCCTCGCGTGCGACGGCCCCTCGGAAGTGTTTGGTTAACGATGAGATGTGTGTGCGTGTGGTTGATGGTATGTGTGGTTAATGCAGACTTGATGCCTTGTTTATAGGTGTATTGGGTGTTTTAACATCTTAACACCTGTATTTATTACCAGAAAGGGTAAAAGCCTTTTTTATCATCTTGATACTGGCAGAAAGTGTCCCATGAACAAGATGACTGTCGTGTTGTGCGTTTCGTGTGGACTGGGCTAGGTGCCGGCGCACGCGTTGTTTTTATTGGCAAACTTTGGCGCTTTCATGCTTTCAACCTGAATTGGAAAGCGTTAAGAATGTAACCGTCAAATTCTTGAGATGCGTATGTCTTGTTCAGGGCTATCCCTAATGATGAAGCAAGTTCCAATGAGCTCTATTCAAAGTAGACGTGATATCATAACGCTACCTCTAAGAAGCTATCTGAAGGGACAAGTGTTTATCACAAACATGCGCTTTAATGTCACAACTCGTTAGCCCTGCGTGTATCCCGCAGTGACTTTTCTGACGGTGCTTGTTCTCCACCCCCTTTCCCTGCATCAACTCCCGCTCCGTCCCCTCTGGTCCATCTGCGCTTCCATCCGCTCACTTCTCACCCTTGCCCGTCACCCCATCGCTCGTCTTCGCCACGCCTGCTCGCCACCGTTTCTCCCCGACCTACCTCCGCGCCGCTCCAACCCCTCCTGCGCTGTGCCCAGCTTTGGCGTGGTGCCAGCCTCTCCCCTGCAGGTCCACGCGCCCCTCATGCCCAACCAATCCATCGACGTGTCGCTCCCCCTCAACACGCTGGGCCCCGTCATGAAGATGGATCCCCTGAACAACCTGCAGGTAATGCATTGTGCGGGAGCGGGTGCTCGGTCACCGGGGTCTGCTACCCCGTCGTCTACTGCCGCCCACCTGTGTGGGTGTATTCCAAAACTAAACTCGGAATGATTAGGTGGCTAAAGTGTCGACTTGTCGTCTAACGATTGGGATATTAATGTCTTAGTATGAAAAGATTGGGCGCTTGGTGATTAAGAATTTCACTTCTCAATAATATCTTTGGAGCGATTTAGGAATTTAATGTTCCAACACGAGGTATGTAATGATGAGAAATGTAATCTCTCAGAACTGGGCATGTCATGTCTCAATTGAATTTATAACGGTCAGGTATATAATATCTCAATCAAACGTGTAATAATTAATGAGGTGTGCGCGTTACGCCAATTTTGTCACGGTATTTCCTGAATTGCTTAAGAATCGAGTATTTACGATGAATGCAAATTATATGCAAATTGTATAGCAATATTTCATATCGGCTGATGGGCGTGTTCGAAACTGTTCGAACGACACGGAGCAAAAAATAAATACAACAAAATCACGAGACAGTAAAAAAATATGCATTAAAAGAAAGTTCGATTAAACAAAAAAATTCAGATCGTGCCATCGCCATGTGTCCTCATTTGCGATGGCTGACACCGAAATGGTGGGAGGAAGGGAGCAATGCTTAGTCAGGAAAATTTGGGTACAGCGATTTACATCGGTTTGTTTCTGGACAGCCTGTCATGCATCTCAGCCTGGAGGGCATCGAGAAGCAGGCAGGCTGTGTTCCATTGGATGAAATTGCATAATTGTCTTCCTGTCACGTTTGACGGACACGTTGACGGACAGAGTAATGACAGAAAAGTGAACTCGACAGACCGGGACAACATCTTCCTTCATTATTTTTAAGCGTCCTTTTATATATATATATGTGTGTGTGTGTATGCCACTGGAGAACGGTTAATTGCGGTACGGTGGCGGCTCATCCGTTGAATTAGAGATTTAAATGCCATCGCCGCCGACAAACGTTGACCTTGGTGACCCCGGTACGTTAACCCCCTTCTTCTGCTCTTGACGACAACGTTGCGAATCGGTACGGGAAGGGATACGATGCGCTCGCTCAAGGGCACGGTGCTGCTGAGCGCGTGCTCGTTGATTATATGGACGCAAAAAATTATTCGCCTTGGCAAAGGAGTGAATACATTTATGTGCTGCTGTTTCGTCACCGGTGCACTCAGCCTCCCGTAGCCTATTTGCTCACTAAATGTATTCCGACGTGCTCTGGGCATCATGTCTTGAAATGAAGAATCCATTTGGGAAATTGGCGTGACCCGCCGCCACGTCAGAGAATGGAGCACGGAAGTGCAGATCACAGAAATACTCGTGAGATTTTCTTCCAAGTGGCCTCATCCTCTCGCCCTGTTGCAGACTCACTTTCTGGCTCATGCCAGTGGCCTTGTTTGCCTGTTCCCTAGCACCGCTGTATGCGAACATGTGTGAGCGCGCGGTTGCCATCTGTGGTCGCTGTGCCGCCGCAAGCTTAACGCGCCATGTGGTCGCAAATCCTGAGCGGTGTCTCTAAATCGGACGGACGTTTGAAGCTGCATTATTAGGGTGTCTGTAGACCGAGCGGAGGGAGGAGGGAGAGACAGGTGTCACGACCTCATCGCTGCTTCGTGCTTCTTCAAGGAATCATTCCCAATAGAGCGCTTTATTTCTGTCTGTTCGCGCATGCGTAAAGGCAGGGCGATGCATGAATACTAGCCTAGGGATAAATCGCCACCTGTAGTGATTCGGGGGTCTGCGATTTTGTTTGCGAGTCTGTTCTATTTTATTTTTACCATTCCATTTGTAGTGCTCTTGTAGCACCTGCAGTGGCTTCCGGGGGTAATGTGTATTAATTACATTCAACACGAATCGAATATAACTTCCCTACCTGTGCAGTATTCAACGTGTAAGAGACAAATCGATGATACATCGTGCGGCTAAGAATCTGATATCTTACATTTGTTTTAAAACAAGTTGGCACGTTGTTGCATGTTCACCCTTTAATTATATGTATTTGTAGGCAGCCGTAACACTGCGCTGAAGTGCATTTTGCAGTGGAATAATGTCATAGGTGGCAACAAAACTGAACTGGTGCTGAACCCGATGGTTGCTGGGAGAGCTGCGAGGTGGTGATTTTAACAGATTGGGGTGCAGCTGTGCTGTCTGAAAAGGCTGCATTAGCAAAATTGTACTAAAATACACATCAGCGAGTGTGCGGTTGGTATAGCGCTCCGGTTTGAATACTGTAATTGGGTTGAATTGTCTCCATGCTTTTTGTTGTATGGCTTTCCTAATTTTTGGTGTCGTTAAGGAGAGTTTGAGGTTGCACTCCAAAACGATTAATAAATATAATCAGAAGAAGAATGTCGAGTATTTAACTAAAACTAAACTAAACTTTTTATTTTCATGTTACCAGTTAAGGCCCATTGAGCAAAATATTTTTTTTTCATCAGCGACCTGGCCATAAATTATATCTCAACGAAGTGGCTTATCATCTGAAAAATTATAGCAGCCAAATAGTGTGAAATGCATGTTTCTAAATGTGGAGGGAAAAACCGGAGGACCTGGCGAAAAATCTATGCGGCCGCGGGGGGAACATGCAAACTCCAAATATATAGGCGTCAGGGTCGGCATCTCACCCACGACCTGCATACCAGGCGAGGTAGTTAACATCTTGCTACCGAGATGTTAGCAGAGGGTCATCTCACCGCGTCCCAAGACACCTTTGGTAATTAGGCTCTTGCATTGGGGTCGGGGGGGGGAGGGAGTGGTTTTAAATCTTTCATCCTGGGGAGGTAACTGGAATATGCTGGAGAAAAAAAACCTCACTCGGAGCAGAGAGTAACACTCAAAAATCTGCAGTAGCTAGGTTTCGCATCCTACTTGCTGCACGGTTGTGCGGCACGCGGCAGGGCGCAGGGCTCCCGCGGCTTTTGATGGATGGTGTGTGCCGCCGTATCTCAGGAGACTAGGGCTGATGTGCGCAAACATTCACGACTTTCTGCTGCTCGCTCCGGCCCTCTCGCTGTCTCCCGCATCCTTGTTGCCTCTGTCCCGCTTGCTGTCTTTCTCTCGCTCACTCTCTTCCTGCGTTCTCTGTTTTACAGTCTCGTATTCTCTACTTATTTTCTCACTCTTGCTGGCTCGCTAATTCTTGCTCTGGCTGTCGCTCTGCCTCTCTCTGGCTGTCTTTCACTTCCTTTTGCTATCTCTGTTTCTTGCTGGCTGTCCTATGCACGCTCTTGCCGTGTAGCTCGCCCTTGCCGGCCCAAGCTCTATTCATCCATCTCTTCCTCATTGGTTCTGGCTCTTCTGCTGTTACAGGTATATTCTTCTGCTTGCTTTCTCTCTCACCCTTTCATTCTCTTTTTGACGCTCCCACGCATTGTTTTCGCTCCTTGCACTATCTCTCGCTGGCTTGCTCCAACTCGCTCTACGTTACTCCATTTCTCCCTCTCTCTCTCTCTTGTTCTCTCTCCATCGCTCTCTCTCGCTCTGCCCCTGCTTGCTCTGCAAGCATTTCTTTTTTGCTTTATGTGCATCTCTCTCACTCACCACCTCGCTCGCTCACGCCTCCTCACTCCACTCCCATGCCGTCTCTCTGCATCTCACTCCGCTCACTCCTCACTCGCTGTCACGCTCGTGGTTCACCAGCTCCCCTGCCTGTCAAGTGGGGAACCGCTCGAGAGTGGGGTCCCCATTGTACGCGAAGCGAGACTTGACGCCCTTCGAGTCGTCACCGCCCACGGGATAAGAAAGCTCAAAGGCAGCCCTTTCTGAGTTACCTTCACCCGTCATTGAATGACCAGGGAGAAATTGGGTGAGGATGTGCTTTATTATCATCTACTACTCAATTGTTCTTGTGATGGATCCCTTTTATTTTTTCAGATTTTTTGTTATTTTAAGACATTATTCTCGGTGGGTTGGCGCGTGCTGCCACGAGAGAGATGTTGCCTCGCCGATGTTTAATAAGCGCCTGCCTCATTTCGGTGCATTTTCCCGGGATTCGGAGAAGCCAACCAATGCGCTAAATATTAATGTAATGTAAATTACTAAAATTTATATTTCATTCTTGCAACTAACATTTTATAAAATTTTGCCATTTATTTTTTCTTTCTGAAATGGCTTTTTCAGCATTGCTTTACATGTCGCAATGTCTCTATTTTGCTGTAACTTATTCAAACCTCGCTCTCCCTTGAAAGGGATCTCGCTGGGCTGTGAAAATTTACACTCATCAGGCCCTTGGTCAATTCACTGCTGGATGAAGTGCTCCCCATCCATGCCATGTCAAGCGACATGGGGATTGTTCGCCACGCTGACCAGTGTGGCTCCGTAAAGGGGTAGGTCCAGGACTCCCTTCAGATTATCACTTGCCACTAATGTTTGCCAGGGGCAGGAATCGATCAGTCTGTTTATTTCAGGGGTAAGACCCGTTTTGAGCAAAGAAGCTCTTTTTCCATAGTGAAATGGCCAAAACGGTTGAGCATTTGTAACATGAGAAGGGAAGGTTTTACACGTGTTGCACGGACATTTTTTATAAACAATAAAAATAATCAACCGGAACTATGTACAATGAATCCAGCTCAGGACACCGGATTAGTAGTGCAGGGAATTAAGTGGAGTGCTACCGTTTCACTCCGCAATAGTCTCTTCCCGAATCATAACGTCAAAGGTCATCCTTCCCTACGTCTTAACATAATGTGAGAAACAAGCACATTCCAGTGAAACAGTGCACACACACTGCAAATGGAAATGTGAAACACAAGCACCGTCTTGTGGTATTAATTGAAGGTGAGCTTCCAAGTTGTTTGGTGGCAAGACTCCTCATGGCCTTCTAAGGTTTGCGCCGAAGATAAGCGTCGCTTCCTGCTGGGCAGGGCGGCTCAACCTCGCACCGCCACTATAAATAATGTGCGGTTATGGTGTTGGTTTTTAATAATTGCCCTGAGAGATTGTCGCCTTCCCTTGTGTTGAGTATCTCGTTTAACCTTACTTTTAATGTTAGGAAAAGGGCATTTTGAAAGTTATGATCTGGCTGAAATAGTAATACAGTGCAAGCTGGATATAAGCACAGTTCTGATATAAGCAACACGCTCACATTGCACTGGTGGGCGGAGGCAATGAGCAAATTCTGATATATAAGCACATTTGCTTGGATTTGTATTCGGCATCGACTGTAATAGTATTCTACTGTATTGATATAGAAAAGCCTCAGTGTCTCAAGACTAATTTCTCAGAATGAAACAAATTAATTGGAAGATGCTGCTTTATTGACAGTGGTGCACAGACACAATTAAGGAAAAACTCAACACATTGGTGAATAACACTGTTGCCTTATAATATATCATCATTGACGTTTTGAGGTTAGTGTTTCGGGAGGGTGCAGCTTCCAATGTTTAGCAGTCCCATTAACGGATGTTTTCTATGTGGGAGGAATCCAGGGTGCCCAGAGAAAAGCCACCATGCGTACGAGGGGACAACACTCATCACTCGGCCTAGATAGATTCCAAAATTAATTTGGATGTACTGCTATCTCTTTGCCACCTGACAGCCCCAGGGTGTTTAGAAATATCGCAAAGCTTTGCTACATAATCGACCAACCCTTGCCTGCTATGCGGTGGATTAACGCTGCGCTTGTCGCCATATCCGCGTCGCTCTAACGATGCGCTGCACGGCCGCGGTACGAGACGCAGGAAGAGCCGTGTAACTTGGAAACTCGTAAACCAGCCATCTGGTCGTGCCTCGTCTCGTCTGTAAAACGCGCGTCCAAGGTCACGTGACCTGGCGTGCCCGCATTGTGCGGCGCGCTGGCTAACTCGTTGACATTTTCATTGCCGGCAATTTTATTCCCCGTTGCGCGCAATTGCGTGACGTGCGCGGTTACTTTGACGCAAGCGCGGCGGTTTGCGTAAGCGGGAGATTGGGCTACGAGTTGTGTGCGGGGGCAGGAGGAGGAGCAGGTCAGGGAGTCTTGCCGTGGGGCTGCGTGCGCCTGTAATTCAATGCTCCGGAGGAGGTGGTATTGATGGATCGTGCAGATTTTAATCGTGTGGCTATAATGTCCCCCAAACCCACCCGCATGGTGCTGGGTAGCTAGGAGTAGGCTTCACACTAAGTGTGTTTGTATGCGACCAATCTGCACATGTGTAGTGGGTCCAACTGAGTCGCAGACGTTCTTTTAGAGGCAGCACTTTTAGTTGTAACACCGTAACACAAAGGGGTAATTGCCCCTTTACCAGACTACAAAGTGTAACTGCTACGAAGGGTCGATCCCTCACTCGGGTCTCCGACCACTTGCTTGCCTCGTAGGACAGAGAGCTTCAGCTTGAGATGTAGAGCTTCCCGCTTGTAGATGTTGAGCTTCCAGCTTGTAAAATGCAGCGACTCTGGTCCCTCTCAGGGACCCGCCTTATATCCCTTTATGGTCGGGGCCGCTTCGCCCTCGGCCCCGCCTGCCTTTCTTGAACATTCTCGTTCCCTCTCGATCCTTCTCAAGAGCTCTCTCCGGACACGTGATCACCCACTAGTCGCCCCACCTGTGGCCCCCTGTGTGGACATTCCGGATCACGTGTCTACGGGGTCAACCAGAGTGCCACGGCCCGGGGCAACCCTGCCCCTGGGCTCACACTCATCCCCTCCCCCTCAGGGGAGAGCCCCCATAACACGCTGTACATGGTGCCCGCTCTATCCCAGTGCTCGCCAAGCCCCGCTCGGGCTGGTGTTACAGATAGCCACCCACACGGTGTTGTCCACGATGTAGGAACATCGAACTGCAAGACCCTTCTGGGCCGGCACCATATAGTGACATCCCCGATGTCACTACACATGCATTGGAGACTATTCTCCTTATTTGAGTGAGCTCTCTGCAGGTACTCTCGTTTATCCACATGTAAAACACCCATTAAAACATAGAATCAGGCAAAAATCCCAATGCAGGACCCCCCCTTATAAACAAGACTCTTGAGACTATGCAAGGCTTGCTTGGATAACGAAGGATGTTATATATTATGTGTGGAGGCAGGACCGTGGTAATTGAATGACAAACGTGGGGGTTATTAGACCATGCTGTACCACGCTGGTCAGTGCAGGTTGAAAGTAGCGGAGCATAGAAGCACAGTACAACCATGAATTGTTCTGCTTTTTACTTATTTATTCAAAGTGGGCAGGACCCGTGGCATTTACTTGTGTCGAGGGTTGTTTGACCATACTTAACACTGGTCACTGCACAATGGCGAAGAGGGCTGGTGGGAGATCACCGAGGACCAGTTCAGATATCACCCTCCATGAATGCTCGCCACAGGCGGGAATCTAACTCGGGTTACCGGGTTCATCGCAAAAAATAAAACGGGCAAGTCCTGATCGTCGGTGCCCTCTTCCCACCCTCCCTCCCCCCCGTGTTGCCGTGTTGCTGACAGGTGGCTGTGAAGAACAACATTGACGTGTTCTACTTCAGCTGCTTGGTGCCGCTCAGCGTGCTGTTTGTGGAGGATGGCAAAATGGGTGAGTTGGCCCGCGTCGCCAGCCACCACCTTATCGCGAACGAAATCCCTCCGGGGGGACAAAGCTCGCGTACGTGCACGGTTTGTCTCGCTTTGTTTCCCAAACGGTAAACAAATCGGTGCCTCTGCGCTTCTGCGAACGGCCGACGTTTCGCTGGTCTCGTGTCATGAGTGCGTCGTCATTCCACGTTTTGCGTGTGTTCATCGCCACATTGTCGCCCGCGCCTCTTCATCCGGTGCCTCCCAGTCGGTTACGGTCCCGGTGTCAAATTTGTTCCAATTGTTCGCGCGGTTGCGTTTGTATCGGTTCAATGTGGCCGGTATAATCCAAAAGGTCTCATTGAATCTTTCACATTTGCATTGTGATTGAAACGATTTGAGGGGGCAAATTGCATTCCGTTTCACGTGAATGGGATTTATGAATACGGCGATGTCCCGAAGTGTTTCAGTTGCACGTCTGCGCGCGGCAATTTATCCGAGTAAATAAAACAATGGCGACACAACAGAAACGAGCATAACTGTCGTGCGCATATTGTTTGTTTTTTTCACCCGGTGCCAACCGGCTGGTATTTATGCGAATAAAATCTAATGGAGCAGGTTTTTGCACGTATAAAATCTAAGACTTTTCTGGAAAGCTGGACGCGCGTATTAGTAAATTCCCCAAGATGTTTAGTTGAAAGTGCAGGCAGAGAGCCAGATCGTTTTCTGTAACTGAAGCGTGTTTAGTGGACTCACGGCCAAACTTTGCCGTGCATTCAACCTCGCTGTAACCCCCGTATCTGCATGGCCTACTGCTGTTCGGGAAACATAACGGTCTGTTTATTTGCACGTAAAATCATCGGCCGTGATCTATCCACTGCTGGATGAAGATTTCCCCCTCCCCCAAACCTGTTACCGTTAGCTTGGTGGATCCTGTGAAGCGACAGTCCATCTCCTACGTGCGAGTTGATTTAATCGCCCAACATCGCCTCTCAGGCGTGTTCTCTGCTTTGACCGCGGCTCCATCGTTTGTCTCGAACACCGACCCATCCATCCCTTTTAGTGGTGGGCATGCCCCCAAGCGTGCTTATTAACCGCAAAAGTGCATCTTGCGGCCCCGTTTTTATGGCAGATAACAGCTTGTAACGTAGCGTGACGATGTTTAATCACGGGGTTAAACAAGAGCGCCCGTGTTTCCCGTTCACGAGCATTTGTATTCGTAACTCTGCAAGTGAAATTGCCCAAACTTACTTAATTTTTACAAGCATCTTCCCACACTGTAAACACATTACTAGAGTGCTTAGATCAACTGGAGCCAACCAAATTGACTTCTGTTAGGAATGTAACAATTCCCACCCCCCCACAGCTCTTATAACAATTCGGGGTTAATATTAAATTCGGGAACCAATTATTTATTGTCTCATTTTTGCTGTCTTTGTTCGTAACAGGTTTTTCTTTTCTCATGTACAGTTTGGTTAGCTCTATTGGCCTTAATGTAACATTGGCCTATCGTTGTTAGTTACATGCAACCAGCGATGAATCATAAATCTGTAATTTTCACACGCGCACGGTTCAATGTGTGCATCGTGAGCCTATAAGTCGATTTTTAATCGATGAATCGATCCATCGTTGCACGCGCGGTTATCGGTCCTGGGCCGTAAGCCAGAAACCTGTTTCGAAAGCAGCTGTTGGATCGGTGCGAGCGGAAAACTCGACGCACACACCCAACGCATGTCGTATACAAGTCCAGCAACCCTTCGGAGAGCTGTGTGAAGCACGACCACAAAAATCGCACGCAGTCGCTTTTCAAACGCACGCTCATCTTCGCGTGGACGCACATTTAGCCGCATGGTAACCACCAGAGGCCGGTGTATTTCTGTTCGTTTATCAGCCGCCCCGGCAAAACGAAGCGCCCAATTTAATTTCACGCAGTCCGCGACGCGCCTCCTTGACCGCCCCCGTAATGACCCCTCCTCTCAACCCTTCCAAGGTGGAAGCTGGGATCAGCAGAATCTTTTTTTGTAATCTTTATTTATGCTTGAGGAACCTGATGAGACCCACGGTGTGACGAGCCCCGCGTTGTTCCTTAGCACCGCGCCCGAAAACCCGCGGCCGCTCCACGTTGCTCCGTTAGCCCTTCCGCCCGCCTCCACCATCCCGTTGGCTTGGCAGAGACCGTACCTTCCTTCACATCCCTTCTCTTGCCTTCCCTTTCTTACCTGAGCGCCACCACACACACACACACACTGCGGAAGCGGCGCTGCTTGAGGCCGTTCATATTTGCTCAGTGGCGTCCGCCATAATTGATCCCCCCGGCGTGTCGCCCAGGTGTGACACGTGTGGTTAGGAAGCCGTGAGATCTCGCGAAATTTAATAAGTTCATGCACCGGAATGGGTGGGCGGGCGAGGAGGAGAGTCGGGTGTTTTTCTATTCCTGGAGACAGATTCCCTCCGGAGGCTTTCCCCGGCCGTGTCGGATGAAGCGTTTCAGAGGGAATCCTTCGTCTGAGAGCGTCAGCTTGTTGTTAGGGCTGGCGGCGAGTCAGAGGTGGGGACGATGCATCGGTTTATCGATGTCACCATCTATATCCCCATTCCTAGGCCCGTGATGTATTTATCGTTTCATGTGCTTAAGAATTGGTGTTAAAAAAAATGTGTACATTGTATATCATGTGTTTTGTTGTCATCCCTTCCAGCTACGAGTGGCCATATAATTTTCCAGTGTTAAAAACATGTTTTTTTATTGATTCTGGACTTGATTTGTGAGCCTGAATCGCGACAATTCATCGAGTCGCCAAGGGCATGGAAAATTCCACTCCCGAGTGCTCGAGTGTGTCTGTCGGCATGTGTGAGTTTGTGTGCATTTGTGGAGACCAGTGGCACATTAGTTGGCACACTGTGCTGTGGCCTAAGGGTGACCTGAGTTCAATTCCCCGCCAAAGCTAACACCATTCAGGAGTGATATCTGAACCCGTTCTGTGCTTCCCCCGAGTTGACACTGCCCTTAATGACTGTGTGATGCGGTGTGTAAACATGTCTGTGTGGGAGTGAGTGTTTTGCCTGTGACATCCTGCCAGCGGATTATTAGCCATTTCACATGGCTTCAAAGAGTTCCATACCTGGTACGAGCACAACACTTAGTGCTGTTGTTTATTGTCGGTAAGCGTTTTTTTGTGTGGGTGTGTGGAAGTACATGTGTGTGTCTGTATTTCGCAGTGCTGCGGATGTTATAACATACTGTATGACGAAACCGAGTGAGCCGAGTTCAATTTCCAGCCATGGCTGACATCAGTGGCGAGTGATTCGGTCCCGGCCTTCCATTAGGTTGACTCTGATTTAAACGAGAACCTGTTTCTGTGTCAACATAAGCACCGGTGGAGACGAGGGGACCGTGCGCTGTGCTGGTCACATCATTCACCTCTCGCGCCTTTCCCAGCCAAAATAGGTGCTCGCGAACAGCACTTATCCCAGCAGTGTTGTAAACCGCAACGCTAGGAACCTTCATCTTTCGTGCGTCTGCGTTGTTGTTATTAGCCCCCCAACATTTCATGAGTCCAGCAATCTTAAGTTTAAATCTTGGCCACATTGTCCGTATCGTAACTTGAGGTGCACACTAAACCCCCTCGTTGATGCACGGAGCTTGCGTGCCGTGCCGTTGCTCTTCAATTACCCGTTTAAGTCTCAACGGCCGCTTGACACAAAGCCAATGTTTTAATCCATGGCCCCTTTTCAACAAAGGAGAAAAACCGTCCATTAATCATTATGAGCAGACTAGCATTTCGGTGCACGTGCACCCCGGCTGACCTAGCTCGTGGATCTGCCAGCCCTGCTCCCCGGCACGCCGACCTTGCCTCTCGGCATGTGCTCCGTGAATGTTTTATGCGAGGGGATTGACTCGGCGATTTTTGCTCTCCGCGTCGACTCCACGGAGGCTCGCCATCCCGCTGCCTCGTGCGTACGGCCTCCTCTTGACGATGAGGACGGTTCTCGGCTGGCCGAGCGGCCCCACCGCATGCAGTCGACGCCCGTTCCCTTTCAGGCCTGCCAAGCCAGCTAGCCTCCATTCCTCCCATCGGGTTGAGAAAGGTTAGAGGGGTGAGATTAACGGGGAGCATTCATCAGCCACCGTGTGACACATTTCATCTGTCAATCCCCCACCCACCCCTCACTCACCGTCGTTCCCTCTCGCATGCGCAACCCGCCACCCCACTGCTCACAAGCGTCATCCTTCCACGCTCTTCCGGCTTGTCCTGTAGACTGTTGGCGCATTTGGCCTTGTGTGCGAGTGTGTAATTGAACTCCTGGGGCATTGGGCTGGAGTGGCATGCTTTTATTCCCCTATAAGAATTTCTCAGCGTATTAATCAGCAACTTGTTGTCTTCCCTGCTTTAGACTCTGTTGAGGCGGCTAGGGCAGGCGACGTGTTTCGTTTGTGCTCACGGGGGAATTTGCTGTTAGCAAGCTCTTACTCCCACAGTGATATCCTTTTCTGGATTTCTCAACTTATTATAGATCTGCCTTCGCATTCACACATCAAGCCACGGTATTCCCTGCCCACGCAACGAGGCTTAAGACTTTGTGCAGGGGTGACTAGTTCAGGTCATTCGCTTCTTTATTCTAGTGGGGTAATTGCTGGCATTTTGTGAGCTATGATTAAAGGTCAAGTGTGGAATGCACAAGAGCGATGGGACCAGCGCTGCGTACGCCTCGCCACCATGGGCTGATGTGCATGCTACGCACCTAAAGGCAGTTTGGTACTGCACATCCTAATGGGATACTCAATGTCCGAATGATATACTTCATTTCCTGTGCCTTCGTTGGTATTATTGGACAGGCTGCATTATGCTCGAGGCACAGTTTGTGTGATGTGGATGTTTGGTGTCGGGTGGTGATGGTTGGCATCGGTGGTGTTGTGGTGGCATCTTAGGTTTCAGCTCACTGTTGAAAACCATGAGCAAGCAAGAATTTGATAAACGTGTTCAGCTGGGGTTGGGATCTTCCTTGTCCCCTGCCTCTCGATGCTGAGGGTTAATGGGTGAGGTGCAGGACTGGCTCAGCCAGCATCCGAGTTTAATCACCGAATCGATGAAAGTTTCGTTACATTCCCAATTATGCCTAGATTACATAATTAAAATCGGAGTCATTTTTCAACGTAGGGAAAAAAAACGTCTTGCTTAGAGAATTTCCCTTGGACTTTTGCAAGCGGATATCTGTAATGTTTATGCTAAATGGTTTTATATTGGCATGTCGTTGCATATGATTTACAATAAGTCGCAAATGATTGATTCTCACCCACGGGTATCGACGTTTGTATCGTGAGCTTAAGAATCTATGAGTTTTTACCCATCTTTTACGTTCCCAGTTATCGACCCAGGACGTAAGCCGGTTGCTTGTCTCAAACGAACTTTTTCATCTTCCGCGGATGCTCGACTAGCCGAGCGTCGACCACGTGCCACGATCCGACGCATGCATTGGGGGCCTTGAATTTTTCGCAAGCGCGGCGTACCTGCAAAATGTTGCCGTTAAATGCTTAACGCTGCAGCAGGAGGGACGAGAGTGAGTTTTGCGCCGCTAAATGACTTTCGAGCCAGTTAAGCTCCCCCCCCCCCCGCTCGTCGTGGGAGTGGAGATTGGATTAAGTAAACCTGCTCCAGCCCAGAGCTGCACACGCCGGGACACCGGACTTTTTAATGAGCACATTTTGCACACGTTCGCGCCCGTGCCTCTCTCGCGACCACCGAACGCGTTGGCGTCTGTGATTTTAAATGGGATTAAAACGGATCTCCCATCCAGCTTACCTTGAATTAAAATAAATATTCTTTGAATGGCAAGAAAGCACTGCGGTGTAACGGTCCGTGTCCTGTACTGCACTCCAATCCCATTCAAACCTGGGATACATTCCCAGCAGCTGCCGCCGTGCGCACGCACACACACAAACATAGCCGCGAATTGGTATCTGAACATGGTCTTGGCCTCATGAGCTTGACTCGACTAAAAGGATAATTTGCGTAGAAGGTGAATCTGAAAACTGTAAGTTGACATCAAGGCAGCTGTGCGTGCAGAGTTTGGTCCCACGTATGCTTTGCGCGCTGTGTTTGCCCAAATAGGCACTCGCTAATGAATAGCAGGGGTTGAGAAGAGACGTATTGGTGAGTGCACTCCGCTATTGAACCTATTGCCCTGAGCTCAAGTCCTGGCCATGGCTAATGGTTGCGGAGAATGACATCGCAGACTCTCGTCGTCGCGGACACGCGGCACGTGCACCCTTGCTAACGAGCGCGATCACTGCCACTTGGTTTATTCTTTAACGCCCCGTGGCGTAAATATGAGCCGCGGCCATTGCATGCATTACAGGGATTTAAACTGACGGAACAATAAGAAACAATGAGGCTGAGTGTTGCTTTAATTTTCTAATTAGCACCACTCCAATGATGTGGTGAAATTGTCATGATTTGTAGGCGAGATGTGACTCAAAGGATAGGTTTTTTTTTGCGTAAGAAAAACTCAACAAATTCGTCAATAACGCTGCTTTCAAAAGAAAGAGTATACAATAGGTGACATTTCGGGAAATGGCCATTCTTCACAGCACATACGAAATGCCTGATCCACAAATACGAAGGAGACATCACAGCGATACTCTGCTACCCCTGTCACGGTTATCTGGCTTGACCACCTGAATGTGAAATTGCAGTTTCTCTGTAATGCTTGCAATGAAGAAAGACTTTAGATGGCACAGTGGTTAGCGCACTACGCCATGGATCTGGCGACCTGGGTTCGATATTCCCGACTGCAGCTGACCATCGTTGTGAAGTATTGTAAAACAACACTCCTTGACTAAATACAGCATTATTTTCGTCCTGCGGTGGGTTTGACAGAGGGCCGTACATGTTACACACGCGTACAATGCTGTTTCTTGTTGCGTGTCCACGTGGCGTGTCGCTGTCCGTAGAGAAGTGCCACAGAGCGTTCGCCGTGCGAGCAGATGCGTGTTACATGTTGCGTTGCTTGACATTTGTGATTTGTGTGTTTTATATCTGCGCAGACCGGCAGGTATTCCTAGCGACATGGAAGGACATACCGAATGAGAACGAGCTGCAATTTCAGATCAAGGACTGCCAACTTGGCGCAGGTGAGTCCAGCACTTTGGTTTGGCGTAAAACAATAATGTTAAGAACTGCTACTTATCATAAACAAGCTGGCATGGTAGTCGGTTAAGGGAGCTTCCACATACTTTGTGCAGTTCACTGTGCAAATAAGTTGGCGCACCGCAGCACGCAAATGCACCCGTCAACGGCGCAAACTTTTGTACAACAGGATTGTGTTGCGTCTGGTTTTAATAATAAAAAATACTTTCTTGAAAGTGTTTTGATAACAATTTCCCCCCCCCCCCCCAAGAACTAGTCTGATTTCTGAGATGATAGATATTGGTAAAATGTCTGGTAAGATTCAAGGCTATAAGGTTTTAGGAAATTTGTAGTTTCGGTGAAAACAATGCGAGTCTCGGTGCCCTTGGATGCGACGCAGACAGACAGGTGGGGGGGAGGGGGATGTTATATTTCCCAAGGGAAAGCAATGAGAGTAACCTCTATCATCCCCTTAAAAAATAAACTCTGGAAGTTGGTTCGTGCAGCGAGCAGCAGTCAAGACCATGTGCTTGAGATTATTAATCGCGCAGGCTGTCTGCACTGTGTCTTGTGTTCGGCGCAGTTTTTCACTTTAGGCTATTGCGCTCCGTGGAAGACGGATAGGCGAAATATTTCACGAGGAGTGTGCCTTGAGACTTGTGTGGCCATGCGTGTGCACGTGCCTGCCTGCGTGCGTCCGTTTTTGCTGCTTGCGAGGTCTGGAGCAGCGGTTGTCGAGCTTCGCACACAGTGCTACAAATCCGGCAACCTCGGTTTGATTCCAGGCCACGGCTTGCCATCTCTGGCCACATACCTGAACTTTGGGCCAATGCTAGTTTGACTCTTGAGGACCTGCTGCGAGGTGTACACATCGCAAGCAGGTCCTGGTGCTGACCACACCACCCCCGCACGTGCCATGCCTGCTTCCATAGGCGCTTGCAAACTGCAATTTCCCAAATGGTTGATGTAGACTGCATGGAAGATATTTGTTTCCTACCCTGCGTTCGTGCAAATGCAATCGATGTTGGTGGCCCAGCTTAGAGGGATCAAGTGTAGAAATGCCTTCCTCCTCAAACCGTCGCTGAGTTGACGCTCGTCTCAGTGTCTGGCCCTTAGCCAGAGTTGGAAATTCCACATTACATGTGGCAGGAGTTACTCCCTTTATACCACATCCATGCTTGATATCTCACAAAGCGCTACTCACTTCATCAACCCACAAACGATGTTTTGCTGAATTAACTCCAAACCGGAATTTCATTAACTCACAAAATTAACATTTTCATTCAGTCAGGTGCTCCAACGGCAGTGCCATCCGGCTGGATTTGAAACAACAGAGTAGTAGTTGTAGTAGTAGTAATAATAAGCACTCCCTTTTTCTGAATCTTCTCCAAAGCTGCCATCAAAGTAAAAGTGGCACAACTGTCCGGTATATATTTTTACAGAGCTTGAAAACTGAATGGAGAAAGGAAATCCTATAAACAAATATCACAACATTTGGACACAGATCACCACGCTCGCCCATTGTCGCTTGTAAGCAGACGCAGGGCACAAAACCTCGCTGCAGACAGAGTTGCACCACCTGCACAGCACACAACAACTACAGAACACTAGTCATCGTATTAAGAGTTCTTTTACTCATTTTGTCCAAAGCTGCTTTCAAAATAATTGTGGCGCTTTGTATACGGGGCCGTGACGTGGCCCAGCACGACCGCTTTGTAGCGGAGGTTCACGGTTTGAATCACAGCGGCCGCCCTGGTTATTACTTACTGTAAGGGTGCGTTAAACGGTGAAAATGCTCTGCATCTCGGTGGACGCTCACATTGCCGTGGTGGCCATTCGCAAGAGTATGCCATTTGTGTAAAGGCGTCGTGGTCCAAATTTGCCAAATTTGAAAAATGACCCCGAAAAGTTACTCAGTTGGGATTACGCATCACAATCATTGCTTTCTTCTGTGACATAAATTAGCAGGAGGGACCTGAAAAAGTCGCGAGACTTCAAAATCGAACTATTTAGACTGGAGAAATCTGATGAGCTTTGAGGATCTTTTTCACATGTCCAGTATGGCCGTGTCAGCAAGTTACAACAGCAAGCAATGCAAAAAACTCTCCAAGTGCCAAAATAGAGAAAAAGGTAAGCAGGTCACTAAATGTAAATAAATAATGAATAAATTAATTATGTTCGTCCGATTTATCACGCTTGGACAAGGCAGCAAAAACAACAACAAAACATTTTGACTTCATATTCTTGGTTCTTTCGTTAAAGTCACGTAGATAGAAAATAAAAATAACATCATAAAATAAAATACAAAATAATAAATTGAAAATAATAAAAGCAAAAAACCCACGACATTTCGACCGCAACACAAGCGGTCTTCATCAGGCAGAGAGAAAGGAGGGGGCAAGCCTCCAAATGCAAATCTTATGGTTATGTGGAAACCCTCCCCGTAGAGGCGGTTAAATTTAATAACAACAAAACAGTCCCAGACCACGATCAAGATAACACCACACGGTAGTAGTTCCTCAATAAAATGGCACATGAACATTGACTTCGTGATGCTTTCCTGGGAAAACAAGCAGAATAATACTACCTAATGTATGTACAAGAGTACATGCATGTACATAAATATGTGCAGGTTGTAAATGCAGAGCGTAAAAATAGTCATCATTTAAGAAATGTAACGGATGCATTCCTGAAAAGTTGTCCGGAAAGTGAAATTTCGTTGATCAAACCCCGTGTTCCTATTGACATCCATGATGTAATTGGAGATGTGTTCCGACTGAAAAATGTCTTCCCCAAGAAGTAATAAAATTGCACTTAAGAATGCAGCAAACCTTTTTTTAACTTCATTTCATGGAAAAATCTATAATATAATAAAATAATAATAATCCAAATAAGATCGTGGGAATTGAGCAATCCGATAGGCATGCTCGGATAGGCGACAGGCCGTGAATCGTTCGCTTCCTCCCCGAAATAAAATTCAGAGATGCACAATTCTGTAAATGCCAATTTAGCGTAACATCTGTCGAATTAATGACCTAACCTAATAAGGTGCATTATTTCGAAATTCTGTGTGTTCGGTTGTACGAGCAGGATGATGTCGTACAAGAGCACGATTTTTATTGCAAAGAGCGAGGTAACAATAGCGGCTGGTCGGCATAACGCGCTGCCTGTCTCATTCGCATAGAGGGCACAATGCCACGCGCGAGCCACGGGTGCGCCGTGCTTGCAGCACACCAGCATATCAGAGTGGTCTTAGCAATATCAACGAGAGCGTTTTGTACGCATCCTCTCTAAGGTTGCTCTCAAACATAAATGCGGCACTTCATATCTGACTATATATATACACACACCTACGCACAGGTTGGAAGCAAGAGTGGACAAAATACAATTGTATGAGCTTTGATCAAATTGTGACAAGATCGTAATATAAATTGCACAGGGAGAGAGATACAATAGCTGCAGCTGGTTAGACACGTTTTCTCACTTGGTGTAAGACGCACACAGAGCACAACACGGCACATGCCGTGCACACAGCAAACATAGTTACCGTATACAGTTTGCTGCAGCTTTCCGATGCGTTGTTGGGCGTACTGCGTGTTGTTCGGGATGATGTCTGGTGTGTCGGCTCCACATCCTAGAAGCTTCCTAAGTCCCGGTACCCATTGTGGAGTTGCACAACACAGTCTCGAAATCCTATATCGCCGTATATACTCTGACTTACTGTATTTTTGTCTGAATCCTTGGATCTTGTCCGGATGATGTAATTTTAAATGAAACGTCGTATATAGCATTGCTAAATTTGCTTGCAAAAATTATTCTTCAACTTCGCCACAGCGAGCTGAAACGATAATAGTTGGTGCATCGTTAAACGCTTCCATGCCACGTGACAACTTGATTTGTTTGGCTGTGTCAGGTAGTGGTGGGGGGGGGGTTTAAAGACACAAATTGGACCGGAGCATTATGAGGCCTAAGCAAAAAATCAATTGCGAATCAGGATATTGGCTGTGAAACCCCACGTGTGTTAAGTAGTATAGTTTCTCAAAATAATACGAGTGGCTATACAGTCTGTTCTCCTATACGCTGTAGTTGCGTTCCTTAAGAACACCGCATTATGGCAAAATCGCGTGATAATGTATAATATAGGGGGTAAAGCACAGTCCGCGATAGCACGTGAGATGCGTAGGCAGGCTGAACAAAGGCTGAGGCGCATGAGTAGCATCTAGACACATCCAGCAGCATCCCGCCTTGTACGATGCTACGCTGAGGCGGCCGTACAACCGCTTTTTCCTCCTTGCGCGACGTAGTTCCGTCAGCCCAATCGGGTTGTATCCAATTTGCATCCGCGTTATAAAAAATGCGTTCCCTAATGCATTCATCGCGTTATATCCAATTTGTGTTATGAATACTCGCGGTGTTATGGGAAAACAGAGACCGTGCCATCTTCTGTATATAACGGAATCGTTTTTTGGCAGAGGGGTGGCAGTATACAAAATGCACAAAATTGAAATTCTTACCGAGTAACGCTCCCTTAGCATCAGCTGCGTCCCCACGCTGTATTGAATCGCAATGCGGCGACATTGCAGCCCCACTCTATCCCCTGCACGGTAACTACTGTAGCATTAATTGGCATTTGCTTTCCAGAATTGGCTGTGTGATTTTCATCTGTTTCATTGGCGTGTTGTGTTTTCACCCCACGCGTCTTTTATATTGCGCTTTTATTATGATACACATATGGGGGAAAATAAAAACAATCTATATAAATAACATTGCAAGCTGTAAACTGGCTGAATTGAGTCTTAATGCAATTGTTAAATAACAGGGCTACTCACTAATCCACTATGTATTATCTTGAACATCTTTCGCACCGTACGTAGCCAACCGTGCGAAATGTAGGCATGGGGGAGGGACTCCAAACTAAACGCAACCTGGTATTTTGAGGGGGCACGCTGTTGGGGGGGGGGGTGGGGGCGAGGGGGGGGAGAAACCACCTCCAGATGGAATGTGGGGGGGGGGCTTAAAACCAAAATTACTTTACGAATTTAAACCCCCTACGGCATCTTCCATTGGCCGCTTTTGCAACCAAGTGGAACGTAGCAGTTATTAAAACCCTTCCAGTAATTGCATTTCTTCCCCCCCCCCCCTCTGTTCTAAATGACATATGTGTTCCCGATTATTTTTCTCCCAGTGTGCTGGGGTTGGTGGCTTCCAAATGGGCAGCAGGGACTAATGGCTTGCAGGTATTAGCGCAAGGCAGGTTGTCAGGGCCACTTTGCACAATGCAATTTTTTTTTATCAACCGTTGTGCATTTTTTGAAAGCTCTATGAAACAAAGAGAATGCAGAGGGGGGGGTCTGGGGGTGTGCCTGCCAAGTAACAGTGTGCCAAAATCAAAACGAGCCTCAGTTTGAGATCATGGAGTGCTACCTCGGCACGGGGGCGGGAAGTCCTTCGCTCGATTCCAGGGTGCAACAAAAGACGCGCTAACAAACTGGTCCAGGAACGGAGTCTCAGATTTATTTGGCGATTTAATTGTTTGAAGAATTCTACACACAGACAGACAAACGTATTCATACGGCCGAACTATGCGATCTTGTCAAGGTTTGAGTCGGGGAAACCGTTTTTTTTTGTTGCAAAAAATATGCTCTTGCTTTTTCAATTGCATCTTGCCCGTTTAAAAGACCCTCGCTGACTTAAGGGTTGTGAGTTGGAGCCAAGGGTGAGAGTCAAGGTGGGATGACATAAATGGAGAGCTTTTGGGAATTGTCTGTTTTGATCCCAATCCACTTACTGGTGCCAGGCAGAAGGAGTAGAGGCATACCGGGGGTGAAATTGAAGGACGCAGTGGAACGAGATACCGGGTCTGTGGATATGACGAGAGAAGAGGCGCAGAATAGAAACGCACGGAGAAAGAACATCCGAGCGGCCATGGCTTGGAAGATGAATAGTCGGCTGCTAGTCGGCTCGCCGTGCTGTCAGTGAATGGCCCGACCACTCGGCGGTGCATGTGACCAAGCTGGTGAATTATTCGTCGGTTGGACAACACTGCGCGGATCACGCAGCCGCGTCGTTATGATGGGGCCACCGCGCCCCCCCTCTTCCCCCCAACACACCGCCGGTCGTGCTGTGCCGTAAACGCATTTAATTGTAGTCTCCGTCAGACATCCGGCTTGTTTGTATGCGGCGCGGAATGCCGATGAAAGAGCCCTCGACGCATGCCCGCCGATTCGCGGCTTAACTGTCGGGAGCTGCGCGCAGGGGAGCGCCTTCGTCGCCCGCGGGGGAAAAACGAAACAAAAGCAGCGGAGTTGAAATGTTGTGAAAGCGCAATGTTACACGAGCATGCGCCCCCCCCCCCCCTTCTCACGTAAAGCTGTATTGGGGATTTGCTCATGAAGATTTACTTATTCGTCTGCCAGCCGAACCCCAGCAGTACAGAAATGCCGCAATGAATTTAGGCAGTGACCGATCGCGGGCGTGAGCCTCTGAAACCATAAAGGACGGAGGCAGAAGTGATTTGCTTGATTTGTGCCCAGAATACACCCTGACGTGCTTGCAACAGCAGATTCAATACATATTTATGTAAAGCTTTCATCTGCCAAAAAGCATTCCCTTCAGTTGTGTTTGGCTTAAAGCACAAACGCCAAGCAGTGATGCAGAACGCGGTGATTGCTGGAACACTGTGTCCTGTTTATAAGTTGCCTTTCGCGATCTCCCCCTGACACCACTGCCTTTCTGAGAGCCCAGCTGGAGTTTATCTTGACCTGTTTTGTTGGCATAGCGTAGCTGGGATGTGCACCTCATCTGCAGGAATCTCAAACTCCCCCTCGCTGTTGTTAGCATCGTCGGCACGATCAGCCGTGGTCAATCCACCGCTGGTTAAAGGCCGGCCCCCTTCCGCCGCCACCTCTCTCGGGCTTGTGATTCCATTTGTACTTGTCGCTCCTGTGCATGGGCTTATTTCATCGCTCCACCTCTGTGGTTGTCATCTTCTCGGGCGAGTTCCCTCCAACGGCTGCCACTCCTTTGGCCCATCGTCCCCATCATTCCTGCTAGCCATGGCGTCTCATGACCAAGTAGCTCTCCCTGCACATGGCTCGGGTCTGCTTCTACCTAACCTTCATGCTGCCATAGTATAATGGGCAGCACACCGAATTTACAATTCAGAGGTCGCTCGTTCGATTTCCCGGCATGGCAGTTGAAGCAATGGTGCAAGTGCCTCCCCCACCCCGCCCCTCCCTCCCCCTTCCACCATTTCTGCCCACCCAGCAGGAATAAATAGATACAGCAGTCAATCGGCTGCTTGCGTGTGGTGGGGTAGAGTATGGGCACTTACGACCACCTCCCTGACGTCTGACCATTGTGGAAGAGTAGGCCATCACAAACCCCTTGGCGAGGGGCTCCCTTGAAGCTTCCTCGAGGGAAGGCCCTTCTGCCAGCAATTGTGCAGGCAATTAATTGCGGGTCTGCACCTTTAACCTGCCCGTCACGCGAGGCCTCCCACGGAGCACTTTTCCCTGTTATTGGTTTTTATTGTTGGAATGACCGCCAGAGGAGACTGTGACAAATGAATTAATAAAAGCCTCTCCCATTGCTGCTTGACGGTGTTAACCTCCCCCGCCTACGTCCATTGGTTCGTGGGAAAACAAATGATAGGTAGAAATTCTTGGCTTGCACAATGGATCTTTTTATTCTTTTGAAACTCGGCATTTAGATGGCGATTTTAAAACGTCGTTGTCCACGCATCGTTTAAAAAAAAAAAATTTGGTCAATTCCGCGCTTGCGTTCTTCGCCAGCCCAAGCTTGCCACGACATAAACTATAAACTATTTTATTTAACCAACTAAGGCCCACTGAGCTATATAGATATTTTTCAGAAGAGACCTGGCCACAAACTATAGCTCAACAAAGTGGCTTATGTGGAAATGTATAGCAGCCAAATGCTCTAAGCGTACGTTGATTCTAAATGTGGAGGGGAAAAACTGGAGGACCCAGAGAAAAATCCACGCGACCACGGGGAAAACATGCAAACTCCAAATATACAGGAGTCGGGATCGATTCCACGACCTTTTGTATGAAGAGCTCCAAAATTCACCTGCCACTCGTCTTCTATTACAACACCCACTGTGGTCCAAAACAGCCGTGCCAGGACTGCTTCGCAGAGACTGGCTGGTGGGAAGAATGGAGGGCAAAATCATCACCAAACTATCCTTATCGGGGATCCTACAGTCTGTTTGTCCACCTGGCTTCACCCTGCCACGTTGTAAGTGGGCCTTCCTGAGCAGCTTCCGGACGCAGGGCGACATCTCTGTGCAGCCAACCTCCACCGTTGAGGTCTTCATGACAACCCACACACTGCAGCTGTGGCACTATGCAAACGGTGTCACACATTGCTGATGATCATCCACTCGGTTTCAGCAGAGGGCTACGATAACTACACATGGCCACCGAGGATTGCTACCATATGGCTCGGCGATTTACGCACATGCTGCACGAACCTCTCCAAAGCCGCATCGAGACGGTGTCTCGTGGGCACAGCCAGTGAGTGCGATGAAAGCTCACGAAGCCCACAAAACTCAAGTCATCCCACCCCACATGCCCTCGCTGTGCCCATTCCCAGTCCCGTCAACGATTTGTTTGGGGGGATTGGGGAGAGAGTATGAAATCAACTCCGTTGGCAGCCATGTGAGCCACTGGTAGAAATTCCACCTTCCTATGGTGGGGGCCAATCTCTGCATAGGATTTAAAAAAAAAAATCCAATGCATCTACTGTAGAAATAAACACACGTGCCGGACATTTAATATTACCTAAATGGGATGATTTTAACATAATTTGAAGATCGGATACGCACATGCGGAGGCCTTGGCGGGACTGGGGATGGATAGCCTTGTGTGGGAATGTATCATGGGACGATCCAAGTTTTTGGAAGCTTTATGAGCTTTCATCGCGCTGGCGATGAAATCTCACGAGATGCCGTCTCAACGCGGCTTTGAAGAGGTGAGACCGCAGTCTCAGACAAAGGATGCGGGCACAGAATTAAATGGCCTTGGACGTGCGTCAGCCACTTAATTTAGGTGCGCGTTTGATGCCGGGACTCTTTTAAATTACCCTGGCGAGTAAGGGAAAATATTGGTGCGATCCAACCTTGTCCCATGCGACCAGAGCGGTCGTTTTTTATTTCAGTCAACTCTTTGACATTTATATACATTATATATACATGTATATGCGTTTGTGTGTGTATATTTTTGTTACATTGCTCCTATATCTATGCATTAATTCTATATTTCTGCACGTGTTTATATTTTGCCATGCTCGTGGTGTGTGACATAAATTATAACTTGCAGCCCTGGTCAATCCACTGATGGACGAAGGCCACGCTATGCGCGGTCGGTCATTCGTGGTGGTTGTTTGACCGTACTTCACCATGGTTGGCAGTGCGGGTTATTGAAGTTAGTTGGCAGGGCGGGGCTGGGGGGGTGTGCAGTGCAGCTTCAGATACCACTCACCACTGATGTTAGTCGTGGCCAGAAGTCCAACTCGGGTCACCAGGTTCTTAGTAAAGTGCAGGCAGTGCTGCAACACTCATCAATGGAATTGGCAACACGCCCCATGCAGGACCTAGCTGAAAAGTTCAGTCAGGATATATTTTAAAAATTTTAAGGGCATTATTATTCATATTATATAAATGACTTTTTTCCTGGAGAAGGCCATCTGGGAAAAAAAAAACCACGTTTGATATTGTTTGTTTCACAATGACAGAAAAATTATGACTTGAAAATAATTTGTACAGTTTTTTTTACTTGACTTTATTCCTCATTATGTTACCATTTTATAACAGTTTTTCAGATTAATTGTAGTTGTGCAAGAAAGTGAATGGTCTAATGTTTCAGCGTTCAGTTGTGGCGAATGTTAGCCTTTTGGTGTCAATAAAAATCAGTTCCACTTGAGGAGTCGTCCTACGCAGAGACTGGTTCCAACCAAAGGATGGTGGCCCGGGGCTCTCAGTGGAGTTGAGCAACAACCAATGCTCGAGCCGAATGACGTTTCATATTTTATTTCGGATGAATCACCGTTGAATATGAATATTACAGCGTCGCTCCCCTACTCTTTGATGCAAGGTCACGGCAGTGACGTCAACATATCGTTCCTTACCGTGGTCTAAAATTACTTTACATAATATAATTGAACCTTCAAGTTCACATGGGACAGCCTAGGTTACGGAGCCCTGGGTACGAATCTACATTTGTAAGAGCTGCTTATTTTCTTCTGGGTAGTGTGTATTCAATGAGATCGGCGCTTCCACGTCACTCACCGAACGTCATCGCTGCCCCCTGCATCCGCCAGCCATTCAGTGGCGTAGCCGTCGAGCGTTCCTGCAGTGCACTGCACCAGAGCCCACGGGTCCATGAGACCCAGGCATCGGGCTACCAGTGGCCCCCTGCTAGTCAAGCTACGCCACTCCCATAGACTTGCATAGAGACCCACATAGACCAGTCGCATAGCTATCGGGTGTGCGGCTGGTGGGGCGGCGCCAGGATCCGTGGGCTGCAATGGCCCTGGCTCCAGGCTGTGAAGAAGAGTGGCGACATTTGGACAGGTGGCCCGATCTCATTCCATGCACCAGGGCCCATGCCAGCCAGGGCCCACATTACTCTGCAGTCCTTCCAGCACACTAGCCACAAAGGTGATGTTCTGCGGGTTTTGTCGCTTTCATGTTGTGGGGTGGGTGGGGGTGCTTCTTTCCTATTTCCCATGGGGCCTGTCGCCATGATTTATCAGTGTGACGATAACGGTAATTAGAGCAAATTCTTCACACATAGGAGCGCAGCACTGAAAAAGCGCCTTTTCATATCGAAAATGAAGGACGTGTGAGCGCCTGGGTGACGGGAGGCGGAAGCGCGTAGAGTGCGGTGCGCAATGTCACGAGGAAGCTACTGCAGCTTTGTTCTTTTTAAAATCCTCTACATTGAAAAGCTCATTTCTTTAGAGCTGATTATTGTGCTTCGATTGTGGGCCTTACCCCCCCCCCCCCGCCCCGCACCTCCGATGAGTGGTTGGCTACGTACGGTGCGAAAGAAGTTCTACATACATACAAACACAATGGTGGTGATGGTGGTGGTGGTGATGATGAGGAAGTGGGAGATGTTGACGGTGATGGTGTTGATTGTTGATGATGCAGCCGTCTGGAACGCCTTCGTTCATCAAACCCGCACATTTCTAATTCGGCCTAGGTCGTTCATAACCGTGAAGTCGCACTGCGATAAAGTTAAAACAGAATACCGCCAGATCTCGGTGCAAAGCAATTGCTGCCACTTGAAAGCAGATGCCAAATCCCGGTCTGTGCCGGATCGCACCTTCACAGGAAAACATCTCAACGGGCAAAGCCGAATGGGTGGTAACCCGAGTGAGATGCCTGTTGATGTTCGACAGTAAATAAGGATTGTTTGCCGTGCGATGAACGTTCTTTAAAAGGTGTGCCCCCTGGTGTGAATAAAGATGTCTGTTCAAGGGACTTACGAGGTTTATCCGTTGTGTAATTCTCCCGGGTTGCCCTTTCACACTTGCCACCTGTGAGAGTTACGAATAGAAGCTGCTTCATCTCATGACGTAATCGCTTGTGCAGTCGGAATGTAATCGCGAGGAAAAAAATGTGGTGAAGGTGAAAAGATGTTTTCAGGCCTTGGCCCTTATTCTGAACAGTGAGAAAAAGCCATTACCTGGAACCGTAATGTAATGTTTCTCCTGAAGGCAACGCGAATAACACCGCGTCCAACACATCTCTTTCACTTTTACTACCAATTTGGAAATATTGCACGAGGCAGTGTTCGCATTAGCAACAGCCCCGGAAACCGCTCTCCCCGATATTAAGGGGGAGAGAAAGAAAAAAAGCCACATCCTTGTAAGAATCGTAACGTTCCGTGTCACCACACCGTCCTTGGCGAAACGCGCGATGTTTAATTCGAAGTCGTTTCATTAAGATCGCTGTAAAGGGTAACCGCGTGTGATGGATTTTCAATCGAGAGCCATCCTAAGCCGCCCTCAAATCTGGCTCGGCAACCCCCCCCCCCCCCCACCCGGCCTTTGTATTGAGTCACACGAGGTGTTTCGGTGGGGCGGGGGGGTTGCTGGTGGAGGTGGGGGGGGGGGGTCCTCTCTACAATATCGCAACCCCCCCCCCCCACGTCCCTTACCCCTTCCTCCAAGCCAAGCAAATGTCCCCGCTCCGCCGTTGCTAAGCGTCGTGTCGCACGGGCCCTACCCGAGCCGTTATTCACGGCGCAGGGGGCAAGTAAGGAGAGGCGAGAAAGGAAGAGGTGAAAAAAAAAGGTATACGAAAACATGACATGATGATGGGATCGATTTTTTTTTTATTTCAAGACGGGCGAAGGTGGGAAGACGTCTTGTTTTTCTGTCTGCGATGTCGTCGGCAATTGTGGGTGGAAGGGTGGTGGTGGGGTGTGTGGCTGCGGTCTAGGCCTGGAGACCCAGATTCACTCTTGTAGAATTTTTTTTTTCTCGGTGGAAAATAGCATTCCCGCCTCGCGTTTTCAGATAAATTGAGGCGTGTAACGCTGTCACCTCTTTAACACGCGCCGGGGGTCACTCGCCGCCATTCACCTGAGTTCGTACGTAGTCTCTCTCTGCTATTCGCGTGTACTCGTATGTGGACGCGCTGCGATGATCAATAAATAATCATTCTCGCAAATGTCACCAACGCACACGGTATTTCATCAGTAATACACGTGCGTGTAGGGTGGTGGTGGCAGTAGTTGCTCACTGCGTGATTAACCGTGTTACCGGAGTTCGATTCCTGCTAACAGCTAACATCAGCAGTGAGTGAAGCGGTATCTAAAATTGGTCCTAGGTGACTTCCCCCCCCCCTCGCCGCTACCCCCCCGACCCCCTGCCCCTTCCCCCCCACCACCCATTCACCAACCAGCACACTCACGAAGGTAGTGAAGCATGGTCAAATAACCTCCTCGACTGACACGGCCTAAATCTAGCAGAGGGGCTGAACACGTTTTCTATTTATTCAGACGGTCCATGTTGAAGGTGCCGATTCCCATTGAATAATTTTAATTTGCTAATGTGGCCTGTAATCCAGGGTTGGTGGGTCACTGCACAAATAGTGTGAAACTCCCATTCCCATGTGCATCAAGTTGCCATACCATGGCTTGCCAAGAGAGGGTAGTGCATAAAATATTGACTCCATCTGTTCCATCTGTGTATGGGATCGTGTTGCCCCCTTGCTCACTTGGGGTTTCTCCATGTCCTCCTATAGTTGGTCGATACCATCTTAATATATAGAAAACCATGGAGTTTGGGGGCAGATTTTTGGTGCTGGCTGACTGTCCGGCCTGTTGCCTTGCCCACCTGACGTGGTCCCCTCCTCGTGCCTCTGACTCCTCTTCGAGAGAGAGCCAATACTGGTGGGCATTGACGTTATTACAACATCGCAGAGAAAGGAAGGAGTAACGCAAAGTGATGGCCATGTGTAATTTCCGCTTCTCGTGGGGGGCTGCCAATGGGTATAAGTGCCCCCCCCCTCCCCGATTCCTCATTAGAGGAGAAAGACAATTGCATACATCGCTTCATCAAGTAATTAGCAGTTTCCTTCCATGGGCTCTGCTGCTGTTGATACTGGTTCTTGGGCACTAGTGTTAAACACTAGGAATGTTAAAAGTACTCCAGTCTGGCTCTGAATATGGGATATGAACATTGCATTCGAAGAATCTTGAGAGTTTGCCTTAGTCTGACTCAGTAAGCCTCAGGCATTTACACAGAAAGAACCATACTAATTTTCAATGTGCCTTAGTCTGGTCTGGGCATTAACATTAAATGGAAACAATCTCAAAGCTCCCGTAGTCTGGCTCGTTGAGCATTGGACATTAACACAGAACCCTATTAATTTTAAATTTACTTTTTAAATTTACCATTTGTCTGGCTTTGAGCATTAACATTGCAGCCCACACACCCTAAAAGGTGGCTTAGTCTTGCACGGTGTGTTTTTATATCATTTGGGGCACGTGATTTCTCCTGTCGATACTCGTTTGCATGTAGAATCTAAATAGGAAATAATCCTTTTGGAAGCATAATAATAAAGAAGTGGCATTTTGTCAGCTGGGACATCACAACGTCCCTTGTGCCCGTTGACATCCTGATGACGGGCGCAACTTGGTAATGCAGATGTGGGGATGAAAAATTGGAAGTGTGGTGACATTTTCCGCAGTTAATTTGCTTTTCTTCTTTATCCCCCCCCTCTTCAAATTATTTTCCAATTGTACTGATCGTCATCGCGCCACGGGATGACCGCAGTCTCTCCGCAGAGCTCTCTCTAGACTCGTATCCACACTCGGTGGTTCGGCGTGCACTCGGTGGTGGATTTCTCTGAAACAAAAATATTCATGGCGTGGCAAATAAGCAGTGAATGCTTTCACCATCAGAGCTGCAATGCGTTGAACTAAGTTGACGAGCCAAATTTGTTTTGCGTGTTTTTTTTTTCTTGTGCCGCGTCTTTGCCGATTGCGATAAGACTACATACTCGCCACCTTTCGTACCTCACTTTAATTAACATACAGACCCATCCATAGATTTACATAGAGACCCCACAGACTTGCACACACTCTACTATGGGATTTCTGCATGACGATCAAACTAATGTTTTAAAATTTCTGAGCTGGGATTTCACCAATTTTTTTTTTCCCGTACAAAACCAAATTGAAGGTGATGGCTTTTTTTTCTTACGCAAATTCATTTATGGCTGGGCTGATATCAACCACACAGTCCAATCACGGGTGGCTGAAATCTAGGATTTGAACCCAGATTCTCAGGTTTGTTGGCTGTATCCCCTTGGGTCTTTGAGGCGCACGCGAGTGGCGTACTTGCCGCTCAATTGTCCTTTCTCCCCAGCAACGGAAATGGACCCGTGTTATTGTGTTCATTTTATTTAAATGTACTCTACATTAAATTGGGCAGATGTAGGGAAATGGATACAATTATAATTTATCTTTTGAAATTCAAATGCATTCATTTCATTTTGAGCTGCTTTGTTGCACGCTAAGAGACTATTGCTTGATTGTACTTTTCCTTTTGTTACAATGGTTATGATAATGATCGTCATCACACTGTTTATTATAAGGTAGGCAAAATTGGTGTGGGCAGGTCCATGTCATTAGGGGTTCTCACAAAAGGTATGGTGGAACTTTGAATCGTGGCTCGCCCACCTGTGCAGCCATTTGTGCCTTTGCAAAAAAAAAAAAACCACCATCATTTCTTGAAGAAGTGCATTGTGGTCCTCTTGTCTTGAGCCACCATCAGCAGCAGTGATAGACAACCATGGACCAGTTTTATTCTGATTAAGACTCATCAGCACACTGTAGTCACCAGTGATCACCTCATGTTTGTGGAGTCCCCACATCGACACGATGGGGCCCATGATCTGGGCCAATGCCAACCGAAATCAAATATATAAATGACGAGAGGAAAATGCATCCTAACGGATGATGGTGGTGATTTTAAGGACGAGTTTAAATATAGGTGGTGATTATCATCATGTTTTCAAGTTACCTCATTAGTTGCGCAAGTGCTACTTATTTAAATTAAAACGGGTTATGAAAATAGATAGGATGGATACAAATGTAAATGTTCTTCTAAAAACACGATAAAAAATGTATACATCCTTAATGTGTTGTCTAATAAACTCATTCTGTATACTGCTCAGTGAATGTGTTTTTAGTCAACATAAGCAATGCTTGCAGAATCCTTTACAATCACAGGCAGTTATAAATAAAAAAATAACACATTGTACCACGGCAGCATCAGTAGTAGCCGTTAGAGAGAAACGATTCTGTTTTGGAAAACAATACAAGCTACTCGATGTATTCCACTTTAAAACAGGACGCTTGCGATACGTATAATTCAAGTTATTTCTCTTACATCTTGATGGGAAACGTGGTAATCGATTTTTTGCGGTGGCGCGCCAGTGGTCATCTGATAATGTGTCGGTGCGCTTGGTGTGTCTTTTCCCCCATAGACTCGGTATCCAGCAAGCTGCAGAACAACAATGTGTTCACCATCGCCAAGAGGAACGTAGAGGGCCAGGACATGCTGTACCAGTCGTTGAAGCTCACCAATGGCATCTGGGTGCTCGCAGAGCTGCGCATACAGCCCGGCAACCCCAACTACACGGTACGGCACGCTCTTGCTCAGTCACAGATGGACCCGTATTATTGTGATGCTTTTCTGCTACGGTGGCTAGGAGATGTTATCTACCTCGCGTGGTATACAGGAGTTTGTGGGTTCGATTGCGACCCTGACGCCCGTGGTATGTTTGGAGTTTGCATGTTCTCCCTGTGATCGCGTGGATATTTCTCCAGGTCCTTCCTCCACTGTTTTCCATCCACATTTAGAAACGTGCGTTTAAGAGTATTTGGCTGCTGTAAATTTCCACACGATAAGCCACTTCGTTGAGTGGTCGTTTGTGGCCAGGTCGCTTCTGTAAAAGAGCTGCGTAGCTCAGTAGGCCTTACCCGGTATAAAAAAAAAACGTGTTCACTCACGCTTACGCACGCACACTCGCACGCCTGCCACTCGAAGCTCCCTTCCTGCGTGGACTTTAATTCGGACAGGCGCAGATGGACGCGCGCATGTCCACAGAAGGGGGATGCCTGTGATTTGCTAATCGCGGGGACGTGCAGGAGGACGCGTGTATGTTGGTTGCTATCTGGATAAGAACACCTGTACAGCGACAGGTGTCCTCATGCACAGGTGTACAGTGACAGCCGCTGGGAACAAAAGTGCCCAGGATGCACCCGACCTCATTGGCTTTTGGAATCTGAGCAGGGCTGAGCCTGGGATAGTGCTTGAATGGGTGACCACTAGGCATAACAATGTGCTGCTGCAGGGCTACTTTGTGGGCAGCGAAAGTCGGTGCATATAACTATTGTTATGCTGTACCTATATCCTCCCTGCGCTCGCCACCTTTGCCCACCCCGCACTGAGCGGCTTGGTGAACTATGGAGGGGGGGGGGGGGGGGCATAGAAGTGCAGGCAATGCACGAGCAGAGTACCATGCGTGCGGGGCGGCACTCGGTGTGCTTTGGCGCCCGTCGCCAGGATTAGCGCGCCGGCGACGCAGAGCTGTGATCGCGCGCTCGCTATCTGCCGCGGAATCTCGGAGGAAATAACCGCTAACGTTTACAATTACTCTGGTGCCCAGAGAGGGCTTTTTCTGCTTGCGCATCCCGAGGTGTCGCGCGCACACACCTAAGTAATGCGGACTGCGGCGCGCGTATACTATGTAATTGCCGTGAATAAAATATTTGTAGGAATTTGCCGCGCCGCACGTAGCGTTCCATCTTGATAATTACGGTAATTGCCAAGACCGAATGGTGACCTAACAGAGTCATTTGAGGCGGTTACTGCTCTTCCTTGGTGGCCTACGTCTATATTTAAATAAACAAAGGCCCTATGGCCTTCTAAAAGTACAGTAATTGCCCAATATAGGCACGTCAAAGTATTCCTTATTTGATTTTGGCATGAATTTGGGTATTGCGATATAGGTATTGTCTAGGGTTAAGTATTGCCGATACTGGGTTTTCCCTAAGGTTATCTTTCCCTATATAGGCATTTCCTTATGCTTGGCTAGTCCCTATTTACTTTTCCTTCAGCTTAGGTATTGCCTTTACCTAAGCTATTGAGCTCAGGTATTGGCTTATAAAGGCATGGCATAATCTATGTATCGCTTACATTGCGCAATGCCCTATGGTGTTGGGAATACCTGGGCATCCTTTCAAACGTGGGTTTTCTGCAGGGATAACCCGTTTCCACACACACACGCACAACACTCAATAGGGAATTGACTCTCTCAGAAACAGAATCTTGATAAACGGAGCCGCTGCCAACCACCGCTGCTCTTATTATACACTACATCCCATGGCCACCCGACCGGCAGCCCAGTGTTGTCCCCGATAGTCGAACAGATAGCTTGCACGCTCCAGGGAGCTCCGTCAGGGGGTGGCTGCAGAAGAGAGCATCTGCCGTGCATGCATGCGTGCGTGCGTCTCTCGCTCTGGCCTGGTCACCTCATCGATTAGTGATCTGCTGCGTGGCGGCCCCTGCATCGTGATTCTGTCTCCGGGTGCGAGGGAGCTGCTGCTGCTGCTGCTTTGAATTTTGTGCCGCGGAGGCTAAGCGAAGTCCCGCCCGCAACCGCTCCGTTTACGCTTGGTCTCTCTTTATTTTTGTCATGTGTGTGCCCGCGCCTGTTTATGTGCGTGTGTGCATGCAAGTTTGTATGTGTTTGTGTGGACGCGTGTGTGTTTTGCGAAAGTGGAGAGCGGTAGTGCAGCGGTTAGTGCACTGCAAAACAAACCCGGCGACCCGGGTTTCCCGCTCACAGCCAACACCAGTGACGATTATCTGAACCAGTCCTGGGCCTCCCCATAAGTCGACTCGGCCTCAAATGAGTACCTGGTATGATGTGTAAACATCGCCACTGAGGAGACAAAGGCGGTCGTGCTTGGTGTTGGCCACCCCTCCTCGTGTGCCATGTCGGCTTTCATAGGTACTTGTTAGCAGCACTTGCTCCCAACAGTCTGTTAAGGCTTTATGGGGGGGGTCTTTGTCTGTGTGAGAGTGGGGAGCGGTAGTGTAGCTGTTTAGCGTGTTGCGCTATGAACTTGGCGACCCGAATTCGATTCCCACTAATGGCCAATAATGGTGGCGGATAAGTGAACCAGCCCTGGGCTTTCCTCGAAGTTGACTCCACCTCAAACGAGTACCTATTGAGTGTGTGAACTTCAGCACTGGGGAAACAAAGGCGGCCCTGCATGGGTGCTGGCAACCCACCCTCTCGTGTGCCGTGCCAGCCTTAATAGGTGCTCGCTAACATCACTTGCCCCAACAGTCTGTTTTGGGATTATGGGGATGTTTGTGTTTGTCTTTGTTTGTGAGTGTATACCGGTGTGTTTGTGTGTTTGCACGTCTCACCTCATAACACCCAATTTGTGTGTGCATTGTTAGCAGAGGGGGGCGTGACGGTGCATCCCTTAATAATTGATATTGATTCTTAAGCTATTAAAATATGGATCGAGTCGCATTTAATAAATGTATCTTTTTCAATCCATATATATTGTATGTAATGGGTTGACTTAACCACTGCAGCCACGAGTGGTCGCTGCTTTCACAACAGTGTTTGGAACAAAACAATCTGATCTAATCACGACAATTCCTCAAACCGCCAGGTGGTTGAATCGTTATGCTTCTACCGGACATGCGAATCATCGATAATTGGCGTCTGAAGACAGTCTGCCTAGCTGGTACCACCTGTGTGGGTTTGACTCGGCCTGAAATTAGTTTCCTAGTATGGTGTCAAGACCAGCACCTGGGAGCCATTTGGTTGCCCTGGACACATCACCCCCTGGTGTGCTCAGCTGGCCCTATAATAGGCGCTCGCTAATAGTGCTGTGTGGGCTACATTGGGTGCCATCATCCGATTTATAACCTAGCATACCTGGCTGCATTTCCGTATATATGCATGCGCATCTGCCCACGTGCACACACGTCCATGCCTAACCATGTGAGTACACGTATTATTGTGTGTGCGCGCGCACGTATTATTGTGTGTGCGTGCGCACGTGAAGTTGCAGCTAACCAAGGAAACCGCCGTCCGTGTGTGCATGCGCGTGAAAATCGTTATTGTCTCTTAATGCCGTTCGTTGCTCCACTAACCTACTTGCCTTTTGTGTCGTGCATGCCATCATCCTGCTTTTCCATCCAGGATCTGGAGGTTTGGCTTCTTGTTTGGCATTTTCTTAGAGCGTGCTGTGCTTTTTATTTGCTTGTGCTTGGCAACGACTCGTTCCGCTTGTGCAATTAAAAACCGTTTTGCTCTATACCGCTATTTTATTCCCAGCAGGCCGCTTATTGCTCAACAGCGTAGGTCGCTTTGTTTTTCCCAAGTGTTGTGATTTTCTCGCGTGGAAGAGTGGGTGGGTGGGGGGGGTCAATATTGCAAGTGGCATTTGCTGCTGGGACATAAACAGCCGAGGAAACAAAGTCAAGTAATTGACTCATGTTACGTAAATCCTGCCCCCGTCCGACTGTCAACGCGCTCCTCCACGCTTACGCCAACCCGCAGTGACCAACCGTGGTGAAGTATGGTCCAGTGACCCCACGCGGCATATAGAGCTGCTTAACCGCAAGTGCACTGACAAAAGGGTGGAACATTAAAGCAATAAACTTCAGGCAGAGGTGGGCCAGGAAACCCAGCAGGGTAATACGTCTGAGCTGGCTGGCACAGCCGAGATGCTGGGTTCTAATCTGGCTTTCAGCCGTCTGTGATTAAATGTGGTTCTCAAGTGTATTGAGTTGATGGATTCTGCCCGGTTACTGATGATTGTGCGCAAGAAACCCCATCAAGTTAAATGCAGTGGTTCGCGTTATTTGGCTCATTTTCGCCTTGAGAATTGAAAAATACACACGCGTATAATTTTGATTGACGTGTGGAAAACGGGCCTAAATGAAGTGACTTCAACACGCGTTTCATGATGTCACATTCTGAGATTCATCCTCTTATACCACGGTGGTGCACTGCTATCAGCGAGAGCTCTGACCGAATATTGCTTCGTCTCATCGTGCCAAGAGCACAATTGCAACGTATCTTTTGGGGGGGGTGGGGGGGGCAATTACTTTTCAGTTACCATGGGTTCCTGGTCTTTGCATAGCGGTTTCATCATCCGCAGCCATGATCTATCCATTGCTGGAAGAAAGCCTCCCCAAGCCCGTTGTCTCGCCTCTCGTGGGCTTGCAATGCAACAAGCAGAGCAGGTTATTATGTTTAACTGTCACCCTGGGCAGAGCCAGATGGCTTCACAGCCAAACGTCAGTGGGGTCGTGCGGTTGCACGGACAGAAGGTCACACATTCATAATCCCTCTCAGCGGTCAACACAACCCATCATCATCATCATCGACATTCTGTCGTCGATAAAAATGATCTCCAACGTGGCAAGTCAACATCGATCATAATACAGAGTGACATTCTCCTGCCAGTATGAACGTGGAGTTTCCACCTCATGATCCGGGGAAGCCAGCGGCGATCATCTTCTGTTTACAATCTTGAGCTAGTGTCGTAAATCGCTTATTTCTATGGTGGGGACAACCATTGTTGACTTGCCTGCAAAATGGTACTTTTTTTTATCTACCCCGGGAGGTTGATGAGCCGCGTGAACCCCAAACCAGGATTTGGCCCTTGCAGCCTTCCATTTGAGAGCTGCTCACTCCTGAGCCGGCTGAACCGATGTGCCGGCTGAAGATGACAACCGCCTAATGGCTGTACGGGCACGGAGACGCGTTCCCGTTATTGCTTTAAATTACAACGCGGTGAATTCCACTTAATGTGTTCGGCGCGTCTGGCTACAGATGTTCACGCGCGCACGCAAACACACAGGCGGAATGAGCGGCGAGTGCCCTCGCCAAGTCCACTAACAAAAAAAAAGAGAACGGAGCGTCGTCCGTGGACTCGCGTCAAATCTGACGTCCTCTGTCTATCAAGCGTCACTTGTCACAAAGTGGCATGCGAGCACGTGAGCGTCGAAATAATGCGATACTGTCACGTGGGGTGGGGTGGGGGGGGGCGTGTAGCGAGGGCTGGTTTGTGTTTGTAACGCTTTTCAGCTGATATTCTAGCCTTTAATGCATTAGCTCTGTGGACCTGTTGTCCGCTCGCCCGTAACGCGTGTGCACGATAGCTCTCGTACGGACGTTCCCAATGTGAACGAACCGGTAAAGTTGCGTTGCTGTTGGCGACTTGCCCGCTTGAAAACCGGGACAAATTGACCAAAGTTTTGCCGAATATGTAGAGGCACAAACCGGCGCTGTAAAAGGACGTGTTGAAAAATATTACCAACGCCCTTTTGCCCTGACAGCCACTTCTGCACTACCGTTTAAGAAGAAATGCGTGTTGGAAAGCGTTACGGAATATTTTGGTATTGAGTTAAGGGAGATGGGGTGGGGTGGGGGTGGGGGCAGGGGCATGGCGAGCCATGACGGGCAGTGGGAACTGGGAGCCGGTCCTCTGGGGACACTTGGTGTGGTAGTGACCCCTGGCTTAAGCCTATAGACTCTGTCGGTCGGGATGACTCATTGTGCCATCCCAGCATCCCGCGCAGCTGTAACCCCCGTCGCTGCCTCTGCTGCGTGTTGTAATTTGTCCGGTCGCGGCCGCACGTTTTTTTCCTCGTTTCTTTTCAACATTTTCCTAGTGAAGGGACCTGATATCTGTGCATGCCCATCCTCCAAATGTCCTGGCAAACTCCACACCACAAAGAGATTGGGAAATTAATTAAGAAATTGAGGGTGGAGTGGTTGGGGAGGGGGGTTTGTTTGGAGGTGGAATACATCAAGAGATTAAAGGCGGGGGAGGGGGGGGGTCACTTTCTCACTGATCATTTCTCTGGGTTTGAGGTGCGTGACCTTCTGTTGGTACATCCTCCGATTACTAATTAGCTTGGAGAGAGCCAATCGATTCGACTCAGTTGCTGTTTGCAGCGGAGAGTGGGGGTGGTCCAGGGGGTGAACGTTCACATCGTTTCCCGAGGAGATGCTAGCAGAGCACCCTGAAGATTTGTGGGAATGTTTTTTTTCGTTTTTAATTGTACGAAGCACCCCGTTGCTTGCGCTGGTTCATCAATATTTTGTCAGACGGTACATTAAAAAACCTAAAAAACATTCTTGATGCTAATGAAAGTGAAAAGTGACGTCTTAACCAACCTATTACAGGATGAATGTTTCAGCAATCATGGGGCTTGTTTTGACCATACTTCACCATGCCGACTTTGTGCGGGTTGGCGCAAGAGGGTAGTTCAGGGGACCGGCTCAGATGCCACTTCGCCGCACGCGTTACCAGAATCAGAAGTTTTATTTCCCCAATGAGTAAAGCCAATTGAGCTTAGAAAGCCCTTTTTTTCAAGAGCGACTCAATCGGCAGACATCAGCTGCGGACTGGGATCGAGCCCGGGTTACCGGGTCTGGTGTAGGCACATTGCCCTAGCCGCTGCTGCATCGTCTCTCGCTCAACGAATGTAAATAGCACAAATCGTTGGTTGCAACGAAAAAATGCTCGCGTGCAAAGAGCCGTAACTAATTATGCATTTGAAAAAGTAGCCTCCACGGCACTCTGAATAATGTGTCAACAATGAAGCCTAGACTAATGCTGTGAATGTGACTCGCCTGATGACAGTTTTAATATAACAAACGTTATTTAACCCCCCCCCCCCCACTCAAAAACAATGTGAAGTCGTTCGCGATGCTTTCCATGTTATGGGATAAGTGCTGTGTAATTTAATGTTTTTAATGGCAGAATTAATTCCATAATGTATATCTCTCTTTTTTTCCATGCGGTGACTAATGTCATGGATTGCCCACCTTTGCAGTGCCGTACAATGTGGCATTGTCGTTTCATGGCAGGGTCATCGCATCGACAACCACAATAAAAACCCACTCGGATCGTTCAAATTTTAACCTTTCCACCTCCTCCCACTCTCCGGGATATAGTGTGGCTCAATAATTAAAAACGGAATAAATAAATAAAACGATGTGTAATTCAATGGCTTCAAGAGCACACAAAAGAGGGGGGGGGAAATAATAAGACCGCAGAGGTCGTGCCCGCTACTGCTGCTGTTGCGTCAGTCAGCCGGTCGGGTCGGTCAGCTGGTGGTGAGAGAATCGGTCTCGCAACCGCCCGGGACGGTTGTGTATAAATGGCGGCGCTAACCGCATTACAAAGCCTCCGCACGCTCGCTGCTCACGTTTGTCCTCCCTGCCCCCCCATCACCGCCGCAGCCACCGCCGCGAAGACCTTAGCATTCACGGCACGGGCGGCGTTTCACGTAGCGCGCTGTTCCACCCCACCACCACCACCACCACCGCTCCATCGCTCCGGCTCGCTCCCCCAACTTCCACTTGCCGCACGCACCCTCCTGCTGCGCTCCTAATCACTGCTGCCAATTTTAGCAGCCGGATACAGAACGCACTGCTTGCGGTGACCAGAGAAGGGATGGGGGGGGGGGGGGATAGTGGGTGTAGGGGTGGTGGCGGTGATGCTTATTGCCGTTGTAATAACGAGAACGGTTAATATTGTCGTGAATAACTAGGAGAAACGAATTCGCTTCCTCTTGCGCCGCCCGGGAACGTCTGCGGGTGCCTGCGTCGCCAGCGCGAGATGAGTGGCAAAAGTGGCGTTTTGCAATTCCGTGCGGTTGGTTGCGGCGGTGTGCCACGCTTTGGCTACTCGCGTGCCCCAACACAAAATGCCACCCGACGCAATTACACATTGCACGCGTGTAAACACGCAACACGCGTAAACACAAGCGTACGCAGATGTGCAACACATGCAGTTTTATACTAACGCAAACGTGCAGTTGTATATAACCGCAAGCTTGCAGTGTTGTACACGCAAAGAGACAACGATTTCCCATATAGCTGTAACAGACTGGAGGGGCAAGTGCTGTCAGCGAGTACCTGATTACGGCGCGGGCACTGTATACTCGAGGGGGTGGTTGATCAACACCACGCCCGGCCGCCTTTGTCTCCCCAGTGCTGATGTTTACACGTCGCACCAAGTACTCATTTAAGGCTCGAGTCGTACTCGGGGAGGCCCAGGATGAGTTCAGTGTATTCACCATCGATGTTGACCATGAGCGAGAATTTGATCTCTTCTCGCCGGGATCGCAGTGCAGCGCAACGCTAACCGCTGCACTTAGCACACCCCGCTACAAACGCAAAGATACACACGTCCTGGGAGTTATATGCATATGCATATTTCCATTTACGCTATATACAAACACGTGCCTGTAATTATATATAATCACGAGCGTGCATAGACGCACAATTTATATACCAATTCAAACCTGCGTAACTGTGTACCCGCGTGACAATTATATACAAAACGCAAGCGTGCAATGTACACGCGGAACACTTTGGTGCAACGTTAAACGTTAGCCGGGATTGCGTTTGAGACGCCCGAAGGCTGCGGACGCCATAGTTTCGCAAAAATCTTCTTCCCCAGCTCTCGCAAGCCCATTAAGTGGTAACGAAAATGTGACTTGCAAATTGGCACGGTGACCATTGCCAGAACGCCACCAGCCCTTTGCCGCTCCACACCACGCCCAGAGGGACACGTACAGGATGCACGCGAGTCTGATGGCCAATTCGTGTCGTGCATAATGTACATTTTATTTTTTTACTATAAACCCTCCACCACCCGACAGAGATGAGCAAATCGAGTTGTCACATCATGGGCAACAATTCGCCAGTTGATTTATGTTCTTTCAGCGAACCGGAAATATTGAAAAGCGAACGGTGTTTTGGCAATTTCGTCCAACATTGCGCTGGAAATTCCATCGACCTTCAGCTGTTCACAAAAGCTCAGCGCCTCTCGCGTGCATCTGCAAGGCACCTGCATTGTGGGCAGTCGGGGGCTCAGTGGGCTGTGCGGTGGGGGTGGGGTGTGGTTTGGGGGGGGGGTTATCGGGGGGGAGGGGGGAGAGGAGAACCCCACATGGTGAGCGCAGTGTCGGTGAGCCACCGCGGTGTTTTGTTCGTAGGCTCGCGTGCAGTCCAGCGTGCACCACCCTGGTGGATCGAGTTTATGAAAACCCAAACTAATTATAATCTCACAGTAACCCCCCCCCCCCCCCCCGTTCATTCAAATTGATATTGCAGGTATTGTGGGAATTGCTCGGAAGGTCTTGCGTTGACCGTTTAGCGATTAAGCGATGACGCGCGAGGTTTGTGTTTTTCAGCAGCCAGGCCCAGCGCTGTAAGGCAATGCACCGCAGGGCGTGAAGCCTTGCGGTGTTTGTTTCTAAATTTTAATTAAAAAAAAAATACGTTTTCACACTCGTGAATAAGCCAAGTGTTGCTTTATTTAAATGCATACAAAAATAAATAAAACATGATCATTCAAGTCCATCGCTTGTTACTGGACATCTGTGAAAGAGAGCTTCGTAGATCACCGAATTTCGCCAGGATAAAGATTCTCATTCTGCTTACGGACCAAACCTCAATCGGCGTTTTCACCGAAGCGTGGACCCACGGGGTTACTACGTTTTTGATTGGCGTCGTGGTAACTAAGTCCCTCTCTCATCGCCTCCTCCTCGTTGCGTAGTTTTCTTGCGCTCGCGTTTGTAGTGTCCGCGGCACTCTTGTGCCACTGCGCCCTCATTCCCAGGCAGATTTTTTCACACGAGAGATGATTTGTTTAAAGGGGCCTTTCTGATTAAATGAAGGCAACGACTGAACCGAACAAATTGCCTGCAACCAAATCATCAGCCCCGAGTGCACCCGGATATCCTCAGATCTCGGAAGCTAAGCCGAGTGGAGCCTGGGTTATTGCTTGGATGCGAGACTGCCTGGGAATACCGGGCGGTTGCAAGGTAGTCGGTAGACGGCGGTATTGCAGCAGGGGACTCTAAAGTAGACCTGTGTGGAGCTCTTGAGTGCTGTTACTCCCCCCCCGCCGCCCTTCACACACAGAGTTACAGTTTCCTACCCCATGCCACACGTTCATTTTGATGGAATTGGCCAAACATTCCAGTTCAGTTCCCTCCTGTAAAAATAATCATCAGACTCGGGCGATGCTTTACTGGGTAAACGAATGACGGCGACCGTCGTTGTTTGCCAACGTTGTTATTGATCGCGATCGATTGATTGTTTTCTTGTTCCCCCACCCCCCCCCCCCCCCCCCAACTCTGCTCTCACTCGTGCCCACGTGCGGTGCACAGCTCTCGTTGAAGTGCAGGGCACCCGAAGTGTCTCAGTACATCAGCCAGGCCTACGACACCGTGCTCAAGAGCTGAGCCTCGAGCGCATCGTGACCGTGCAACCCTGGCCAGTCGTCGTCGTCGTCGTCGTCCCCCCCTCCACCCCCGCAAACTCCACAATCTCCTTTACCCCCCCCCCTCTCCCCCCAAACCACCTCGTTCACCATTCCAGCGCTTCAGCGTCGTCATGTCTCGCCCCCCCTCCCCTCGCACGCAACACAGAGGGGGGCGCTGCCCGCAGCTCGTCAGCACCCACCCCGTGCCCCCCCCCCCCCTCCACGTTTCTCCACACGGAGCGCAGTGGGGAGGGGTATGGGGACGAGCGAAGGCGCCGCCGTGAGGGTGTGGAGCTCCTGCAGCACACTCTGCCCGCCCCCTGCCCCCGTGACGTTAAGCTCCTGTAAAGTAAACTTTTGGTGTTTTCGGTTATAAATGTGAAGCACTTTGGAAATGTTGTGCTACCGTCAGGGCCGTGAACGGTGCGTATGTGTGTGTGTGTGTACGTGTGGAACGCTGGACCCAGTCTCTCCTCTCCCCCACGCATGCTTGCCCTTGCTCCCTGCCGCCCACCACCATGCCTGCCTTTCCGGGGCCGGTTCCACACCTTGGCGATCGCGCAGCTGAATCTCTCTGGCAAATGTCGTGCAACATCTGGTGCCGCTGCAGCCTCGGCCGCCGCCGCTGCCGCCACTCTCTGTCCGCGTCCGAGCGAGCGCTTGCGCAACGAGGGAATCCGAATCGGAATCTTGACTTGGAGGAATTCGGTGAGCTATGAAGCTCCTTTTCACAGGTGTCCAGTGTAAAACGGCGGTCCGCCGCTACAAATTGGCTCAAAGTCAATTCTGGTCGTCAACCAATGGGCGGCAAGCGGTCTGCGCGACAGCTCGCAATTTGTTGCGGAGACGTCCACGTGCGAGCGATTTTTCAGTCACGTGCCACCAAGGTGGTTGATCGCTCAGGCGGGGACCTGGCTTGGTTGGTCTTTGTGCTTCGTAGTTGTCTCACAACTGGACCCCTTTCCCGGTGACCTTTGCCTCTCCCCCCCCCCACCCCCCGCTGGAGGCTTCCCGCATACCTGCGTCGCAACCCCTAACCGGAGGGGTCTGTTGTATAAAAAAAAAACATTCAAGTGGAATTATCCGCCGATTTGTTCTCTCAAGCAGTACGAGTTTCTCTATCAGCATCATTATCAACCGTCTTTCCACTGCCGGGTCAAGGCCTCCCTCCCCACGTGTACGAGCTAAAGGGGAACAAAAATACGCGCGCGGTGTTTTTGTGCAACCGGCCGCAACCGCCCGATTGCATCTCGGCCACGCCAATCCACTTTTCTGCCGCCTAACGGCACCACGCCTAATGTCACTGCAGTAGAGCCAAACAAAGCTCGCTGCAATCGCATCGCACCCTGGCGTACCTTCGCTGGTCTCACCGTGCGTGCACCCCCCCCCCACCCCCTGTATCGAGCGTCGCTCTGCCTAGCCTGTAGCCGCGTTACACCCTCCCGCATATCCCCCCCCCGCCTCGCCTCCCTCACTGTACCTTCACGCATCAAGCACCGTCTCGGCCGTAAGCGGCATATTGTGCACGTAACCTTGAACCCGTCGCATGCATTCGTGTCTCGCATGCCCACCCCCCCCCACCGCCTTCAAACCCACCCACAGTCTGACCGCGCCACGTTTCCCCTGCACCGAACCTCGGCGCACCGAGAGCCCTCTTGCAGCGCGCGCTGCGTTGCGTATAACCGCGGCACACCTCCCAGAGGAGCTCCCACCTCGCCTAACGTCGCCTTCATGGACACGCTTTGCAACTCGGCCCTCCACCCCACATTTTACACACCGAGCCTCACTTGGCCCCAACTCCACCACCTCCATTTACCCCACAGTGCTCCCGGCTGGCGGGACCGTCAGTACGCGGAGGTGCGCCCGCTCACCTGTGAACGCGCGCGCGGAGATTGCGCGTGTTCGTGAAATTACAATCAGTATATCACGTAGAGTACGGAATTGCGCGAAGGGAAAGTCACGGAGGTGACGACGCCCCCATGCTACAGTGTTGCCGTCCACCCATGATCGTAATCATCGTCGTCATCGTCAACACCGGCGTCGTGGTTGTTGTTGGATGCTGTTCTCTCTATTTGGCGGGTGCTCCGACACGGAAACGTCGTCTTTTTTTTTGTTTGTTATTATGAGTACACACTTTAATTTGTTTTTGTCCTGCCTGAAATCAATTGCCATCTGTTGAGAATATCTTATCATGATTCCCACCGATGCAGCGATTGTGTGAGTGCGTGTGTGGCTGGCCCGTGTAAATGAAAATGACTTAATTACCTCTCTTTTCCAATTCGCTCCCTATTCCATCCACGATGGCTCGTCGATTCGTTTCCTCCGCGGCTGTTAGCTTCCAGACGCGTGCTATTAATAAAGGTGAAACGTGAAGATATTTGTATCACCTTACTATGGCTTACAACAAGCGCACTATTACCCGTCACACTAACATTTGTTACTCGTAGGCCATCAATGCTGTTGTACAATTAGCTTGATGCTAAATCACTGTATATTAAATGTGTCAATATTACCCACAGGGCTCTGTTGTGTCTCTCTCGGCGCGGGAGAAGTAATGATCGCCCTGGCGGCTGCAAACGCGTAAATTGTAATGCATCGGTGTGCAATTCCACCACGCGGGAGTGGATAATCTTACACATTAGTGCGTTTCAGAATTTGTCCAATACACCAAAAAAAAGCATTCCTTTTCATCATCACGTCATTTGATGATGCTGCTGCTGGGTTGGCAGTGGTGGCACAAGCACAACAACAACAACAACACGCCCAACGCACTTGCTCTACAACACCACTGTGTTGCCTGCAAAGGAGAAGTGTCATGGCCCTTCACAGCAAATGGAGAGGCCAGAATGGTGGCGGCGCCTCCTCTTATGTGCTGTGAAAAAGAGCCAAGTGCCCGACGAATACCTTAAGCGAGTCAGCCTCGGTGGTGTCTGCGCTGCGCTGCGCGTGGTTGCCTGTAATCCAGCACTGTGGAGTGCAGCGGCGAGGGTTGGTGGATCGCCGCACAGATTACGGAAAGTGTAGCGAGACTCCCTTCCTTTTGGGGATCGAACTGGCTCGCCGGAAGAATGCATGTGGACTCGTATTGCCTGTCCCTTCTGTACGGGATCGAGTGTTGCCCCCTCGCACGTGTGGGCTTTCTTCCGGTGCTTTGGTTTTCCACCCGCGTGTGTGCTAACCGCTCGCTACTAATTGCCTGAAAACATCTTTATATGTAGTGGAACGGCAGATCAATAGTTGGCGCAGGCTCCACCGCCTGGGCAGCCTTCCAGCTTGTCCGTGGTTTCTACTCGGAGGCGATTGTGAGGTAGAACGCTGCGTGAACAACGCCATCTTCAAATGAATCACTCGATTTTTGTAGTTTTACATTCTGGTTTCGTTTTATTACAAGTGTCTGGATAAATACGGTATATAGTCTGGGTGAAATGATGCCACCAATGATGTAAGGATTTCGCCAATTCCTCGATTGATCTATATTCTTCAATATAGAAGAATCTCCTTGATCTGTAGCCCGCCACGCGTGCATCGAATTACGCGTTTCAGGAATAGATGCGGTTTAAATTCGTATGCTGTATGTGTAAAGACCGACCACTTACCTTGCATTACAACGAGAATTGGTTAAGGTCAGAGCATCAAACTGATTGGTGGAGAAATGGAGACGTCAAAGGCGGGAGACGAGGGTGGAATGTTGGGGTCACGGTTGACAATCGTTGGAGGACGAGGATGGGGTGATGGAAATGGGGGTGAGCGAACCTTCGAGAAAGGGGGCGGGGGGGGGGTGTGGAGAAATATGAAAGGGGATGATAGCACAAGGGGAAGAGAGACGGCTTGGAGAGAACACGAAGTTCGGACCTAAAGATGAGTGTTGGTGTTCACAGTGAGGGCTTGCAACCCCTTATCAGTGCCCTGCCTTATTGCAGACCAATTCGGACCTTATTGGTCACCCCGTGCCCCTTATACATGTCAACGTTCATCCTACAAAGTCCCATCACAAGAGGGAGAAACACAAACAAATAGACACAAGAAATATGGGGGTGGGGGGTTCCCGTATTGAAACGTCTGTACGCCGGATGGACCTGAAAACTCAATTTCCCTGGACAAGAATACGGGCTAAAGCGTGTACGGGTTGACAGCTTTGCGTCTATCGTGTGCATCGTGCGTCATTATGCAATGTGTTCGCGTGACCCCGCCAGCCGCTAGAGGCCGCTACTCTTCTCCACAATAAAAATAAATTATACGCATTTTTTTTTTAAATCCCATGTGGGGGCCCCGAATCGGATTTCCATCATCACACCCTAAGTAAATAGGATTTTACTTGACGGCGATCTTCATGCATGTGTCGTGAATGTACATACACACGCGCACTACATTTACACTGCTATGCGGGATGATGTGTATCTAGGGTATCTATTGGAGGTGAATGAGGATGCAAACTATTAACTAGAGAGCAGGTCAGAGTGGCTTTTGAAAAAAAAAAAGATCGTGATAACTGTAAGCAACGTTCCATCGCGCCGAATCAAGGTCATCATGAGGCGGTGAACGCAACCCGCTGTGACGGCATGGATCGGGTAAACGATTGACAGTGACGAAGACCATGGAACAGTGGCTGAAAAGTAAAAGCATGGAGCGAGAGAGAGAGACACGCCACGACTTGCACTGAAAATACGGCAGCAGCAGCAACGCGTGGATCTGAGGACAGGCGCAGCTGAGAGACAATCATATGGACTTTTAAGGGGAGTGGTATTGGGTATAGCCCACATCATGGCCGGAAGGAATGATGGCCCAGACTGGTGACAGATGTCGATGGCTTGGGAAGGTCCTCATCCAGCAGTAGATAGATAACGGCCGTTGATAAGAAGCATATGGTCGTCTCCAGCTTGTGTCGAGGCACTCAACAACCCTTGGCCTGCAATTGAATGAGTTATGAGTTCACATCTAGGTGAGTGGATGACTGCCCATCATCCTTGCGTGGAGTGTCACAGTAGTCAGCAGTGGCCACTCTGTGGTTACGCTAGTCCCCGTCAGTGTAATGTGGAATTTGCACCACTGGCCGTCGATCCACCAACAGAGATGTGCGGCGTACAGTGCTGATGTTTTTTGCACCTCCGATTATCGCGGTTGTCTGCGTGCGGTGCGAAAGAAGTTCAACATGCACTTGGCCATGGGGAGAGTCTGAGACAGATTCACGTGTAGTAGCCATGATCGATCTACTGCTGGATGAAGGCCTCCCCAAGTCTACAGACATACACAGGTTAGAGACGTACTTTTGACTGTTCAGAAAGCGACTTGACTCGGGCAGGATAAGTCGTTGGAAGGAACGTGGTCCTGTGGGTCAGCGGCAACGTTTGCCCAAGCTCTGGTCCTCTATAAAGATGTTTCTATAAAGATGTTTACAGCCAGATATTGGGTGTGTATACGTGTGGGAGGAAACGGAAGCAACCGGGGAAGAAAAAAAACATGTCACGTGAGAGGGGCGCAGCTCTCTGTCCCCTCACAGATGGAACAGAGGGAGATTAGTCCACACCTGCTGTACCGCAATCTCGTTCAAGAGTATTTAACTGCTATGAATTTCCGCATGACGATAAGCCACTTCGTTGGGCTACTAAGTGTGGCCAGGTCGCTTCTTAAAAAAAAAGAGCTATAAAGCTCAGTGGGGACCTTTCAAGGTCACGTATATATTAAAAATATATATCTAGATGTAGTTGTTAGTTGAGTTGACACCCGCGGGAAAAGAGTTTTCACGACATTTGTGCGAGCCACCAAACCCCCGGGCGTGCATACGGCGAGACTGCGAGTGATGCTGACGACGGCGGCTGTTGGACTCACGTTGATGTCGCCGTGACTAACAACGGAAGCGAAATCGCCACGGTACGAGTTGTGGCGCGGGGTTTCGAACACCGCCGTGAATGTGGATTTTCGTACTCGCTTTCACTTGAACTCATTCACCCGAGTTCGATTTCCCCCCGATCACGGCCAACACCGGTCACGATTATCTGAACCGGTCCTGGGCCTCCCCGAGGTCGACTCGGCATCAAATTCTTCCCCACCCGCAATGTGTGCACAAAGGCGGCCGGGCGTGGAGCTGGCCACCCTCCACCACCACCCGCCTCGTTCGCCGTGCCGGCCTTCATAGCTGCGATCGCTAACAGCACTTGCCCCGATAGTCAGTTGCGGGTTGTACGGGGAACCTTTGGTCTGGCCGTGTTGATGGCACCACTGCGCCAGGATGCCGCTCGCTCTCGTCGTGTAAATCCACGTCGTCGTTGATTTGCCTTCGTAGACCCGTGGCTGCCACTGCAGTCACCGACGGGAGCCCCCTTAACAAAGGAAATGTTTTAAGGAAGCCGCCGTGGTAGCTCTCATTTCGAATTCAAATCAAAGAGCGGCGGCGGGTCTTGAATTCCACGTGGATGAGTGAGCACACAGAGAGAGAGAGCGAGAGCAACCCCCATCGCCCGTTCCGCTTGCTCTCCTCTCTCCGTCCGATGTCTTCTCACAGGATCCACTGTGGACGGTGTTGCGGATTTCAAAAGAGAGAGAGAAAAACGGACGGTGTCATAATAATTAGTTACAGCCGTCTCGGTCAAGCCACCATTCAGATATCGCTTGCCACTGGCGTTAGCCGCGGTCGGCTTTTTTTGTGTGTGCGGTTGTGTTGTCCTTCCCCCCGCACCTGCGATGAACACGGTTGGCTACGTGCGGTGCGAAAGAAGTTCGACACGCGTACCGGTGACGGGGATCGGAGGCCGCCGGATTCGTAGCGCGTTTGCGCCGACGCTCCATCCGTGCAGAAGGGAACAAAAAAAAAACCCATTGCAGCATCTTTGCGATCTCCCTAAGTCGAAGCCAAACAACGCGCGCCTGACGACTCCGCGCGCGTGCGACGTGAAAGCCCAAGTCGCGGAGTGCGCGCGCGGGAGGCGTCGATGACGTCTGCGGGAAAAGTTGGTCAAGCGGAGCTTTCGTTTGTCGGAGAACTTAGAAAAATTACTCCGGCACACCGCATTCACTGTACCTGCCCCCCCCCCCCCCACCCCACCCACCCCCCTCGCTATCGCTGTGGCTACTGCTCGTCACATAGGCGGCTACTCCAGTCTCACCAGCAAACCGGGAGAACGTTTGAGTGAGAGAATGCGAAGCGCTGGGGGCCTCCGCTCCGTGTAAATATGCGACGTTGACTCCCCCGAGTCGCGCATCGCAACTTGATGATTACGGGCGACCGAGCCGAGAGATCGTAAATCTTGGAGCGGAGGGGGAGGTGGGAAGGGGGGTACCGTGGATAGGGCAATGTTGTCGCATTTCGGCGATAAGGGAGCTCATACGTGTGTTGTCACCGTGTTCTCTAATCTGTTATCGCTACCCCGTGCCTGAATCAATGGTGCTCTCTTCTCTATGTTAATTTAAAATGCTTTTAGATTTGGTGCCTTGTAGTCGCCCACCGTTTCCAGGCATCGTTCCTCGTGGCTTTTTTTCTCTCTTCTTATTCTTCTTAACGACGCTTGAACGCTTTAATGGATCGGCTCTGCGCGTGCGTGCGTGCGTGTACGTCCGTCTGTCTGTAGCAAGAGGAAGGCGCGCACAATAACTGTGATGAACGTGATCCAGCATCCGCGCCACGCGAGGACACCGTTGTGTTTGCTGCCACGGAATTACCCCATTTGAAAACCGCCCAAAGTGTAGGGGACACGACACAACATCACAAAACAACAACAACAACCCCAGCGCTAAAAAGGATTCCCGTATCGACATCCCGGCCCGGCTAGCTGAGCTGCAATCCGTGGGCCCTGGGGGTGGGGGGGGGGGGGGGTCCCCGGGTGGGGGGGGGGGGGTCCCCCCGCAGCTTCCGAACGGGCTCCTCGCCCCGCACGAGCACCGCCGTTACTGTGACGTCATCAAATGCATCCGAGGGCGCGCGCGAATCGGAAGGCATTGGCGTGGTCCACGTTCGTGCGTGGTGGTTCTTTGTTGTTTTATTTAAAAGGAATACGAGCAGACTGCACGCAGGTTTGTTGTGTGCAAGCGAATGGACTGCTTCCGTCATCAACACAGCATTTAATAGAACGTACGTTATCGTCGTCATCAGCAGCAGCAGTAGTCATCACCAATCCACTGCTGGATGAAAGCCTCCCCCCTAGCCGCTACCGCCGTCGCCATCTCGCACGCGAGCCGAAGGGCATCGCTCCATCTCCGCAAGGGCGTCCTCCCTGGCGCACTCCATTATTCGCCTGCAACTCTGAAGCCGGGTCCTGGCCACCGGCCGTGGGCCCTCCTATCGCCTCGTCCTTCCCAAGGTCGCTGGACTTTTTCTCGGCGGGAGGCACAGAAAGAAAAGAAAACATCCCTCGCCACTTTCATCATGGGCATTGCTTTGAAGAGACAAGATGCAGGAGTCTTGACATTTCTGGCAATGGACCCTCTTTAGAGCGGAGAAAGGGCAGTTGTATCGATCGATTGATTTTATTTCGTCGGCCGAGAATGCACTGAGGCGAGGGTCTCTCTGGCAAGGGGTGACCTGGGTCCTGGGAGTGACTGCATCGTTGTGCGGTTGAAACGCAGAGAGCTCGGAGATCCCTCCCGACGAAAGAAGTTCGGTTGGACCATTGGCAACAGATGGGTAAGAAAGGTAAAGGTGCAGCTTTTGCTCATGCAAATGCTGGTGGAAAGGCATTCCCTCTAAGGGTATAGCGGCCCACTCTTCCACGTTGGGCAGACGTCCTGGAAGAGGTTGGAGTACCCAAGTTTTACTCCACCGTGCCTGACCTGCCGATGGACTAACTGTGGTGTACACATGTGTCCTGCTCCTCCGTAGTTAGCGGCGGCGGGAGGGTGGGGGTTTTAAGAACCTTGCACCATCCTTTCAACCGCCGAGATGGAGCCGAACCGGCGAATTTTGAATGGCAAGTCCAGTGTGATAACCGTGATGACACCACCGTGGCAGCATCCCCTGCAGTCGAAAGAGATTGTCAGAGGCAGGGCCGGATTAAGGCGCGGGGCTTTAGGGGCTGCAGCCCAGGAGGGCCTCCAGAGATTAAGTGAAAAGTTATTTCATTCTTCAATGCTGAATTGTATTTGTTGTTAGCCTTGTAAAAATGTAATTTTATTTTTCTTTAACTTTAAATTTTGATTTAAAACTTTCGTGACTGCTGGAATTAATATTCTTTGGTTCTTTCGGTAAAGTCACGTAGATAGAAAAATAATAATAAAAAATAAAGTGAATAAAAAATATTATGACGTTTCGATCGCAACACAAGCGATAGGCGACGTTTCGGGCAATGGCTCTTCACAGCACACATGATATTTTTATTCACTTTTTCTTTTTCTATATCTACGTGACTCTACCGAAAGAACCAAAGAATATTATTTAATTCTAGATTTGAAGCTTTCGTGACTGCAAGGATCCATACTCTTTGGTTCTATTCGGTAAAGTCACGTAGGTAAAAAATAAAACATGCTAATCCCCCAGCTAATTTTCTGACTGTAACACCCTGCTGCTTCAACACTTTAACACAGCTATTTTTGATATGTAAACTCCTTTGTCAAGGCGCCCTGCTCCTCCCACCGAGCTTAAAAGACGCTGCGAATCTTAGCAGCGGTCATTGAAGTGCTGTCGTCCCGACAGTTCTGTTCCTTAACCTGAAGAAGGCCACTTGTGTTGTGGCCGAAACGTCGTGATTTTTGTTGTTTTATTTTCTACCTACGTGACTTTACCGAATAGAACCAAAGAATATTATTTAGCTTTGTTTTCCTTTTGAAAATATTACTGGGGGCCTCACAGTACCTGTAGCCAAGGGGCCTACACAATCTTAATCCGGCCCTGGTCAGAGGAAGCACAGAGAAAGAAGCCGTGCCAAACACAAGTCACGCCTAACAGAGGCGTAGATCACACTCTGCCAGCAAGTGTTTGCGTAATTCTTTCAAACAGCAAGGTGCAAAGTTAGATTCAACTCCACAAATATTGATTGGTGTCGAGAAAGTCTGGCTGTCACTATGACGAGCTAGGGAATCTCTCTGCATGCTCACCCAAAACATTAACCCACTATTTATTGGGCAGTTAGAAGGCAGTGTTAATGACAATAGCTAGATGCGTTTTTATGTCTCTAATTTGAACAAAAATTAGGCAACACAATTGCCTAACTTGCGTGTGTTCTCTCATTTACACGTGCCTCTGTGTGTATCTCATTGATTTCATCATGGTGACTGCTAAGAAAAGTTGAGTGGCTCGTGGTCGAGACCAATGACTTAGTGGCAGCTAGAGGGGGAAATGCACTCAAGAGGACATCCACCCGCGCCAGAGATGGAGCAATGCAGTCAGCTTGTGTTGGATGGATTGTTGACATCGTAAGTCCGTGAGAGACGGTGATGGCTTGGGGAGGCCTTCATCCTGCAGCAGCACGAGTGACAGTCGTCAACAATCTGAACTTAGCCTGTGCCTCCACTAGGTAGACTCTGGCGAAAACAATGACCTTGGACAGTGGATTTGTGGACGCCGGCATTGTACAAACACGAATAACAAAATAACAAAATAAATCACAACACATTCGACAATAACACGACCTCAAAAGGAAATGTATATGATAGGCGACGTTTCGGGCAATGGCTCTTCTCCATAGCACACAGGCGTCTTGGCTGACATTGGTAGAATCACCGAATACTGGATAAACTTCAGCCGTTTTGGCGTGCGTGCCGCTGTCCATGGTGCTGATCACGCCTCGCTGAATAGACGCTCACTAACAATTGCTTCATAATTACAATGTAGCAATCCATAGTAGTTTTTTTTTATCCACTGCTGGATGAAGGCCTCCCTTCATGCCGTGTCGTCCATCGGGGTTGTGTGACCATGCTCATCACACTGGTCACTGTCAACCAGACACGAGCCGTTCCCCTAGCCCTATTTGCCAAGCAAATCCGAGCCCTACCCAACATCCCAACCAGATCTCAAACACTCGTCCTACCCGTGGCCGTAATTAAACCAGACCCTAACGCCGGCCCCACCCTTGACCATAACCTTGACCTCACCTCTGGCACCTAGTGCACGCCACCCACCTTAAACTGTTTAGTTCACTCACGGAATTTTGAACTGCGCACTGTAACCACGCGCCCACGAACACTCCTCACCACACACACCCGTACAGCCACACACCTCGCCGCACATACACCCCACACCCACGCACAGACCCCACCACATCGCACAAATACCCAGACACGGCACCACACCCACCCTTCATACGGCACCACACGGACAAAGACCTCCCCCCCCCCCACCCGTATAGTCTTAAGAGACTTTTGGGGCAAGTGCTGTTAGCGAGCACCTATGAAGGCCCGCACGGTACACGAGGGGGTAGGTGGCATATACCACGCCCGGCCGCCTTTGTCTCCCAAGTGGCGATATTTACACGTCGCACCAGGTACTTATTTGAGGCTGAGTCGATCTAGGGGAGGCCCAGGACTGGCTCGGAGTTCGCTAACACGCGCACACATTTCTTGGGTACACGTTAAGGGAGGCGAGAGAAGGGGGTAACGGGGGGGTAGGGGGTTCAGTAGAAGTAGAGTACAATATCACTCAGAAGGGGGCGGAGGGCAGACACTTGTAATGAATGAATAGGCCGCGTGCTCGTGTTTAGCCCGACCCCCGCGCTGAAGAGAAACAATGAGGGACGCCGGTGGGCTGCCACGACGAGAAAAGCATCAAAGGGAGGGAGGAGGACTCGAGATTGGAGGGAGTGGGAGGCGGGGTGGAATGATACGATGGGGATTGGGAATGGGGGGGGGGGGGGGTGGAGAAGGGGAGGAGTGCATTTATACGAGCAATCCCCCCCCCTAGTTCCCATAGTCCACCAGCACCACCAGCACCAGCACTCCACCAGAACCACCACCACCATCATCATCACCAGCACCATCATCAACCCCCGCACCGCGCAATACCGCACGCCATACGGCTGCACTCCCCGGGCCGACGGCAATAGACAGGAGGGGCTGCTCATTTGAAATGTAATTTGCGCGATAGTTTATTTATTTATTAGCAACGGCAAACCAGCGAGGAACTGAGCTCCCCCCCCCTCACCACCACCATCACAAAGCCACCACCAGCAGCAGCAGCAGCAGCAATAGTAACACATCATCATCAGCAGCAGCATCCAGCCAGCCACCACCACCATCAACATCATCATCAGCAGCAGCAGCAGCAGCCGCAATACGGAGCAGAGCAACTGCAGCTGCCGTATAACGCAGAAGACGCACGCGCGTGTGTGGCGTGCGTGCACAAGACGGGGCGCACGCGACAGATGCTGGCTGGCGCGTTATTGTTACCGGGCGGGGTGGCGTGGCTATATATATATAGCGTCAGGGGGGTTGTGTGTGTGCGTGAGTGTAGTGAGAGGGTGCGTGTGTGAGTACGTGCGCGCGTGCGTTGTATTTATACGTTCCTGTTCGCGCGCGGAGGACGGCTTCGATCAGTGGTGGAGAGAGACAGAGCAGTTGTCGACTGCACCGCACGAGATGCAGGTGAGGATTTAACGCTCTCCTGTACGTGGTAACGCGTACATTGCATGCAGGTGTATACACACACATGTACGTGTACGCACATGTGTGTGCATATGCATACACAAACATGCGTGCACATACATACACGCATGCACTCGTATATGCGCACGTGCACGTGTATGCACACATGCATGCGCGCTGCACAGATATGCATACATATGTATACGTGCACGCGTATACACATGCATGCGCATACATATGTGTGTATGTTGAACTTCGTTCGCACCGTACGTAGCCAACCGTGCTAATCGGGGCTGCACGTGTATGCATGTATACACACGCGAATGTAATACATGCACATGTATACACATGCATAAGTATATATGCACCTGTACACACACATGTATAAACATACACATGTACACACCTCCATACGTGTACGCACATGCATGTACATGCACATATGTACACGTGGATACTGCTGCTGCCTTTAAAAGGAAAACATATATAACAGGCGACGTTTCAGGCAAAAGCCCTTCTGCATAGCACGTTGCGATGACACTGCTGCTGCAGCCCATTGTATGTGATGTAAAGCAGGGCCAATGCCTGAAACGTCGCCAATTGTATACTGTTTTCCTTTTAAGTCCACAGTGTTATTGAGTAATGTGTTGAGTTTTGAGTCTACTGTTTGTGTCTATCACTTACCGTGCCAACGCACATGCCAAACGCTGCGTAGTACTGCATAGTACTCGGGCTACTGTGATGTATGTGTGTGTGTCTATACGTGGTATGATGTGGACATGCGTTATATACAATTCCACATACTTTATATACACACGTGCTGTTTACGCATACATCATCATCAGTCATGGACACCTAACCTTAGGACACCGATATAAAATGCTGCTGCTGATCGTGATTGTGCTGGTGGTTATGATGCTGCTGCTGATCGTGATTGTGCTGGTGGTTATGATGCTGCTGCTGATCGTGATTGTGCTGGTGGTTATGATGCTGCTGCTGATCGTGATTGTGCTGGTGGTTATGATGCTGGTGATGCTGCTGCTGCTGATCGTGATTGTGCTGGTGGTTATGATGCTGCTGCTGATCGTGATTGTGCTGGTAGTTATGATGCTGGTGATGCTGCTGCTGCTACTACTGCTGATACTGTTTTTTATGTTGCTGGGGATGCCGCTTCTGATGATGATGATTGTCCTGGTGGTTATGATGCTGGTCGAAGATCATGCTGATTGTTATGATTCTTGTGATGCTGCTGGCCCTGCTGATGGTGATATCAGTGATGCTTCTGTTGGTGTTGATACTGCTGATGATGATTATGATGATGATGGTCCTGCTGATGATGATAGTCCTGCTGATGATGATAGTGGTGGTACGTACGTTGTTGCTTATGATAATGATGCTGCTGATTCTGCTGCTGATGATGCTGGTGATTACAGTGACACTGATTAGTATGGTGGTGTTGATGATGATGGTGTCAGTGGCGAAAGCGTTGCTGCTGATACTGCTGCTGATGGTGATGATACCCGCTGATTCCACTGCTGCTACTGATGACACTAACTGCGATGGTTGTACTGATGATGCTGCTACTGCTGCTGCTGATGATTAATTGTAGCGGATGTTTTTCTGTTGACACTGCTACTGCAGTTATTGCTGCTGCAACGGATGATGATTGCATTCATGTCATTGCGACTAATAATGATGCTGCAGCAGCTGCTGCTGATGAATACGGCGATGGTGCTATTGCAACTGATATCTTGCTGCTGATGATGAACGAACCACTGCTGATCCAACTGCTGCTGCTGCTGACGATGCTGATGCAGGTTGCTGCCTTTGATGCTGCTCCTGCTTCTACTAATGCTGAAACTGTTGATGACGGTGCTTCTGCTGATACCACTGCTGCTGCTGATGTTGTTGTTGCTGATGACGGCAGCTATGCTACTGCTGCTGCTTATGGACGATGTTGCCGTTGCTGATGAACGTGCTACTGCTCACGATGATGATGATGATGCTGCTGGTCCAGCAAAGACGCGCTGTGTGCACCACTGCGCGTACATGTCATGCACTGCTGCCTCTCGGCCCGCTCGTTGCGGCTTTACCGAAGATGAATACGGCACGCGCGCGTGCACAGTTTAATGGCTTGGCATGAGAATGTTGATTTTGCGCAATTCATTACGGTTGCGATAATCAATAGAGATGAACCATTACGTTAGGAATCTGATCGAACGCTATCCCTGCATTGTGCACATCGGCGCGTGCTGTGATTGACGATGCGTGACTCATTATGATCCTTAAAAGCGTCATCAGCATCAGCATCATAACCACCAGCATCATCATCATCAGCCGCAGCACCCCCATCCCAACCACGAGCATCAATGGCAGCAGTAGCAGCAGCATTATAAGCAGCTTTTATCACTAACATAATTAGCACCGCCAATAAGAACCATCACCATTAAGAGCAGTATCATCATCATCATCAGACAGCAGTATCATCATCAGCATCATCAGACAGCAGACATCATCATCATCATCAGACAGCAATATCATCATCATCAGGCAGCAGTATCATCATCATCAGCAGCAGACATCAGCATAATCATCATCAGACAGCAGTATCATCATCATCAGGCAGCAGTATCATCATCAGCAGTATCATCATCATCATCAGACATAATCATCAGACAGCAGTATCATCATCAGCAGTATCATCATCATCAGACAGCAGTATCATCATCATCATCATCAGACAGCAGTATCATCATTATCAGCAGCAGCAGCAACTCTACCACCGATATCATCAGCAACACAAGCACCACCATCATCATCACCATAAGAATCATCATGAGCAGCAGCAGCAGCGTCAGTTGCATGAATGTCCCTACCACGAACGTGATTATCACCAGCACCTCCACCTTTGTGGTCTTCGTCGTTATCATTACCGGTAGTAACATCGCCAGCATCATATCCACCATCGTATTCAACAGAATCATCAGCAGTAGCAGCGTCAGATTCATCGTCATCATAACCACCAGCATACTCATGATCAATCACCCACGCTGCAGATCACAACTCTTAACTCTCTGCTTCTACCCTCGCGCCGCTCCACTTTTGAATTCCCTGCTCCCATTACCATCGTCTCTTTTCCCCAAAGCTCTTACAATAATAACCTGGCTCAATTCAATAAATGTGTTACACAATCGTGTCTATTGCAAAGTTTGATACGAGTGATGTTTGTCGCTGGCCCTTTGACGTTTTGGGTTTTGGGCCCGTGTTCAGCAATTGTGTTTTAAAAATATATATAATCAGCAGTAGCAGCAGCACAAACATCTCTTCCGCCAATATCATCATCATCATCATCACTGCCATCATCATGAGCAGCAGCAGCAGCAAACCGTATTACTATTGCAAAGCATCATCATCATCATGACTGTCATCACCATCAGCAGCAACATCACAACCAATAACATAATTTTTGCCATCAGCAGCAGCATTGCCAGAATCATAACCACCACCACCATCACAAGCAGCTGTAGCATAATCACCAATCATCGGCATCATTGTCACAACCAGCATCTTAATCAACAATCTTCATCAGCAGTAGCATCATTACACTCAGCAACATCGGCAGCGGAAACAGAATTATTATGATCGCAACCAGAATCTCCATCTGCAATCACCATGAGCAATAGCATCACAACTACGAGCATCACCACCACCATCGTTGTCACAGCCATCTTCATCAGCATCTTTAGCATCACAACTATCAAAATCATCATCATAATTATGAGCAGGAAAATCACAACCACCATCGTTATCACCATCATCATCACCATTATTATCATCACAACCACGATCATCATCATCATCACCACCACCACCATCCTCATCACCGCAACATCTCACGTCATTCTTGCCACTAACACCACAAACCACCGCCACCAATGATCATCAATCACCATCACCACTGACACTTCCACCACCCATCATCATTGCCATGACAGCAATTATCATCGTTATCAACATCATCATTGACACTACAACCACCATCACCACCCATCGTCGTTATCATCACCATCATCACAACACTCATCATCATCATCATCTCGCAGTTGCAATGCTCTACCGCTCCTACTGCTACTGCGATTTCTGCCATCATCATCATCATTACTGCTGCTGTTGTAGCTGCTGCTGTGTCCTAGCTGCGGCTATTACTTGTATTGTCCTTGCTGCTGCTATTACTGCTGCTGTAGCTGCTGCTGTTGTAAGTGCTGTTGTGGACGCTATTGATGTTTGCTGTAGCTGCTGCTATTACTTGTATTGACCTTGCTGCTGCTATTACTGCTGTTGTGGCTGATGTAGCTGCTGTTGTTGTAAGTGCTGTTGTTGATGCTATCGATGTTTGTTGTAGCTGCTGCTGTTGTTGTGTCTGCTGTAGTAGCTGCTGCTGTGGTTATGGCTACTGTTGTTGGTTGTGGCTGATGTAGGATCTGTTGTTGTTGCTGCTGCTATTGTTGTTGTTGCTGCTGTTGTTGTGGCTGCTGTTGTAGCTGATGTTGTTTGTTGCGGCTGTTGCTGTTTGTTGAGTCTGCTGCTGTTGTTGTGGCTGCTGTTGTAGCTGCTGTTGTTGTTGCTGCTATTGTTGTTGCTGCTGGTGTAGCTGCTGCTGCTGTTGTTGTGGCTGCTGTTGTTGTGGCTGCTGTTGTAGCTGATGTTGTTTGTTGTGGCTGTTGCTGTTTGTTGTGTCTGCTGGTGTTGTTGTGGCTGTTGCTATTTGTTGTGGCTGCTGTTGTAGCTGCTGCTGTTGTTGTGACTGCTGCTGTTTGTTGTGACTGTTGTTGTTGTTGTGGCTGTTTGTTGTGGCTGCTGGTGTTGTTGTGGCTGTTTGTTGTGGCTGCTGGTGTTGTTGTGGCTGTTGCTATTTGTTGTGGCTGCTGTTGTAGCTGCTGTTGTTGTGACTACTGCTGTTTGTTGTGGCTGCTGTTGTTGTTGTGGCTGCTGTTGTTGTGGCTGCTGCTGTTGTTGCTGCTGTTGTAGCTGCTGTTGTTGTTGTGGCTGCTGTTGTTGTGGCTGCTGTTGTAGCTGCTGTTGCTGTTGTGGCTGTTGCTGTTTGTTGTGTCTGCTGGTGTTGTGGTGGCCGTTTGTTGTGGCTGCTGGTGTTGTTGTGGCTGCTGTTGTAGCTGCTGTTGTTGCTGTTGTAGCTGCTGCTGTCGTTGCTGCTGCTGTAGCTGCTGTTGTTGTGACTGCTGCTGTTGTTTGTAGTGGCTGCTGCTGTTTGTTGTGACTGCTGTAGTAGCTGCTGCTGTTGTGACTGCTGCTGTTGTTTGTAGTGGCTGCTGCTGTTTGTTGTGACTGCTGTAGTAGCTGCTGCTGTTGTGGCTGCTGCTGCTGTTGTTGCTGCTCACGGTGCTGGCAGTGCAGGGGGGCGATTTGCTCTACTCGACGCCTTCAGAGCCGTGTCGCCGCGCGCCCTATAAATAGCGCGCGCGTGTGCGACATACTAACGTCGCTGTCAGCAACTCAACAACAACAGCAACACAATTTCACCAACGACAACAGCTGCTTCATAATTCGTGAATTGATGGGTTAGATCTCGTACATAGCTACCTCAATCAGCTTAAGCCTCCCGTAAATCACGTGACTTCTGGGTGGGCCACACCCACTCTAAGTCCCTCCCCTCTCCCCGCCGCCCGCTGTGAAAACAGACGCCGCTTGTAGCCACGCCTCTTCCTGCACCCAGTCTCATGGGGCGCTCTGCGGTGGCTAGGAGATGTCAACTCCCTCGCCCGGTATACAGGAGGTCGTGGGTTCGATCCCGACCCCGATACCTGCTGTATATTTGGAGTTTGCGTGTCTCTCTCTCTCTCTCCCCGTGGTCGCGTGGATTTTTCTCCGGGTCCTCGGGGTTTTCCCTCCACATTTAGAAACAACATCACGCGTTTAGAGTGTTTGGCTGCCATACATTTCCACGTGATAAGCCACTTCGTTGAGCAAACATTTAAGGTCAGGACGCTTCTGAAAACAGAGCTACACAGCTCAGTGGGCCTTACCTTGGACAAATTAAATGAAGCCTCTCCTGAACCTCCCTTTGCTCCCGTTTCTCCGTTCCATTTCCTTGCTTTCTCTCGATTCCCCATCATTTATATTCTCTCTCCTCTCTCCCGTCCCCGTCGCTTGCCCCGTGCATGGCATCATTGACTCTACTCCCCTTCCCGTGGTGCGCACAGTGCCACGGGGCACAACGTTGCTCGCAATGTCTATTAGAGAGAGGGCTATGCAGGCACACAGACAGACAGATGGAGAGAGTAACGGCTAGGCAGACAGTAACATAGACAGACGAGCAGGCAAGCATACAGGCAGGCAGGTGGACACGAGGGCAGACAGACAGGCAGAAGGACAGATGGATGGACGCATGGACAGCCAGGCAGACACAGAGACAAGCAGATCGACAGACGAACACGCATGCAGACAGATAGATTGACAAATGGGTGTACAGGCCGCCACGACACGCATATAGGCAGACATTCAGACGGATATGCATACAGAGAGACAAAGCCAGGCAGACAGAAAAGCAGACCGCTGGTAAGAGGCTGTTATTACTCGGCTCGCTCTTGTCTTATTCGCGCTTGTGACCTCGGGATGACCCTAGTTCGTCATAACAACAACAGCGGCAGCAGCAGCAATGTTTATTTGAAACAAAACAAAAAACCCGCCACCAATTGGCACGCGCGAACGTGAAAACCGCACGTCGGCCCAAGTCACCGCGTGGCAAATGTCCCATCGTCGTATTTTATCGATGGACACATCACTTACACTTGGGCTCATGGAGGAATCCGCGAGTCTGCGGGGTCGTCACCTTTTCCCCACGGAAGACCCCCCAAACACCCCCCCCCCCCGGATATTACTTCTCAGTCCACACGAGGTGCGTTATCGCAACTGTGGTTCCCCTTTATCACAACGCACTGCAGCGGAGCGCTGTAACACTGGCACCACATCTGGCTACAAAATCAGCTCCTGTGGCCAAACCGTTCGAACACAGCTGATGCCGATTCGCGGACTCGACCAAGGGGTCAAACTCGAAGCACGTGGGAACCCCCTGTGGTTCCAGACGTTTCATCCCTACCGCTTTTAAGTGGTAGACTGGCGATTTGTTGTTGTTATTAAACACCATCCCTACAATTGTGCTGGTCAAGAAGGATTGGGAAAACCAAGCGAGCCATGAGGTCAAGAGATGAACTATGCTGACCCCAATAATCCGGGGCTTATACCTTTCGAGCCCCCCGTCTCTACGAGGTATGAGTCCCATGTAATGGGATGAATGTATGCACAGCGCGGATAAAGCTTGTGAATAATTGAATCGAGGCCCCGTGTTTATTTTATCCAGCACAGCGGCTATTTTATCACAGGGAAAATGTTGGATGTCCAGTCATGAGCGCGCGCGCGCGCGTGCGTGTGTGTGTGTGGGGAGCGGTAGTGTAGCTGCTGATGATCTGAACCGGAAATGGGCCTCCCCTAGGTCGACTCAGCCTCAAATGAGTAACTGGTGCGGTGTGTGTTAACGTCACCACTGGGGAGACAAAGGCGGCCGGCCGTGGTGTTCGTCACCCACCCCCTCGTGTGCCGTTCCGGCCTTCATAGGTGCTGCTCGCTAACAGCACTCGCCCCAACAGTCTGTTACAGGCTACGCGGGGGGTCTCTTTGTGGTGTAGCGGTTCGCGCACCGCGCTACGAACCCGGCGTCCCGAGTTCGATTCCCGCTCACCTCCTGTGGAGGCTGGATTCGAAGCGTGCGCCACCACCGCACGTGGAGTCAAGTGTGGATATTACTCGCCAAAGGCGTCTGACCGGCGTGGAAGAGTAGGCCAAATACCCCTCTCGAGATGGCTGTCGCGACCTCCCTCCGGTGGAGGCCCCTTCATCCAGGAATTTGCTTCAGCCAACAATTTGCAGGGCTGCGCCTGCACAGAATCTGCCCCGTGTGTTCCTGTGTCATGGGAGAGGCTATAAATAGCCCGCGGGGCTGTGTCTGGCGTTCTGAGTCCAGGGCTGATTGATTCACGGCCAGCGGAACAGATTGGCCCTGACGCGGGGGGGGAAATGAGGAGTGCATTGCGACTGACTCGCGTGCGCCTGCCTGTTGTGTCTGAACCGGTCTTGGGCCTCCCCTAGGGCTCCCCTAGGTCGACTCAGCCTGAAATGAGTACCTGGTGCGGTGTGTAAACATCGCCACTGGGGAGACAAAGGCGGTCGGACGTGGTGTTGGCCACCCACCCCCTCGTGTGCCGTGCCGGCCTTCATAGGTGCTCGCTAACAGCACTTGCCCCTACAGTCTGTTAAGGCTTTGTGTGTCTGTGTGTGATGGGGAGCGGTCGTGTGGTGGTTAGCGCGCCGCGCCACGAACCCGGCGGCCTGAGTTCGATTCCTGCTCACGGCCAACACCGGTGATGATTGTCTGAATCTGACCTGGGCCTCCCCTAGGTCGACTCAGCTTCAAATCAGTAACCTGGTGCGATGTGTAAACATCGCCACGAGGGAGACAAAGGGAGACAAAGGCGGCCGGGCGTGGTGTTGGCCACCGACCCCCTCGTGTGCCGTGCCGGCCTTCGTATGTGCTCGCTCACAGCACTTGCCCCTACAGTCTGTTAAGGCTACACGGCGGACCTTAGCCTTTTGTTTGTGTGTGACTGGGTAGAGTAACGGTTCGCGCACCGCGCTACGAACCAGGGAGACCCGAGTTCAATTCCCGCTCACGTTCGCCAACACCCGTGACGATTATCTGAACCCCCTTGGTCGACTGAAATGAGTATCTGGTGGGATGTGTAAAACATCGCCACTGGGGAGACAAAGGCGGCCGGGCGTGATGCTGGCCACCCACCCCCCTTGACAGCACTTGCTCCGACAGTTTGAAGCTGCACGGGAGACATTTGTCTTTGTTCGAGCGACAGTCCCTCCCTGGTGGCTCATCAGTCGAGCGAGCGGTATAAGTTGCGAGTCTAAATCCTTGTTGGGGGTTGACTCGGCCTATCATCCTTTCAGGGTTGGTCAAAATGAGCACCACTTTGTGTGGTGGAATAAGACAGTGGTTGTCCTTTGGATGTACTTGCTTCCAATCGTAGGGATGTGGAATTTCCACCGCTGCCTTGGATCTGTGAACATGAGATGGGCAAAGCCACAATGCTTAATTGAGCGGGAAATCACAGAGTGTGTGTTTCTGTGTGTATGTGTGTTCATCCGTATGTGTAACGGTTAGCGCGCTGCGCAACGAACCTCGCGACCCGAGTTCCATTCCCGCTCACGGCCAACACCAGTGACGATTATCTGAACCGGTTCTGAGCCTCCCCTAGGTCGACTCAGCCTCAAATTCGTACCCGGTGCGGTGTGTCAACATCGCCACTGGGGAGATAAAGGCGGCCGGGCGTGGTGCTGGCCCACCCACCCCCTCGTGTGCCGTGTCCGGCCTTCATAGGTGCTCGCTCACAGCACTTGCACCTACAGCCTGTTACAGGCTACACGGGGGATCTTTGTCTTTGCAGTGGTTTGCGCGCTGTGCTACAGACCCGGCGATCCGAGTTCGATTCCCGCTCACCGCCAGCACCAGTGACGATTATCTGAACGGTGGTGTGTAAACGTCACCACTGGGGAGACAAAGGCGGCTGGGCGTGTTGTTGTGTACCGTACCGTGCCGGCCTTCATAGGTACTCGCTAACACCGCTTGCCCCAACAGTCTGTTAAGGCTATACGGGTGATCTTTGTATTCATTGTCCTGTCTCTGTCAGGCTTTGTGTGTCATCTTCCTTAATAGGTGCTCGCTAACAGCGCTTTGCTCCCACCGTCATGTGCATGGCTACCGGGGGAAATCGTTATCGCTGTGGGTCCTTAACGCGCTTTTCCTCCCTGCAGTGAAATTACGGAATTATACAACGTCCGGTAGGTTACATCATACAAATACACAGTGCGCTGCCCTGATTTTTCGATTTTATTGTCACACAAATTGTGCGGCAGTGACACTCATTCGGTGCCCAAATCCGTTCAGGTTGGGATAATGTGGCTGCATTTGGGATACTTCAGCAACGGTGTTGAAGCTGTGGTCGTCACCAGCAGCAGTAGCAGCAGCAGCAGGAGGAGGGCGTTCAGGTTAAGATTCTCGAGCTGATGGAAAAGTTCCCAGCAACGTAGAAAGGAACGTGAGTGATTTCCATCGATGTCCGTGACACGGTCCTCTTGCATTCATGCGCAGGACTTGGTTCATCATCATTATCATCATTAACGTCATCATCATCATCGATGTTACCACGCTCCACGGAATAACTCTCTCTCTCCCAGCCTTCCCTCTGTCTCGCTGCTCCAAAGCACTCACAGATTCACGCCTCTCACGTCGCTCCATACCACCCCCCCCCCCCGAGCCACGATCTCCGTCCGCGCTGCATTTGCAATCGCAGTGCCGCTCGCCGCTCACAAACCACGCCACGGGCAAGCGCCGCGCGCCGGCCGTGAATTCCAATGCGGCTGGAAGAAATAAAAAAAATGTTTTGAAACGTAAAGAGCGTGGGGATGAAATAGAGGTGGCAGCGATGGTGGTGGACGTGGGTGGGGGAGCTGGGGGGGGCGTGGGGGCGATAGATCGAGCGAGTTAATATCTAAATATAGCGATGAAAGCGACCGGGTGGGGCAGGGTGGGTGGGGGGTGTCGGCGGCTATGATGGCAATGCGAAGCGTATTGCTTGGAGGGGCTCGGAGTCGTGGGGGTGAGCTACAGGGCTGGAATGCGAGGCTGCGGGGATGATGGAGATGATGATGTTGTATTGAGCGGTCCTCTGCCGAACAAAATGCGCCCTTGCACATTCATATGTGCGGGGGTGCACGTACAGCTGTGGGCAGACTCTTGGGGCAAAGCGCGAGCGGCATCTATTGAAGGCCGGCACGGCACACGAGTGCGGGGTGGTGGCCAACACCACGTCCGGCCGCCTTTGTCTCCCCAGTGCTGATGTGAACACACACCGAGCCAGAGACAACATTTACGGCTGAGTCGACACAAGGGGAGGCCCAAGGACGGTTCATAAAATCGCCACTGGTCGTGAGCGGGAATCCAACTCGGCTCGCTGGGTTCGTAGCACAGCGAGCTACCTCTCCCCCCCCCGCCCCCCACACACTACAAACGCACAGTCACACACACAGCAAATGCGCAGTCACACACACACACTACAAACGGTAGCTTAGAGGCAGATGATTGAGCGAGAATAAACGTCCACATGCAGCGATGCTTCCGAGAAAAATATAAATGAAAGAGCTTCGCTGTGCCCCTCTGTGCGGAGTGAACGACGCGAGGACGTCACACTGCGAGCGAGGTCACGAGGCGTGCTCACGGGTGGAGGGGGGGGGTCACGACCACTAGTCCACGGTGGCTCATTTTCATCATCATTATCACCATCGCAATACAATCATAATTATTGTCATGGTTACGACTGTATCAACATTATCATCATCATCATGCCACCTCCACCATCATCATCATTACACAACGTCCTCATTAATATCATCACTCCTCTCACGATCATTAACATGATCATCATCACCATGCCACCTCCACCATCATCGTCATTACACAACGTCCTCATTAATATCATCACTCCTCTCACGATCATTAACACGATCATCATCACCATGCCACCTCCACCATCATCATCATTACACAACGTCCTTATTAATATCATCACTCCTCTCACGATCATTAACATGATCATCATCACCATGCCACCTCCACCATCATCATCATTACACAACGTCCTTATTAATATCATCACTCCTCTCACGATCATTAACATGATCATCATCACCATGCCACCTCCACCATCATCATCATTACACAACGTCTTCATTAATATCATCACTCCTCTCACTATCACTAACACGATCGTCATCGTCACCACCATCCAATGTTCGATCCTCGCATGTCAATCGCACTCTCCTCCGCCAGCCGGATTCAGGACTACGGAACGCGGGGCTCGTATCTCTCCGTCTTTCGCTGGCCTTTTAATGGTCCCAGCGGGTCTCTCGCACGGGTTTATGAACGTCAGCGAGTGTAAGTTGCTGCCCGGCGATTACCTGCGGCTGGGGCACTCGTCCCCCAGCTCCGGGAAAAATCAGTGGAACTTCCGAAAGCCCTTGGCCGTTGAAATCACGGGGCGCCTGATACTCGGATACGAGCTCAGGCCCTCAACGGCGGCGGTGCCAGTGTGTCTGAACCTCCGTGTTGCCCGTCTGAGTCCCGTCGTGGTGCAGGTTGAGGAGTTCAAGGAATGCGGCACGCCACCTTTGCTTTGATTTGTGTGCTACTCTGCCTTTTCCATTTCAGATTTCAGGGCGTTTGGAAGCTGCACGTGGTGCAATTTTCACTCGGTGTTCGCTCGAGAGAATTTGCCGTTTCATCTTTATTTGTTGTTGTTGCATCGCCTTAATTGCATTCCAATTGTGCCCGCAGCGTCGTGTCAAGAGATGAATACATTTATGTTCGGAATTCGGGCATCGGGCAGCGGAAACATCGCCGCACGCTTCAACGGAGCGCTCCCGGAATGCGACGCCGCGAGGCCCACGTCATCTCAAGTCGCGCTCCACTAGAACTCTCGTCCAACACGAGGTGGCGCACCCTTGACATCTCCTCCTCCAGAGGGAGTGTTCGTCACGCGGCGATCAACCCCAACATTTTTATACTCGGAGCTGCTATTTTAGCCGCATTGAGGGGAGCAGCCGAACCCAATACGACCTCTCCTTTTCCTGTTTTTGGTTCTGTGCGCAGGCAATTTGGTGACCACGGCCGATAGCGTCCACTTCGAGAGCACAAGTTTAATCGGGGGCGACTGAAACCCGCATTTTATCCCAGGATCTTCTGACACAAGTGCTGGCCGGCTTCGTCCGTCTGGCACAGAACCGGTCATCCGAGCCACCCAACCACCTTTGTCTGCGAGTGTCAATAAATCGCCACATTTCAGGTTCACGCAGGACACGAGTGCCCGGACTTTCCACCTGGGGCCACCCTTGGGCCACGCTTGCTCTCACACCAAGACCTTCTGTCGGCGTGCCTTAGACGGAGAATTGTGACGGTGTTTCCCTTTTGCTTCCGTGAGAAAAGAAGAAAAATCCATCCGACCGCGACGAGGCTTGATGCGCGCGTCGAGATACCGCACGTGCCGTGTCTTGTGCTTTTTGTACTTTTTGTTCACCCTGATGCTCGTTGTTGTCGTCGGCTGACGTCCATTTTGCAAGAACGACGACGACGACAACAACAACAGCGGTAGCAGCAGCAGCAATAATAATCAGCAACGCTATGAGTCCAAAAGCAGCGATGGCGACAACGGCAACGAGAGCGACGTGAACATCGGCAGCCGCGGGGTCGTGAAGAGGCTGCGCGAGATGCGCTGCTCGTGACGCGACGCTCGTGACGCGACCGCGTCGCTCTCTTTGATTCGGCAAGCGGTGTTAAGGGCAAAAAAAGTCTCTCTCGATAGCTTTTTTTTTTTAAACGCACAACTTCAAGAAACGAAGCATTGAAAACTGCAGTCTTCCTCCACCGACGGCCCTCTCGACGCGTCATCACCGCCGAGCATTCGGGAGGAGCGTGCGGAGTTTTGTGGCTTTTCGCCGAGCGACCAAAGACTTCGTGGCGGTTGGGGCCGGGCCTTGGTTGGGGGTGGTGGGAGGGCGGGGGAGTGCAACAGCAAATATTGTACTGTACTCCGCTCAACAATTCGAGCAGGAAAGGCGCATCGCAGAATCGTCACGAGGTGGCCACCTTCGTCAGCGAAATCCTCCAGGCACAGGAGGCAACTTCTTGGCCACGCGGTGAGGCCCCCCGAGCGAAGCGCTAAGGGCTGTGGTGGTGGCGGTGGTGTTGTTGTTCATATCGTCGTTTTCATCGTCGACGGAAGCTGCTTGCGAGGGCACGGCGAGGCGGAACATGGCACCGGAGAGCCCGAATTCGGTAGCAACCGCTGGAGGCGGCTACGCGCGGTGTTGAAGCGACGAAAAGGAGAGGGAGACGGAGAGAGGGAGAGAGACACGGAGGGAGAGGGAGGGAGTGAGAGAGAGGGAGCGAAGGAACTGCCACGGCGCCACGAAGGCAAGCGGCGGGCCCACGATGCCACACGATGGTGCCGGCAAGACGCACGCGTAGCTGGAGTCACACCTGTGAGTGCGGCTTGCGGAGCGCGATGACTCGCTTGTTTGTGTGCTGGTATCCGGCTCTCTGATGTGTTATTTCCTGTTGTTGTTGTTGTACCGCGATCGTTTCGCTCCACGGTCCAGGGAGCTTCATCGGGTTCCGAAGGAAGCTCCAGACGTTTAGAACTGCGGGCGCAATGAGTTTTAAGTCGTCACAATGAGCGACACGTGACGGATTCCGTCCAATCGCAGGCAGTTATAATCAGCACGCTACCACAGAGACGGCGTGCAATCACACAGCACGTGGCGCCAGCGGTGTCCGTCAAAGAGAATCAATTCCATCTTGACTTAAAGCTTTCGTGACTGCAGCTATTTGTATTCTTTCGGTCTTTCGGTAAAGTCACGTAGATGGGTTCAAAGAAAATAACAACCTATCTACGGGACTTTACCGAAAGACCCAAAGAATATTGAATCAATTCCGTTTTGGAAAACGATAAAAGTTAGGTTTAGATTCAAATCACATAATTATAATTCCAGGTGGAATCTGTAACGTGTCTGATAAGATTGGCAGTGTGGTCTGCGGGCTAGAGATGACAGTTTAGAGGTGGCAACGTATTAGTGGTGCAATTTTGTTGCATGGCTAATAACGGTGAATTATTTTGAGATAACAATTTAGACAGTTTCACGTAATCACATCCAAGCATATTTCACGGTTATCGACTTCCAGACAGGGTGGGTGCAGTGTCAACATTTATGCCTTCCAGCAAGAAGGTCCTGTGTTCAATTCCCAACTCTGGGTGCCTTTCTGCGTGGAGTTTGGACGCTCCCCCCCCTTGTTCCCGCATGGAGTTCCCCCGGGTTCTCCAATTTCCTCCCGTAGATTACAAAACAACAACAACAACAACCGTGCATACACCATCCCAGTGCTGAAAAAATGATCTGCAACTTGCTTGGGATGACATTTCGCAGCAACATTTCTCCCTTACTGCAAACAAAATCTTAGCAGGACCCTCTTGAAAAAGAGTCTTGAAACTCGGTGATACTTCTCTGCATAAACAAGCGTAGACATCTTAATACGACTTTTTTTTAAATACAGGGTGTGGCTAATTTTATCATCCATTATCAACTAATTAGAATTAGACAGCTGTTGGAGCTGAAGTGATAAAACCACACAGACACTCCGTCAACAGCACAGGCAAATAAAGCACAACCGTGCCAAATTGTATTATTGTGTCAGCATCGCCGGTGTGGTTGGGTCCGGACGTATCTCACAACCGTATTTGGCCACTGGACACGCGACGTTTCGCTGGAAACTGCGCCAAGCATATTCAGGACATAGCCTGGCGAGTAGTCAGCATGTCGGGTCGAGGCGAGTTTCACGACACACGTTTTGTTCGGGATTATCACCTGACCCTGGACTCAGCCAACACAATCGATTATGTATCATAACAGTGGCCTCGATTCACCAACTCGATCGACTAACGACTCGACTCTCGTCTGTACACAAAACGCAACAGGTTCGTCAATAACAGTGTGTGGCCTTAAAATAAAAAAAAAATAAAAAAAACATAATGATCGACGCTTCGGGCATATGGCCCTTCGTCAAAGCACATCTATTAACTCTCGTGCCTGTCGCTAACTAAATGCTTCCGATGAACAAACGCGTTCGGGATATAAAACAAAGAGTCCCATGTGCCACCACGCGTGATCACTCTCCTTCCTCCCTTCCTCGTTTGTTTGTTTCATTGCTGCTGTCATTGCTGCTCTCGTCGTCGTCGTCCTCGTCGTCCTCGTGAATTCGCTAGCGGGCCGAGCCATGGTGGAGACGTTCAAGGTGGCGGTGCTGGGCGCTCCGGGAGTGGGGAAGACGTCCATCATCCGGCAGTTCGTCTCCAACGAGTTCGGCGAGACGTACGCGCCGACGCGCACGCGCGCCGTCTACGCCCCCGCGCTCGTCATGAACGAGCGCGTGCTGGAGCTGCGCATCCTCGACGTGCCGCCGATCGCCTCCTTCCCCCTCAACTCCTTCCAGGTGCGCGGCTCACTCGGCCGCCGCGCTGCCCCTCTCTCTGTCTCCTCTGTTCTCCGCGTCTCTGTTCTGTGCCTCTGTTCTTCTGCTCGTCGCCGGCGTGTGTCTTGCTCGTTTTTTGAGCCCGGTCGTTTGTGGCCAGGTCGCTTCTGAAAAATACGCGAATAGGTCGGTGGGCTTCACCTGAGCAGTGGGCAGTGCTACCCAAGGCAGTGGGTGGGGAGCTCGGTAGCGGAACCATCGCGTGGCAGGGAGTTGGGGGAAGGTGTCATCTCGCCGCGTGTCACGGTTGAGCGCATGTGGCCTTCCTCCCGTCGCGTGCCAGGAGTGGTCGGACACGCGGTGCCGGGGCCTGCGCAGCGCCCACGCCTACGTCCTCGTCTATGACATCTGCTGCTTCGAGAGCTTCGAGTACATCAAGGTGCTGAGGCAGCAGATCCTGGATTGCAGGTGCGTGACTCCCACGTGCATGTACAGGGCGCATAAAAAAAAATTCACACTTGTGAGAATTTGCAACTATACCACAAGAAACATGGCCCCAGGGGCTCTGGAGAAGATTCCAGGCCACGTGTTGACAACGATGGTGAACAAGTGGGAGACTCTTTAACTTTTTGAAGCTATTAACATTACATTTGTTATCGTGTTACAGTGTAAAATTTTGACTTCCGACTTTCGTGACTGCAGGAATTCATATTCTTGGGTTCTTTGGGTAAAGTCACGTAGATAGAAAAAAAAATGAAAATAAAGTGAATAAAAATACCACGACGTTTCGATCGCAACACAAGCGGTCGTCATCAGGAAAAAGGGGTTAGCCTCTAAAGGCAAACTGTCTATAAAGGTTTGGAGATGGGCGTAGCCCAAGTGTATCAGCAGCACCAGCAGTGCCATTGCAGCAGCACCAACATTGCCAATGCAGCAGCAATGCCAATGCAGCAAGGGGCGCCAGGTAATCACTGCACCCCTGCTCCACACACCACACTGCTGTGTTTGACAATAATTATTATTCTTTTTTTTATCTACGTGATTTTACTGAAATAACCAAAGAATATGTTACAGTGTATTATTCGTTCTGTTTCCATTAAGAACGACAGTCCCATGTAAGTGTTAACGATTTTTTGAAGCACCCTGTAATTTGTATGCCGCTTTCGTCAATCCATTGCCAGATGAGGGCCTCCCCACACTGTGCGGGTCATTAATGTGGGGGACGCAAACGTGGGATCGTGGAAGTACGGTTTCAACAATGGACTTTGCTTCACTGCCCTCTGCTGAGAGCCTAAACCCCGACCAAATGACCGATCCCGTCAGATCTCGGGCAGATGAGCAGGTTTGCGCTTCGATTGGACTACCAACATGCACAACGGGTGATGTAGGCTGCTGCGGGGCATGCGTTGTCTGGATGAGGGTAAGGGCGCAAGCCCTGCAATAATTTGCTCACGCTCCTGCTGGCTGAATGGCGTCCACTAGAAGGAACTCGAGAGAGCCCCACTAGGGGAGGGGTGTTTTTGGCCTACTCTTCCACGCTGGTGGGACGTCTCGGAAGAGGTGTGAGCACCCACGCTTTACCCCACCACACGCAACCTGGCTATCGGCTAACTGTGGTGTAACCCATTTCTACTGCTGGCTTAGAAAGAGGCGGCGGTGGGGTTTTGGGGGGTGGGGGGTAGTAACGAAATTCGCACCGTTGTTTCAACTGCCGCACCGCGAGATCGAACCGAACTGGCGAGCGTCTGCACGGCAAGTCAAGCGTGCTTAAAACCATTCCACCGTAGCAAATGCTGGGCGCTGGATGTGAATTCCAATGCGGCTGGAAATACGCAACAACAACAACAACAAATCTAGGCTGTCTTAACCAGGAATTGCAAAGAACAGTGGCAGCGATGGAGGAGGTGGTAGATTGAGGGGTGGGCAGGGAATTACGAAACTTGGGTCTGTGTAATAATACGAAACAATTTTTTTAGAATATCACCTAAGGCCCACTAAGCTGTGTAGCTTTATTTCATAAGCGACCTGGCTATCACAAATGATGGCCCAACGAAGTGGCTTATCATCACGTGGAAATGCATAGCAGCCAGATACTCTAAAAGCAAGTTGTTTGTAAATGTGAAGGGAAAAACCGGAGGACCCGGAGAAAAATCCACGCAACCACGGAGAGAGAGAGAGACACGCAAACTCCAAATATACAACAGGCGTCAGGGTCGGGATCGAACCCACGACCTCCTGTACACCAGGCGAGGTAGTTAACATCTCCTCGCCACCGTGGCACCACAATAATCCCGTATCATTCAATATCAATCTCGCCTCGTGCCGACCACGGGGTGTGTGGATTGGTAGGGGTTAACGCTCGCTGCCGTTTTTCAATTAAGCACAGGCAAGCCGGCACGCAGCTTCCATGACCTCTGCAAGCTGCATCAAAAAAAACATAGGGGTGGGTGAGTGGTGGGGGGGGGGGACGATGTAATTAGACATATCCAGCCTTCGCTTTTGTCTGCACTCGGAGCGAATCGCTCGGATGGCCGGGAGTGGCATGAGCGTCACGGAATATTTCAGTCGGGGCCGTTATATATATAAAAAAAATGAATATATTATATCTCGTGCGGGTGCTTCCAGCTCTTTACAAGATTTCTGGGCAACATCGTGGAAGATTAGGCCAAAGTTACCTCTCTGGAGGGAGTCTCTCTCGCTCCCTCTGGAGCGCTCGCTCTCGTGGAGGCCCTGACACAGCCGAATCAAGCGGAATGCACTCCATTGCGTCAGATCTCGCAATCTAAGCGGGTTTGAGCTTGGATAGTATCGCTTGGATGGGTGACCACCCTTTGTTAGGCAGGTTTCTCTCGGCAACTGTGGGGTTACGTCGTGGGCAGCATGGTAAAGTATAGTCCAATAACCTCTCCTCACGGTGATGTATGGAGGCCCCATCGAGCAGTGGATTAACACAAGAGCTGCACTTGTGTACACGATGACGATGATGGTGGGGGGGGGGGGGGGCTCTGTGTCCACACCGACTGGGAAGTTAACTTATGACCTTTCGATTGTGAGTCAAGTGCCCGACCTCTCAATGATTATTAACCAGGCTATATACTTTATCAGTGGTACAACTGCCGGGATATTGCGATTTAATGGGCTCCGTTCCAGTTGACCACCAGCTCCTTATTTTATTTTGGAGTTTTTTAGCGGATGCCACCGCGGCCGGTTTAATTAGTGAGAGAGATTAACGGCCCTCCTGGAATACGAACTAATTAAATTGGCCGCCGTAACTAGCTCTCAGCTCACTCCTGGCAAGGATAAAGGATCGGCCCAAATGGATTTTTGATGATAATTATTTATCCTGCCTTTTTTTACGTTGCCTGCTTAGGAAGCGATCCGTCGTTAAACGCTCATCGGGCCCCGTTCTCACGAAGACTTACCGTTGTCCTACGGGCGAAGAATCGGCACATTGTATACCAGTGATTGAAGAGGACGATTGCAGTTCCAGGAAAAAAAGCGACGGGCTGCTGGGGTCCTGGGCCGTTGCGTAATCTGTGCGGTTCACGGAGTTCTGGTTTTTTTCTTCTTATGCTGCTGCGATTTTCTTTTGAATGAACTGGCCGCTCGATTTTCACAGTTCCGCAACTTTGCCCCCCACTAGTCCGCGTTGGTTTTCCTCCCAACAGCACTGCACATCTCGCGTTGCTGAGGGCCGTAGTCACCATCATAATCTCCCCGCGATGGCCGGTCAGCATTACCATTAGTGGCTCGGCACAGAGCAAATTCTTCCAAGTGCGGCTGAACGTAAAATCATGATACCATATATCTCCGGATTATAAGATGCTCTGGAAAGTAAGATGCACAACCAAAACTTGTGCCCGGTGTCAATATAGGATTCTGGGAAAAGTGGGTCTATATAATTCGGACAATGTGACATTTTTGGAACCGTTTCTGCCACTTTGATCCAATTGTGCTATCAGCTATTTTGTCATGGGCCAAATAATTTATTAGGAAATCTTGCAGAGAAGCGAGCTCGACGTGAACAACTAGGGTGAGGACATATCGCGAAATATCATTCAAGTTCGTTCGTTCGTGTCTCAGTCTGCTTGTCCTGGTGAGGGTCGCGGCGGCAGCATATTGAGCAGTGATGGTCGAGACCTCCCTTTCCCTGGCGACTGACTCTAGCTCTTCTTGGGGAATTCCCAGGCATTCCCAGGCCAGCCGAGCGACATAGACTCGCCAGCGTATCCTGGGCCAGCCTCGGGGTCTTTGCCTAAGTGTCTTTTTTTATATCTAAACATTAGCGGCCGATGCAGTGTCCTACACACTATGAAAGAGATATATAATATATTTACCGTCGGGCAGTCAAACAAGATACTTATTTTTGTAATTCTTAGAGCTGGACTTTAGTGAGAGTGAAAACTAAATTTAATGTGACAAATTTCCTTTGCACGGGTGTTTTTACGACCAGTTTGAGACCGTGAAAACGTCACTTTCGAAATCCCTGCTGCTTAGTCACGGACGCCAGCTGAAACCCAGATTCAAACCCAGGATCTCAGCGGCACCTGCTCAGCAACCTTTGACCTGTGAGACATCGGGCCAGCTATAAAATGCTTGGCTACAAGCCAGCGAGATGGGACTTTGCTCGGGAATTCAGAGAGCGTGGCAAAGAATAGTTCATCATCTTGCATTATTATGACGACAAAATTGTCTGGAATTTAGGTTACATATTTATTTAATGTGGTCTCCTCTGTCCGGGTTGTGAAGGGAACGCTGATTTCGAGGCGGCGTGTGCGCCGGTGCGTTGCTTGGCCCCCATTATTTATTTTCCGGTCCCTCGTCTCGCCGCGGTGCAAGGAAGGTCACAGGATGCATGGAAAAGTGGAACGCTAAACAAGTCAACAAAAACCACCCGCATAATTATTTGATTTGGGCCGCGTGTTGTCAGCATTCATTTTTCCCATTACAGCCAACAGCCTAACTGGGGCTCTCGTGGTGTGAGAAAGTGATTGCAGGGCTGGACTTTTGTGTTTTACCCGTTAGCCAGGCCGCATCGCGGGTCCCTGTTTGTGCGTGGTGGTCATTACTAACGAGCCACCAAATCTATTTGCTTTCTTTCTGCCCTGAAGGCCACCGCCTGATAATGTATTTTTCGTGTAATGTAAATGTGTGTACGCGTACAGCCCCTTTGTTGGTGTGAGCGAGCAATTTCAGGGCTGCACCTTTTCCCTTGGAATTTTGGGTCTTGGCTCGTACATGCAATCTCGCTTGCGTTTGGTCGGATGAATAGAAACTCACGAGTCTACGTCCAGATTATTCTGGCCATAAAATGGCTTGAGTTGATGTGGGTGATGAATTGCTTCAAGTCTCCGTTGATTTTCATTCAAAGTGGTTCACAAGTACGCGAGGCCGCTATGAGTCTCTACGTGAGCCCACATAGAGACTCATACACTCACAAAGAGACTAATAGACTCACGTAGAGACTCAGAAGACTCGCACAGAAACTCGTAGACTCACACAGAGCTCACAGTAGTTGTCCGCTTGTGTTGTAGATGAGCTGGTTGGTTGATTCTCCAATCGCTTGTCAGGCTATACGGTACAACGCAACAGCACATGCCACGAGCGATAATGTGCAATGCAATTGCAATGCAATTTGGATTCAGATGGCATCTTAATGCCACTGCGTCTCAAGATGCTGTACAATGGCAGGAGTAGGGTGGGGGGTGGGCAATTTTTTTTGGGGGGGGGGTTTGTCAGCGTATTGCCTTTTGCACCAGGTGAATCTGTGTTTTAAGCGATGCCAGGACACGGTATATATATTTTTACAAGCTGTCAGAAATCCAATAACACTGTTCGGTGCGAGCCACTTGGCATTATGAGGCTTTTGGGAGGCGGGGGGGGGGGCTCTGGAGGGCCTCTGGTGAAACGGGGGCCCTGGCGCCCCAGGGGACCCCTCGGCCATGGTTGCATGGCCCCTGTGGTGGTGTCCTTGTTGTTGTCTCTGGTGACACCTGAGGCCGGTGCCTTTTATTTTGGCTCAAGCAGCGCTGCCTCCCACCTCCGGTGCTCTCCACATCTCGACCTTTGACCCCAGACCTTGTTACCAGCCCTCTTTCATCGCTGTCTCTCTCAATCGTCTCTCCGCGTCGCCGTGTCTCTTTAAACACTCCCACTGCTCGCCCAAAATTGCCTGCGTTGTGAATGCGTTCGTGGTCCACTCCCCCGCCATATAATTTCGTCTCATTTCGGTTTTTTTTCAATGCTTTGGTTTATATGCCCCCCCCCCCCCCCCTGTTTAAATGAAAGATTTCACAAAAGATTTCACGCTCTGCTCTCCTCCTTCTTACCCCTTCCCTCTCTTTTCTTTTTTCTTTTTGCTCTGTCTCTCCCCGCTTGGTGTGCTCCCCGGTTTGCGCATTATCCCTTCATCTCACGATCTCTGTCCGTCTCCTCCTGCGTGTCAACTGGATGGCCTCAGAGGTTCAGTGCGCTGAGATGGCACCACTCAGATCCTGGGTTTGAATCCAGGTGGTTGTTGCCCGTGTTGAAATCGGCTTCTTCTCAGGTGCAGCGGCGTCGTTCATTCACCTGTCCATTCGCCCACCTGTCCATCCATCCCTCTGTCCGTTTGGCCATCCTTCCATCCGTTTATGTATCCTTCTACCTGTCTGACTGTCCGTCTGTCGTCATGCCCATCCATCTGCTTGCCCGTCTGACTGTCCGTCTATCCATAGGCCCGTCTATCCATCCGTCCGTCCGTCGTCTGTCGGTTTGTCCGTTCCTCCCGTTTATGTGTCCGTCAACCTTCAGTGTGTGTCCGTCTCTCTGTCTGTCCGGCCACTTGTCTGTTTGTCCATCCACCCATCCATTCGCACGTCCGTCTTTTACCTTTGAAAGGACCCACGGCGTCCGTCCATCGACACATCCATCCGTTCGCCGAACCTTCCGTGTATCTGCCCGTCCATCTGCTATTCCGCTGCACTCATCCGTCTCATCAACCGTAACCCCGTGTCTTATCGCCACCTTCTCCCCCTCTCCCCCCCCTCCCCCCCCACCGCCACACACACCCACCAACACCCCCACGGCCATCTCAGGGCTACCGAAGTCCCCATCCTCATCGTGGGCAACAAACGCGACCTGCAGCGACGGCGCGTCATGCCGCGGCGCACCGTGGCGCAGCTCGTCAAGAAGTCGTGGAAGTGCGGCTACGTCGAGTGCTCGGCCAAGCACAACTGGCGCGTGCTGCTGCTCTTCCGTGAGCTGCTGCGAGGCGTGGGCTGCGGCGGCTGCAAGTTCGCGCACCCCTCAATCCGGCTCCACGGGGCCCTGCGACGCAACCGCTGCAGCGTTATGTGAACGGGGGCGTGATGGCTGGCCACACACCACCCCCCTACCCCCCAAAAAAAAAAAATCCGGGTTTTATTTTTTACCGCCCCCCATCACCGGAACTCCGGTCCGGGGGGGGGGGAAATAAAAGAGGGGGGGGGGGCCGAGATCCACCACGCCGGGTTTTTGTAATCGCCCGGTGACACCGGCAGGTGGGTCGGTTGGTTGACGAGAGCACAACACGACCCCTGCTGTGTGAGCCGCTGTTGGGCTTGCGGCACGGGGAAACACACGGAGCGGAGCCCGGCCTGCCGACGTGACCTGGAGTCGTCGCCGTCGCCGCCGCTGCTGCTGCAGCTGACAGCGGTCGGACGATGTGATTGTGAGGTTGGATGAGACGGAGACCGATGATGATGATGGTGGCGATGATGATAAGATCAGCGTGTGTGCAGCTGGTGCATCAGCTGTCCGTGACACTTAACGCCGATGCGGCTGACCTTGCAGTTGCCGCTGATGCTTCGGCAGATGCCACTTGTCAGTCACTTGTCAGTCACTTGTCAGTCACTTGTCAGTCACTTGTCAGTCACTTGTCAGTCACTTGTCAGTCACTTGTCAGTCATCCGCGGCGGCGGCGGCGGCGGCGATGGACTGGAGAATGGACGATCACTACCGCTATAAATGTAATTACAGTTGTGCCATTGTTACGAATTGTTATTTATATATTTTTTTAAAGTCCACGTTCAGTGGTGATGTTAGCACCCGCCTCACTTCTTTTTTTTGCGACGAAGTAGAATCTAGCGCCGAAGTGGAACGGTGCGCTTCTCTCGCAGAGGACGTTGCCAGCGACAGCTTCGTCGTTGTCGTCGTTGTTGTTGTTGTTGTTTAACGGCGACGCTCTGTTGACCGCAGGGGAAAACAACTGAGTAAGAAAGACATCGCAGGATCGTGAGAGATGGCGCAGGCATGTAGGGGGGAGGGCTTTATCCAGCAGTGGACTCACCATGGCTGATGGTGATGATGATGATGAGGCTGATGATGAAACACTGGGAATTAAAGTTGCATGCAACTCGGAGGAAGTTTGCTCAAAACCAGTGGTTCTTCTTCTTCTTAAGCTGGGGCGCACGCACGCCCTGCATGGGCTGCCAGATGCCCTTTCTGGGCTGTAATAAGACATGTAACAAGACATGGGCCAGATTTGTTTTTATATAAGCTAAATCATCGAAAAACGAATTAAGCACGGGCACGTTAAGTTACAACGTACTTTGTTTCATCAAACCCCATGTATTTATTTACGTTATTTAAACAAACAATGATTGACGATCGAGAACCAACGGGGTTTGCAAGTATTGCGGTCAAGGTTTAAGAGCCACTGGAATCTGCTGAACGCCTGTTCCACGTTGTTCTTGCACTGGCAACGCGCACTCTTTGAGTTGGCTGGGTAAGGTCCCGGTGGTCATCACGGAATCCCGCTCCTACAGCATCCTACAACATCTTACAGCATCCTACAACATCCTACAACATCGCGTGAAGTGTCTATCATGTTTACACCTGTCAACCCCACACACACCCACGGTTTGCCCGTATTCTTGTACAAGGGGGAATTGAGCAAAACTATTTGTTTGTATGTGTGTCTTATTTGTTTGTGTTTCTCCCTCTTGTGATGGGACTTTGTGGGATGAACGTTGAGATTTATAAGGGGGCACGGGGTGACCAATAAGGTCTGAATTGGTCTGTAATAAGGGCACTGATACGGGGTTTGACAAGGTATTGCAATGGCGAGGTGACGTTTGCTAAGAATCTGCAAAGATCCTTGTCTGTATCAAGCTAAATAACACAATTCTCTTTAGATGTGTTTTTTTTATTTTATTAATAACTTTCCTTGTTTTTTTTGCATCATGAAATATACCGAGAAGGGTTTTTGTTGTTGGGTGTTTTATTCATAGGCCGAGCAAGGGCCGCCCAGGAAAGAGTGGAGGGCGCGGTTCGGGCCTGCTGCCAGTCTATCACAAAGAGACACGGGGCCGTGGGTTGAGTCGAATGGCTCAGTGCGCGTGTAACTTTGTTGCGGAATTAAAAACAAATAATAAATAGCAATGCCGTCGCAACGTTTTCAAGATGACACATCGTGCAACGTTCGAAAAACGCAACAAAGTTACAGGTGAAAAAAATTGCACCTTTTTTTAAAAACTTAGGCTAATTAACGAGGCCACAGAATTGGCAGTGTCTTAGCACGGTGTGGGTTTGTCTCGATGTCAATGAGTGTCTGCGTCTATATGTACGAGTGTCCGTGTGTCTTTGTGGCAGCTTGGTTATCTGTATGAATGTCAATGTAGTTTAAAAATGGGTCAGTTCTGCACAGACACCATATTCTCTGTCCGTCCGCTACAGCACAGGTGTAGGGAATATCAACAGGACATACGTCTTTGCTTTATTGACCCGGTCAAGGCTTATGATACCATCAGTAAGGCCTGGGCTGTGGGTTATTATTCGTGCTTTTGGGGACCTGATCCTCTGCTCACAATCATTGTGATGGGCAGGCCGAGGTAAAGCTGCGTGGCCAGGAGTTGGAGGCATATACCGTGTTTGTATTTTTGAGTGCAACAGGGATGTGTCTCATGGCTCCTACGTTATTTAAAAAAAAAAATTGACCATGTAGTTATAGACTCTTTCCATGGCTGTTCCAGTGAAATTTCCATTTGGTACAGATGAAATGGGAGGCAGACTGATACCTTTTGGATCAATCATGTTAATAATGCTGATGATCTGATAATCGCTGCTCACCCTGAGGAGTTGCAGACTGCTGCTTTACCGGGAACGTGCCACGTATAGGTGGCGCCAACCCAACAAAAACAGCGCACGCCCAGCCGGGTTATTTGTGTCATCAAACACTCCACCGACCGCAACACCTCGTGAGTGATGGGACAGTTGTGGAGAGAGTGGAGAAGTTCCCATACCTGGGTAGTGAGCTTATAACCAGTTCCGGTTTGGCAGCAGAGGTCTTTCAAATCAGTGGAGTGACATCTTTCCATCAGTTGAGTAACACTGGAAGCTACCTTGACTGTCACTCCATATGAAGTTTGTAGGTCTTCTCGGCCAGTTATGCCCTCAGTGCTTGCTAAAAGTGGGAGTCCCCCTTTTAAGGAACGTCTGTGCCGGTTTGAAACAGGCTGGCCTGCCTATGATTCATCCTGGGTTCAACTAGACTGGATTACGTGAGCTCAGATTCTTGAAAGATCAGGCTATAGTCCGATCGGTAAGCTCGTTGGGCAGTTAATGCGTTGGCTGGGTCATGTAGCCCACATGACCCAGCCATCGCATGTCCAAGCAGCTTTTGTTTGGCCGGATAGAATGGGCTAAACGGGTCACGGCACGGGCTTGAGGGGAGATAGGCTGATGTGATACAGGGAGATGTGGAGCTGAGTGGACTTGCCGATGACTGGTACCAGCGGTATCAAGGTCGGATTCTGTGGAGGAGATTCATAAAGGATGATATTCAGAAGTTGGAGGCTGTTGCCCTCTAAGAACAATGCAGGGCTGCGGGGCAATGCTCACAATGAGCAGAGTGGCGGGTCGATAAAACGCGGCACGATGGCACAGTGGGGAGCACTGGCGGTGCCTCTACCAGTCATCTCAGTCAACCCACGGTACCTGAGTCTGTCCCGTGATCTGTCAGCGAGCCCTCGACACTTTGCGTCGCCTCAAAATGCACCTAGCCTGGCACAATCGCTTTTGTGACGTCACCGCCACTTAGTGGCGAATGGCGGCTGTTCTTGTTGAGTGCGTGCATGAGTAAAGTTGTTTTTGTGAGTGTGTTCGTATCCGAATTGTGCGCCTCTATTTTGTTTACTTTTTACGTGTGTAAAAGAGTGGTGCAGTTGATCACGTTGTGTGCCATGAGCTAACCGACCTGACTTCGATTTCCGGCCACGGCTAACATCAGTGGCTCGTCATATCCAAACTGGTCCTGGGCCTCCCATGCGGAGCCTAAAAAGAGCGTGTAAACATAACAAAGTCGGCCAGGCGTGGTGTTGGCCACACCACGTCCTGTTGCCCCGTGCAGGCCTTAATATAATCGCTCTCTAAGAGCACTTGCCCCAACAGTCTAAGAGGCTATATGGGAGATATTTGTCTTTTGTATGAGTCGGTGTGAGCATGTGAATGCGAAATGAAATGTGTCTTCTTTGGTTCTTTCGGTAAAGTCACGTAGGATGAGAATAAAATAAAATAAGACAATAAAATTCTCACGACGTTTCGGCCACAACACAAGTAGCCTTCTTCAGGTGAAGGAACAAAAAACTGTCGGGACGACAGAGCTACATTGAACGCTGCTAAGATTCGTAGCGTCTTTTAAGCTGGTTGAGAGAAGTGAGGCACCTTGACAAAGGGGTTTACATATCAAGCAGGATAATTTATCATTGAAATAGCTGAGGGATTAGCTTGTGACTGGTCACAGAAATAGCTATGTTAAAGTCAAAGCCTACACATCCACAGAGGCACCTAGTGCATGGACGCCAAAGGGGGCTGCAACAACTCAACTATCATACAGTAAACCGATGTGAAAAATCTAAGTGTAAATTACATCAATATAATAAATGTACTCAATATATTCTTCAATAAGCTGAGCTATTAATCCCTCAGCTATTTCAATGCTAAATTCTCCTGTTTGATATGTAAACCCCTTTGTCAAGATGCCTCACTTCTCTCAACCAGCTTAAAAGACGCTACGAATCTTAGCAGCGTTCATTGAAGCTCCGTCGTCCCGACAGTTTTTGTTCCTTCACCTGAAGAAGGCTACTTATGTTGTGGCCGAAACGTCGTGAGAATTTTATTGTCTCATTTTATTTTATTATTTTATTCTCATCCTACGTGACTTTACCGAAAGAACCAAAGAAGATGAATCCTTGCAGTCACGAAAGCTTTAAATCGAAAAATGAAATTTGCTGTAAGGGGGCGCTCGTGGGTAAAAAAAATGCGTGTGTGAGACAGCACATGTTTAAATCAGTCTTACCAGACAGTCGTCGGCAATGACATACAAATAGTTATAATATATTTAACGTGTTCTTTTTGTTGCTATTCATTATTTTTACTTGCCCTACACCCGACGCATTGACGATGGACTTCACTTATTATATAATGTGAGTGCGCGATTACAAACGTTTATACTGACTTTACTAAATGTGTTGAAGCATTCTCATTTCATGTATTCACCACATCCTGGTCATGTCCATTACAGTGTTCGCCGAGGTTTCGCCAGCCGCCAGCACTTTGAATGCCTAGCATCTGCTGCGCCGAACATTTCTGCCGAAGCCGTCGTATGATCCACCACTACACTGATGAATATATGACATCCACTGAATAGATGACGTCCTTTGGGAGGAGAGGACTGCACAAACCGGGCCAAGGGGCTCGGGGCGAACTGGGTGGGCTCCACGTCACCGCCAAATATCCATTTGTGCCACCAAAATTCACTCTTTATTTTAGCGGCATATCACTGTGATGGTGAGCCCCCTACACAACAGCTTTTCTGCCCCCCCCCCCCCCCCTACATGCCCCTACCCTCGCCGTTGGCGGGGAAGACCTTGAGCCAGGACCGATGCATGCGTGTTTCACCGTGGCATAAAATGCCAGCCAATCACACGAGATGCACGAGAGGGCGATGCTGCGATCGCTATGAGCTGCCGACACACAACCCTTCCTCTCCTTTGTAAGAGCTTTCAAGTTAATCTTCCAATAATTACAAAGTGAAAGTAATCATAGGGAGTAATTATCCGAAGCGTGCTATGCAACCTCTTAATTCCTTTTAATGTATGTATTGCGCACTGGAATGTGGAGTTTCGCAGTGTCCGCGCTGTGGTAACGACGCACTCCGTGGATGTTTCACTCCCCAGGCAGGGGGCCAGCTCTTGGCGTCTCCCGTCCCCCATGGTTCGTGAATTTGTTCAACATCGCACCCGGGTCGACGTCGCGTATCCGACTCGCTGGCGACGAGGGGTTGATAGAGCGGATGTTGCGAGAAGGTCGGATATGCGAACGTGTGTTACGAAATTACAAAGGTTGCTGGAGAAATATACGGCTGCAAACTGCTTTAAACACGGATATTTGCTTTACTCTGCTGTAGAAGGAAACACAATGTAAACGCAATGGATGCAAGGTTAAGAAGAACACGTGACTGTGTGTGAGAAGATCTGAGTGGTGAATGTGACAGTGACACCACGCACAAAATACTGCACTGGCTGTGGGACGGTTAAATGGTCAGGGTGGATATGTGATGGTCAGTTATGTAACGTTGTGTTAAACTGGACATCGTCAACACCGCCCGAATATAGTTTAATTTGTTTGACACATTTTCTTGATTACAAGTCCATGGACGTTTGGAACTACAGAAACAAACTGTGTTAAGTACTGCGATAAAGTCCACTCTGGATTATCCAGAATGATGGTAAGGGGTCCAGATAAAGCAAAATCACGTAAAATGTTAAACAAACGTGAATTCGGCTCGACGAATATTCGTTATTGACCGATATAGAATGGAAGAGAAGACGTGGAATGTGTTGTATTTTTCAATTGCTCCCGAAAGTAATCGGTTAAACTTGCTGACATTTTCTCGGTCACGTGGCCCCTGTTTCACTGACCCTTGACGACTGAGGAGCAGTTGGTAATTAAAACAGCGTGCGTAAAACATTTGAGACACTTTAAAAAGATTTAGTTTTTTTATTCGTTAGCACGGCTAGTCCACAATCCGGATGATCCACACAAGGACAATCGAGAGTTAAAGGTAATAATAATTACATGATTTCGGTTTTGTGAAAAAAAAAGGATTGGTTTGTTGGAAGTCAAAGATAGTCCCTGGAATTTGTGAGGTTCACATATATTTGGCCGGATGGTGGTTAAAGTGCTCGACTCGCTAATTAAAATGTTACGAGTTCAAATCCCGGTCCGGGTTTGGGAATAAACTTTCTGTTAAGTCAAGTGGTCGTCCTATATATATAAAAAAAGTGGAATCTGCCGTAGGAATGTGTGATTTTGTACCACTGGTTCAGCCCCACTTATAGAGATGAGAGCCAGTAAAGTACAGCCGTGGCAATCGCTTGCTCGGAAGGGCTTCTCCCTGCTGGAGGGAATTCTATTCCAGAGAGTCTCTCCGGAGGATATTTGGCCTACTCTTCCACGCTGGCCAGACGTCTTCAAAGAGGTGGGAGTACCCACACTTTACCCCACCACACGCGACATGCCGACCGACTGCGGTGTTACGTGTTTATACTACCGGGTGATTTAAGGCGCTTGCCCAAATCGGTTTCACCTTCCGCACCGGAAAGGGGAGGGGGGTGACTCAAATACTCTTGTTATTTTGTAATGGACTTTATTTACATGAATTACTACTATGGGGGGAGCTGCCTCAAAGTTGTCACGTTATAAAACGATGTTGGTGGTGTTCCGACATTTCTTATAGCCCATTAAAATGCAAAAAGAAATAAAAAAACAAAAACAAGGTTAGCACTGTGTGACGTTTCACGTTCCAATAAATTTTCTAAGTTTGATACCTGCTTGCTTTATTATTTATTTGCTGGCTGGGACATGTGTGTGCCGGTCCACCGAGACATGCCTTGGAGTGGCCACCACGAGTACGGTGACCAACGGTGAAGAGAAGATTTCCGGGTCATGCACATGATGAGAGGAGACTGTGATGGCAGATCTATGGGCCTCTGTGTGAGTTTATGAGTCTCTGTGTAAGTCTATGAGTCTCTGTGTAAGTCTATGGGTCTCTGTGTGAGTCTGTGGGTCTCTGTGTGAGTCTATGAGTCTCTGTGTGAGTCTATGGGGTCTCTGTGTGAGTCTATGGGGTCTCTGTGTGAGTCTATGGGTCTCTGTGTGAGTCTATGGGGTCTCTGTGTGAGTCTATGGGGTCTCTGTGTGAGTCTATGGGTCTCTGTGTGAGTCTATGGGTCTCTGCGAAAGCGAATGGTGGGGTTTGTTTGACCACACTTCACCACGGTGGTCGGAGCAGGTTGGTGACGTTGGCAGTGGGGGAATGTCTCCCAAGACCGGTTCAGATATCACTTACCACTGATGTGAGCCGTGGCGAGAAATCAAACTGGGCCCAGAACGCACCGCTTGGCCAACCGTGCGCGTATTTCGGTTTAATGGAATACATTTTCCATTTGATAAAAAAAAATCCATTTGAAAGACGAGATAAAAATAACTTCGTGACAGTAACTAGACGGTTGCCTAATTAAGCCAAGACCGAATGAATTAGAGCAATTTGTACATGTACCGAGGACAAATCGTGCGTCGTTTGCAATTGCTCTGAGCTTGCTTCACGTACACGCGGTGTCGTGTGGAGCGGTGGCGCAGCGGTTGGCGACAAACTACGCAGTTCGCCATCAAACAAGCGACCTGGTGATGCTGCTGTTGCTGCTGCAGCCTAAGCAATGATGCACAGGCACAATTAACAACGATAAAAAACTACAACGTTCGTCAATAACACTGTGGCCTTAAAAGTACAAATAAATGCGACGTTTCGGGTAATAATTTAATTCTATATAGCGTCATTCATGCAATTGCATCCCACGACGCTGCACATCAATTATCCAATGGTCCTTCTTCGTAGCACGTATACTCACAATCACCATACACTGAATGATGCATCACCAACTTACCTTATCCTCCATTGACGCATCTTATCAAGTTATATTAATTGATCCATTGACATTTAGGGTTTAGGATGGGGCTTAGTTTCTCACTCAATATTTCCCGTGTGGCTGGTAACACTGGAGGAGGTGGCACGTGATTACTCACAGTTTCATACTGACTGTGTCGGGGTTATCTGGGTTTCTCTGTTTCTGATTGCCGGGGCGAGACTCGTGTGGCGCTGTGGTTAACGTTGTCTCGCCACCGCGGTGCCCCACGGTGGCTAGGAGATGTCAACTACCTCGCCTGGCATGCAAGGAGGGCGGCGGTTCGATCCCGACCCTGACGCCTGCTGCTGTGTATTTGGAGATTTGCTGTCGATCTTCCCGTGGTTGAGTGGATTTTTCTCCGTGTCCTCCGGTTCTCCCCTCGACATTTAAAGGCATGCATCCAGAGCAGTGGCTTTCCTTAACCTGGGGTCGCACGCATCCACTGGGGGTGCGAGATGCCCCTTCGGGGAGCGCGAGACACGGCCAGATTTGTTCACAAGGTAAATAATCGAAACACATGAAGCACGGGCAAGTAAGTACAACTGCTTTGTTTCATCAAACCCTAAGTATGTATTAACATTATACATTGTTTTTTTTAATTCTAAGATTGAGAACCAAAGGGGTCCCAAGGCTGCAGTGAAGGTTAAGAACCACTGAGTATTTGGTTGCAATAGATTTCCACATGGTAAGCCGCGTTGAGCTGTCATTTGTGACCATATCGCTTCACAAAGAGAGCTCTATAGCTCAGTGGGGGCCTTACCTGGTAAAATATAAAAAAAAATCTCTTCGTGGAGGCGAAAGGGGATAATATAGTCGAGGTTTGAAGCTTTCGTCACTGCAGGAATCCATACTCTTTGGTTCTTTCGGTAAAGTCACGTAGGTATAAAATAAAATAAATCACGACGTTTCGGGCGCAACAAGCGTCCATCATCAGGTGGGAAAGCATGGCCTGCTGCTGTGTTGCGCCCGAAACGTCGTGAATTATTTTATTTTATACCTACGTGACTTTACCGAAAGAACCAAAGAGTAAATTTTGATTTAAAGCTTTCGTGACTGCAGGGATTCATATTCTTGGTTCTTTCGGTAAAGTCACGTAGAAGGAGTAGTCGAGGTTTTGAGATCTCCTGTCGATGCGGTGACCCGTGGATCTCCAACAGAGGGCGCTCGACACCAGCTGTGGCAGAACCCGACCCAGCAGTTGCCCACGGCTTGACTGAGATGACAGGGGGAGTAACCAAAGACAACTATCTCCCGTACAGCCTTTACAGACTTTTGGGGCAAGCGCTATTAGCGAGCACCTATGAAAGCCGGCACGGTACACCGTGGGCGTTTTTGGTCAGGACCACGCCCGGCCGCCTTTGTCTCACCAGTGACGATGTTTCACAGGTACTCATTTGAGGCTGAGTCAACCATAAGGGGGAGGCCCAGGACCGGTTCAGATAATCGTCACGTGGTGTTGCCCTATGAGCGGGAATCGAACTCTGGTCGCCGGGTTCGTAGCGCAGCGTAGCGCTAACCGCTGCGCCACCGCTCCCCACCGCTCGCCGTCGGCAGCACCACGCAAAGTGACCACCGACCGGAGCCAGCCACTTACAAAATAACAAGCAGCAACAATGTGGGGGACACACACACACACACACGCATCGTCAGTATTATTATTTATTATGATTATAACATAATAATTATCATATGAGTTACATTACCAAACAGCTGCAAAGTGCACTTACGATAGCTCCACACGTTGCCTCACTCTCTCTCTCACGCGCATGCATCGTCTCTCGCTGTCTCACGCGTTCGCGATTGGGGTACGGCAGGGTGAGGCAACAGGCCAACGCGGGGGCTAAAACGCCTTCTTTTTTTTGGGCCCTGGTGCCGACAGAAGTTAAGTCGTCAGCCATAATCATTGTTGAGGGTGCAGGTTTGCTGGCCCTCGAAGATAGAGGGCAGCTTTTTTGTGTTTAGTTTGTTGGCCTTGCCACCGCACCTCCGATTAGCACGGTTTGGCTATGTACGGTGCGAAGGAAGTTCAACATACAGTGAGGGAAAAAAGTATTTGTTTCCCTGCTGATTTTGTACGTTTGCTGACTGACAAAGAAATGATCAGTCTATAATTTTAATGGTAGGTTTATTTGAACAGTGAGAGACAGAATAACACCAAAAAATCCAGAAAAACGCATGTCAAAAATGTTATAAATTGATTTGCATTTTAATGAGGGAAATAAGTATTTCACCCCTCTGCAAAACATGACTTAGTACTTGGTGGCAAAACCCTTGTTGGCAATCACAGAGGTCAGACGTTTCTTGTAGTGGGCCACCAGGTTTGCACACATCTCAGGAGGGATTTTGTCCCACTCCTCTTTGCAGATCTTCTCCAAGTCATTAAGGTTTCGAGGCTGACGTTTGGCAATTCGAACCTTCAGCTCCCTCCACAGATTTTCTATGGGATTAAGGTCTGGAGACTGGCTAGGCCACTCGAGGATCTTAATGTGCTTCTTCTTGAGCCACTCCTTTGTTGCCTTGGCCGTGTGTTTTGGGTCATTGTCATTCTGGAATACCCATCCACGACCCATTTTCAATGCCCTGCCTGAGGGAAGGAGGTTCTCACCCAAGATTTGAAGTACATGGCCCCGTCTATCGTCCCTTTGATGCGGTGAAGTTGTCCTGTCCCCTTAGCAGAAAAACACCCCCAAAGCATAATGTTTCCACCTCCATGTTTGACGGTGGGGATGGTGTTCTTGGGGTCATAGGCAGCATTCCTCCTCCTCCTCAAAACACGGCGAGTTGAGTTGATGCCAAAGAGCTCCATTTTGGTCTCATCTGACCACACCACTTTCACCCAGTTGTCCTCTGAATCATTCAGATGTTCATTGGCAAACTTCAGACGGGCGTGTATATGTGCTTTCTTGAGCAGGGGGACCTTGCGGGCACTGCAGGATTTCAGTCCTTCATGGCGTAGTGTGTTACCAATTGTTTTCTTGGTGACTATGGTCCCAGCTGCCTTGAGATTATTTACAAGATCCTCCCGTGTAGTTCTGGGCTGATTCCTCACCGTTCTAATGATCTTTGCAACTCCACGAGGTGCTCCAAAACTCAGCTTGTTACCTGTATAAAAGACACCTGGGAGCCAGAAATCTTTCTGATTGAGAGGGGGTCAAATACTTATTTCCCTCTTTAAAATGCAAATCAATTTATAAGATTTTTGACATGCGTTTTTCTGGATTTTGTTGTTATTCTGTCTCTCACTGTTCAAATAAACCTACCATTAAAATTATAGACTGATCATTTATTTGTCAGTGGGCAAACGTACAAAATCAGCAGGGGATCAAATACTTTTTTCCCTCACTGTACATACAAAAAACGCACCTGCCGCGAGTATTTGCCGCTCAATAGACAAACCACGTTTTTCCGAGGGCCTCGGCAGCCCCAGAATAACGCTGTGCACCACTCATCCCCCACCCACCCACCAATCCTATAGCGGGGCACAGTCTCTCAGCCACCACACTCACATATCAGCGTCAACGTCACGCACACACATCGCTGGCCACACTCACGGAGCAACAGGCCACAGGCTGATAAGTAATGACATTAATTGCACTTAATGCAACGTTGTTGTTGCAAGTTCTACTCTGCATCGTATGCGCCCTCTGAAAAAAATACGGTGTTGTGCATCGCAAAGCAAATATCATCCTGCAAATGTCACGCGCGAACGGAAAGAAATATGCTCGCCGCACCCATGGTGATTCACACTGTCCTGTTACGGACAAAAAATAAAGTTGTATATCGATCACTCGATCGAGCCGTCTCTTAGAAAGGACATTGCAACAAAGCTTCAAAGTTTCTTATCGGCTCTGGGCAGCAGTAGGCGAACATCACTGGCGGCGGTCTCTCAAGAGGAGCTGTTTAGGACTGGCTTCAAGTCTGCTACAGTCTATTTGACCTCTTTCTGCTCTGAAGGTTGCTACCCAAAACAACACGCTCCAATGTGTTTGTGTTATCATCATAAACCACCATAATCAATCCACTCCTGGATGCACGAAGGCCCCCTGAAGCCACTGGCATCACCCACGGTTCTGCTATGCAGCCAAAGATCCCCGGTAAAGCCTTAACAGACTACGGGGGCAAGTGCTGTCAGCGAACACCTATGAAGGCCGATACGACACTCGAGGGGGTGGGTGACCAGCACCATGCCCAGCCGCCTTTGTCTCAGAAGTGGCAATATTTACACATCGCTCAAGCGACTCAGGACCGATTCAGATAATCGTCACTGGTGTTGGCCATGAGCGGATATCGAACTTGGTTAGATGGGTTCATAGCACAACGCGCTAACCACGACACTGTCGCTCCTTCTGCGATTCACCAATGCATCTGCGTTCGGGCCAATATCATCGTTCCATCTTGGCAGTGTCCCACGTCCTCTGCGGCGCGTTCCCTCCTTTCGCTGGCAGTCTGACGTTAGGACACGGATCGACGGCCATCACCCATTTCTAGCGATGTGTAATGGCAGTGTAAACGACCGACGTGGCGAGTTGAACATGTTTTATATAATTCGCTTGTTTTAACAATAAAGCACTTGAGTGGGCAAATGAACACGGTCCTTGGTTATGGACTCATGCCGCGAGCAGAAAGGCAGTTGCAGCCACGATCTGACGGAAAGAGTTGCCAAATCTCAACTTTCCCCCCCCTCTGCAAACCTGGCTATCTTTTTTTATCTTTCACCAAACGTTGGCAAAGAAGCACATATTTCCACCGACACTTTAGCTCTTACATCTGTTTGCCAGCGCCGTGTAACTTCTACACAGATGGATTGAATTTAATTTTATAAAAAAACCCAAAATCTAGATATATAAAAACAAAGTGAAATACAATATCGCGTATCCGACTCACTGGTGACTAAAACGTGGTGGATAATTTGAACATGCATCTAAAACGGCGGTAACTCTATTCGCGCTTTATTTATGCTGGACGTAAAGGAAGAAGCACATTCCTTTAAAACGCAGGGAATCGCTTTGACTGTGCTTTAGAAGCGAACTCACCCGAGATTAGCGATGCGTTACTGCACGTGAAAAAGGTTGGATAAGTGAACCGTCTACGGGAAATAAGTTAGACGATGCACAAAATTTTGCACTTGAGTGCGGGCAGTTGAATTAGTCAGGATGGATACGTGACGGCCGGCTATGCGACGTTGTACTGTATGTCTAGATTAAAAAACAAAGTACATTGAAGAATACTATAAAATGTTCCCCCGCAAATTTTTTCGAGCAGTTAAAAAAGCGGGCACAAAGATATTCTGTCCAACGGAAACACACCTCCTAAACCCGCCTCCCTACTATAAGCGTCACAAATGAATGTTCGAACCAAACTTTTCTCGCTTAAAATCGAGCGCTTTTGAAGCAGGACCAAGTCGAGCTCAAGACTTACCACCGTCACTCCCAAAAAAATAAGCTCGATCGTGCGGTGACTCGGAGATGGCAGTCCAGCAATGGATTCTTGAATCTATCCGTGCGGAATTTTGAGGGTTATTCCCCTCGTACGTATGATTGTTGCGCAGGCAACTCCAGTTTTCTCCCATCCTGAAAAGCGCTCCCCATTACGTGTTACGAGATAAAATAAACATTGCATTAGACATATAAAATATTGCATTGGAGCACGTGTCCCCTGGCTAGTAATATCATGGGAAGACAGGATAAGCAATATGGCAGTCTGGGACGAAGCACGGCTTGTAAGGGGCCGTCCATAAATGACGTCACGCGATTTTTGACTCCCCCCCCCTCGTCACACGGTGTCACAAAAAGTCAGACCCCCCCTCAAATATGACGTCGCAAAGCTTTGCACCTCCTGCCCAAAATAAAACATGCTTCAAATCGCTTTAAACTATTGTCATTGTAGTGCGTTATTAATGTGCCGCTGCACTCTGATGTTGTAGGAGAAAACATTTATTAAAAAGTCTATTTAATTAAGTAGAACGTGCTGTCTATATTTAATCAAAGTTGCGCATTTTGATGTGACGTCACATTTCTCAAACCCCCCCCCCCCTCGTCACACATCGTCACAAATCTCTGACCCCCCCCCTAGGTGCGTGACGTCATTTATGGACGGCCCCTAAGTGTTGTTAGCACGACCAAACAGATTCTACGGTTGCGCCGCGTGGGACTATGATGTGATGTGTAACCGGATGGGGGAGGAGGTTTCCGGTTACCAAAACGGGCATTGGAACGGTCTCCACGAGTCCGGCAAACGAGGGCAAGACCTAAAATCAGATGGCGCGAGGCCGTTGGGGCAGATCGCGGAGGTCGCTGCGTGTCTACGGTGCAGCAGCTGCGGGATCTGGCGGTGGTGGCATCAACGGCTTTGTCCACGGTGACCTCTTGACCTGCGTCTGACACCACGGACGAGCCAGCCTCTGTCAAGGGGCGTCCGGTGTGCACCTTGCCACGATGCACGTGGCGGGCCGCCTGCGGCCACCTTGGGGAAGTCACTATGATGCTCCACCAGGGAACTGAGACTCCTAGCGAGTGTGCAGGCAGTGCAACTGCACCAGGGTTCACGGGACCGACGGAGCTATGAAGAGGGGGGGGGGGTGGAGGTTGGACAGCGGACCCCCCATGCAAATGATAGCTGAACGAAGTGGCTTATCACGTGGAAATGTATTGCAGCCAAATACTCTAAACTTATGTTGATTCTAAATGTGGAGGGAAAAACCGGAGGACCAGGAGGAAAATCCACGCGACCACGGTGAGAACATGCAAACTCAAAATATGCAGGCGTCAGGGTAGTGGTCGAACCCACGAGCTCCTGTATACCAGGCGAGGGAGTTAACATCACGCCACCAGACTGTTATGCATGCGGAGGCCTTCATCCAGTTACACGATGGCTGATGATGATATATTGATTAATGTGCAACGAAGGGCCATTACCCGAAACGTCGCCTATTTTCTTTTTTGAGCAGCGTTTCCGACGAATTCGTCGTTTTTTGGGAAAATTTTATCGGACAACTGAAGCCGGCTTGCTCAGCCAAGTAAAATTTACACCGACTACGTGAGCATAAATCGTGGGCCACACTGTCTGTTGCCAGGCGACCACTCACCTATGAACATCGACACACGGAGGCTGTCACGTTGTCATGGGCGTTACACAACTGTTTTTTTTTACAAAACACTTTGCCTCGTTTTATCCCCATTACCTGTATTGCTTAAAATGGCAAAGTGGGGGGGGGGGGGGGGAGAATCCACTTTTAGAGGCTCATGCAACTGCCCAGTGGCCCTAAATGAGCATGGCGCTCACTTTAAGAAAGTTCAGAAGGATCAGAAATGGTATTTCCCGAGTATAGCCCATTGAGCTAAGAAACTCTCTTTTCCAAGGCTGACAACAAAAGAGGCAGCAGTCGGTTGGATAGAATACCCTTGGTGAAACGTTCCGAACGTTTCCACTACAAGTCAGCGTGATGGGAGGGAGGGACGTCTTTGCTTCGAGTTGTTTTACGCCCGCTGGCCACAGGCGTTTCACACCCAGCGACCCAATGGATGCCAACGGCGTTCGTTGCGAAGCGCTGACACGAGACGACGTGGGTTGTGGGCAGCACGGTGGGGGTGGGAGGCACTCGCCCCAGCCATGTACCTGTGTGTATATGCTGAACTTCTTTCGCACCGTACGAAGCCAACCGTGCTAATCGGAGGTGTGGGGGTGTGCGCTGTGCGGCAGGATGTGCCGAACCCTGGCACGTCCGCGGACGTGTTGGGACGGAACACGAGGTTTATCTGGAGAATCGGGGACGCTTGAGAGTGTGTGATCTTGAGTGTGTATGATCTCGATGGTGTGTGTGTGTGTGATCTTGAGTGTGTGTGTGATCTCGAGTGTGTGTGATCTTTGGGTGTGTGTGTGATCTTGAGTGTGTGTGTGTGATCTCGAGTGTGTGATCTCGAGTATGTGTGTGTGTGTGTGATTTCGAGGGTGTGTGTGATCTTGAGTGTGTGATCTCGAGTGTGATCTTGAGTGTGTGATCTCGAGTGTGTGTGATCTTGAGGGTGTGTGTGATCATGAGGGTGTGTGTGTGATTTCGAGGATGTGTGTGTGATCTTGAGTGTGTGTGATCATGAGGGTGTGATTTCGAGGGTGTGTGTGTGATCTTGAGTGTGTGTGTGATCATGAGGGTGTGTGTGTGTGTAATCGTGAGGGTGTGTGTGTGATCTTGAGTGTGTGTGTGTGTGATCTTGAGTGTGTGTGATCTTGAGTGTGTGTGTGGTCATGAGGGTGTGTGTGTAATCGTGAGGGTGTGTGTGTGATCGAGAGTGCATGTGTGGTTGAGTGTGTGTGGGTGTGATCCAGGGTGTAATGTTGGCCACCTACCCTCTTGTGTGCCGTGCCAGCCTTCATAGGTGCTCGCTAACAACACGTGTCCCAACAGTCTAAGGCTGTAGCGGGGATCGTTGTCTTTGTGTGTTTGGTTGAGGATGGTTGCTGGTGTCACTCTCAGTGGGCCCCTTTGTCTCACTGTTCCATTGTCTTGGTATTCTGCTGCTTCATTGTCCAAGTGTCCCAATATCCCAGTGTCCCATTGTCCAATTTCCCTGTTATCTCAGTGTTCCAATGTCTTTGCTTTATTGTCCCAGTGCCAACGACCCAATGTCCCGTTGTGCCACTGTCTCAGAATCCTAGTGTCTCATTGTCTCAATGTCCAATTGTCCTAGTTTTCCATTGTCTGCTATTCCATTGTCTCAGTGTTTCAAACGCCGCATTGTATCGATGTATCGGTATCCCAACGTTACATGTACCCTCTGTCTCATCGCACCAGTGTCCCGCCGTCTCACGGTCTCACGTGCCATTGCCCCACCGCACACGATGCAAGCTGCCAGTCGATATGCGTTGGAGCTTGTTGCCGTCGTTGTTGCAGTAGCAGAGGAGCGAGCGAGCGAGCTGCCTGGTGAAAAATTCACCCCAAGCGTGGGTGCAGCCTCGATGCTGTGACTCTGCACCCAGCAACACAACTCAGTATATAATAGACTCACGACAAACGCCCCGACGTTAATAAATACGTAGTGCAAGAATGAGAGCTTCCGCAAGAAGCAGCTGGTCCTAAGACAACAACGGACAATGCATTTTGGCTATCTCGAATAGCAACTTGCTCTTTCTATATATATTATTTATACATATATAAGGCATTGTAAAGTCACGGTAGATTTTTATACAGTTCATCTCAGGGTGCTCGGTGGGGGGGGGGGGGGGGGCGGGGGTTAACGCGCAGGCGCTTTAGAATTGTCCAGCCGAGTTCGAGTCCCGTACACGGCTAACATCAGTTGCAAGCGATATTATCTCTCTGAACCGGTGCAGGGCCCATGCTCACCTTCACCAACTCGCATTGACGAGCCTTATAAAGTATGGTAAAAACAATCGTCATTATTGAGCCGGCGTGGGGAGGCCTTCATCCAGTAGTGGATTGAGAAAGGGCTGAAAATTATAATTGTTATAATGTATCTCTGGGTGTTTCAGTGTTGTTGCCCACGTTTTTGTCACCGGCTAAGGACATTTTCCACATCTTCTCCATTCAGGACTCTCAAGAAAAAGTGTTGAGATTCAGTGAGGCTTGCCTGGTAATATAAAGGAATATCAATATTATCAGTATTATTATTCTTGTTGTTGTACTTGGCAGGGATCAGTTGTAGTAGCAGAGCTGGTCTCACACGGGAGGTTACCAGTTTACATCCTGGTATGGGGTTGACACAGCTTTTCAGCATCACCACCACCACCACCAATCTAGGCTAACTAAAGCAAGTACCACTTTGTGGTAAGGCAACAGCGGGTGTTTTTTGCATCCATTATCACAACCTTAGTAAACTATGATCATCATCACAATTTTCACCGACGTCAACATCATCAGTGTCGTCATCACGATCGATTGCATCTGGATAAACTGGTTCCTCACATGGAACTCTGGACAACCCATCGCTGATGGCGATGAAAACAACCCATTGGTCATTTCTCATCACCACCACTAACATCGCAATAATAATCTTCACTTCTCACCATCCTCACCTAGGGTTGCTACCTGTCCTGGTTTTCCCAGGATTGTCCTCTGTTTGACGCAGCTCTCTTGGGACATCTGTCACATCTGTCATTCTTTCCCAGCCCACAAAAGCCCTGGTTATTGTTATTTGTTCAATAAAATCAGAATAAACCACTCAACACGCAGTTCTCCCTGCTTCCGGTATTGTGATACATTCTTATTCTTCTTCTACCCAAGATATGCTCTGGCTTCATGAACTTCAGGAGGTAGCAACCTATCCTCACTGGAGGGACTCATCGCTGTCACAGCAACGTAGAATTTCTACCACTGGCTCAGGACCCCCCCCCCCCCCCAGCAGAGGACACCGCAGCCTCCCCGTGCTCGTCAATTCAGAGAAGACACCTTGCAAGCAGCCACCGCGATATCGCTAAACCCACGACTCGTCGGCAACCTCATCCCTCGTGGCCTCCTGACCCAGGGCTCCTTCTCGCGCCGCGCCCTTCGCCGGCGACGCCGTCTGTGCCGGGGATCTCGGCGGGGTCCGGCGACTCCTGGGAAGGACGCCGTTGGGGGCGGGGATCCGGGAAGGGCACGCATCGGGCACGCGGTCCGTCCGAGGACGTATCTTGGGCCGCAGCTTCAGCTTGTAGAAGGACGGCACACGGTCGGGCCGCCGCAGCTGCTGCTGCTGCTGCCCCGCGCCCCGTGGCTGCTGCTGCTCCGGAAACGGAGCCACCGTCGCCGTCACCGTCGGTGTCTCCTCCACGTTCCGGGCTCCATTGGCGGTCGCACTCTGCGCCGCATGTGCAGTGTCCGACCGCGCCTTGCCCGGCTTCTGTGGTGATTTTATTGGGCGTCCATTCAGCACCGGCCGCTGCTGTCGGTTCTTTCCATCTGGCGGACCAGCCCTCGCAGCGCCGTCGCCCGGCGCCACCACCACCGCCGTCGGCTGCCAATCGCGCTTGCTCCTGCGGGTGCTCTTGGTGCGCACGAGCCGCAGCGTCTGCTCCACCCGGCTGGGGGTCGGGCCGCCACTCTGCCGGCGCATCGGGGGCGGCCGCGATGCGGGGCTCGCAGCGAGGCTGCGAGCCCCGCCGGCTCGCAGCCTCGCCGATGTTAAAGCGGACCCCAGTGGCGGCGAGCGCGGCCGCACCGGCTGGTCAGACCGCTCGACGGCGCCGTGGTTGCCGCCGACGCCTCGGGCCGTGACCAGCGATGATGCCGACGAGTTTTTAGACGCGTAGGCCGAGTCGGGGTTCGCCCGCGGCGGCGCGGGCCCCGCCCCTGCCGCCGCCGACGCCCGGGACCAGCGGTCGCTGTCGCCCAGCCCGTCCGCGGCGTCGCCGCCGCTGCTGCCGCCGCCATCGTCCCGCGCCGCCCTCCTCCACCCGGGGCTCAGCAGCGGCGGCGTCGCCGAAGCAGACTCGTCCTCGGCGCCGTCGCCGCGTTCGTGCCGGGCGCCGGGGAGGTTTCCCGGGCGCGAGCGGCCGCGGCGCGGCGCCAGCCGCGGCTCGAGCCGTGTCAGCAGGTGGTGACCGTCCTTCTCGCGGTTCACCAGCATCACCACTTCCTTCTGGCGGAGGCCCGCAGGTGGCACGCCGGCGATGCCCGACGGCGGCGAGCCGCGCGGCGTCTTGTCCCGGTGAGGCCTGGTCCCGGCGGCGGGGGTGGCGGCGGGGGCGGCAGCGACGCGGTTTGTGGTTTTGGGCGAAGGGGTCTTGGGCGTGCCCCCCTTGCTGGCGTTGCTGGCCGGCGGGGGTCCCCGCCCATCCGCTTGGTCCCTGGTTGGGGGTGCGCTGTGGTCACGGGATCTCGGGCTCGAGGGGCCGTTGTGCGACACGCGGAGCCTCTCTGCCGGCGACCTGGAGGCAGCGAGAGGGGACGTGGGAACCGGTGACGTCCCGTGGGGCGCAAGCGTTCGGTTAAGTTGTCTCCTGTATCTAGAGGTGGTCCAATGGCTCATCAGCACTCCACTGCTGGATGAAACCCTCCCCAAGCTGGCGGCCCTTTCTCACGGTTTCGTGATGTCATCCCGCAGTGACCAGTGTGGTGAAGTATGGCCAAACAACCCAGATGGCCAATGCGGCATGAGGAGGCCTTTGTCCAGATGTTGACTGACAATTATTCTTATTATTAACCAAGACGAAGACAACGTTGATGATGATGTTGAACATGATGACGGTAACGATTACAACAACGTTGACTACAATGGTGATGAATTATAGAATGTTGACAACAATGATTAGCAATGACAAAAACCAGAATGATGACGGTGATGAACATGAGCGCGACGATGGCAACAATGACGATGACAGTAACCATCGAACACGGCGATGGCGACTGATGAAAATGATGGCGTTTGTCACCTGAGCGGGGTAGAGCTCCGGGACAGCGATGGGGTCGTCCGGGTGGTTGACCTCCGCGAGGGTGGATCCTGATTCGGTTCCGCCTTACGCTTTGGGGAGGAGTGCGACGGATTCGAGGGCGGGCTGCGCGGGAAGTCCGTCTCCTGTTGCTGCTGTTGCTGCTGCTGCTGCTGCCAGACCCGGCGGTGAGCTGACAAGTGACACAAAGCAACGCAAAATAAACACCGCTATCAGCCTAGCCCAGCCACCCGAGAGAAAGCGTTTGCAGCGCATTAACCCTTGACCCTGCGAGGAGCGGATTTGACGATTCACACCGTGAATTCGCAAATCGATTAGGTTTTACTTTCGCCCTCGCGATGCGTGTATCGCAGTAACAGTGTGAATCCAAAGCAGTGTGAAATAACAAATAACTTGGCAAAATTTAATATTGGTCAAATAATTAAAATTATCAACATATAACAGCTGTGGTCTATTGACTGCTGGATGAAGGCCTTCCCATGCCACCGTCGCCATCTCTTACGGCCCCACTTTACACGACTATACAATTGGAATAAAATTCTGAATATAAAGATGTGATGGGTGCTCGTTAACTGCGACTTATTATCGGTTACTCCACGTGTTTGATCGTTCCTAATCAATCATAAACAAGCGAGTGGGCAGGTGAGCCAGGGAGTGGGTAAGCAGGTCATTGGGTGAGCTGGAGAGTGAGCGGGCGAGCGGGCGAGGAGTGGGTGAGTTGGAGAGTACGTGAGCATGGAAGCGCGGGAGAGCGGGAGAGTGGGTGAGTGGGTGAACGGGAGTACGTGTGGGTGAGCAGGCAGGTAGAGAGACTGGTGTACCCGAGGACATGCAGCGGCAAGGGTCGTGCTTGTCCAGGTAGTGCTGCAGGGAGTCCCAGCCTCCACCCACACGCACCATCACGTGGGTGCGCAGGATCTGCGGGGCAGTCAAGTGGCGTCATCATTGTCACTGTCATCATCGTTACCATCATCACTGCCATAATTGTCATCATCATCATCATCGCCACTTCAAAAAACATCGTCACCATCATGATCGTCATCATAATAACCACTCCCAAAATCATCGTCATCATCATCATCATTGGAAGTGTCATTGTTGTCATCACTGTGACAACATAATAATGAAGGCATTCCTCGGTGGGTAGCCGTGGGGGTTGGTCACTGACCCTCACGTGGATGAGCGTGCTTGAGTCTCCCACGCGGTACTTCCCGTCTGCCACGCGTCGCACGGGGAACTGAGCCGGGCAGGTGCACACGCTCACCGCTTTGCGCACCTGCATGCAGGAACAAGGATACAGATAAAGATCCCCCATATAGCCTGTAGCATACTTTTGGGGCAAATGCTGTTCGCGAGCAACAATGAAGAAGGCCGGCACAGCGCACGAAAGGGTTGGGTGGCCAGCACCACGGCCAGCTGCCTTTGCCTCCCGAGTGGTGATGCTCACACACCGCACCAGGTATTCATTTGAGGCGACCTATCGGAGATCCAGGACCGGTTGAAATATTCGCCATTATTATTGTTCGTGAGCGGGAATCGAACCCAGGTCGCAGGGTTTGTAGCAGCGCGCTAAGCGCTGTGCTGCGCTCCTGCTGCCCGCAGTGCAGACCGCAATTATCCTCACGCACACACGGGTAATGTAAAGCGACATCATCGCAAAGCCTCCATCACATTACTCCACTCACGAAGCCACTTATGAACATTAACAGCAGCACACACACGGTAAAACGGTAAAACTACACCCGGGTCGGGTCGCGTGAATGGGGAGGAGAGCCCTTTTCGAACCATCCCATTAATAATTGACGAGCACTCACGCACCCCATCACATTATACCCATGTCCATTATAGCAGAAGCCCATGTCCCCTCGTGCGTAAGCCTTTGCATTGGTGTCTGCGTCAGGGTTTCGCGGATGTGCCGCGTAGCTCTCCGTCGTGTTTTCGGGTTGTTGCCGCAATGATGCCCGACGTTTCAGTCTACATGCCGAGAGCTTATTATCAGGCACGTCTCTACAATGGAAGGGTTCTGTGGTTATTGAGGTGGCCGTCGGGTGGGTGCCTAAGTCGGCACCGGTGAGATCTTGGATTCGAATCCCGGTTTCAGCCACCGCCTGTGATTATACCGGGTACCTCAAGCGAGTTGATGGTCTCAGCTCGGTCAACCAATGACTGAGCAAGTAAACTGCCACAAAATTTGGTTCTGTAATTAAATGTGGCAAATTTTTCCACTTCTGGTAATGAAAATATCAATTTGACTGCCATGAACATGCATTCCTGACCGCGTGGAACAAAAATCACTTGACGGAAATCTCAGGAACAGTTCTGCGATGTCCGCTTCCTTGGTCTCGAACATGAAGAGATGCAACTGCTCTGCGTGAGATCCAAATACTACTTTCATCTCATGACAAGGCACGACGCTGACATCAAAATCGGGATACAATTTGGGAACAATTTTCCCCACCTCCACACCAAATAAGACGAAGGACTCTTTGATTTTTAAGTTGCGTCTTTTAAAACAACGGCTTTGCAATCATTGCCACTCAGCCCGAGCCGTTAGACAGCACACGGTTCCTAACAGGAGGAGTGGTTTTAATTTCACGGGTCCTCGCCCCTGAGAGCAGGAAACCCGCCCGTTAAAGCACTTTCCTTTCGTCCCATTGATTTTGTTTTCCCGAAGACTGTGAGTGGCCTGTAATCAAAGCGTGGGTGAGCCTCCAGCAGACGAAGTAGCCTGCAGCAGTGATCGGAAAAGGATGGGTTTTTTTTAATCTCTGGGGAGCATATACGGCAATCCCTTCGGCCACGACAAGGGAGCCAGGTGTTTACAAGCATGGCAGACACTAAAAATAATGCTTGGGGCGGCACAACAGGATGTGACAAGCAAGCTGGCCAGCCCGGTCCCTTAAATGAGCCTCGTTCGATTTGCAAATAGAAGCTGGAAAAATTGGGGGTGGGGGGGGGGTCATGTTTTTTTGCGGCTGTGCTGTCCATGCACGGTGGTACTGCTCTTAATAGGTGCTCACTAACAGCACTCGCTCTGCCAGGTGCAAACAAGACGAGGATCACTCTTTGGTTCTTTCGGTAAAGTCACGTAGAAAATAAAATCAAATAATAATAGAATACGACGTTTCGATTGCAACACAAGCAACCATCATCAGGTAAGAATGAATGATAAAACACAGACACGGAAACAACATAAGGCAGACACACATGCAGAGAGAGAGAGAGAGACACACACACAAAGACACACCGAGCAAGACACACCAAGACAAACAGAAGGACAACGAATCTGTGCCGAGGCCCCTCCCCCCTCTCTCTATTTAAGGCCTTACCTGATGATGGTAAGACCATAAATAAAGAGTAATTCCTGCAGTCACGAAAACGTCGAATCTTTTTTCAAGACTTTGTTGACTGTTGGCGAAAGTGCTGCTTGCGAGCACCGATGATTGCCGGCACGGTTCACCAGGGAGAAGTGTGGCTAGAACCATGCCTAGCCGCCTTTGTCTCCCCAGTGGTGATGTTCATACACCACACCAGCTATTAATATGAAAGCTGAGTAGAACGAGGGGATGCCCCTGGCCGATTCAGATATTGGCCATAAGCAGGCGCTGAACCCGGGTCACCGTGTTCGTCGCACAGTGCGCTGACCGCTACACCACCGCTCCCCACACACACCGAAAATAAAAACACCCACACTGACAAGCCTCGCACATTATAACGTTTCACAAGCGCCCTTCTGTGATAAAAAAAAGCCAACTTCACCACTCGCTCCAGCGACTTGGAGACAGCTTGGAATGCCCTTTTGAAATGCGAGACATTTGCGCAGCCTCTCGCAATCTAGCATTCGGGAATTAAAAGGACATCAGTCAACAACAACACCAACAACACAGAGAACACCGATCCGAGACAAGGAGAAAGCTTTTGTCCCCGTTTCTCTATTATGGCCATGGCAGGTAAAAGTCCTGATGCCGGGCTATGCTGGGTTATGCTGGGAGGGGAGCTGGTGAAAGAGGCAGTGTGGCACTGTGTGATCTCGGTTGGTTCTCACGCACTGGCATGCACGGGACTGCATGTTTTGTATCATCACCAGCAGCCACGATCTATCCATTGCGGAACGAACGCCTCCCCAAGCCTTCGCCACCTCTCGCGACCCAGAGCCTGCGTATGAGCGAGCGATGTAACAATCCACCCAGCACCTGCACTTGTCTCCTGCAGTGGATCCTCTGGCGGGTCCCCTCCCTTGGCTGACGTTCCGTCGTTAGCCTCGGCCACCGGCCTTTTACGAAGCCTCTGAGCGACGCGTCCTTCCCAACAAGCCCGCTCTTCTTCGCAGCGTTTAACCTTTTATGAAGGGAATGAAACACAAACTGAAAAATGCAAGCATCTTGAGTTGCATGCTTGGAAGGAGATTGCGAAAAGGGGACACTCATGCATTAGAGAAAAAAACGCATACAGTACTGTACCGTACATCGTATACAGTACGAGTTAAACATTAACAAAAGTGGCCTTGGGCTTGGACGGGCCGATGGCCATGACGAACGTTGGAGTGGAAGCCAATGGAGGGAGCATGCTTGAGGGTACAACGAACCACGGAGATGGAGCGATTAAATCAGTTCGCGTGCTGGAGCTAGATGGATTGTTGCATCATGAGCTGACCGGCTGTGAAATCAACTCCTACACGCGCGGTGCGATCCGTGTGTCGAGGGATCGAAGAATCGACATAGATTCGAGACATCTGACCACGTAAATGCTGTACGTAATTCCAAGCACCTTACGTTGATCTGTGATTAGCCCAAGGAATAACACCGCAGCATTCCCTGTGCTGGATTTGACCACATTTGCAAGCACCCATCGAGTTAATCAGGCAGGCTGTCAGTTGGGTTAAATGTGCTTGACTCACAATCAGAAAGTAGCCAGTTGAATTCCAGGTGATGGGTTTGACTCAACCCGTCATCCCAATTGAAAACTTGCATACCACTTTGTGGGAAAGTCCACAGCGGTTGTCAATCAGATGTACCGGCCCTCGGCATGGATTGTGGAATTTTGACCACTGGCTCAGGGTCACCAACAGGGATGTGTCACACCGTCCTCGCTTGAGTAGGGAGGCTCTTTTGACCTTCGACTTTAATTATGTTAATTAAAAGTGCATATATGAACATTTCGACCATGAAAAATATACTCGGAATGCGCCCATCTCGTCAGATCTCGGTAGTTTAGCAGGGTTGACAGGGAGGGAAGGTGGCAGGGACATGGAAGACCGAGACTCGGGAGTGAGATTTGGTAGAGTTACTGAAGACTGTGGAGAGATATATTTTGTGTGGTTTGAGTGAGACGGTGGCAGGGATTAAGACAGTGGGAGGGAGAGTGGATGGCAATTGAGATGGTGGGGAGGAGAATGGGTCAGTGGGAGACGGTGGAGACTAAGTGGGAGGGAGATTGGTGAGTGGGAGACGGCGTTGCGGGCGAGAATACCGGCTTAGTGACAGACAGCGGGAGGGAGAGCGGGCAAGTGGCAGACAGTGGATAGGATTGAGATGCTGGGAGGGAGAGTGGGTAAGTTGGAGACACTGGGAGGAAGTAAGACACGAGGAGGGATGAAACAGTGGGTAAGCGGAGACAGGGGGGGAGGGAGAGGGGTGGTGGGTGGGAGATGATGGAGGTAGGTCAGTTGTTCTGGCAGTACAGTGATTCTCTGTGGGCCAGCATGGAGCCAAAATCAAAAGGGAGCATTCCAGTGCGCACACGTGATTTTGGTCGAGAGCAGACGGCGAGACGCAATACCATGCCACATAATTAACATGCATTGCATTCTATTAACTCATTAACATCAACTATAATCATATAAAAACAAAACTAGAGTGATCGATACAGTCGGGGTGAAGCAGTGTAACAGTGGATATTAGCTCCATATTCCATTGCGAATGTCCATGTTGCTGACACCAAATTGCAGGCATCTTCTGCATGCAATTGCATTCACTGGGCAGAGGCTTTTCTCTCATTGCATCTCCACATTTCAGCTCTCTGGCCGAACTACGGGAATGACCAAACAATACCCCTGCATACAATACATTATTTTAAGACTTAAAGTTCACCTATCCAACCCTCCCAACGGAATACGTCTCTCGATCTCCCCTCAACCCTCGGAGGCATATGCGCCGCAGGAGTTAACGACGCATCGATTCATCAAAGGACATCGCTTATAGAGCTCACGACGCACGCATTGAATCGCACGTGGTGAGAAGCAACCACTGAATTTGCACGACATGTAACAGGGTGCTTAAAAAAACACGAGAAATGTGCTGCTGCCTCCGGGCTCTGAAGACCACCTGGAGAGGATTCCGGGCAGTGCGTTGACAACGATGGCGAACACGTGGGAGACTCTTTGACTTGTTGAAGCTATTAACATTACATTCGTCACCATGTTACAGTGTATTGAATCTTGACTTAAAAGCTTTCGTGACTGCAGGAATTCATATTCTTTGGGTCTTTCGGTAAAGTCACAGCAAGATAGGTTCCAAGATAAAAATGAAAAAAAAACTACGACGTTTCGACAGTGTATTATCACCTGTTCTATTTCCATTAAGAACGACAGTCCCACCTTAAGTAAACATTGAACGTTGAGCCAACGTTGGGCGAAACGGTTCTAACCACTTGCCAAACGTTGACGCAGCGTTGCCACGTTCACCGTGCACGCAGCTGGGTGGGCGGGTTTTGTCGCGAGACAACTCTATCCAGCAGCGGATAAGACCACGGCTGATGATGATGATGATGGCTTTTGGTGTCATCTGGTCGAGTACCAATTGGGTCGAGGCTCAAAAGAAAGCCGTCCCTTGGTGTGGACCAGTCAGTTTCAAGGGCAATACATATATTTTTTCCCTTCTTTGGTTCTTTCGGTAAAGTCACGTAGAATGAGAATAAAATAATAACTTGATAAAATAAAATAACACAATAATATTATTGTGTTATTTTATCTTATCAATAATATTATTGTGTTATTTTATTTTATCAATTTATTATTTTATTCTCATTCTACGTGACCTTACCGAAAGAACCAAAGAAGATGAATCATTGCAGTCACGAAAGCTTTAAATCGAAATACATATATTATCATAGTATGTTTTTTTTGTTTGCATTTTGACTGCAGGTATTGTGGTTAATGCAGATATGAATCCTTGTAAAAAGGTTTCAGTTTTGTTGCCAGAAAAAAGGGGAAAAACCCTATTATTACATTTTGGTACTGGCAAAGGAGGTCTAATGATGTAGATGCTCACCCCGAGCCCTCATTACTTTGATAGTGCATTGTCTTTGAGCTGTGTGACGCCTTTTGGCGTCATCTGGTCGAGGACTAATTGGGTCGAGGCTCAAAAGAAAGCCGTCCCTTGGTGTGGACCAATCAGTTTCAAGGACAATGCATATATTATCATAGTATGTTTTTTTGTTTGCATTTTGACTGCAGGTATTGTGGTTAATGCAGATATGAATCCTTGTAAAAAGGTTTCAGTTTTGTTGCCAGAAAAAAGGGGAAAAACCCTATTGTTATTAGATGATGATGTTGTCCACAATCGTTACCATGACTGTACAATTTCAAAAGCTGAAATGGGTCCCCGTACTGTTCCTCGCCCTCCAGCAAACCCAAGGGCACTTTTGTTTTTTATATAACGTGAAAGCTCCGAGCTGCTAACGCAGCCAAAACTTTATTTAAAAAAAAAAGTTTCTCGCCCTTGTGCAGTGCAAAGACAAAGATCCCCCGTATAGCCTGCACAGACTGTTGGGGCAAGTGGCTGGTATCGAGTAGCACCGATGTGGCAAACGAGGGGGTGGGTGGCCAGCACCACGCCCGGCCGCCTTTGTCTCCCACCACTGCACCAGGTACTCATTTGAGGCTGAGTCGGACCTCGGGGAGGCCCAGAGGACCGGTTCACATAATCGTCACTGGGCGTTGGTGGCCGTGAGCGAGAATCGAACCCGGGTCGCCGGGTTCACACACGGACATACAATACACACGCGTGTGTTGCTAGGACGACGCGGTGCTTAGAGGTGACGTCGTTTTTTTTGGGGTGGAGGGGCCGAATCTGCTGCCTCCTTTACTGTCATCCCATTCACTTTACACCCCCCGACCTACCCAGCCACCCACCCTCCCTAATCCACCCACCCTCCCCAATCCTTCCACCCACACACCCAACCCCAATCCTTCCACCCACCCTCCCCAATCCTTCCACCCACCCACACACCCAACCCCAATCCTTCCACCCACCCTCCCCAATCCTTCCACCCACCCACCCCAATCCTTCCACCCACCCCAATCCTTCCACCCACCCTCCCCAATCCTTCCACCCACCCCAATCCTTCCACCCACCCACACACCCAACCCCAATCCTTCCACCCACACACCCAACCCCAATCCTTCCACCCAGCCACACACCCAACCCCAATCCTTCCACCCACCCACCCTCCCCAATCCTTCTACCCCCCCCCCAACCATCTCCTTTCCTTTCCCCTGCACCAGACTCACACTAAAGATGTGTAAACTTTTAATTTCCATGACCGCATTCTAAAACCCACACAACCGATGTTATACAGTAACATCGCCAGACATTGCAATGAACGGCCACCGGTCGCAATGCGCTTGTGTATTTTTTTCTCGTTACGCTGAATTCTATTTGCTTCGTAGCTGTGCGGAACTTTCATAGTTTTCTTGTATTGCTTCGTACCATTGTGGTGGCCCAGACTGATGGTGACCTCCAGAATTCTCACCGCGTTAATTCGAGTACAGTACGGTAAATTGGGACGTGATTTCAGGATCCTCCTGAGTTCTGGGGGATTTGTGACCATACTTCCCCACGCTGGACAGTACGAGTTGGCAGGAAATCACCGATGTTAGCCGTGTTCGGGAATAAAACTTGGGTCATCGGGTTCATAGTGCAGTGTGCTAATCAATGTGCCCACCATTCCACCCCTCACTGTATACACATCTGAAGAGTGTTATTGTACGACATGTTTCGGTTCCAAAAACAGAATGAACGTACCGTAAACAATTATGAACTGAAAGGAAACGATCCTTCACCTTTCTAGTTATAGCCCAGCCGTGCTCTTAGCTCTCATTAGCATGCCAAATCCAGTCAGAAAGTCATGGCCAATGATTCAGTTGTTTAGCGCAACAGGGATCACTTGAAGTGCTTTCGTACTCTTGGAACTCGTCAACGGGCAGTGACGAGTTGAGGTTCACAACCGTGGTGTGTATCTAAAGGAATTTATATGCTCCGATTTTTTTCTTTATTTTGCCAGGTGAAGCCCACTGACCTGGCCACAAATGATAGCTCAATGAAGCGGCTTATGATGTGGACATTTATAACAGCCAAATACTCTCTGCGGATGTTTGTAAATGTGGAGGGGAAAACCCGAGGACCCGGAGAAAAAGCCACGCCACCGCAGGGAGAACATGCAAACTGCAAATATACAAGCATCGAACCCACAACCTCCTGTATACCAAGGAAGGTAGTTAACATCTCGACACCGTGGCGAATGGACTGGCACTGCAAGTTTCCAGCTCCTTCCTTTAAAAGGTTACATTCGCCATGACTGACAGCGCGTTCACGCACAAGGCGACTCGCCTTTGTAAACTATGCCTTATTTTGGATTTACAATAAACATGCGTACATGCACGCACGCACACAAAGTTCTCATCTCAGCCTGTACACTGCTGGTGCAAGTGTTGAAGTAGCACCCGGCCTGTTCAGCTTTCATAAATAATCTAACATCTCATTAACGATGATATTCAAGATCACTACGTCAACCATGGCCAAAGTCGATGCCAACGCTACAGCTCAACACCAGGTCCTGCGGCTACTCAACGGTTGACATGCAACCTCCTTCAAGACCAGCCCTAAGAGTGTCCCACCATCTGGCATTGAGATGGAGCATTCAGTTTCGTCAATTGCACAATAAACGTGTGCTCGTTCTCAAACAAGTGTTAATAATGTTGTTCATAATTTAAAGCCCTTTGTGGATCCACAGCTGGATGAGTGCCTCCCCCTCACACCGTGGCCGATATTCAGCGCTGTCCGTCATCGCCACAAAACCAGATGGAGGAAACGGTGACTTTGTTGAGCGGAACATGGCTTTAGGTATCTAGTGCCGGGCCAGGAAAATACACACAATGGCATAAAAAGGCATCGGCGGTGGCACAAGTGGCTGCCTTTGTTAATTCACGCATACACAGATCCACACACACACACATTCACGCACACACACGCGTGCGGTGACACAGGGGCAATTGGGTGGTGGCCACGGAAACTTCATGGCGTGGCCCCTGGGGAGCCCAGTGATGAAAATGCGTGAATCGTTACACAAAGGGCACGGGGCTCATTGGCGGCGAGGCGCTTTCTACTTTGCGTTTTGTTTTACTCCCGATCACAACTCACAGGCGTTATTGTTCGCCTACAGCCGTCACAATGAAGTTAATAAGGCAAAATAAAGCCCAGGAGTGTCAACCGAAGCGTTTGTGAGTTACAAAGGCATCCGATGCGGGGAAATATTAATTATGCATCTATGTATTCTGTCTACTAAAATAATTATGATGCGTTTCGGGTCATGCCACGTGTTGTTGTTTGGCGTTTCGTTCCATGTGGCGGGTGCTTCTCTTTAGGCACGTGTAGAAGCGTAAAAGCGCCCACAATGTGGTGCGAAACGTCGGGCATCGTGCTGAACAGCACGCGGCACAACCCAAAAACACATCGGAGAGCTGTACAGCAGCGCAACCGCGTGAGTCCACACAGCCGTAACATTTTAAGTGCGTGCGCAAACATAAAACGATGCACAACTCCACATGGAGACACGTGTTTTATGTCTTTCTCTTGGTCCACAGCGTCTGAACCACAGATTCCGCCTAATTTGGCGTCGTTATGAATAAACAGGCGTCAGCGACTCACGGCTACAGGCTCAGGGCCTTTACAGCTGCCAATTAAATCATCCTGCCTTGTTAAAGTGCAGCAAGGTCGGTGAGTGGAGGGGAGAGTGGTGGAGATGAGTGTTGAATGGTGTGGGGGATACTTTCAATGCTCAGCAGTGATGCGCAGGGGATACGATGACACTTGCGATTAATCTATTCATATTGATTATTGCAGGATACATGCACCGGATCGTTCGTGTAAGGACGATGTCAGTACGTATCAACTTGATATATTTATTTATTGCACCGCGGGATTGTGGGAGATGGTGACAGCCTTGGCAGGCCTTTATCCAGCAGTGGATTGACCATGGCTGCTGCTGCTGCTGACAATGGTGATGATATGCAAGTAATGTAATATGCTAATATTACATTTCGGCACATGGGGTGTAAAAACAATTGTACAAACGAGATCTAAAAAAACCAGAGAAATAATAAACGAGACTGTAGAAAAAAAGACGAAAGGGAATTTAAACGTGAAATTCAATGACAGAGGAGATTAAAAAAGACTCCCATTTTCTCTCCTCTGATGAGCCACTGACGCAGCTGATGAGTCTATTTTGGGGGTTTATATTGTACCAACTCATGCTGAAGCTTGTCAAGCCCACGGTTAACCTTCGCCCAGTGGGAGGTCACTCATTGATGTCTGCTGCCTGCATGATCTGGGAATTCCCTTCCTACAGTCATCCGTGCTAGTGACTCCCTGCCACTGTTCCAAGTCCAGGCCTAAGGTGTTCTGATTACCTCTACCCATGACCGATTGCCTCTTTCTATAAACAAAGATACCAAACTGTTTCTGTGCAGCATATTGAGATGCGGTCACGTTTATAAGTTCTACCAATCCAAATTGTATTGTACAGTGTAATTTGAATGCAATATAAAGTGGTTTTCCTACAGAATTTCAATCACCAGCTCAGGGTCACGAACGCATGTAATACATTTCAGTTGATAATTTGGCCACTCTAACTTGAACACATGGAACATCTGCAACATGCATTAGCGGGACTCGAATTCTGAGCTCTAACTCTACAAATCCAGGTCTCAAACGCCCACTTTTAGCAATAATAATAATAATAAAGGAAAGTGTATCATTATCAGCAGAGTACAGGCTATCATTAGCAAATGGCCAGGATACAGCTTAATTGCTCTAATTGCTAGGGCAGAACGGGTCCTATTATTGGCATCACGCGCTAAAGCCTCACGAGTGAGCGCGCCGTTCCATCGATTAATATAAATACTTAAAGATTACAATACCCGTGTCCAATCACTCATGTTTATGAATCGATATGGTTTACACGACAATTATTGTATGTTGCGGACAGTGCAGCAAAATCCACCGTTGTACTGCGCTTCTATGCTGCCCTAGACATTTAACGCGCCCCCGCCTTCATCAACCCGCAAGGACCAGCGTGGTGAAGCGGACGTCAAACAATGCCAACGAACCACATGGTGGGTGTAGAAAGGCCCACCCCTCGTTCAATTGTGGATTGACAAAGGGCTGCACATATGCACGTTGTATGTAATTGGTTCGCACAACGCCCCCTTGCAGCCGCTGTAGGTGAAAAGCAAAGGTGCAGCCCTGCAATTGCTTCGTTCACGCTCACTGCTGGTAGAAGGGACTGCACGAAAGGAAGCTATCAAGAGCCCCCTTCTAGAAGGGCAGAGGCGGCCACTGTGTATGCACTATTATTCTCACCACAATGTGAATATAATACAGGGAAGTGAATCATTGGGTCCCTACTGACGGCCCTGTCATCGTCATTGTCATTCCTCCAGGGTCAGTAAAATAAGCACTTATCTGCCGAGGGTCCAGCACAACCCTGAAGGGTAGCTTTCCGGTTCTCACCTCAAAATTAGGGATTTTGCGGTTGAGGCAGGGTGGTTCAGCGGTCAGATCGTTGAGCCGACAACTGCTGAAATGTGGGGTTTGAATCTGGGTTCTGTGAGCGTTTAATGGGTACTTTGTTGGCTTGCGGTACGACACCACCGATAGCACAATTGGAATGGCACTAGGGAAAAAAAGGCAATTATTGTGAAATTTCTACCGCTAACTCATCTGAGATAAGCAATGTATACCACACTGTGAGCAATGGGACATTTACTGTACTGCACATAAACAGATGAAGGTCATATACATTATGAAAACCCTCTTCATTCTAAATCCACAAATGGATGAGGGCCTCATGTCCGGGCACGGGGGTTCTTTGACCATACTTCACCACGCTGGTCAGTATGGCTTGGTGGAGCTGGAGGGCAGTGGACCAATTCTGATATCACTCGCCACTGATGTTTGCCGTGCTCGGGAATCGAACTCGGGGCGTCGGATTAATAGTTTAAGCTAACCACTGTATCACTGCTCCGCAACAAAAGCGACAGGTTGTCAATATCAGATACAAAGCAACAATCCCCATTATTTTCACACGCGTGTCTCCGCTTGAGTTAAACATCTGACAAAAAATATATATATCAGCGGCACTCGACCATGCTTGAAAGTAGTGACCATTAAGGACCATAACCTCTAATTGTGATCATTCAAGTGTCTGGCTCCTCAGCATGACAAACGCACTTCAACGTTGCAAAGTGGACTCTGATGACCCTTAGGGGCTGGAATTTATCCATACTGTACTGACTGTATTGGCCTTATGACAAAAATATACGGGAATGTCTCTGAAGCTAAGCAGGATTTTTTTTTTAGCCTGGACAGCGCTTGGATGTGCGGACCACCACGATTGATGATTGACAGGCGTTCCGGGCCTGCTGCCACGCCTTGGCAGCTGTTGGGTATTAGAGGGCAGTGCCACAAACGTTTATTGTTGCACCTCACTTCGATGCCGCCCGCCTTCACCAGCCTGGTGAAGTATGGCCCGCATCAGGCTGTATACGTTACAGTATTTGCAAGGGCAGACCACTGTGCCATGTTCAGGCCCCAACTATGTTCAGTAAACGGAAACTTACATGTTTTTTTTTAGATTGTGGTCGAAATCGGTCCTTGTTCAAACAGTGCGCGAATCGATAAAACATTCTTTGAAATCTCCACATTGGTATGCCGGGGGCCAGTCCCTCCACAACAATCTGTCAATCGACTACTGCTCACAGTACTGTACATAATATGACCACAGGGTCTTCCTGCTCAAACAAATATCCGTGGTGACTTTCAGAACGTGGCCCTTAGCATCCATCTGTGGAAATTCCACATTCCTGAGGTGCTGCCGTGGTGTTAATGTTTAGCGCAATGGACTTGCACCCGTATCGATTTTGTCGGTTCGATGTAATTCATAGTTCGTTGATCCGCAACATCGAGAGAGGGGCTGTCCCGTGCTTCATCTAGTGCAGGCTCTTCCTCCAGCAGTAGCGTGAGCAAGTAATTGCCGAGCTGCGCCTTTACCACATTCCGATAGCTGAGAGTTCAGTCCAGTCTCTCCGCATGAAAACCACTGCGGTACTAACTTCGCACACCTTGTATCGCGACCCCTGCAATATGATTAGACAGTCCACAACGACGCGCACAAACTCAACTCACCATCAGGTCGAGATTCTTGAAATCGTAACTCCTTGGTCTCGTTGTCGCCCCGACCCCGACTCCGGCCACTGGGACCTCCTGGCCAGCGGCCAGAGCCTCGGCCACCTCGATGTCCCTCTCCAACATGACCAGCTCGGGAGCAGGGCCCCCCATTCGGGCACCTCGTCTCGCCACCTCCAAGAGGCACAAGACCACCTGACGTTCCCCGCCCCCTCGCCGCTCTTGTCGCCCGACCTCCATGAGGTCGTTGGTCTCGAAGGTGAGATGTTCTGGAATGCCAAGCTCCGAGCGGCACCAGCCCAAGAAAGTCGCCACCCGATCTCGAGCGGCAAAAGTGGCCCTCTGCTCCATGACGCCGTTGGACCTCTCAACATCGTCTTGGTCCACCACCTCCTCCTCCTCTTCCTCCTCCTCAACATCAACCTCCTCGTCTTTACGCCACGATCTCTGATTCAGACCTTTCTTCCAGTTACTCGAGGACGACGATGATGAGAATAGTGAAGAGGACGACGACGATGATGATGAAGTGGGCGACGAACCGGTGGTGTTGGCGGAGGTTAGGAAGGTGTTGTTGTTGGAACTCGAGATGGTACTAAAGGATGAGGAGGACGTCGAAGGCACGGGGAGCGCAAGCTCTGTGGGGACACCCCTCAACGGCAGCCCATGGGCCCCGAGACCTGGGTTCGAGCCCTGCCCAGGATCCCGCGCACGGGAACAGTCGAGGGCCCAGCGGCTCACGGCGTTGGCGAGGCGACAGAGGGGCCACCCGGCCGATAAGGTGGCCGTGAAGTTGTCGGCGGAGACGTCGAAGGCCACGTCGGAGAAGATGACGTTGAGCCACTGGGCGAGGTCCTCCTTCATGGCGTGCAGGTAGGCCAGCTCGCTGCGATAGGGTCTCACGGAGCGACCCGCGGCCGCGCGGACGGTCACCTGGGCCGGGTGCAGGGGCTCCATGCTGCTGCTGACGTTGTTGACCTCCTGACCCCCCGGGTAACCCGGGATCGAACCTTGATCCCGAGAAACTTTCTTTTTTTTTCTTCAGAAGAACCGTACTGGAAGGAGAGCGGCTAGAGCACGCGACAGCTTGCTTATTCGTGACAATTGACGGATGTAGAATGAGGTCCACACTCACGCCAGCATTGCTCTCCTTCAGTGATGGATGTCCAAAAGGGTGCGCGCTTGAAACATAAACGATGACTCCTGGTGGTGCGGTACTCGCCCTGGATCCTATCTCCTACTACTGCGAGCTCTGAACCTAACCCGAACTCGACCAAGGCGCTCTAACCCGATCTGTAACCCCGAACCTAGCCTTAACCGGCAAGCGCTACACCCCGACATCAAGAGATCTAGACTCCTCTACCCTAACGCGTACAGACCCAACTCTATCCCCGCGGCTAACAAGACTCCCCACGAGGCTAACAAGACTCCCCACGCCAGCACAGTTGCTGCAGACGCAAAGCACGAAAGGCAACCCCCCACCACGCCAGCTCTATCTTGCGAGTAGTTGACTATGAGCTGTAGGCTCGCCGCTAGCCCCTACTAAACCCCCCCCCCTCTCCTTCCCTCCCCGAAACCCACGAGCCCCAGGAGCCCACAGCCACCAAAGTGGCCACCACACCCCTATAGTATATGACACACACTCATACAAAGGACAAAGACACCACCACCCCCCCACGCCGTGTAGCCTACAGAGAGTGCTGGTTAGCGAGCGCCTATTAAATGAGGGTGGCGGTGGTATGGTCACAACCACGCCCGCACCGTCCGTCCGGCTTTGTCTCCCACGTGCTGGTAAACGTTTTTGTTGTTGTTGTTAACACAGCGCACTCATTATCATTATTAAGACCCCAGCACAAGATTTATGATATATCGGCTCGCCACTGACGTGAGCCGCGAGCGGGAAGCGAACCGCGGATTCGCCGGGTGCGTTGCGCAGTGCGCTAAACGCCGCGCCCGTACAAATACAAAGATCCCCCGTGTAGCCTGTAGGGGCAAGTGCGTTTAGCGAGCACCTTTATGAAGGACGGCGCGGGCACACGTGGGGGGGGCTGTGGGGTGGCCAGCAACCACGCCCCGGCCGCCTTTGTCTCCCCAGTGGCGCTGTTTTCCTACACGCCGCACCAGGTAACTCATTTGAGGTTGAGTCGACCTAGGGGAAAGAGAGCCCCAAGTAACCGGTTCAGAGAATCGTCACCGGCGTTGGCCCACGAGCGGGAATCGAACCGGGGTCGTAGCGCAGCGCGCTAACCGCTACCCCACCGCTCCCCACACGCACGCACACACGCACGCGCGCGAACTACTACATGATATAAAACTTCAACACAGTGACTACATTTAGCTCCCCGCTAACTCCTTCCAGTCGCCGTTATCTAGTTCGGTAAAGCGACGGGACCCACCCGAGAGTTGAGCGACTTTAAACGCGACGAAAAAAAATGAATGCATGACAATTAGCAGAACAATAACGAGACTTCAGCCACCGCCTATCCGCCGACACACGCGCACAATAACGTACAGTCGAGAGAGAGAGAGGCATTGTTTAATTATTGAATGCTCCGAAAACGCGTGGAGTAGTTTATTTATTTAGTTCTCCGCGCTGTCCATGTGTGGGCAGGGAGGGGGCTGGGAGCGACGTTCATTCTCGAGAGAGACGCGTGCACGCCCACGACACCTCCTTCATCCAGCAGTGGAATGATCGTGGCTGATGATGACGACGATGCGTTGGCAAGAGTCACGGTGCCCCCCCCCCTCTTTCAACCCTTCAACCCCTCCCCTTAACCCTCTAGCCCCTCCCACTTCACCCCTCTAACCCCGCCTCGTTATCGTCGAGTCCCTCCCCTTCACATTCTAGCCACACCCCCCACCTCCCCTTTAATTTTCATCCGTTCTCAATGATCCTTAAACCAAGCGGTTCTTAAACCTTTTCTGCAGCCTTACACCCCTTTGGTTATAAATCGTAAAAAATATATAATGTAGAAACATACATCGGTTCGATGAAACAAAGTAGTTGTAACTTACGTGCTTAATTTGTCTGTCGATTATTATTTACCTTCTTATTAATCTGGCATGTCTCGCACTCCCAGATAGGGCATCTCGCACCCCATGTTAAGAACCACTGGTTCTTTAAATCACGTAAGTTACAACGTTAAGAACCACTGGCTCTTAATTGACAGACACCCAGCAACTCATCACCCATACGCAGTACGCATTGCCGGCACGAATCTACCCTGCATTGGACAAATTAGTTTCATCATCGTCATCCATGATCAATCCAGTGCTGCATCATCATTACCAACTCGTAAAACGTATTGCAACGGACTAACGTTTTGGGCAATTACCGTACATGGATATTGTTATATATAAAACCGGTTATTGCTGACCGAATGCAAATGGTGCCGAATGGGTGGACTGGTCCCCATCATGGCAATGTGGAATTTCCATAATTGGCCCAGTTCCACCTAAAGCAGTTCAGCACTGCCCTGCTTTCGTTTGAGCCTGAGGGGGTTGAGGGTGGAGAAGTGGTCATGGTTTTTTTTTTGGCATTCAGAATGTACATGTTTAATATGGTCCCTGCATTGAACTCGCATTGACCAGCGTGGTGAGGTATGGTCAAACAACTCCCATGACCGACCGGCATAGCACGTGGAGGCCTTCATCTGGCAGTGGATTGACAAAGGGCAGACCATTGAATTTTTTTAAATAATACAATACATAATGCAGTACAATATCATGTACGTCTGAGTGATTTATTATTTACACAACGACGCTCATGATTTAATTGAGGTTTTTTTTGTTATCACAGATCTCTCAATCCACTAATGGGTGAAGACAGGGGTCGGTTACGCGGGGTTGTTTGACCATACTTCACCACGCTGGTCAGTGCATGTTGGTGGAGACCCGTACGGGTTCAGATATCATCAACTCCTGACGACGGCTGGGAATAAGAATCAAGGTCACAACGCAGTCGCATAACCACTGCGCCACCGCTCCTCTCCCTGTGATTCACGCACGGGCGATTTACGAAAAGTGCTGTAATTAAACTATTATCGTGTTGTTTTCATCGCTTAATTTCCGGGTGAGAATTAAGGAGTGGGTTATCGTTGACAGCGCAAGAGAGTATTTGCAAAGGTCGCAGCTGCCGCTGCAGGCAAGAATACAGTGCAAATATGATGATGATGGGTTTTTTTTGTATTGTTGAATTTGGTGTTGGGAGGTGCGCGTGTGCGTGTGTGTCACAGCGTCACACGTGCACCGCCTTAGGGATGTTACCACGGTAGGTGGGGCAGAGAGAGGATCACTGGTGTGGCGCTCGGAATAAGCTACACTAAGCAAAAGCATGGTGTCTCAAGTAGTTGAAGGGATTCCATATTCATGAAACAAAAATAGGAATATATCAGCTCGAACTCAAATCCGAATTAATGTGAAATTTTCATCAGAATAAAACGAATGTCAAATCCTTATCTTGCCTGCATCTGTCACATGTCACGACAACTATCTCGTCCGTATCTGTCTTCTCATCTCATGACATACCTCTTTGTTTTGACCACATTCCTCTCATCTCGCTACATCTCCGCCCCTTGTAATCGTCTGTCATATCAGTCGGTGTTCAGATGTGAAATAGGAGAGGAGGAGGGGGGTCTAACATAACTTCTGCTTTTAGCGCCCCCCAATCGGTGAGCACCGTCCATTGGAGGCAATTGCGAACAAGAGCTTCGTAGCTCATCGGATTCCTCCAATCTAAATAGAGATTCAGATTCTGATAACACGGGAGAGACACGGTGGGAGAAGGGGCCATGAGAGTGAGGTTACGGGCGAGAGACGATGAGACGCTGAAAACGATCCATCTCCGGTATAGTTCATCAGATTCCTACGCTCATGATGCAATGGAAATGAATCGTAGGCACGAGTATCAATTATTTACGAATATTAATGTCGTACCATGTCCTGTACTGTAATTGATTCACGCGTGACATCCGCAGCCACTGGTGGCGCTATGATCATCGCAATATTCGAGAAAATAATCGGTCCTCGAATCCAATTGCAACCCAGAATCTTCGGGTAAAGTAGGCAAGGTTGAAATGTTTTTTTAGAACTTTGCCGAGGTATGCATTTACTTTCGTGTTTAAATGTATACAGTATGTAAATATGTAAATGTATAATAGAAGTGTGATCTCAGAGTAGACATTTGATTGCTGCAGTTGCTGCGTTGGCAGTGGTGCAGAAGTACAAATAACAATAAATACTCAACACGTCAATAACACTGGCCTTAAAGATAGGTTTCATATAATTTTATAATAGGCGACGTTTTCAGGCTACTGATTTATGCGCTCTGAAGAAACGTCGCCTATTGTCTATAATATTTAACTTTTCAAGCCACGGTGTTATTGACGAACGTGTTAAGTGTTGTGTTTGTTAATTGCACTTGTGCACCACTGCAAACGAAGTACGTGTATCTCCAAATAATTAATACAATTACATATAATTATACTTAGAATGTGCTAATAACCCCTGCGCCGAGGAATAAATTCTGCTCTGTGAATATTAAGCAGCATTTCGTCGATGGAATATGAATCACTCGTTCATGTTTGTCCTGGTCGCGAGCACACTGTTGTTTTCATTACAGTGACATATTCTCTCGTGAACGCGTCCGATCTCGTCGGATCTCGGAAGCTAAGCAGGACCCTTGAGGCTGGACAGCGCGTGGATGGGCGACCACCGTGCGTGCATAATAGGTGCTATAGGCTGCTACGTTGTGTGCGGCAGAGGTCTGCGCAGCAAAGTCAATCGTTGCATTGCACAGCACTCCAATGCTCGCCGTTTTCGTCAACGCGCATCGACCGGCGTGGTGAAGTATGGTCAAACGGCAGCCCCCGCAACTCGCGCGGCGTGAGAAGGGAGGCCACCCCATAGACGCAGCGTCGGACTGACAAAAAGTGGCCCCCGTGTGCGTTGCCCGCATTCATTTATTTTTCGGCAAACAAACAAAATACAATATTTGACGGACCAAACAACGCCCGTTTTTCTTTTTTTTGAGACGCGCGAGGTGGCGAGCGACTTTGACACTGGGCCGCTTGTTGCGAGCAGCAACGGGGAGACAGCAGGCGAGGTGATGAGCCCCTTCGCAAAGCCCCCAAGCACCCCGCTGGCGGCCACGCTCCTAAGAGGCCCCCCTCACGCTGCCGCTGTTGCCGAGGGGACGGCGCGAGGAGGGATTGAGACCGAGGCGCGGATGCGCGATGGACACGCGGGCACTCGTCTCCTTGGGGGGGTTTGGGGGGTGGGGGTGGCACGTGTGGGGGGACTGGGCCGGGGGTGGGGCGGGGGGAGCATGTGGGTGCAGGGGTGGGGGGGGGCGGTGTGAATGAAATGGGTAGCGAGGGCAGGGTGGGTTGGTGTGGGAGAGAGGTGCGTAGGTGTGTAAGGGAGGGGGGCAGGTGTGGTGAGGGGGGGCGTGTGTGTGGAGGATTGGGGGGTAGGTGTGTAAGGGAGGGGGGCAGGTGTGGAGAGAGGGGGGGGCGTGTGTGTGGAGGAGTGGGGGGTAGGTGTGTAGGGAGGGGGGCAGGTGTGGAGGGAGGGGGTAGGTGTGGAGGGAAGGGAGAGGAAGCGGTGGGGGCAGGTGCTGTTGGGCGTAGGCGTGCAGCGAGGGGCTGCATATGTGGAATTGGAGGGAGGTGAGGAGGTTATGGTGAGGAATTGGGTGGGTGGGCCATGTCTGGGGGGAGGGCAGGCGTGGTTGATGACGGGGTGTGTGTTGAGAGATCCAGGAGGAAGGGAGGTCAGTGTAGGGGTATGGTTTACGTATGGAAGGAGGAGGGGGGGGGGGTGTTAGAAGAGAAATGCTCGGGGAGACATGAGGAGGGATGTTCAGGGATAGAGTCGGAGACACAAGAAGCGGTAAGCGCGCGATTCCACCGTTGTCTCGCGAGGCGTTGCCATCGATATGAATCAATGAATCAATGCCTCCTTGACGAACGCCCCATCAGTCATCGCTCTCACATCCCAGTGCGCCGTCTTATAAGCCCTCAGTCAAATCGCTTAATTGTAAATCTGACTCGTGCTCGTTAGCGCTGGTAGATTTTCTACGTGCGGCATGAATGACCTCATTCATGCTCAAGGTCACTCACCGAGCACAGTGGTTACCCCCCCCCCAACCCGCCCCCTCCCCCCCATATAAATCTTAATGTCACTTTGATCGCTTTTGATTGCTTGTCCTGTGTTTTTTTCGGCCTGCCATCGACAAACTGGTCCCCTGGCAGAGATTAGTTGGCCCTTCCATAGGAATGTAGAATTTCCACCAGGGCTCAAGCGCACTTGCACACGCCGTTGTAAAAGACGGTGTGCATTGCATGGTTCAACCCGACATGTTTAACTCCTCGGGGAAAGATTGTCGGCAAATATTGAATTTTCAAAGCCGAGTTGAGTGCAACACCAAATTTAACGTTGCGTTTTTTGTGTGAACGGAGCCGAGGCGATCAACTCACTGCACTTAAACACCCGATATCATCAAGGGTGGCTGGAACCTGGACTCGAACCCAGGTGGTTCGTGGTCATCTTTTATCGCATGGCTGATGTTGATGTACAGCAGTCTTCATCAATAATTTTCAGAGGTCGGCGGGGGGAGGAGGGGGGCACTTTCGTCGTTAAGACATCAGTGTGAGGGCCGCCACACCGCCTGCAAGATGTGTTTCCACACGTGTTGTGCATTGTCTGGGGCCGTACGTCAGGGGCCGCGCTAAAGGCCACCAGGGGTCCCCACTGGCCCGCGGGACTTACAATTAAAAACACTGAAGTAGAGCAACAACTGGACTTTTATATTGAGATCGCCAAGCCAGAAAATCGTGTCAGGAATACATTTCAAGCTATGACCCCTGAGCGACCTCTGTAACCTTTGTGTGTGTTTTTTGTATCTTCACCCTTATTATGTCTCTGCATCTTCGAGCCCACAAATCCCGTGACTGCGGCCGCTCGGCTCTTCTTTATCCATGAGCTTCTACTATTCTCTGCCTCTTCTCTGTCACTTCCACTATCATCTAATATCATTCCATCACATCCTCCCATCTCACCGTCGATCTCTCTCTCTCTGCTCCGTCTACCCTGCACCAATGGCAACTCCATAGCCCTTCTCATTTCACGCTTTGTCTCTTTTTAATTCGTGCCCAAATCATCAACGCCTCGTCACCCTTGTCTTCTCAGGAATAATAGTGACCCCTTGCTAAGACTCTAACGCAATATTCTCACCTCCTTTTCCTTCGCGATTCACAACATCTATCTCAGCATTCTCATCTGCTGCCCTTTCATGCCACTCTCTCTCGATATATATTTTCCCGATACCATCTTTTGTATTTGCAACACTTGATCAGTTCTTGACTTGCACAGAAAACCTGCGATAATGCGTGGAGCCGGATTGAGAAAGTGGATTCGTAAAAGTACAATTATGAAGGTGCAGCCCTGAAATCGCTTACTCGTGCCACAGCTGGAGGATGGGCCTCAACTACAGGGAGCACTCCACACGAGAGCCGATCTAGAGGGCAAGTTGGTCTACTCTCCCACACTGGCCGGACGTCTTGGAACAAGTGAGAGTGCCCACATTTCACCCCACCACACGCGAGACCTGCCCATCGAACTTAACTGTGGTGGGTGGGTGGACAGAGGTGGGCGGTGGAGGGGAATTAAAAAAAAAAACTTTCCACATTTATTTTTTTGGCCGCCGCGCCGAGAGATCAAAATCGAACCCGCCACCTCTGGATTGCAAGTCCTTTGCGTTTACCATTGCACCACTGACGTATGTGCTTGTTTTTTCAACAAGTGAAATCAACCTCACGAAAAACGGTGCAAAAATCCAGTGGAGGTCATGGTAATTGATTAGAAAAAGAAACACAAACCCAAAAAACAAAACTTTAATTCAAAGTCTACAATAACAGCAACAATGATCACAGAGCTCACAAACGAGTCGTAATTAACCAAGAAATTATGACCTTCAAGGAAAATGCAAGTACAACAACCTAAAAGAACCAGCGGTTATGTTGAGATAGACACAGCCATGCAGTCCCACGCTAGTTTTCATGATCGTAAAAAAAATACAGGGAGACTCTTGTCTTATCTTGCTCCAGTACATTACCACGTGATAAGCCACTTTGTCGAGCGATCATTCAAGGCCAGGTCGTTTCTGAAAAAGAAGTTAATAGCTCAGTGGGCTTTACCTGGTAAGATAAACAGACGTTAATAAAGTCGTAATTAATCGCAGTAACAGTTCTATTTCCGATGGTCTGAAATCCGTTTTAGCTAAAGGTCTAAACTTTGCAGTCACACCTAAACACATACCAGTTAATGATATAATTGCCCAAGTAGACGTTGCTCTCAGGGGCCTGGGTCACATCGCTGCAGACGTAGCAAGATCTGAAATCGCTGCAACCCTCAAAAACGCTAAGATGCCAGCTAGCAACCTCAGCAAAGATGAGCGTTTTGAATTATATAAATTAAAAAAGAGGAATGATATTGTAGTTCTCTCAGCTGACAAAGGCAATGCTACTGTTATCATGGATAAAATAGAATACAACAACAAAATTAAAGAATTACTCGACGATGGTAGTTATACAAAAATAAAAAGAGATCCCACCAACAGCCTCGTCACACAAACCAACAAAATAATTTCTGATTCAACCGCATTAATTGATCAATCTAAACAGTTTTCGTTGAAACCTTCTGTTGCCAGGCCACCAAGATTATACGGCTTACCAAAAATACATAAAGTTGATACACCTCTTCGTCCCATAGTCTCTACTATCAGCTCCCCCACCTACAAACTAGCTCGTTTTTTGTCTGAAATCCTGCGTCCTTTCACTGGAAAGACCACCTCTGCGGTACAAAATTCTACTCACCTGGTATCAACAATCAAGGGTATTTCCCTGTCCCCAGACGACCTGCTTGTCAGTTTTGATGTAGTTTCCTTATTCACCAAGGTTCCTGTACCTGACACCATTGCAATCATTGAAGACTTGGTTCATCAAGGACTAAACACTGAGGTACCCCCCCTGGTGAGACACTGTTTAACCAATACATACTTCACTTGGAATGGAACTTTCTACAAACAAACTGAGGGCACCCCAATGGGCTCCCCCCTTTCTCCAGTTATAGCTAACATTTTCATGGAGAAATTTGAGACTGACGCCATCCAGACTGCCACTCTGCGCCCAACCTTATGGAAGAGGTACGTGGATGACACTTTTGTCATCTGGCCACATGGCCGGCCTGCTCTAGACAAATTCTTCGACCACATCAATTCCATACACCCAGCCATCAGATTTACCATGGAAGTCGAAATAGATGGCAAGATACCTTTTTTGGATGTCCTAATTAAAAAGAGACCTGATGGTTCAATGAGCCACTCTGTCTACAGGAAAGCTACCCATACGGATGCTTATCTGAAACCGGATTCCCACCACCATCCATCACAGAAGAATTCTCTCATCAAGACTCTGTATCATAGAGCCCAATGCATATCCGACCAGGAACACATAAGCAGTGAACTCAAGCACGTACACCAAGCTCTTAGGGCTAATGGTTACTCCGACTATACAATCCGCAAAGCTATCACTCAAACCATGAAGAAGAACCCTCTTGAGGAGCCTTTCAAAACCATCACTTTACCCTACATTGCTGGGATCACAAAAAAGATCTCCAAAATCTTGAATAAACACAAGATCCAGGTCCGTTTCAACACATTACATAAAATCCGTGATCTGGTTCCGTCTGTAAAAGATGTGATTCCGGACATACAATACCCTGGTGTCTACAAACTAAGTTGCCTCTGTGGTAGTAGTTACATTGGAGAAACCAAACGCCATATCTCGGACCGCATTCGTGAACATAAAGCAGACCTTAAACACGGTAGGACCAACACCTCGGCCGTAGCAGATCATTGTTCTAATTCAGTAGGCTCACATGCCATTGACTTTTCCAAGACGGAGGTTCTTTGTAAGCCATCTGGCTTCCATGAGAGATTCGTTCATGAGGCTATCCACATATACAAACACAGAGACAATTTCAACCGAGAAGATGGATTCTATCTTAGCAATCATTGGAAAGATTTGATAAATCATTTCAGTTCTTGATTGATTGTTCACGCTTACAGTGCCTTTCAGACAGCATACATAAAAACAAATTTCGTCTCCCCCCTCCTCTTTTCAAAAAATAGATGGACTAGTCCTGGCAAACTGCCATCGTTGCGCGTGACGCAAACGTTATTTTTATATATATAAATAAATATGCCGTTTTCAAAATAAATTTATGCAAACCGACACACCTGATGATGACCGTTTGAGTTATGGTCGAAACGTCGTGAGAATTTTTTATTGTTTTATATATATTTTGTTATTTTGTTGTTTCTCTTCAACGTGACTTTACCGAAAAAACTAAGAATATGAATAAGATAAACATTGTTTAGTTTGAATCTTGGTGTGAAGCATTCGTGACTGCAGGAATCCATACTCTTTGGTTCTTTCGGTAAAGTCACTGTAGGTATAAAAAATAATAGATCACGATGTTTCGACCGTCAGCAGTCCTGTCCTCCTGCTGTGTTTGTTTCACACCTGATGACGGTTGCTTGTGTTGCGATCAAAACGTCGTGATCTATTTTTTTATACCTACGTGACTTTACCGAAAGAACCACAGAGTATTGTTTAGTTTTATTTGTATATTTTAAAAAAGTGATTTGTTTACCTTGTACTGTGCACTCCTATCGTGTTTTTTTGTATTGTTGGTTGTTGTAACTGTCTGACCCGCTCCGACTGGACATCTGTGAAACAGAGCTTTAAAACTCATTGGATTCCTCCAGTATAACTAAATATTCTGACTCTGATCCCATTCAATGTTGGTAGGAGGGTGGCACACGCTGGGGATGCTATGTATTGTGCGCGTGTACATGCACTCTCTACACTTCGGAAGCAGATTGAATCACGGGTGGCTGAAACCCGGACTCGAACCCAGGTTCTCAGCGATACTGGCTGGTCCGTCTCTGACCTCTGGGCCATTGGGCCACCACGAAAGGCCAGTTTTATATTTACAGGTACATACTTGAGCTGCTGCCAGATTACCGTGGATCGATGTTATTTCGGTAATTACATTTAAACTACTTGGGGAAAATTATGCATGAGCATGGATTATGTAGCACTTTTCAATACGCGGTTGCCTTTGGAGGTATTTATAGCAATAAATATAAATAAATATCTCCCTCACATGGCACCAAGAGTCCTTTTGTACTGGATGGAGTCGCGCAATTTTTTGGCAACCCCTTTTATCAATAAGGCCAGTTTGTAATAGGTCAAGCACTTTTATCAATAAGGCCAGTTTGTAATAGGGCAAGCCCTTTTATCAATAAGGCCAGTTTGTAATAGGGCAAGCCCTTTAATCCATAAGGCCAGTTTGTAATAGAGCAAGTCCCTATCAGCAATACAACTTTGTACGCGAGTTTGGTAATATATCGAATCATCGTTACAAGACGGGATGAATGCGTAAATGCTTTGAAACGAAGTCGTTTTTGTTGTTGCTGTTGCATTTTCGTTTAACGCCGATGTCTCGCACACGAAGCGGCATTCAAATTTAAATAAATGCGCAGCTCCGTAGCTTCAAGTTAAAACAAACATTGAAACAAAAATCAACGTGTAAAAATATTATTGTACAAAAATATTATGAGCACCAAGAAATTGTATTTATCAAAAAAACACACGTTCCTATACTGCTTGATGCACATTAAATTCACTTCCCAGTTGCTATACGGCACAACGTCGCATATCTGACTTTGCTGGGGCACTTGAGGTATTGAAAGATCGTGAACATCAACGAGATAATGAAGGTTGTTTCCCCGCACGTCTTTAAACACGGGGAGACGCTCGACTGTGCTTTAGAAGTGAGCGGACATGCGCGAGATTGATAACAATGCATTATTGCGCGCGAAAATGTCAGATTTGTGAACGTCTTACCTTAGCAACAATCTCAGCAAGATATAAAGCCAACTAGAATATATTTACGCGGCAACACAAGCCAAGGTGTATATGAACCTATACGTGGGGCTCCGAATGCTGGAGCATCGAGACAATCCGATGAACAAAAAATTTAGCGACTGCCGGAATGAGCTCACTAAGAATACACAGGAGAGGGTCCTAGACTTCAGGAGCAATGAGGCGCGGCACAATGAGAAAACGACTGGGGCATGGGGTGACACTGATCCAAGAGAGAGACGACTCCGGTGGTTTGGAATGGATCTGGAAAGGATACCGCACTTGGCGTTACACTACAAAGACAAAGACCCCGCGCGTAGCCTTGACGGACTGTTGGGGCAAGTGCTGTTAGCGAGCATCTAAAAAGGCCGGAACGGTACACGAGGGGGTGGGTGGCCAATACCACGCCCTACCGCCTTTGTCTCCCTAGTTGCGATGTGTACACCCCACACCAGGTACTAATTTCAGGCTGAATCGACCTAGGGAAGGCCCAGGACCGGTTCAAATAATCGTCACTGGTGTTGGCTGTGAACGGGAATCGAACTCGGGTCACCGGGTTCGTAGCGTAGTGTGCTAACCGCTCCATATCGTTCACACACGCACGCGCACAAGCACGCGCACGGAACTCAAAACTAAAATTTGTATTTTACCGGGTAAGGCCCATTGAGATATATAGCTCTTTTTCAGAAGCGTCCTGGCCAAAAATGAAAGCTCAACGAAGTGGATTATGATGTGGAAATGTACAGCAGCCATTTACTCTAAAAAGGCATGTCTCTAAACGTGAAGGGAAGCCCTGGAGTGCCCGGAGAAAAATCCACGCGACCACGGGGAGAGAGACATGAAAACTCCAAATATACAGCAGGCGTCAGGGTCGAGGGTCGAACACACTACCTCCTGTATACCCGGCGAGGGAGTTAACATCTCCGAGCCACCGCGGCACCCGATATGTAAAGCAACGGAGGGAGAGCAACGATGCGCTGATTTGACGGAAATTAAATAACAATTCAGAACAAAAAAGGGCGACACAGGGGTGAAGGAAGCCGTGAAGCTGGCGTGAGACAGGGAGGGGGTGGAGAGATCTCATTCGGCTACATCGTCTGAACACGAAGAGAGAACGGGAACTAGAGACGAACAAGATCGAACATGTCAGTGACACCACGCTGATAAAAAAAAAAATCCTCCACTCGGCGTGGGCGGTTAATCGGACAGGATGGATAAGGGGGTCAGACACGCGACGTTGCACCGTTAACTGTGTTGCCAACACGAGCGTCGACCATCATCACTGCCACGGCGGCATCCTGTGGACGACCTATCTAGGGGGTGATCAAATGGGTACCGCTTTGTGGGATGTGAACAAGTGACCGTCCCATGGAGAGACTGACCCCTGCCATGGAAACGTGGGATTTCCACCGCTGGTCAGGGAATGGCAGTGGAGATGATCTGGGATCACCTGCGAGTTTAGGTGAGGCTACCTGTGAGTTCAGGCGAGATCAGTGAGTTCAGGTGAGATAACTTTGTGCCTTCGGGAGAGATCACCTGTGAGGGGACATAATGGCGGGATCACTGCACGCGTTTGGCATTTCTGCCCTTAACCGTATTATCTCTGCAAGGCGAGGCAAGACCGGCTTAGCATTAGGGTTATCCTGTGGACAGACCGGCCCTTGTCATAGGAATGTGGAATTTCCACGACTGGCGCGGGACCATCAAGAGAGAAATGAGCAGGGAGATAAAAGACAGGAAAACATCCCCCCTTACAGCCTTAACAGACTATAGGGGCAAGTGCTGTTGACGAACGCCTTTGAAGGCCGTGGACCAAGCATTTACAGGAACTCCTCTACTTACGAACGAGTTAGGTTACAGAGTTCTGTTCGTAAGTCGAATTGTTCGGTAGTTCCAACTTTACTCCTGTTTATTCCAAACTTGTTCTTACGGCGTGTACTCTAAACACGAGAAATGGCTTAAAAAGTTGTATAATGTCCTGTAGATGTGGATGCTACTGGCTCCTCATGTTCTGTAGATACAGATGCTATCACCACCATCTATTGCGTGGCGGTTGAACTTACGATTCTCAGGCCGAACAGGCAACTGGACAAGTTTGTTCGTGTCTCTGAAAGTTCGTAAGTAGCGGAGTCACTGTACACACTTCATCCAGTTGACATTTGTTGGTAGCAATACGGAAGAGGTTGACAGAAGACAGCCACTTTTATCAACCTTCTGCTCATGTTGGTCTGCTTGTTCCTACCCTTAATTGAAAATCTCATTCTCCCACGCCCCCATCTTTTTTTTATTCAATCGGGTTTCTGCCTTTCGACTAAAGAGCAGCATTGCCCCCTTACTCCGTGCGTCTTCCCCCGTTTAGAGGCAGGACTTCGGGCCAAGTGGGGAGAGTTTTACAGCCATGGGCCCAGTTTGTCCGAGTCGCTGGTAGAGTGCAGTAGGGTAGCACGTGACTCGTAGTAGTAGCCAGAGCCATAGTGAGAGGTATGATGGATGTGGTGTACATCCCTCCCATCCTCCGCTAAGAGCATACAGCTGTCAATTTCACCTTCCCCACCACTTCCCAAACCCCTCCTCCACTGCCACCCCTGCCCCATAGCTAGGGTTGCCACCTCTGAGGTCCAAAAAAAAAGGGATGTGTAATGGGAATAAGAAGAATATCTCACAATACCGCGAGAGGGGAGAACCACATGTAAATGCATTGCCTTGCCCGGTGTACCACTATTATTATTATTATTATTCGTACTGTAACTACGGAACTGAGACTTTTGATATCCTGGGAAGGTTTACATATTTCCCAAGGACAGCAGCTACCTCCAAAAATGAGGATAATCCTGGGAAAACCAGGACAGGTGGCAACCCTAACCCGTAGAGCAAGCTCCAGTACCGGGCCTGCCGTGGCCATTCCAGTTTTTATTTTGTGTTTTGGTCACGACGCGGCGCGCGGTTCAGGCCACCGAGGTCGCTTGTCCGGGCGTGCGTGGAGCCACCCTCCTCCTCCTGAGCTCCAGGAGCCGACCAGCGTCGACTCCACCTTCTGCCTCACCGGCCGGGAGTGGCTCTGGATGTCCCGGTGGCGGAGGGGGGGGGCAAGAAGGAAGAGATGGGGGATTTGGCAAGGTCAAAAGGTCATTTGCAGGCAATGTCATAGATCCCACCGTACCCACCTCCCTTCTGCTCGATGAAGGTTTTCCCAACAATCCGGTGTGGTCATCGCTCACGGGTAATCTCTCCTGCATGCACGACCGCCGCCGTTCAAATACGAATTAAATCGGCGCACACCGCGCGCACCCGATGATTACTAAACGTGCCCCACGTGCACGTAAGAGGGTAGCTCCGATTAAAATTGAGAGATGTCGTGCGTGTACGTGTGTACAGCACTCGCGTGTCCCACGTGACCCTGAGAGTCGGACATCTGTGAAAACGATCTTCGCAGCCCCTCGGATTCCTCCAGTACGAATACATATTCTGATTCTTAGTTCCTCGTGAGAATCGGCGTTCGCCACGTCACGTGGTACGCGTTTGGCGACCGTCAGCGTGCAGCGGGCACGATTGTGAGGACTGGCGCTCGGGGAACCTTGTGCTAGGGCCCGTCGTCATCGCTGGCCCCTCGTGGATTTTATCCCCCGCTGAGATGGACGAAGGCCTCCCCCGCGATCTGCCACCGCCAATTTCGCACGCCACGGCCACCGTCTCGCTGAAATCGCAGCCAGCGATGCTCGCCCGCTGCCACCAGGGGGCGCTCCCGCCTCACGATGCATCGGCGATCAAATTCTATTCTATTATTTCGCATTGACAAAGCGCCCTCTTGGAGGGCGCTTTAAGATGCAATCCGACGGTGTTCAGTGAGGAAGGCGATGGAATGGGTGGAGGGACAGGGGCTGGGAATGGAGCTGATGTTGCAGGGGTAAGGTGAGGGTATTCCACGCAGGTGCCACTGCGTGTGCGTTCTCTTATTAGAAATACATTCATTAAAAAAAAACAAGTGACCTGAACTCGCAGGTAGCCTCACCTAAACTCACAGGTGATCTAACCTGAACTCACAGGTGATCTCTCCCGAAGGCACAAAGTGATCTCACCTGAACTCACTGATCTCGCCTGAACTCACAGGTAGCCTCACCTAAACTCGCAGGTGATCTCGCCTGAACTCACAGGTGATCAGGAGGTGACCTCACCTGGCCACACCATCTCCTCCAGTAGTGTCACGCGACGCAGCAGCAGCTGAAACTCGGCCTGTAGCTCCTGGAAGGCCTGCCAGCCGTCGGACTGTCGAGGGGGGAATCACAGTGTTACATCTTAGTCAGCATTCCTATTTCACGTCAATCTCAGTCGCACCTTTCGATGAGCACGGTTGGCTACGCACGGCGCAAAAGAAGTTCAATGTGCAGTACGACGACAACGTGGCTGCAATTCTAGCCAAGTCTCAGGCGGTGGCTGTCATTGATTCCAGTGCTCTTTCCCTGACGCAATTCTGGGTTCCGATTTTGCTTTTCAAGAATCGTTTTTTTTAAAAACAAAAACGCCCAAAACATTGCGGCGAATGTGGTTGCCGCAGGGGTCGTCACACGAGCCCAATAAGGAGACGACATTAAAACCACATATGTTGACAAAACGCACCATTATAGCCAACTGGGGAAGAGCCACGCTCGCCCAAACGCCGCAGGAATGGGCCAATGAATTGTCAAAGATTGCTGCTGTAGGGCGTACCACCAAACACGGAACCCCGTCACTATCTCTCCTCCAGTGGGCATGGATTCTTAAGAGCATTCAGGAGGGCATTTAGGTCCTCCACCTCCTCCTCCTCCTACAGGGCTATCAGAACTCAGGAAGACACCAGGGAGTTGTAGGGTTTCTTGAAACATGCAGATTTTGATATGTTTCCATTGCACCGTAGTCTGTAATATGTGGGTTGTGGTGGTGTCAACCCCCTTTCATATAATGTGTTTATCGTTTTGTTAATAATAAAATACTTTGGGGAAAAAAAAACCCCTACACATATATGATATATACTAATGCACTCTTGCAAACTCAGGTCAATCTTGCCTCTTCAGTTCTCACCTGGTTAAACAGGTAAAATTGACATAATTTACAGCCCCCCCCCTTTGTCAATCCACAAGCAGTGCCGGTCATGGTGGGGGGAGGGGGTTCATTGATTAAATGTCACCATGCCGGTCAGTGCAGTGTTGCAAAATGGTGCGTCAAAGAACGCTTGGAACATCACTCGGCACTCGTGTTTCCAACATCACTGACATCTATAGCATTTGAAAGAACGGATTGGCCAAACATCCCAGGCAGGACTCTGCTAAACACCAGTCTCGAGACTCGGCAAGGCTTGCCTGGACAAACGAAGGATTAAAAAATTATACAAACAATCCAGGTTCTACTCACGGAATCCCCCTTGCCTCCTTTCGCTCCAGTGTCACCCTGCACAAGGAGAGAACACAACGTCGACTGTAAATCTGACAATGCAACACCGACTAGAACGCAATGAGCGGTAGTCACAGGCTTTGTAATTGGCCGATACTCATAGACATTTGGCCGGTGGCTAAGGCTTCTTAACAGAGCAAAGCTCTCTCTCTTTCTCTAGCTCTCTCGCAACCCCATTCACCGCAAGCGTTGTTCAAACGCGGCCCACACCGTTGCACCTCTGGAAGCCGGACTCGGCGAGAGAGCGAGCGAGCGAGAGGGGGCGAGGACACCGCTCGTGGAGCAAGTGACGGACTCATGTGATCACGTGCTGTGCGAGTGTGCATTCTCGGGTTCGTGGACGTGCGTCTTAAGTTGGTTTCTTTTTCATTAATCAATGCAAATATCATGTCAGCCAGCCACCCAAAAACTTTATTTTCACCGCCGGCCGTTACAATTTCCACTCAAATTACGTGCTAATAGTACATTTAAAAGGAGATTTTTAAAAAGATAAACAATACAAATGAGAGTTGGATTGAATCGTGATGGGGGGGGGGATCATTAAATGTACAACAGTAGTCTCAGTTCATATTTTTCAGACCGCTTGTTAGGCTGGAGTAGGTGGCACGTGACTAGTAGTAGTAGCATCCACAGACACAGCGTGAGGGTTAACTGACTCAGACAAACCCCGGCTGGAATGAGGCCGTGTTAGGAGTAAGAGACAGACTGAAGCCGAGAGAAGGGAGGTTCTTCTTTCCTCTTTACCTGGGGACCACGCGATCCCCGCTCTCCGCGCTCCCCCTGGTGGCCGAAAGAAACATAGCACGTTTACAAATCTACCGGGAAGCTTCACCGCACGCGTGGGTGTGTAATGTGAGGCTCCCATATCAGCATTACAATACTCATAGCCAGCATTGTGAATCTTAAAATACTTTGATCATTTATGGCAATGATAATTATACCAATGGCCATTCATAATTGGTGAAAAACAATGCGTCATAATAATGATACAAATCGACGCTCATCGGTGTCAGAAACCTGCACACGAACAACGATAAATGCGACGACGGGTTGAAAAGTGCCCAAAGATGCGAGGAAGAGAAGCGGCATGCTTGGCATTACACTGAGAAGACTGACGGAGACAACACATGGGTCAGGAACAAATATCAGGTCAGAAATATATTGCTCGGCAAAGTAAGGGGGGGATCATGCTCTGAACAATGCTCTTTGTGTTTTTTTTTTCGGAAAAGTCACGTAGGTTAAAAAATAAATTAAAAAAATGAAAACTATATTAAAATCACGACGTTTCTGGCGCTACACAAGCGTCCTTCTTCAGGTGTGGACAACGTAGCGAAAGCACAAACGCGTAAATGTGTCTCAGTGTGTCTCAACCATCTCTGCTTTCGCTAGGTCGCCCCCACCTGAAGAAGGACGCTTGTGTTCAGGGGCGGTGCCAGGATTTCAGGCCGGGGTGACATTCAACAAATGTTAATTTCAAGAATGATTTAGAGAGAGTCAGGCTGTTGAACTAGACGCCATCGGTTGGCGACACGCTCTGACAATGCAGTTGCACGGAGTCCACCAGACCGACTGTCGTACACTTATACGCAGAATGTCACCCCCCCTGTCACCCCCCCCCCCTGGCCCCGCCCCTGCTTGTGTTGCGCCCCAAAACGTCGTGATTGAATTTACTTTTCATTTATTTTATTTATTTTTTACCTACGTGACTTTACCGAAAAAAAACAAAGAGTATGAATCCTTGCAGTCACGAAAGCTTCAATTCTAAAATTAATGCTCTGAACAAGTCTGTGCAGGATCTTGCTGCCATGTAGCAGGCCATGGAGGGGTTAAGATGTTCAAACACCAAATACAGACAAATTGCAAGGGATTTAGTCTGCATTAAGCACGCATACTTGTGACAACACATGCAGACAAACATGCTCTGATATAATGTATGCATTGGCTTTGAAAATGATAGGTCTACATCAGAGACAGCCTTCTCCGTGGCCCTGTCTCACCGGCGTTAGATCAGAGAGGACGCCAAAAGGCGAACAGCAAAAAAGACAATGCAAGTATCCAAGTGTTAATAGCTCGGCTTGAGCAATTACATCTGTGGGACGTTTTTTGCCAGTATCACAACTCATGAATAAATAAGAAGAGTGTTTACCCTTTCTGGCAATAGAACGGGAGGCGTTAAAATGTTCAAACACCAACTATATACATACTCTTTGGTTTTTTCGGTAAATTCACGTAGGTAAAATAAAATAAGTGAAAACAGCTCAATTAAATCACGACGTTTCGGAGGCAACACAAGACGGAAGCTTGTCTTGCCTCCGAAACGTCGTGATTTAATTTAGTTTGGTTTCATTTATTTTATTTTACCTACGTGACTTTACCGAAAAAACCAAAGCGTATGAATCCTTGCAGTCACGAAAGCTTCAAATCTAGAACCAACTAGATACCTATTACAAGGCATCCTTTTTGCCATTCTCTGCCCTTACAATCAGTTTCGAAGACAACGCGTTTAAATTTTGAGAGCATGTTTGATTGCATGCTTTTTTGCCACAAGTGCGTGTTGTCGATGCACACTTGATGCCTTGTAATAGGGATATCAATTTGGCGTTCGGACATTTGAAAACCTGTTTTATTGCAAGAAAGGTTAAAGCCTCTTTATAGATTGTTCACCACTGCGATGCGGCACTGGCAAAAGCGTCGCCGTAGATAGAAGAGCCATTGCCCGAAATGTCCCCGAGCACAGTAAATATATATTTTTATCATCTTTGGGGGGAATCGCTGTCACGGACGAATGTGTTTGGGTGACCGTATGTCGCGGTTACTACTACTACTACACACCAGCTCGCCTTTCTCCCCCCTGGGTCCCAGTTGCCCAGGTCTTCCCTCCGGCCCTGGGAGACCCTGACAGAGGCGAAAGAACCAGCACGCGCGGTCGCTTATTCTCGCGGGCACGATAGACGCTCGGTCACCAGGGAGAGCCCTTGTTGAGAATCAAGACTCTCGTTCTGGAGTGTTCTACCGAACCCTCACAGCAGGCGGCGATGCTGCTGCTGCTATTGGTCGAAGCCAACTGCGTGTATGAGATTTGATCCTTGTGCATAATTAACGTACAGCGTTGTGGGATGCCTTTGGCATGAATGACGCTATATAAAATGATACAGTCTGTTCTCCCATAACGCGTGTTTTCATAACGCGAATTGGATAAGAATGTATTAGGGAACACTTTTGCGTTCATAACAGATGCGAATTGGATATAACGGGATTGAGTGAACGGAACCACGTCGTGCGAGTAGTCGTACGGCTGCCTCGGCGTAGCAGCGCGCAAGACGGGATGCTGCTGGATGCTTCTAGATGCTACCCACACGCCTCAGTCTTTGTTCAGCCCGCGTACGCATCTCACGTGCTGTCGTGGAATGTGATTTACTCTTTATTTTATATTTTAAGGCGTTTTTTTCCCATAACGCGGCGTTCTTCAGGGACGCAACTACCGCTTTGTAGAAGAACAGACATTATTATTATTATTGTGGGCAAACCCAATTTGAGTAATTTACTGCAGATTTTTAAAAATTGATATTTGAGGGTTCTGGTGGAGCCAATCGAGGCGTCCAGGCGATGACCCCCCCCTTCCCCGGTGCTCCCGCCCCCCGCGCCCCTCGCTCCCCCGCCCACCCCCTAACCCCGAGAGAAGGGGTCAAGGTCACTCACATCCCTCCCTGGGAAACCACGAGGGCCCTGGGGACCGGGATCTCCTGTGCACACAGAGGCAGAGTTGGGTGGGGGGTGGATAAGAATCACAATGTGATCTTGACTTAAAGCTTTCGCGACTGCAGGAATTCATATTCTTTGGGTCTTTCGGTAAAGCCACGTAGATAGAATAAAAAAAATGATATTTGTATTTTTTAAATTATTTTTATATCTACGTGGCTTTACCGAAAGACCCAAAGAATAATCACAATCATCAGATGACGACAACGAAGATGATGGTGGTGGTACCGGTGTTGAAAACAGTGGCGCGGTAATGATGAAGAAGATGATAGCAGTGATGGACTGATGATGATGTTGATTGTGGTGACAGGTGATGTACCTGGGAGTCCGATGGGTCCGGGGGTGCCGATGGGCCCCACATCCCCCGCCCGTACCACGTCATCGTGCACGTGGGGGAGGCGGCTCCCTGCCGAACAGTCACGTGATGTTGATCAATGAGCTGCGTGATCTATTCGATCGCACGTGGGACTAACATTCCTTGTATGAATTTGTTGAATTCGTGAATATCGAACGCAAACGATTGACCGCGTCTCCCGCCTCACGTACTCTCTCCTCGGGCCAGAGCCACGTTCTGGTTGCTCGACGTGGGACTCGGGGGACCAGGAGGTCCGGGGGAACCCGGTAGTCCGGGGGGGCCGGGGACCCCTATTCCTCCAGGGGGTCCCATAGGGCCCAGTCCACCGGTGGGGCCGGGACGCCCTGACACGCCGGGCCGGCCTGCAATGCAACAGCAGAACGAGATGGGCACACTGTCAATACGATACAGCGAGCGTGGCGAGTGGGATCCCAGAGGGGCAATTTTTTCCGCTCCGTCTATATATTTTTCGTGCTTAAATCTCCAATAACTGCCAGAGGTGACGCAAGACACATACATCAGACGCGTGCCTCTACCATTGTCAACTCACGGGTACGGGCTGATGAGGGTAAAAGATAAAGGGGCAGCCCTGCAATTGCTTGTTCGCTCCACAGCTGACAGAAGCCCCCCCCCCGCCCCACCCCCCCTCCCCCCCCCCCGACAACTAGGAGACGAACCCTCAAGGGTAATTGCTCTACTCTTCCACATTGACCAGACGTTGTTAGAAGAGGTGGGCGGACCCACACGTTACCCCACCACGTGCCATCTCTTGTCGACCGGCGGGACTCGTCGCTCTACTCATTAGTAACCGCTGGGTGGACAGAGGCGGCAGAAACTCGCCCGGTGTTTTCAAACTGCCGCCCCGGGGAATCGAATCGAACGAGCGATCCTCTAGGATTGCAACATCCAGTGTGGCTAAACCATCACGCAGCGGGGTTCTTCACTATATAATTATTAAAAAAATATATAAAGCTGAGTCGACTGGGATAATATGTCTCATCTGCACGAGAGATATGGCGTGGTGGGGAGGGGGTGAAACGAACACGTGGCGGGTTCATAGAAGAAAACGCAGTGAACACGGAGAGATACAAAACAACGATGGTAATTTAATAAAATGATAACTTACGTGTTGGGAATATCAGCATTTGATTTGCATTACTCGTGAACAGGGACGCTGCCATGGTGTCATGGCTAGCACACGGGACTTGCATTTCGATTTCCCGGCGCGGTAGTTATCCCCCCCCCCCCCCACCACCACCACTCCGGCCCCTCCACCCCGACTCTGTCCACCCCAGAAGTACGAAGTGTCACACCACAGTTAGTCCATCAGCAGGTCGCACGTGGCGGGGGTGAAGTGTGGGTAACTTCAAGACGCCCGGGCCAGCGTGCAGGAAAGAGTAGGCCAAGTACCCTTCGGAGAGGGCTTCTCTATGGGCTCCAGAGAAGTTGAAGGCCCTTCCGGTAGCAGGGGCATGAGCAAGCAGCTGCAGGGCAGCGCCTTTGCCTACTTGTGAAACAATCGATCGATGCACGTGTCGTGAGCGTATGAATCAGGTGAGGTTTTTGTGCGTCTTTTAAAATCGATGATGAATCGATGAATTGTCGCATTCCGACTCGTGGCGGAATAACAACTCTCGTAAAACCGTGCCATAATTAACATCGAGAACGCCATCTACGGAACACAGAGTACGTGTGTTTTTGTTTTATTTGTTGTTGGGTCAGCCATCTGTGCGCAGATGTGCGACCATGTGCGTTTGAGTGTGTGTGCGTACGGGCATGTGCGTGTGCGAGCGAGGGTGTGTTATATGTATGTGTGTCGGTCTTCGCCACCCACCCACGCCCTCGTTCCGGCTTTCATAGGTGCTCGCTAACAGCACTTGCCCCAACAGTCTATTAAGGCTATACGGGGGATCTTTGTCTCTGTACGCGGATTTATGTGTGTGGGTGTTTGACGTTTAAATTAGCCCACTATTCCAGCTGCCTAAACAACCAATAACGACCCGGCAAGGCAATAGGACACTTATTTTCAACGTTTACCCAAAATCCACACACATACACTCTCGCGCACAAACACACGTACACAGACCGGCACACTTGCACAGATGCCCGGCTACATTTGTCACCCAGAGTAACGATGTTTACACACCGCACCAGGTACCCATTTAAGGCTGAGTCGACCTAGGGGAGGACCCGGGACCGGTTTAGCCATTTTGGCAGTGAGCCAGCATATCCGGCTTATAGCAGTAGCCACTCTAAAACACAAACAAAGACAAATATCCCCCCGTATAGCCATAACAGACTTTTGGGGCAAGTGATGTTAGCGAGCACCTATGAAGGCCGACACGGCAAGACGAGGGGGTGGGTGGCCAGCACCACGCTCGGCCGTCTTTGTCTCTCTAGTGGCGATGTTTACACATCGGCACGAGGTACTCATTTGGGCCTGAGTCGACGTCGTTGCGACCCACACACACACCAAGCCATGCACAGAGCCTTGATTAAACATTCGTGACCTGTAACATGCTCGAGTTTTTGCTCCCTCATTCGCAATATCCTGTGACCGCACTTGACCCCCATTGTTCACTATAAACATGCAATTTGCCTAATTACACGCATTGCTTACATTAAATAAACAAATGATTGGACGTGAAAAAAAAACCACACACACACACGGAGGTCCACTCTCAAAGCACAGCCTCTCCTTAAAAAAAGAAAACGAAATCAGTCCGATGGAATATTGCCTCTTCCCACATACTCGGAGACATTGGCCCAAGCGTAAGCTGCAGGTACACGTGCAGGTAGATGCGAGGTAAAGGCGCAGCCCTGAAATTTCTTGCTCATGCCACTGCTGGCGGATGGGCCACCAACTGGAAGGGAGTTCTAGTTGGTGGGTATTTTTGGCCTACTCTTCCACACTGGCCGGATTCATAGGAAAGGAGTGGCAAGTACCCACACTTCACCAAGTACTCACACTCTACCAAGTACCCCCACTCTACCAAGTACTCATACTCTGCCAAGTACTCACACTCTACCAAGTACTCACACTCTACCAAGTACTCACACTCTACCAAGTACCCACACTTCACCAAGTACTCACACTCTACCAAGTACCCACACTCTACCAAGTACTCACACTCTACCAAGTACCTACACTCTACCAAGTACCCACACTTCACCAAGTACTCACACTCTACCAAGTACTCACACTTCACCAAGTACCCACACTTCACCAAGTACTCACACTTCACCAAGTACCCACACTCTACCAAGTACTCACACTCTACCAAGTACCCACACTCTACCAAGTACCCACACTCTACCAAGTACCCACACTTCACCAAGTACTCACACTCTACCAAGTACTCACACTCTACCAAGTACTCACACTTCACCAAGTACTCACACTCTACCAAGTACCCACACTCTACCAAGTACCCACACTTCACCAAATACTCACACTCTACCAAGTACTCACACTCTACCAAGTACCCACACTCTACCAAATGCCCACACTTCAAGTACTCACACTCTACCAAGTACCCACACTTTACCAAGTACCCACACTCTACCAAGTACCCACACTTTACCAAGTACTCACACTCTACCAAGTACTCACACTCTACCAAGTACCCACACTCTACCAAGTACTCACACTCTACCAAGTAATCACACTCTACCAAGTACTCACACTTCACCAAGTACCCACAGTCTACCAAGTACCCACACTCTACCAAGTACTCACACTCTACCAAGTACTCACACTCTACCAAGTACCGACACTTCACCAAGTACCCACACTCTACCAAGTACTCACACTCTACCAAGTACTCACAGTCTACCAAGTACTCACACTCTACCAAGTAATCACACTCTACCAAGTACCCACACTCTACCAAGTACTCACAGTCTACCAAGTACCCACACTCTACCAAGTACTCACACTCTACCAAGTACTCACACTCTACCAAGTACCCACACTTCACCAAGTACTCACACTCTACCAAGTACCCACACTTCACCAAGTACTCACACTCTACCAAGTACCGACACTTCACCAAGTACCCACACTCTACCAAGTACTCACACTCTACCAAGTACCCACACTCTACCAAGTACCCACACTCTACCAAGTACTCACACTCTACCAAGTACCCACACTCTACCAAGTACTCACACTCTACCAAGTACTCACACTCTACCACGTACCCACACTCTACCCCAGCACACGTGACCATACCGATCGACTTAACCGAGGCGGAAGGCTGCGCGGGGTCTGGGGGGTGATATATATTTAAAAAAATGTTGCATCATTGTTTCGACTGCCGTGCCGGGAAATCGAATAAAAACCGCGACCTCTGGAAATCAAGTCAAGAAGCATAAACCATCAACCAAGCGAACTCCACTGCATCCTGGCAGCAGCTTTTGGCCAACAATTCGAAACCCGAGGCGGTGGTTAACCGCGTCGCGCGCTTCCAGACGCGCTTCAGCGGCCCGTCTAGCAACGTTCTTCCCCTCCAATATTCGGAAGCCGCTGGAGCTACGCACTTTGAAATCATCGAGATCGAAAACTAATTTCTTCACAACTACTGACTGTGTTTAGTTTGGTGTCCTTACCCCGGCACCTGCGATGAGCACGGTTGCCCACGCACGGTGCGGAAGAAGTTCAACAAACGTACATACCAAGTCCGGCTTGCTAAATCATGACACGGTAAATATTGCAGTTTGGATTCATCGTGGGGCATAAATAAAAAAATACATTAACATGCTGCAATTATAAATGAACGGTCGCTCGAACGTGCAACCGAAAGTTGTGTCGGTTTGACTGGTGGGGCAAAAGCACTGCCCGGGAACGCTCGCGAAGCAGCCGTGGAAATTCCACATTCCCATGGCGGTGTCAAGCCGATCTTGTACCATGCTGTGAAGGATTGTTGTTAAAAACAACAGCAGCAGCAGCGTGGTGGCTGTTGCACGGCAGGTGTGGTAATTGAATCCCGATATAATGGTCCTCTACGGTCCTCTACCGAGTATATCCAACGTCAATAAAAGCTTCTAAAGCCCCGACTCTGCACCCCACGACAGCTAGACTTAATGTCGTCCCTGTTAATTACGCCATTCTTAAGGCCACTTATGCCCAATTATGTTTACTTTGTATAATGGGCCATTTCCCCCTATCGTGTTAACACACGGACCTCTACATTTGCGCGCGCGCGCGCGTGTCAGCGGTTAAGCGCGAACGCTGCGCTACAAACCCGGCGACCCGAGTTCGATTCCCGCTCACGGCCACCAACACCGGCAGTGACGATTATCTGAACCGGTCCTGGGACTCCCCGAGGTCAACTCGGCCTCAAATGAGTGATTGGTGCGGTGTGTAAACATTTGTTCCGGGAGAGACAAAATGCGGGCGTGATGCTGGCCGATCTGTTAAGTAGGTGCTCGCCAACAGCACTTACCCCAACAGTGTTTAAAGACTACACGCGATGTGGTCTAAGTGGCGGTGACGTCACCACGACGCTTGTGCCAGGCTAGGTGCACTTTGAGGCCAACGCGAAGTGTCGAAGGCTCGCTGGCAGGATGGTCAACGGGACCAGACCCAGGTGTTGTGGGTTGACTGACTTACGATGACTTGGCAGAGCCAACGTACACAGCACGAGACGAATACCCCCCGTGTAGCCTTAGAACGGACTAATGTGGGGGAAAGTAGCGCAGACACCGAGACGCGTCTGTTTTTAAAGAGTGGAAACTTACGCAAAAGTAAGGAGGGCGGATTACGTTAAATCCCTGTTTATTTTTCCCATCTCGTTTCCCCCATCGCTCTTCTCTCTCTCTCTCTCACCGTCTCACCCGTCCCGCCTCCATCCCTACCCCTGTGATGTGTGGGGGTGGTGGGAGCTCGGGGTTATTGGGCGTCGCTGAGCCGTGACCCGCTCTGAAAACCGCACCCAGACCGCGTGGTCGCCACGGCGAATAATGCACGGAGCGATGACCAGCGAGGTACGCGGCGCAGGCGGACACAGAACCAGAGGGTAGCAGATACAGATAGGTGGATGGACACACAGGTGGACATACAAACGTACAGGCAGACAGACTGACATTGTGCAGATGGACGGGTAAGATAAACAGACAGACAGACGGACAGGCAGACGTACATACGGACACAATTATAGATGGACAGACTAACGGATGGACATGCAGAGAGACAAATAGATGGGCATAATACGGATACACAGACAGACAGGCAGATAGGTGAGCAGGCAGGCAGACACAGTGATAGACAGATGGACAGACTAAATGATGGCTCAACACACAAGACTAATAAACATCACAGTACATGGACAGAGCAGACAGAGACGAGACAGACAGACAGACGTATGGATTAACAGACAGCCAAACAAAGACGGACACAAGTTTGTCTAACGTGAGGCTCGACGGAGCGAGAGAGGTGCGGGCAGCACATTCTACTAAACTCTGTAACTCATGACCCCACCTCTGTCTTCCCACCCGATTATAATTTGCATGTTGTTTTTTTTAGTAATAAATGCCGACCACTTTAGTGCCCGTCTCGGATCTAAGCTGCTCATGGCGAGGATTACGATTCACGTCGGAGGGGTCAAGACTCTTCATCAGGAACTTTTTGATCAAGAGACCCAGTGCCAGAGAGAGATAGAGAGAAGACGCAGAAGAAGACAGGAGAGACACGGAGACGAAGAGAGTGGTAGATGTATGCACTGTATATTGAACTTCTTTCGCACCGTATGTAGCCAAGCGTGCTAATCGGGGGTGCGGGGGGCGAGGAGAGAGAGAGAAGTGAGACGAAAGCATTTTGGAATTGAGTCGGAGATAACAAATCACAGCCAAGCAGAGACACTGAGAGAGAGAGAGAATGGAGACACTGAGAGACAGAGAGGGTGGAGACACTGAGAGACAGAGAGGGTGGAGACACTGAGAGACAGAGAGGGTGGAGACACTGAGACACAGAGAGGGTGGAGACACTGAGAGACAGAGAGGGTGGAGACACTGGGAGACAGAGAGGGTGGAGACACTGAGAGACAGAGAGGGTGGAGACACTGGAGGGACAGAGAGGGTGGAGACACTGAGAGACAGAGAGGGTGGAGACACTGAGAGACAGAGAGGGTGGAGACACTGAGAGACAGAGAGGGTGGAGACACTGAGAGACAGAGAGGGTGGAGACACTGAGACACAGAGAGGGTGGAGACACTGAGAGACAGAGAGGGTGGAGACACTGAGAGACAGAGAGGGTGGAGACACTGAGAGACAGAGAGGGTGGAGACACTGAGAGACAGAGAGGGTGGAGACACTGAGAGACAGAGAGGGTGGAGACACTGAGACACAGAGAGGGTGGAGACACTGAGAGACAGAGAGGGTGGAGACACTGGGAGACAGAGAGGGTGGAGACACTGAGAGACAGAGAGGGTGGAGACACTGGAGGGACAGAGAGGGTGGAGACACTGAGAGACAGAGAGGGTGGAGACACTGAGAGACAGAGAGGGTGGAGACACTGAGAGACAGAGAGGGTGGAGACACTGAGAGACAGAGAGGGTGGAGACACTGAGACACAGAGAGGGTGGAGACACTGAGAGACAGAGAGGGTGGAGACACTGAGAGACAGAGAGAGTGGAGACACTGAGAGACAGAGAGGGTGGAGACACTGAGAGACAGAGAGGGTGGAGACACTGAGAGACAGAGAGGGTGGAGACACTGAGAGACAGAGAGGGTGGAGACACTGAGAGACAGAGAGGGTGGAGACACTGAGAGACAGAGAGGGTGGAGACACTGAGAGACAGAGAGGGTGGAGACACTGAGAGACAGAGAGGGTGGAGACACTGAGAGACAGAGAGGGTGGAGACACTGAGAGACAGAGAGGGTGGAGACACTGAGAGACAGAGAGAGTGGAGACACTGAGAGACAGAGAGGGTGGAGACACTGGAGACAGAGAGGGTGGAGACACTGGAGACAGAGAGGGTGGAGACACTGAGAGACAGAGAGGGTGGAGACACTGGAGGGACAGAGAGGGTGGAGACACTGAGAGACAGAGAGGGTGGAGACACTGAGAGACAGAGAGGGTGGAGACACTGAGAGACAGAGAGGGTGGAGACACTGAGAGACAGAGAGGGTGGAGACACTGAGACACAGAGAGGGTGGAGACACTGAGAGACAGAGAGGGTGGAGACACTGAGAGACAGAGAGAGTGGAGACACTGAGAGACAGAGAGGGTGGAGACACTGAGAGACAGAGAGGGTGGAGACACTGAGAGACAGAGAGGGTGGAGACACTGAGAGACAGAGAGGGTGGAGACACTGAGAGACAGAGAGGGTGGAGACACTGAGAGACAGAGAGGGTGGAGACACTGAGAGACAGAGAGGGTGGAGACACTGAGAGACAGAGAGGGTGGAGACACTGAGAGACAGAGAGGGTGGAGACACTGAGAGACAGAGAGGGTGGAGACACTGAGAGACAGAGAGAGTGGAGACACTGAGAGACAGAGAGGGTGGAGACACTGGAGACAGAGAGGGTGGAGACACTGGAGACAGAGAGGGTGGAGACACTGAGAGACAGAGAGGGTGGAGACACTGAGAGACAGAGAGGGTGGAGACACTGGAGACAGAGAGGGTGGAGACACTGGAGACAGAGAGGGTGGAGACACTGGAGACAGAGAGAGTGGAGACACTGAGAGACAGAGAGGGTGGAGACACTGGAGACAGAGAGGGTGGAGACACTGGAGACAGAGAGGGTGGAGACACTGAGAGACAGAGAGGGTGGAGACACTGGAGACAGAGAGGGTGGAGACACTGAGAGACAGAGAGAGTGGAGACACTGAGAGACAGAGAGGGTGGAGACACTGAGAGACAGAGAGAGTGGAGACACTGAGAGACAGAGAGAGTGGAGACACTGAGAGACAGAGAGAGTGGAGACACTGAGAGACAGAGAGAGTGGAGACACTAAGAGACAGAGAGGGTGGAGACACTGAGAGACAGAGAGGGTGGAGACAGTGAGAGACAGAGAGGGTGGAGACACTGAGAGACAGAGAGGGTGGAGACACTGGAGACAGAGAGGGTGGAGACACTGAGAGACAGAGAGGGTGGAGACACTGAGAGACAGAGAGAATGGAGACACTGGAGGGACAGAGAGGGTGGAGACACTGGAGACAGAGAGGGTGGAGACACTGGAGACAGAGAGGGTGGAGACACTGGGAGACAGAGAGGGTGGAGACACTGAGAGACAGAGAGGGTGGAGACACTGAGAGACAGAGAGGGTGGAGACACTGAGAGACAGAGAGAGTGGAGACACTGAGAGACAGAGAGGGTGGAGACACTGGAGACAGAGAGGGTGGAGACACTGAGAGACAGAGAGGGTGGAGACACTGGAGACAGAGAGGGTGGAGACACTGAGAGACAGAGAGGGTGGAGACACTGAGAGACAGAGAGGGTGGAGACACTGAGAGACAGAGAGGGTGGAGACACTGGAGACAGAGAGGGTGGAGACACTGGAGACAGAGAGGGTGGAGACACTGAGAGACAGAGAGGGTGGAGACACTGAGAGACGGAGAGAGTGGAGACACTGAGAGACAGAGAGGGTGGAGACACTGAGAGACAGAGAGGGTGGAGACACTGAGAGACGGAGAGAGTGGAGACACTGAGAGACAGAGAGGGTGGAGACACTGAGAGACAGAGAGAGTGGAGACACTGAGACACAGAGAGGGTGGAGACACTGAGAGACAGAGAGGGTGGAGACACTGGAGACAGAGAGGGTGGAGACACTGAGACACAGAGAGGGTGGAGACACTGGAGGGACAGAGAGGGTGGAGACACTGAGAGACAGAGAGAGTGGAGACACTGGAGGGACAGAGAGGGTGGAGACACTGAGAGACAGAGAGAGTGGAGACACTGGAGGGACAGAGAGGGTGGAGACACTGAGAGACAGAGAGGGTGGAGACACTGAGAGGGTGGAGACACTGAGAGACAGAGAGGGTGGAGACACTGGAGGGACAGAGAGGGTGGAGACACTGAGAGACAGAGAGGGTGGAGACACTGAGAGACAGAGAGGGTGGAGACACTGAGAGACAGAGAGGGTGGAGACACTGAGAGACAGAGAGGGTGGAGACACTGAGACACAGAGAGGGTGGAGACACTGAGAGACAGAGAGGGTGGAGACACTGAGAGACAGAGAGAGTGGAGACACTGAGAGACAGAGAGGGTGGAGACACTGAGAGACAGAGAGGGTGGAGACACTGAGAGACAGAGAGGGTGGAGACACTGAGAGACAGAGAGGGTGGAGACACTGAGAGACAGAGAGGGTGGAGACACTGGAGACAGAGAGGGTGGAGACACTGGAGACAGAGAGGGTGGAGACACTGGAGACAGAGAGAGTGGAGACACTGAGAGACAGAGAGGGTGGAGACACTGGAGACAGAGAGGGTGGAGACACTGGAGACAGAGAGGGTGGAGACACTGAGAGACAGAGAGGGTGGAGACACTGAGAGACAGAGAGGGTGGAGACACTGAGAGACAGAGAGGGTGGAGACACTGGAGACAGAGAGGGTGGAGACACTAAGAGACAGAGAGGGTGGAGACACTGAGAGACAGAGAGGGTGGAGACACTGAGAGACAGAGAGGGTGGAGACACTGGAGACAGAGAGGGTGGAGACACTGAGAGACAGAGAGGGTGGAGACACTGAGAGACAGAGAGAATGGAGACACTGGAGGGACAGAGAGGGTGGAGACACTGGAGACAGAGAGGGTGGAGACACTGGAGACAGAGAGGGTGGAGACACTGGGAGACAGAGAGGGTGGAGACACTGAGAGACAGAGAGGGTGGAGACACTGGAGACAGAGAGGGTGGAGACACTGAGAGACAGAGAGGGTGGAGACACTGGAGACAGAGAGGGTGGAGACACTGAGAGACAGAGAGGGTGGAGACACTGAGAGACAGAGAGAGTGGAGACACTGAGAGACAGAGAGGGTGGAGACACTGAGAGACAGAGAGGGTGGAGACACTGAGAGACAGAGAGGGTGGAGACACTGAGAGACAGAGAGGGTGGAGACACTGAGAGACAGAGAGGGTGGAGACACTGGAGACAGAGAGGGTGGAGACACTGGAGACAGAGAGGGTGGAGACACTGGAGACAGAGAGGGTGGAGACACTGGAGACAGAGAGGGTGGAGACACTGAGAGACAGAGAGGGTGGAGACACTGAGAGACGGAGAGAGTGGAGACACTGAGAGACAGAGAGGGTGGAGACACTGAGAGACAGAGAGGGTGGAGACACTGAGAGACAGAGAGGGTGGAGACACTGAGAGACGGAGAGAGTGGAGACACTGAGAGACAGAGAGGGTGGAGACACTGAGAGACAGAGAGAGTGGAGACACTGAGACACAGAGAGGGTGGAGACACTGGAGGGACAGAGAGGGTGGAGACACTGGAGGGACAGAGAGGGTGGAGACACTGAGAGACAGAGAGAGTGGAGACACTGGAGGGACAGAGAGGGTGGAGACACTGAGAGACAGAGAGAGTGGAGACACTGGAGGGACAGAGAGGGTGGAGACACTGAGAGACAGAGAGGGTGGAGACACTGAGAGACAGAGAGAGTGGAGACACTGAGAGACAGAGAGAGTGGAGACACTGAGAGACAGAGAGGGTGGAGACACTGAGAGACAGAGAGGGTGGTGGGTGAGACACTGGGATTAAAAGGACAGAGAAGTGCCATTCGTTGTTCCACCATCGTATGCCCTCGTTTTGCCGGGCCAGGCAACAGAGGCTTCATCAGCAGTGTGGTGGGGAGAGTCCCAAGACAACAAGAGCGTCGTCTGTCTGTGTTGGAGAAAGCTTGTGGAAATCAAATCATTGTACGGATATTTGTGACGCGCACAATATACTCGACGGACATAGATTACCGCGATTCTCGGGGGATGCGGAGCCAAGCTCAGTGTCGCTTGAAATCCCGGGGGCAGTGGTGGGGACTTTGAGGCAAAGTCTATTAATAATTATTTGTAAGGCGCCTTCCACTGATGTCTCAAGGATTGAACGCTGCTGCTGCTGCTACTGCTGTGAATGTTCAGCAGCAGCGGGCAGACGGTGATAATGTCCGCGTCCCAGACGGCCGGGCTTGCCACGGAGAAACGACGCCCGGCAGTGACCATGGACCCGGCCCTTGGTGTAGAGAAGACGAGGAGGAGGCGGTTGTGGTGCAGACAGGGGGCAGGAGAGAGACACAGGGCTTCCACGGAGAGCAACGACGAGTGGCAGTGGCGGTGCTGGCCCTTGGAATACATGTATAGTAATAGCGCGGCTGGTGGACAGCAGCGGCAACTGCGGCTGACGAAGATCGCACACGCCGGTGAGGGCGTGCACGCTGTTGGCAGAGCGGAGGAACTGGGGCAAGGGTCACGGAGGAGCACGTCTGAAGGACCCTGGAACTTTCTAGCGGGTTCGAGAAGGGAGGCGCGGTCAGGGCGGAGCCAGGCCGCGCTGGGTGGCATAAAAGGAGCCCAGAGAGGGAGCTCGGGGCTGCCGGTTCTGGGAGTGGACTCGTCTCGTCGTCGCTACCGTCTTCGCGAGATGTTGCGGGGACAGATAGTTGTTGGCCGTCTCGGTCAGCGCCATCGGTGTTAGACGATGAGGGTTGTGTTGAGGCTAGGCTAAGGCGGCTATGAAGACTGCGAGGACGAACCTCTGAAGTGTGGACTTGTTAAATAAAGAAGGTGCCTCCTGCAAACGCTTGTCTCCGAATCACTGGCACTACATATATAGAGGAGGTTGTGAGTCGCTTTGCTACTGCTGCTACTGCTCTTACTGTGGAGAGTTTTACTGTGAGCTGTCGGCCCCTTGGTAAATCATTTCGCCTCCTTTAAAAAAAAAAATGTCTCGGTGCTACTCAATCTTCGCAGCCATCCCAGCCACCTCGTAATGTCCAGTTTCTAAACAGAAGGCGCTCTTCATAAACACTCGGCTGGTGTCTTGTCATCACAAGCCATTGGGCGATGTCACATGGCCACAAATGGCGTGGCTGGTTATATTTATATAATAAGATACATCGATCACGAGGGCGAATTATGCGTTCGCCTTGCCAGCCCTCATAGGTGCTCGCTAACAGCACTTGCCCCACAGTCTGTTAAGGCTATACGGAGGATCTTTGTCTCTGTGTGTTCTTCTCTTTCCCTCTCGACTCTCTTCTCTCTTCCCTTAGGTCCCGTCCAGTCCAAACACTTAAATGGAAACAGAACTGGTCCTGGCACCGCTAAATGTGCGTACGCATGTGTGTGGGCGGGCGCGTGCAAACTCGCACGTGGCTCTCTCTGTGTGTGCTGTGTTTATGCAGACGTTCGTATGTTATGTACTGAGCGGTATACGCGCGTGTTTGTGTGTAAGTGCAATTACATGTTCACCCCTTGACACGCGGGTCCGTCCCACGACTTCCCGCCAGACAGCCTTCGACACTTCACGTGACAGTCTAAAAGTGTACCGAGGCTGGTGCAAGCACTACGGTGGTAATGTCACCACCACTGAGTGGCGATCGGCGGCTGCCGGAATGCGCACGATGCGTTCACAGGTGAGTTTTCAAATTGTGGGAAGTCAATATTGGTTGTCGAATGTATGGAATGGCCAGAGCCACGGTAATGTGGAATGGCCACCATTGGCTGAGGACCACACTCCATCACCCACATATTTCACCTTTTGAGTTTGTCTCCGTCAGGGTAAATGTTGCGGTTCACATTTGAATTATGTGAAGTTTTTTTTGTCCAAAGTTAAACGTTCTAAAAGAATGTAGCCTACATGAAGACATTTGGTGTATATTTTATGTGCCCATATTTCACTTTTATAGACTGGTATAATATAAATAACTTTTCTGGGACTACTTGCTGACCGAGTGAGTAACATCATCATCATCCTCCTTGTCAGCAGCATGAGCATTAGTTATCGTGTTATTCCAGGTGTTTAGAGACCAATAGGGATCATTTATAACGGCCATAAATATTCAAACAATGATCAAGACGAAAACGTAAACCAGCCCTTTAAAAAGCTTCCAAGCGACCCAAGGAATTACGTAAACTGCTGCGAAAATAAACCATTCGCACAGCAAAACCCAAACAAAAGCTTAGAAACGTCAACAAAAACAGCCTCACAAACAAGCATGAGCACAGGCATCCACTCAGCCAAACAAATATCCAAACAACCAAGCTGGCTGCCAAAAAGTTAAACACTCAAACGTGTGGACGACCGTGGCGTGCGGTTTCACGGTCGTGCTGCTCTCCGCCGTGTGTTTTAGGTGTTGTGGCGCTGTTCGGCGCGATGTCCGACCTTTGCGCTCAGCCTCTAGCGTGTGCAGCGGATTCAGTTCTAGCGTGCGGCACGAAACATCGGGCATCGCGCCGAGCGGGATGGGGGGGGGGGGCTCGTGGTCAACACCAGAAAAACGCTCCAGCAGGGTTACGTAAACATCCACACAGACAAACAGCAAGACGCAAACGCGCGCACGGACGACCACACACTGGCCTGTGGGTCCCATGGCCCCTGCTTTTCCACGGGCCCCTTCGGTGCCAGGTCTCCCGGGAATTCCTGGGGGTCCTGGTTGTCCAGCCGGTCCAACAGGGCCTGAAAGCCAGGGCCAGGGTTAGGTCGGTGTGACACGGGGAGACGCGGAATCGTGTTGATAGTGACCGGGGCTGTTTGCGTGGATAGGTTGAAGGGCTGTGGATGGGGGGGGGGGTGTGGAAGGGAGGTGGTGGTCGGAGCCAATTCAGGCATCACGTGTGTGTGTTGAACTCCTTTCGTCCCTTACGTAGCCGCTCGCGCTTATCGGAGGTGCCGGGGGAAGGACAAAAAACTCAACACACACGCAAAAAGCAGCGGCAAAACATTTGGCTAACTGTCGTTGGCCATGGCAGAGAATCAAACTCGGATCACTGTGGTTCGCAGCTCAGTGCTGCTAACCGTCGCCTCTCCCCACCACCCCGACCCCCATCGCACTCTTCCTTCCCCTCCCAACAAGTCTCTTTCTAATGATGCTGATAGCCACAATCGGGCCAATAATTTACCCAGGAAACCCCCAACGTGTAGGCAATTTCAAAATTAATCCGTGAAAATAAATAAAGCGTTAATCTTCAATGCGGCATGCACGGAAGGCCCTTCTGAGAGACAGGCAGACAGGGCGCGTGCGTTCAATAGCGATTCCAACGGGACGAACGAATTCCTCCGCTAATGATGATGATGATTTACTACAGAAACTGGCAGCCCGAGACACCGAGCAATGAAATTCGGTTCGGTCCACTTGCCTATGTCTGGCGGCTTTACAAGACTACTTTGTTCCCTTCTCCCCTACCCGTTCTCTACTCCTGGATTGTTAGGAGATTTTTACTGCTCTCTGTCTGGTGGGCTATCCACTTCCCCCACCACCACTCACTCAACCACCATCTCTACCCACCCTGCAACCCCACCACCACCACCACTGCCAGCACGAACCACGACCTCCAAGGGATAACGCCTAAATTATTGTGCACGTGTCGAGCCCATCCCATATCCAATATTAGTCAGCTTATACTGGACGTAGGATAATATAGCTGAGCCATCCGATGACTTGAGTAATCGATTACTCTAATTGTATTCAATCGGATGACCACGAGAAAAGTTGGGGACAAATTATGTCCCCACGGTGGCCGGGGCTTGGTGACACCATCGGCATCATCAGCTGACCGTGGCACCATCGGGGGTTTCCTGCCTTCGAGCGGCGAGGAGGTGGCGAGCGGCCACCGCTTTTATTCAAAGGGATCCGATGAATCAACGACAAACAAATACGCCTCCTTCACTTATGCCATCGCTCCGCGTGAAGAAAAACAAAACAGTGTATATGTATATATATTTTTTTTACAAACCATCAGCGCGCACACGGCCTTCTTGAGAGTGCACGTTTATTTCAGCAGCAATGGTTCAATACGGGCAAACTCTGGGCCGATTTCGACAGTCAGTGTCTCATCAGCAGAGTCAGGCTCGCTTGAATCAATGCTGGTGAACTGGCCGATCTTACAGGCAAAGGACCCTCTATTTCCAATATGGGACCATAAAGAAAAAAAATCAGTTAACAACTATTTTACATCAATGAATCAACTTAATCGACACACAGTCAAAGCTCTAGGCTATATATTGGTCACATGTGACCGCCGCTCAGGATACTGTACAAAAACAGTGGCCATGTTTATACTTTATTATTTATTACACAGAAAGATAGAGAGACAGTCATCGACAGGGGGAAACATAGGCCTCAAGCCTGGACTTGAACAGGGACGGAGGGAGTCCACATCACGAATGGGAGTCCCAGACTGGCGGGGCAGGTCGACACTGCAATGGTGAATGTAGCGGCCCCTAGTGGTTTCAGGGCTCACACACGAACCAATTACATATAGCGTTTATGAAAATACCCGATTATATTATTCAATACACACTCGGTTAGTCAATAATTTCATCGAAAATGAACGTTTGATGAATTACGGTCAACTTTTCTCACCTTGCTTCCCGGGCTGTCCGGCCGGTCCCCTCTCCCCATGTAGCCCTGTGGGTTCGCGAGCAAAGACACGCCACGGATCAATGAACGCATGTACCACGTGTCTTACATTAGTTAACAACTTTGTTCATAGTTCGCCACGCGTTAATTTTTGGGGCAGAACATACAAAACCTTATCTGACCAGGTGGAATTGTTCGCAGCACGGTGCTCTATCCACCGCACCACTGCTACATGGACACAGAGACAAAGAACCCCGATATACTGTACATCCATACAGACTGTATGGGGCAAGTGCTGTTAGCGAGTTGCTTGACGGCCAGGACCCGTTCAGATGTCACTCGCCATTGATGTCAGCCGTGGTCAGGAATCGAAGTCAGTCGGCAAACTCCGTGGCACAGCGCGGTAACCCACTGCACCGCCGTCGTACGGTGCCACGCATCGCAAACGCACGCGCCGCGCGCGTACGCGGGCGCTTCTGACCTTGGGGGCCCGGCAACCCCATGGGCCCTTGCGGGAGGAGGGACCCGAACGTGACCTCTGCCGTGACCTCAGGCCCGTGGGCCCCTTGACCCGCGGCTTCGGCCGGGAGCTCGTTGCTCGAGTCCCCTGCCGGCCTGTCCCCCGACTCCATCAGGCGCACCTGGCGGAAGGGGGGTTTGGTGGGGGGGGGGGCGGCGACGTGAGACGACGGAGCCAAACTCGCTAGCAAAGCGCGCACATTCACAGGACCCACTCAACCCTAGCGCTGCATACACTGGGTTTACAATTACACAGGTGATGAGAAATGGCGATGGTGCCGGGCTGACTTAGGGGGTTCGTGAGAGATCTGTTTTAATATTTAAAAAAAAAATTGACTTTTAGAAGTGGCTGGAGTGGCTCGGGGGATACGAGGTCAGAGCACCGAGGCCTGTGCAGCTGAGATCCTGGGTTCGATTCCGAGTTTCGGCCACCCGTGATGACACCACCAAGACATTGTGTTGGATTGAAAGGGCGAAAGAAGAAGTTCAGAATACGTTGAATAATAATAATGATAAATAGCGACATCGAAGAGGTGGAAGTAACGAATACGGAAGACTGACCACGGCTCAGTTAAAATCGCTCTCACTCTCCAAATTTGTGCTCCTATCAAATCACTTCCTGTTACCAGAATATTCTCTAAAGCCTAGCGAATATACATTTAAAAAAAAAAAACCCATCACAACGAATATTATCTTGGCATTTTACTATTACGTCAAAAAAATCAGGTTCCTGTGAGTACAGGATGGATTATGAAAAGAGCATCGTGAACATGACAGCTGTCCCGTTGCGGAGCAACAACAACTTCTCTCCTCGTAATTGTCAAAATAATTCCTCGCTCTTTGACACACGTGGCACGACATCCGAAAGCGTTTGTTTAAAAAAAGAGAACCCACGGATATGTAGATTCCTGTGCTGCTCTTAGACTGGAGCCGATATCTCCAGTAGGACAGCATATATCGGCTTAGCCAGATTCCGCAGCGCTTTGAGCAGGGGTCGGTAATGGAAACAAGAAGAAGAGCCATTTCTGTTCGAATTCGGTAACACCCCCCCCCGCCCCCGTCCCAATATTTCAAGAGCCGCAGTGCTCTGTGTGGTGAATACGAGAGACGGTTGGGTCCTCAATAAATAAGAGTCACGAAGGCAGCCCTTAACGAGCCGCATGCGGTTCCTTAGCCGCAGGTTGCCGGCCCCAGGATTAGAGTAAAGGCTCACAATCACGAGATTGGGAGTTCGATTAAAATGTTCTATCAAACAAGTACCAATTTGGGGGCGGGGGTTGGAGGTGGTGGGGGGGGAATGTCAATAGCTTGCTGTGAAATGAAAAGACTCGCCCCTGCCAATGTGGAATTTGCACCACTGGCTCAGCGTCAGCCATTAGCGTGACCTTTGTTTAAAAAGGAGGGGATGGTAGGGAGGGGGGGCATAACTCTGTGAGGGCACGAGGCGGTCAATGTTAAGTAAACTTTAAACAAACGTTAAGCGTACTCTTTGGTTCTTTCGGTAAAGTCACGTTGTTAGAAATAAAATAAAATCAAACAAAATAAAACAAACGTTAAACGCTGAACAGCACGAGTGAGTGACGATGCTAAACTAAACGATTTTATTTTTTTATTTTTACCAGGTAAGGCCCACCGAGCCATGTGGCTATTTTAAAATAAGCAACCTGGCTATCACAAACGAGTGCTCAACGAGGTGGCTGATTTTGATTTAAAGCTTTCGTGACTGCAGTAATTCATATTCTTAGCTCTTTCGGTAAAGTCACGTTGAAGGGAAACAATAAAATAATAAAATATATATGAAACAATAACAATTCTCACGACGTTTCGACCATAACACAAACGGTCGTCATCAGGTGTGTCGGTTTGCATTTATTTATTTATTTGTAAACGTGGCAGATCACTTTCATAATTCAGTAGGCACACATGACATTGCCTTTTCCAAGACAGAGGTTCTTTGTTAGCCATCTGGCTACCATGAGAGATTCGTTCATGAGGCTATCCACATATACAAGCACAGAGACAATTTCAACCGAGAAGATGGATTCTGGCTTAGCAATCATTGGAAAGATTTGATAAACCATTTCAGGTCTTAATTGATTGTTGACGCTTACAGTGGCTTTCAGACAGCATACATTAATTTTTCGTCTCCCCCCTCCTCTTTTCAGAACATAGATGGACTAGTCCTTCTAAATAAACTGCCAAATCGCTGCGCGTGGCGCTGACGGGTTTTTAAATAAATAAACAGATCGTTTTTAAATAAATAAATTAATGCAAACCGACACACCTGATGACGACCGTTTGTGTTATGGTCGAAACGTCGTGAGAATTTTTATTGTTTTATATATTTTTTATTATTTTATTGTTTCCCTTCGACGTGACTTTACCGAAAGAGCTAAGAATACGAGGTGGCTGATGTCATCATCACGTGGACGTTCATGGCGGCGGCCAAGATGCGACCATCCTGCATCCTGCTCTCGTGCCCTGTGCTTTACAGGAGGCTGCCACTGCTGACAAATATTTTAAGAGTTTAGAAAGGGGGGGGGGCGCTGGGGGGCGCTGAACCTTCAGCAGGGCGTGGATGATGGGGGGAGGGGCTCAGTCAATGGTGGTAACAGCTCATTGGGGGGCCGGCCCTAAGCATGAATTCGTTTTTTGGGTGCGTCATGTGACAAACAAATAGTCTGCGTGGAAAAAAAAACACTACTTACATTAACTTGCGTTTCAAGTTTCAAGTTTATTTATTAGGTATAGCCCTGTGAGCCATGTGGCTCTTGACTCGGGTGCAACCGCAACAAACAAAAACATGGACACAGAACATCTTCAAATGACGACACGCAACATGAATGCTCAGCGAAGTGGCTGATATCATCATCTGCGGCTATTGGCAATTATACCGACGTGTGAAATAACAAAGGCTATTGATTCATTCCAATTATTTTTAAGTGTGCCATTAGAATGATGATATTTCTGTATGTATTTATTTCCACAAGGATCTGAGTTCGAACTGATATTCCGTGCACCTTATTTATTCGTTTTTTAAAATACATCTGGGAACCCCTTGGGTTACTTGGGGCCCGAAGTTTTTGCCTGCATTCCTAGCGCTACGCCAGTGATCCTCTCCCTTACGTGGGCGGGGTGGTCAGGGATCGCGAACACGAGACGAGTGACGTAAACTGTTCAGAATCAGAATATTTATTTGTGCTGGAGGAATCCGCTGGCTACGGCCGTCGACGTCTGAACATTCACAGACGCAGGTCAAGTCAGACTGGGTGGCCGTCGCTGCTGCTGCTGCTACCTCACTCGCGTGGCTGTCGCTAAACCGCGTGCAATGGCACGCCGTTCCTGAGCTCGCGAAAGCCAAAAAACGACGATACGCGCATCTCACCGCTGTCTCTGCGGTGCGCGGGGGGAGGTCTCGCAACAGTCGTCCGTGCGTCACGGGGACAAGGCCGGGTGGAACGGGTCACCACCCACCCCGCCCCCACCCCACTACCCCACCCACCCCGCCCCCACCCCACCACCCCCACCCCACCCACCCAGCCCCCACCCCACCACCCCCACCCCACAACCCCCAACCGACCACCCCCACCCCGCCCACACCCCACCACGCCCACCCCACCACCCCCACCCCACCCCCACTCCGCCCCCACCCACCACACCACACCCCACCCCACCACCCCCACACCACCCCACCCCAGCACACCCCCATCCCACCACCCCCACACCTCCCCACCACCCCCACCCACCACCCCCACCCCGCCCCCACCCACCACCCCCACACCACCTCCACCCCACCACCCCCACCCACCACCCCCACCCCGCCCCCACCACACCACACCCCCCCCCACCCCACCACCCCCACACCACCCCCACCCCACCACCCCCTATTCACCACCCCCACCACCCCCACCCCACCACCAACCCCCCACGGCGCTCCCCACCCCCCTAACAAGCCGCACCGCCCTCCCGCACGGCACCACCAGCCCCCCCCCCCCCGTCCCGAATTAGACGATTTGCCAGAATTGTCATAATTCGCAATAATTTTTTTCTTTCATTTACACTGCGGTTATTGGCGAGCTGAAGCGATGATCCATAATTGTTTTAAAAATGGTAATTATTGTTATTAGTATATTATTACAAAAAGCCGCTCAGGGGTTAACTTGGTTCAGCGTCTTTCCCCGCGATGCCTTAAAGTTTGTGTTCAAGTAGAGTTTATGCCTTTCAGTTCAATAATAATAATAATAATACAACTTAATATTAATATTGATTATATATAGAGACCTTTTGTTAATCCGCTGTTGGATGAAGGCCTTTGAACCAACTGTGTCAGTCACTGGGGTATGTTGGACCATACTTCACCACGCCGATCAGTGCAGGTTGATGATCGCGGGTAGACACCCACGACCGTTTTGGATATCACTCGTGGCTGCAAATTTGAACTCTGATCGTCGGGTTCAGAGCACAGCGCACTAACCACTACGCAAACCGCTGCACCCCTGGACTCATTACTTACAGCGTATACAAATGGAACGATAGCTTCGATCCTTTCGCGCGAGATTTGATGCACGTGGCATGGGCGAAGAAGAATCGGCGTTATTCGCAATGACCACCCTTGCATATAGCGATCAACATCCAGATATCACCCACGGGCCAATAATGATGTTGGGTACCATCACACATTGCCATCACTTCCTTCCTCCTGCCTGATCCGGCAACTGTCACGCAGTCGACACCCAACCTCTGAGGATTCATTGTTTAACGCCGCCAGGCTTCAGGTCTTCCCCTTTTGCCGCTCACCTCCGGGTGCTACTGCAGCGCCGGTCTTAGTGACCTGCCCTCCGCCATCCTGGACACGTCCCACCCATCGCTACCTCCGCATCCTGATTGTATCTCTTTTATATTGATTCCCTGTTGCATCCTATTCTGAAATTCCATGTCGAAGCACTCTTCACTTTTCCTGCCACCTTTGGAGGATTACAACAACAACAACTCAACTATTAAGAGAGTGAAGAATAATTAATTTGAACAAAAATGTTAAAATGTTCTTTCGAATTGGTCAAATAAATGTAGACTTCCACTCGCATATAAACGTACGCACCCATAACAAGATAACAAGACCGAACTGAGACGACTTGATACGCACCTCCGATTAGCGCGGTTGGCTACGTACGGTGCGAAAGAAGTTCAACGTGCATACGTACACTTGAGGACCCGGTTTTAAATCACAGGTGGCCAACCCAGAATCTCAGCAGTGCCCGATGAACGCTCGAATCTCTTGACCTCTGGTCCATCCGGTCACCATAGAAATGTTGTTCAATCCTTTCGAAGGATTCACACTCGCTTTGTCCGACTGAACTGACGTGGACCTTTATTTACTTGGGACAATGCTGGGTTCAGCATTTGGGCCAAATGTGACCGATTAAACCGAATGTAATGAATGGGGCAGTGAACGTGAATAGAGGACCTTTTGAAAGCAACAGAGCCGCAATGCCTGGCTGTGTTTACTCCACTGCTCGCTAGCGTGTAGTATAATCAATCTGTTATTGCACGTTACGCCTAAGTTCATTCAAGCAGCAACTTCATAAATCACACGCACGAACACATGCGCACACGAGGCCTGTAAAGATGCCTTTGGTTTAACTAATACGGTTGCTCTCAGACGCTTTGAGCGAAAATCCTCGAATTCTTATTAAAATAAATGTTGACGCTCACGACATATGCTTTGAATCGCCCTTGCAAGCAACGATTGTCTGTAATTTATGCACATTATATGCACATGTATATACTTATAATATAATGACCCTTGTGATTGTTGTTGTTATTATTTTGTGTTCTTTACCAATATAAACTCAGTTCGTGTGCAGGAGCGAGGTGGACTTTCACATCGCAGGATTGCGAGAGATGGCGGCGGCTTGGGGTGGTCTTCTCCCAGCAGTGGCATGACCATGGCTGATAAATGATACTAATATCACGAGGAATATCAACAAACACCAAGACACACATTCCGCCCCCCACCTATAGCCTAAAACGTTTGATGGGGCAAGTGCTGTGAGTGAGCTCCTATCATGGCAAATGCGGCACACGAACGGGTGGTGCGGTTAGCACCACGACCACGGCAGTAAAAAATCGGTCACAGTCCCTGTGATCATTGTTACGTTGCAATTATGGCTTTATTTTTTGGTGATTTCGAAAAGTTTTTTGGTTTTAACATGTTTGTTTTGTTGTAGTACGGAGACTGATGGCCTTAATCTAAGTTTTCTTGTGGTTGTTGTGGTTGTTTGACTTGCATCCCACTGGGATTTTTTGCACACAGCGTTGGTGTACGGTGCTTTTTTCAGGAATATTTTGCTGTTTTTTTTCATGGATTGTTCTGTTTGCACAGTCACATAGTCACTTTAAGATGTTTTTCTTGTTCGTGTTTTTGTTTTTTTTTGTTTGTTGTGGTTGCACCCGATTCAAGAGCCGAATGGCTCACAGGGCTATACCAAAATAAATAAACTGAAACTGAAACACACTCTCTTGTACACACGCAGTTGGGGCAAGTGCTCTTCGCGAGCACCTATAAAGGCCAACGCGGTACGCGAGGAGGTGGGTAGCCAACACACACACACATAAACACCCAAACACATACACACATATAAACACCCAAACACACACACATAAACACCCAAACATACACACATATAAACACCCAAACACATACACACGCACACATAAGCACCCAAACATACACACACATAAATACCAAAACACATACACACATATAAACACCCAAACACATACACACACACATATAAACACCCAAACACACACACACAAACACCCAAACACACACACACACACGCAGAAAAAGTCACCCCCGTCCGGTATAATCAGACGGGCTCTTGTGGCAAATGCTGTTAGCGAGCACCTATTAAGGCCGGCACGGCACGGCCTTAATCGGAGAAGCGTGACGAGCACCACGTGCATACAGACACATACACGAATGCACAAACGCACATAAATTCGCGCAGATGCATCGTCCGTTGTGACGGCGTCCGAGATTTGAGTTGATGCGTCCCTGGTGTTTGCTGCGTCCGAGATTTGAGTCAACGCGTGCCTGTGGTGTTCGCTGCGAAAGTTCCGCGTCCGAATAGAATGACGGGCATTTGCTATGTAACGGGCGCCATCCATCAGCCTGGGACTTTGCTTTAGTTTTTTGTCTCGAGACGAGGCCCTGGGTTTTGTCAAGAAGCTCTCTGCTCTGTAACTTGCTAAGCAACGTTCAGCAACCCCACCCCCCGTGACTGACACGGCGCCTTCTTCCAGCAGTGGATTGACCAAGGCTATTTACATCGTCGTTGAGATGCGGGTTGCGTTGGAACGCTGAGTAAATCCGAATTGAAATGCACTGCATGGTCCAGAGGGAATGCCACCAAACAGCCACGGCGGTGCTAGAGGAAGGAAACTGAAGGACGTGGGGGGGGGGGGGGACTGGCGTATGGGAGGAGGAGACACAAAGACAATGATTCCCCGTATAGCCTTCATCAGGCTGTTAGGGAAAGTGCTGTTAGCGAGCAACTATGAAGGCCGGCACGGCACACGAGGGGGTGGGTGGCCAACACCACGACATTTCTCTCCCCAGTGGTGATGTTTACACAGCACACCAGGAACTCATTTGAGGCTGAGTCGACCCAGGGGAGGCCTAGGAGCGGTTAAGATAATATAATCGTCACTGGTATTGGCCGTGAGCGGGACTCGAACTCGGGTCGCCGGGTTCGTGAGCGCAGCACGCTAACCGCTACCATTACCGCTCCCCATGAGCACAGCAACACTGGCAACAGATGGGATGATGATGCTGCTGCTGGAGGTTTATTGATCTAGCAGCCTCCTTAAGAGAAGCTGGATGGGAAGAAGAAGGTACTGATGTGGCCATTAAGGTGTTCTCCAATCTACCAATTTAAATACCAGTGTAAATGCCAAGGCGTCAGCAATTGCCCAAGCTCTGCGATCCTTTATACACGAACGTTTTCAGCCAATGAACGAGTGCGCATACAACAAGTGGGAGAAAACCGGAGGACCCGGTGAAAACCCACGCGTGCGAGGGGGGAACGCTCTATCCCATGCAGAAGGGGCCGGTGGAGATGAGTCCACAATTATGCCCTCCCGCCTTCTCTTGGCGAGCCGGAGTACGGGCAACTCCTCGATGCCCATGGAAACGAGGGAGTTGTGAAACGTTCGTAGGATCCACCACTGCCTTCGCAGTGCTTAACCACTCCCGCCCGGCTTTCATAGCAAAGCCCCACCATGTTTTGTGGTTACGACCTTCCTCTGGGCTCACCTTGGCCTCCATGTCCTTGAGTTTGCTCGTCAGCTCGGTGAGGCGCTCGCAGTCCATGCACCCTGCATCACACAGCGCAAGCACAGGAGGAGGCTTTGAGACATCTGAGAGGTTCTTTTTTTCTCTCCGTTACAAAGCGATATACTTTTTGAAATTAATAATTCGAGAATGAAACGAAACACAACACAGTCGTGGTAGGCGAGTGGCTCGCGAGTTCAGAGCGAGGGGCTGGGCACCACAAAACTGCTGGGTTCAACTGCGGGGTTCAGCCCGCCGCGTGAGGTTTCAGCCACCGATGACTGCTCCCAAAAAAACGAAACCCATCGCATCAAGAATTAGGTTCTGCCACTTAATTATACAACATTTTTTTTAATCTAAGAATTAAATATGCGTCTGGCTGTCACGCGACGAACATTGCCCTCATATGGCAAAGCGGGTGGTAAAGTTATGCCATTTACTGTGTGGAGCAGGGGTCACGTGAAGGGAATCTCAGAGGTAGCTCTGCAGTGTCCACTTCTGTGGGCCATCCTCTAACATAAGGCGTCGCACTGCTTTGCGAGCAATCCGCATGGATGCTGCGTCTCGTGGCGCATGATGTTGACGGCACAAATTGGGATTATAATTGGGGAGAAAATTACATCAAAAGCACAAAAAAAAGCTTGCTGATGCGGCGCAGATTTCCTTAACTGTAGTTTGCTGCAAGTTGCAAGCTATGGTGTTCGAGACAGGCCAAGATCACCTAAACTGGGCCCACCTCTGGGCATCAGTTGAGCCACTGAATTGCTCAACTGCAATCGCCTGCAACTGCTTCGTTCACATCTAAGCGAGTAGTCGCACAAAAGGGCAGTTAAACGGCATGTTCATGATCGTAAGAACCTATCCTAGTTCGCAAACATTCCTCTAATTTTGCATTCAGCAGATTGCCGCTCGGCTGTCGAGTCTTCTCGTTGCAGAGACGTCCACGTGCAAGCGATGCAGTTGCGTGCAACCGAGTCGTGCAACTGATCGCTCCGGTGGGCACCCGGCTTTGAAAGCTTTAGTGTCCGGGAAAAGCCGGGGGTGCATTTGTAACCACGGTGTCTGAGGAAAGTCAGGAGCACTTCTAACGTCCGCGGCTGGCAAATCCGTTGCTATTTGTTGTACTCGGAAATCTCTTTAACACGTGCGCACGAGGCTACGGCAAGAGCCGTTTTGAGAGTGGATTTAGTCCGGAACGTCGTTTTACACAGACCGCTCACCGCCACGGCCCACTCGGGCGCACTCGGGCCATTAAAAAAAAAGTCATATTTTTAAGAGCGCTGACACACGCGCACGTGAAACACATTCATTGTTTTATATATTTATAGAAAACAACGTTCGGCTGGCCGGCTGTCTGGCCGCCTGGTCGGCGGACTGGCAGACTGGCCAGCAGCCTGACGCCGCTCAATTTCGTCCGAGATTTATCTGTCGCTAGCGTGTTCCCCCGCACCGACAATAAACAACCCGTTCATTAAACAGCGTAGCGAATTACGAGCGATGAAAGCGCCTGCCGCTCACGTGATCGCGGCGGCAGCTGATATGGGCCGTTAATATTTGGGCAATGTCTCTCTTATTTGTCCAGCAAAGATCTCGCCGGGTCTCGACTTTGTCTGATGTGAAGTCACCCGGGATCTAGACTCGAATCTGGCGCCCGCATCTCCAGCGACACCACCAGGTTGGCCCTGCGTGCCATGAGGATGTGAGGACAGTTGCAGGGTGCATCCGCTGGTATACACGGGGTGCATCAGCTGAAACACACGTGGTGCACCAGCTGGTACACACGTTGTGCATCAGCTGGTACACACGTGGTGCACCAGCTGGTATACACGTGGTGCATCAGCTGGTACACACGTGGTGCATCAGCTGAAACACACGTGGTGCACCAGCTGGTACACACGTTGTGCATCAGCTGGTACACACGTGGTGCATCAGTTGGTACACACATGGTGCATCAGCTTGTACACACGTGGTGCATCAGCTGGTACACACGTGGTGCATCAGCTGCTACACACGTGGTGCATCAGCTTGTACACAACGGGGTGGATCATACAGGGGGTGGATCGCACGGGATGGATTAGCTCGCACAATTATTAATATGACTTGCGTCCGGCCTGTACGCACATTTCTGTCCAATACGTTTATCATCGTCTATATTCTATAGAAATAGTTATAATCGGTCACTCTTATATCTTCTATCCAGTTTCCCCCATTAGCCGTGGCACTAGAGTACATATTATGCCACTTTGGTTCCGGTTCCTATCATCCGAGCCTTTTTTCGTGGATGAGAAGAGGTCACTCAGAAGTTGGGGGGAAATGTATCCTCATATCTGTGTTTATCCACGCTTTACAGATACACGGACTAATTTGGGTGCACGGTGGCGAGATGTTCACTCCCTCGTCTGGTATACAGGAAGTCGTGGGTTCGACGCTGACCCTGACTCCTGTATATTTGGAGTTTGCATGTCTCTCTTCCCGTAGTCGCGTGGATTTTACTCCAGGTCCTCCTGTTTTTCCCTCCACATTTAGAATCAACATCACGCGTTTACAGTATTTGGCTGCTATAAATATCCACATGCTAAGCCACTTCGTTGAGCTATCATTTGTAGCGAGGTCGCCTCTGATAAATAGCTATATAGTTCAGTGGGCCTTACCTGGTGAAATATGTTTTAAAGTTTATAGTTTAGTTGTAATTTACGTGGATAAATTAGGTCATATGATTCACCCTTAACCCACCCACACCAATCGCATGAAATCGGTGATCTTTCACTGAATTCAACTCTACCGTATCTAATCCAGTCATCTGCTGACTCTAACCCTTCTATAAATAAACACTTTCACCCTCAGTTGGAAAGCGTTGAGAAAATATCTGGCTAATAGATCTGGCCTTCGCGCACAGCTGTTCCGCTCGATACCTGCTTAATGAGACGAGTAATCAACACAGCCGTCACACTCAGTGACAACATAAACGAAACATCCCCAACTACTTACGACTTTAACTATTTTTATTTTATTTTACCAGGTTAGGCTCATCGAGCTATGCAGTTCTTTTTTATATACGCGACCTGGCCACAATGATACCTCAATGAAGTGGCCTGTCATCGCGTGGAAACTTATAGCAGCCAAATACTTTGAACGCACGTGCTTCTAAATTTGGAGGTTCCGGAGAAAACTCCACGCGACCACGGCATGAACATGCAAACTCCAAATATACAGGCGTCAGGGTTGGGGAACGAAGCCACGACCTCCTGTGTACCAAGAGAAGTAATGAACATCGCGCCACCGTGTCGCCACCCAGAGTGGCAGGACACTCCTGAAAACGAGTCTTGAGATTCTGTGAGGCTTTCCTGGACACAACCCCTGTAGCGTGATATGTTATTAATGCGGCGGGGGAGGGGGGGGGTCGACGATGATTGGGGGCGGAGGGAGGGAAACTCAGGGTTGATCACGACTCAGTCAATGTTAAGCAAACATTTCAAGAAAAATGTTAAACTCTAAACAGAATGAGTAACGATAGGAGTTGCTTTGGTCTATGGGCATGCTGCTCTGGTTCTCACCCACTGTGTGTGCGAGGAAAGGCCTAAAAAAAACACCCTACCACCGGTGATTAATATCGTTCCAACAGTTTTTGACTTGACTCTTTAAGAATTTAGAATGGGGGGGGGGGGGGGACTGAGAATTCATCAGTATGGTGGTGGAAGGGGGGGGGGCTCAGCCCCCTCTAGCCACCCCCCCCCCCCCCCCCCGATGCTACGGGCCTGCCTGGATAAACTAAACAACTTTAGGATCGAATTGTCTCGCCGCTTAAACGTAGAGCGGCGCTTCTCGGTCGGGCGGCCCTGAGCTTGGAGTGGACATTCCACATTCCGATGGCAGGTGCCAGCATGGTAAAAAAAAGACCCCATGAGCAAAATTGACCTAACAAAGCTCTTCCTCCAATCTCAATACACTCGTTTGTCAACCTGCACCGCTCTCCTCTGTTAGACATTGAGCCATCGCTTTCCCTACATTCAATCACCCGTTGAGGAGACACTCGGAGGGCCATTAGGATTCAGGGGCAAGACGGGACCTATGCATAATAAGAATAACATTTGCATTCATGCGGCGTGGCTTAAATGCCTCAGCAATTCGAATGTCCAAAGGGCACCCCCCCCCCCCCCCGTGGCAGCTGTCACTGTGCGACACAAGGGGATCCCTCCACCCTCGCTCCTTTAAGCGTTCAACGTTGGGTCAACGTTGGGGGGGAGGGAACGGCAGAACCGGCCTTGCAAGTGGGCATGAGCCTCTAAAGTAGGGCTTAATATTTGCATTTTTTTTATTTTACCAGGTAAAGCCCCCTGAGCTATGTACTGTAGCTCTTATTCAGAAGCGTCCTGGCCAAAAATGATAGCTCAACGAAATGTCTTGTCACGTGGCAATGCATAGTAGCCAAAAACTCTAAACGCGTGATGTTGATTCTCAATGTGGAGAGAAACCCGGAGGACCCGGAGAAAAATCCACGCGACCACGGGGAGAGAGGGACACTCAAACTACAAAAATACAGCAGGCGTTAGGGCCAGGATCAAACCCACGACCTCCTGTATACCAGTCGAAGGAGCTAACATCTCGCCACCGCGGTGCCCCTTAACATAACTAACCTAACTTAACTTTTTATCTTATTTTACCAGGTAAGGCCCACTGAGCTATACAGCTATATATGAGAAGGGACCTGGCCACAAATGATAGCTCAACGAAGTAGCTTATCATCACATGGGAAATTCATCGCAGCACAAATATCCCGAGTAGCATCACCTCGTTGGGGAGAATCACAGGCGGTCGACACAGAGCCAGAGAGACAATATTTCCGTCACAGTCAGCCGCGGCATGTACGTATGTTGAACTTCTTTGGCACCGTACCTAGCCCATCGTGCTAATCGGAGGTGCGGGGGAAGGACAACAAACTAATCAGAGAAATAAGTTCTAGAGAAATGCGGGGGGGAGGAAGATGGAGTTTGTGGGGGGGGGGGGGGCTGCTATTGCCATCTTGTGGGGGGCACGGGGCTAGTTCAGGGTAAAACGCAGACACAGACGAGGGATGGGGAGGGTAAAACGCTGGACAGTTTTCACAAAACGAGAGATGGGGCAAAAAAAAGTGACGGGGGGGGGGGGGGCAACAGAAATAAAATAAATAAAATAAATGTTTTTTTGTCTTTTGTTGTGGCGGCCAAATTTTCTCTTTTCCGCCTCCCGTGGCGGAAACCCCCCAAGCGCGCAGCAGCGCTTCCTTCAAGGAAGAATGCGGAGAGATCGCTGGCCCGGCTCGTGTGTGTCAGGCGGCGCGTGTGTGTGTGTCAGGCGGGACTTTGTGTGTGTGTCAGGCGGGACGTGTGTGTGTCAGGCGGGACTTGTGTGTGTGTGTGTCAGGCGGGACTTGTGTGTGTGTCAGGCGGGACTTGTGTGTGTGTGTCAGGCGGCGCGTGTGTGTGTGTGTCAGGCGGGATTTGTGTGTGTGTGTCAGGCGGGACTTGTGTGTGTGTGTCAGGCGGCGCGTGTGTGTGTGTCAGGCGGGACTTGTGTGTGTGTGTGTCAGGCGGGATTTCTGTGTGTGTGTCAGGCGGCACGTGTGTGTGTGTGTGTCAGGCGGGACTTGTGTGTGTGTGTCAGGCGGGACGTGTGTGTGTCAGGGCGGGATTTGTGTGTGTGTGTCAGGCGGGACTTGTGTGTGTGTGTGTCAGGCGGGATTTGTGTGTGTGTGTCAGGCGGCACGTGTGTGTGTGTGTCAGGCGGGACGTGTGTGTGTCAGGGCGGGATTTGTGTGTGTGTGTCAGGCGGGACTTGTGTGTGTGTGTCAGGCGGGACATGTGTGTGTGTGTCAGGCGGCGCGTGTGTGTGTGTCAGGCGGCGCGTGTGTCAGGCGGGACTTGTGTGTGTGTGTGTCAGGCGGCGCGTGTGTGTGTCAGGCGGGACATGTGTGTGTGTGTCAGGGCGGGATTTGTGTGTGTGTGTCAGGCGGCACGTGTGTGTGTGCCAGGCGGCACGTGTGTGTGTGTGTGTGCAGGTGAGGTAATGTGTGGTGCGGTGTGCGGGCAGCGGTAGCACAACGGTTGGCGCGTTGCGCTCCGAACCCGGCGTCCCCGAGTTCGATTCCCGCTCACGAATGGACGTATGAGCAGGACAATCACTTTAAATCTGAGTCCAGAGCGGTATACACACACGCCAGTGTCTGCTGCGTGTCTAAAGTATATAGCGTGTACCGTGTGGCATTGAGTGCAGATAATGTGTGCTTTTTAGGAGCATATTGCGGGCTATAAGACCACTGTGTGTGTTTGGAATGTATTTATATATTTGTTATAAAAGCGCCTTCTCACATCGAAATAACGCAGCGCGCTGTACACGTGCTTGCGAATGTTCATGCATATACGAAGGCGTGTGCATGCATGATTTGCCCATATCAATGCGGTGTTTGTGTATGTGGCTATGTCACGTGTATGGCTCAGACGAAGGCATTCAAGGGGCCCCCAGTGGATGGCAGCTTTGGTGAGCCACCCTTGTTACTGACAAGTGTGAATATCAATACATTTAATTTCAATTATGTATTTTTTCAAAACACACACACACACACAAGGTCCTTTAAGATTTAAGCTCCCTGAAAGTCGTCTCCGGCACCTGGGCTGCGGTACCGTTTAAACAATCTGGTCCAGTGTGTGTGTGAGTGTGATGTGAGTGTGTGTGAGTGTGTGTGAGTGTGTGTGAGAGTGTGTGTGTGAGTGTGTGAGTGTGTGTGTGAGTGTGTGTGTGAGTGTGTGTGAGAGTGTGTGTGTGAGTGTGTGTGTGAGTGTATGTGTGTGAGTGTGAGTGTAAGCGATGGTGTAGCGGTTAGCGCGCTGCGCTATGAACCCAGCGACCCGGGTTCGATACCCGCTCATGGCCAACAACACCAGTGACGATTATCTGAACCGGTCCTGGGCCTCCCCTAGGTCGACTCAGCCTCAAATGAGTACCTGGTGCGGTGTGTAAGCATCGCCACTGGGGAGACAAAGGCGGCCAGGGCGTGGTGCTGGCCACCCACCCCCTCGTGTGCCGTGCCGGCCTTCATAGGTGCTCGCTAGCAGCAGGATCTTTGTTGTGTGGTAGTACGCATGTATATGCTGCTGGTGCATGCATTTGTGTGTTTGCGTGCACGTGTGTGTGTGTATGTTTGTGTCTGGTTGTAACAGTCTGTCAAGGCTACACGGGCGATCTTTGTCTTTGTGCGACGCATCCTCTGGAACCACGAGCAAACTCGCAAAGACAAAACCAACAGAATACCGTCACACAATACGATCTTGCGGAGGCCAAAAACGTCCCTGCCAACGCGCAACAAATGTTGTTCTTATTTTTATTTGAACCTAAGCGAGCACCTCTCTAAGAGCGGAGCTCCAAAAGTCACCCGCAAAAATAGTTTTTGCTTGCCAAAAAAACTTACACCGTAGCTCTCAACGTTGCGTCGTCCAAAACTCTGCAGCGAGCCAAACTCGAATTTGGAAAGGTTGTGAATTAAACGAATGGTTCGGGGGTCCCCTCTCAGCTGGTCATCACGTCCGGGGTCATTCAATTTGAGTGGACCACCTATTTATTGGGAAGCACAGTGGATTCATTCATACAATTTCAGGGTCACGATTTTCAGGATTAGTAGGTGCGCTTGTGACGAGGGAAAGGGGTACAGAAGAGAAGGCGGGGGAGAAAGAACCGATTTAAAATTACTTTGTAATGTTGCTGCTGCTGCTGCTGCGTTGGCAGTGGTGCAAAAGCACAGTCCAACACATTCGTCAAAAACAACATGTTGCTTGGAGTTTTCGACATTCAGCTTTTGCCAACTAACCAAAAGCAATTAACATATTTGCCCACGTGACGATTCAATGGTTTGGCTCTGTCGGGTGGTGGAGGACTTTAAAGGGCGGGCATTCTTCATTGCAAGGCCCCTGGTGGCCTTTAGTGCGGCCCCTGCCAATACACAAATTGTCAACACCCCCCCCCCCCCCCCATGATCATCGTCGTGTTGCTGTTAAACCCAGCAATGGTTTCAGGTGTGTGGCGGAACTCACACACTGATGATGTCTTATGGGCGAAAGTGACCCCCCCCCCCCCGTCTCTGAAAATTAGTGAAGAACACTGCTATAGGGCAACATTGGCATTATTGTATGCAGTACCTACACGACGTAACACAAAAATAAACGAATTGTGAATAGTAATTTTGGCCATGATAAATATGCACACTCAGTATTAATAAAACTAATTATTATTCTTTATCCAGCAAAGCCACACTAAATCCAAGGACTATTCTTACATTGGGTTTTTTTTTAAAAACACTTTACGATGAGTCGTTTATTCTCCGCGTTGCAGGAAACCGAAGCGCCCGAAGAAAACCCACGCATGCGAGGGGGCAGCGCTCGATCCCCGTACAGACGGACACAGGGTGGGGACTATCCCAATTGCTGCACCGCCTTCTCCTGGCGAGCCAGAGGTACGGCACCTCCTCGACGCCCACGGGAAGGGAGCTTTACAAGTGGGGCTCTATGAGATGATAGGACAATAGCCTGAGTCCATAATTGGCAATAAGCAACGGCAAAGCGGTTATAAAAGACTCACAGAAATGTGTGCAGTTGTGTACACGGTACACGACTTCCCTGAAGGCATTGACCTTCAGCGAGCGCGATGCCGATCACACAACGCGGTTCGAATTCGCCCCTCGATCGATGGCTGCGTCATCGCAGCACACGCGTCGAATAACAAGCAAGGGACGAGTCCTTACTTACTAACAACTCCTCTCTAACTAACAACTCCTTACTTACTAACAACTCCTCTGTCATTTTCCATTGCTGGAGGGGTTGCCCCCTTTACCTGAAAATCCTGGCTCAGCCATTATTCACAACTATCTGTGCTGTGATCCACAATCCCTCACTGTTGCCTCCACAGTGCTGGGTTACAGCCAGCCACGTGCAGCAGCAGCAGCATGGCCACCACCAGCAACCGCCCGGCTATTACGGACGGGTTTGGCAACCCTAGGACTGATTCAGACATCAGTCACCACTGATGTTGGCAGTGGCCAGGAGTACAATTGAAGCCGCTAGATTCACAGCACAGCGTGCTGACCATCGCACCACCACTGCCCCTCCCCCCCACCCGCCCCCACCCATCTAGCCAACCTTCGGCGTGTCTGCGTCTGAACGTTGGGACTCATCAATCAAGCGAGCGCACGTGCTTTCACGGTCGCATCGGAAATTAAACCCTCGCCCTCCAATCGCAGCTGAGCGACCGGTCGCTCTCAAATCACGAGAAAGAAGAAGAAAATGTTCGGGGGGGGGGGGGCGGGGAGAAAACGCGAGACGTTTCTTCAAAAGCAGAGCGAGAGATGCATCGAGCGATGGTGCAGACGTTTCAGCCCAGCCAACGTTGATGTATGGGCCGCGGGAGTCTCACTGGGGGGGGGCAGGGGGGGGGTTCATCCGAGTTCCCGACTGCTTCTCATTTTACAAATTCCCGCGGCGTCCGGCCAAGGCGAACGAACGAAGGCCTGTGATGGCTGCGCGGGAGGAGGAGGTGCCGTCGGCGGGACCTGACTGGCTGACTGACCTGGCTGACCGAATAAGCGGTTGGCTGGCTGACCGGATGACCAGCTGACTGGCTATCTGGCTGACCGGCTGATTGACCATCTGACCAGCCGATTGGCTGGTTGACTGGCTAACCCGTTGACTGGCTATCTGGCTGACCAGCTCACTGGCTATATGGCTGACCAGCTGACCGGCTGAATAACCATCTGACCAGCCGACTGGCTCTCTGGCTGACCAGCTCACTGGCTATCTGGCTGCCCAGCTGACCGGCTAATTAACCATCTGACCAGCCAACTGACTGGTTGACTGGCTGACCAGCTCACTGGCTATCTGGTTGACCAGCTCACTGGCTATCTGGCTGACCAGCTGACCGGATGATTAACCATCTGACCAGCCGTCTGGCTGGTTGACTGGCTGACCAGCTCATTGGCTATCTGGCTGACCAGCTCACTGGCTATTTGGCGGACCAGCTGACCGGCTGATTGACTGGCTAACCAGTTGGCTGGCTATCTGGCTGACCAGCTCACTGGCTATCTGGCTGACAAGCTGACCGGCTGATTAGCCATCTGACCAGCCGACTGACTGGTTGACTGGCTGACCAGCTCACTGGCTATCTGGCTGACGAGCCGATCGGCCGGTTGACTGGCCGACCAGCTGGCTGGCTATATGGCTGACCGGCTAACCAGCTGTCCAACCGGCTAAACTTGCTGACTGGCTCGCCGATTTGCTCGTCAGCTGACTGGCTGACGACCGGCTGACCGGTCGCGTGAGCCGCGGGTCCGTCTGGCCGGAGGCTGCCGGGAGGAGGTGGGGGGGGGCCGTGTTGATCTGCGGCGCTGTGCGATGTGCGCCGACGCCGGCCCCCCGCTGCGCGGAGAACGGCAGAATGAAAAATGCGGCCAAAACTAAAAAAAAATCTGAAAAGGCTGTGCGGAGTTATGAGCGGGGTGGGTTGCGCGGGGGGAGGGGCTGGGGGTACCCAAGGAGGGGGGGGGGGCGAGCTAGCCAGACAAACGAGAGTTTTACCACTGACCATAACGCGTTTTAAAGGGTACTCGAATCCTCACTATCGAGCCAGCCAGCCACCTACTGATACAGCCACAATCCTAGCCACACAGCCACTACGACGTCCACTACTGCTAGTCAACAAGCCACTAGTGGCAGCCACACCCCTAACCGACAAGCCAAGAATCGACAAGCCAAGAATCACTGTTTTATCATCATCATCAAACGTGAGGATATATTGTCGCGGGCAAATATTGTCCTCTGAACGCGCGTTGATTCTAAATATGGAGGGGAAAAACCGGAGAGGCATGGAGAAAAATTCCACGCGAGCACGCAAACTAGAAATATACAACACGCTTCGTCAGAATCTAGATTTGAAGCTTTCGTGACTGCAGGGATCCATACTCTTTGGTTCTTTCGGTAAAGTCACGTAGGTAGAAAATGAAATAAAGCAGATCATGCTTTCCCACCTGATGACGGACGCTTGTTCCTGCGCCCGAAACGTCGTGATTTATTTTATTCTATACCTACGTGACTTTACCGAAAGCACCAAAGAGTACGCTTCGTCAGGTTCCGGGATCGAACCCACAGCCTCCTGCGCACCCAGGCGAGGGTGATAACACCTCGCCATCGCGATAAGAAACGTCTATAGCCGACGTGGCATTGGGAGGCCTTCATCCAGCAGTGGACTGAACAAAGCGCTTGCGCATTTATTTATTTGGTCATCGACCCCGCGAGCTCGCGAGTGCGCGCGAGATCGGCAGGCAACGTTAAAGTCTCATCTGGCAAAACATAGCATTTAATTTTAATAAATAAATAACATTCCCCCCCCCCCACTCCTAGCAACTCCCCCCCCCTATCCCCCCCCCAACAATAATAAGACACGCATACACACACACAAAAATTATATTAAACACGCACAATCCCTAACATTTGTCTGGGTAATCTGAGAGCTTATGTTGTTGTTGCTAATCCCGTGGAGAGGCCGAGCCAGCGGAGAGTTCCCTCGTGACGGCGGCTCGCAGCGCTCCGAGCAAGGACAACGAAGCTCATGCGGGCGCAAGAGTTCCACCGCTGAGAGTTTCATCGCTGAGAGTTCCACCGCTGAGAGTTCCACCGCTGAGAGTTCCATCGCTGAGAGTTCCACCGCTGAGAGTTCCACCGCTGAGAGTTCCATCGCTGAGAGTTCCATCGCTGAGAGTTCCATCGCTGAGAATTCCATCACTGAGAGTTCCATCGCTGAGAGTTCCATCGTTGAGAGTTCCATCGTTGAGAGTTCCATCACTGAGAGTTCCACCGCTGAGAGTTCCATCGCTGAGAGTTCCATCGCTGAGAGTTCCATCACAGATAGTTCCATCGCTGAGAGTTCCATCGCTGAGAGTTCCATCGCTGAGAGTTCCATCGTTGAGAGTTCCATCGTTGAGAGTTCCATCTCTGAGAGTTCCATCGCTGAGAGTTCCATCGCTGAGAGTTCCACCGCTGAGAGTTCCACCGCTGAGAGTTCCACCGCTGAGAGTTCCACCGCTGAGAGTTCCACCGCTGAGAGTTCCACCGCTGAGAGTTCCATCGCTGAGAGTTCCATCGCTGAGAGTTCCATCACTGAGAGTTCCATCGCTGAGAGTTCCATCACTGAGAGTTCCACCGCTGAGAGTTCCATTGCTGAGAGTTCCATCGCTGAGAGTTCCATCACTGAGAGTTTCACCGTTCAGAGTTCCATCGTTGAGAGTTTCACCGTTGAGAGTTTCATCGTTGAGAGTTCCATCGCTGAGAGTTCCATCGCAGAGAGTTCCATCGCTGAGAGTTCCATCGCTGAGAGTTCCATCGCTGAGAGTTCCATCGCTGAGAGTTCCATCGCTGAGAGTTCCATCGTTGAGAGTTCCATCGCTGAGAGTTCCATCGCTGAGAGTTCCATCACTGAGAGTTCCATCACTGAGAGTTCCATCACTGAGAGTTCCATCGTTGAGAGTTCCATCGCTGAGAGTTCCATCGCTGAGAGTTCCATCGCTGAGAGTTCCATCGCTGAGAGTTCCATCGCTGAGAGTTACATCACTGAGAGTTCCATCACTGAGAGTTCCATTGTTGAGAGTTCCATCACTGAGAGTTCCATCGCTGAGAGTTCCATCGCTGAGAGTTCCACCGCTGAGAGTTCCATCGCTGAGAATTCCATCGCTGAGAGTTCCATCGCTGAGAATTCCACCGCTGAGAGTTCCACCGCTGAGAGTTCCATCGCTGAGAGTTCCATCGCTGAGAGCTCCATCGCTGAGAATTCCATCACTGAGAGTTCCATCGCTGAGAGTTCCATCGTTGAGAGTTCCATCGTTGAGAGTTCCATCACTGAGAGTTCCACCGCTGAGAGTTCCATCGCTGAGAGTTCCATCGCTGAGAGTTCCATCACAGATAGTTCCATCGCTGAGAGTTCCATCGCTGAGAGTTCCATCGCTGAGAGTTCCATCGTTGAGAGTTCCATCGTTGAGAGTTCCATCTCTGAGAGTTCCATCGCTGAGAGTTCCATCGCTGAGAGTTCCACCGCTGAGAGTTCCACCGCTGAGAGTTCCACCGCTGAGAGTTCCACCGCTGAGAGTTCCACCGCTGAGAGTTCCACCGCTGAGAGTTCCACCGCTGAGAGTTCCACCGCTGAGAGTTCCATCGCTGAGAGTTCCACCGCTGAGAGTTCCACCGCTGAGAGTTCCATCGCTGAGAGTTCCATCGCTGAGAGTTCCATCACTGAGAGTTCCATCGTTGAGAGTTCCATCGTTGAGAGTTCCATCTCTGAGAGTTCCATCGCTGAGAGTTCCATCGCTGAGAGTTCCATCACTGAGAGTTCCATCGCTGAGAGTTCCATCACTGAGAGTTCCACCGCTGAGAGTTCCATTGCTGAGAGTTCCATCGCTGAGAGTTCCATCACTGAGAGTTTCACCGTTCAGAGTTCCATCGTTGAGAGTTTCACCGTTGAGAGTTTCATCGTTGAGAGTTCCATCGCTGAGAGTTCCATCGCAGAGAGTTCCATCGCTGAGAGTTCCATCGCTGAGAGTTCCATCGCTGAGAGTTCCATCGCTGAGAGTTCCATCGTTGAGAGTTCCATCGCTGAGAGTTCCATCGCTGAGAGTTCCATCACTGAGAGTTCCATCACTGAGAGTTCCATCACTGAGAGTTCCATCGTTGAGAGTTCCATCGCTGAGAGTTCCATCGCTGAGAGTTCCATCGCTGAGAGTTCCATCGCTGAGAGTTACATCACTGAGAGTTCCATCACTGAGAGTTCCATTGTTGAGAGTTCCATCGCTGAGAGTTCCATCGCTGAGAGTTACATCACTGAGAGTTCCATCGCTGAGAGTTCCATCGTTGAGAGTTCCATCGTTGAGAGTTCCATCGTTGAGAGTTACATCACTGAGAGTTCCATCGCTGAGAGTTCCATCACTGAGAGTTCCATCGTTGAGAGTTCCATCGCTGAGAGTTCCATCGCTGAGAGTTACATCACTGAGAGCTACATCACTGAGAGTTCCATCGTTGAGAGTTCCATCGTTGAGAGTTCCATCGTTGAGAGTTCCATCGCTGAGAGTTACATCACTGAGAGTTCCATCGCTGAGAGTTCCATCGTTGAGAGTTCCATCACTGAGAGTTCCATCGTTGCCGCCCTCCAGATGTTCTGTCTACGCCAGGCGCGTCCCATTTCCTCCAATTCCCCCCCCGCCCCCACCCATCCACCGCCCCCCCCCCCTCCCCCCCCCCCACCACTCCGGTCCGATGCGAATCACTAACCCACGATTTCAATATAAAGAATCAATAAGGCATTTTTTTAGTATCCCTTTTGCTTTGTCCAAACGGACTCATTCTTTAGACCTCAGTACTGAGCGTCTTAAGCGTTGTTGCTGTTGTGTGTTGCTTTTGTAAGCGTGGTCCAGATGTCTTTTGACACCCCCCCCCTCCACCCCGAATTTAATGATCTAAAACGTCATATTTTTAAGTAAGGTGTATTTGAAACAGAAATGAACATGCAAAGGAAACACGAAATTGGGGTTAATTCATTGGGGGTGGGGGGGGGGGGGGGGGAGGGAGGGGGGGTGACAAGACATCTGGACCAACCACAACTTCCATGTCTCATCTGGGATGTTTTTGCTCGTACGGTCTCATTAGTACAGCGCTGACTCGCTGGTGAGACGCTTCCTCGCATCTCCTGTGGTGTCTCTTCTGTTCAACGCCCCGATGGAGGCTAATGATGATGCATCGGTACCCGTATCTGGTTCACACACACACACGGCCTGGTGGGCGCCTTGACACTGGACGAACGTTACGCCTTAATGCCCGAAATAATCTGTGCGGGAACAGAGAACAAACGAGAAAACGAAGGCGAGCTAGCGAGCGAGTGAATCCAGATGATGGCGAGATCACCGTGAAGGTTTTTGTAATGAGCGGTCATGAGGCTGGGAAGACCGGCGCTTGTCTTGGGTTCGTGGCGGATTTGTTTAATCCCCGGGCCTGAGATTGGGGCGAGATCCGACGGCTTGCAGTCTCACAGCCCACAGCCTAATTGGCCCTCAATATTATTTGCTTTTAAGATCCCCTCCGATCCGCACTGTTGGCTCCGCTGTTGGTGGTACTTAACGACTCAAGACGGAAGGTTGCGAGTTCAGATTATGGTTCAGCTCACCACCACCATCGTCATCATCATTATGCCTCAAGGTCAGGGTTAAGAGGTCATCACGGCTGATGTCGTTGATGTCACCACACCTCAACCAGCGCTTCCTTCTGCCACAGCCGAAAACTGTTGCCCAATTGACGTCCGAGTCAACAATATTAGACCGCGCCTGGACGTTTCAAGATACACGAAAGCCTCCTGATCGCATTTGTCTCTCCTCCACTTCAATAACGGAACGCTTTGCACAACCCCATCGGCCGCACGGCCTTCTGGAAGGGCATCTTAGCATTGGCTCTGAACCGGTTCCGATGGACATTCAGTGTCGAAGACATCAGCAGAGTCAGCCTTGCTTGAATCAGCGCTGGTGAACTGCACGATATTTACAGGCAAGGTTCCTCTCGGTAATAAATGGGTCCTAGCCCGACGCAGAAAATAAAACAAAGTATAATACACGGCGCGCAACTATTGTGGAAAATGTTAACGAGATTAACATAAGGCTGCCTCGCCATGTTGTATCTCTCCTCGTAAAACAGTCAAGTGCCGCATCTCTTTACATAAACCATCAAACGCACGGCCCTCAGGGAGGCCACCTTATCAGCGGCGAGAACATGCTTTTAATCGTTTCTTGTAATTCATTTTTATTTTTACGTGGAGAGACACAAACTTGGGAAGTTGGCGTTATTCGTGTTGCTATTTCACATTCTCTCGCCGGCCACTCTGCAACGATGATTGCGTGCCATGACTGTTCAACCGAAGCTGTGCCCAGGGATCTCACAGTCGAGTCGCAAGTCAGGGGAGTAATCCCCAAGACGCGGATCGCATTCGAGGTGCTGATCACGTTGAGCGGAGCTGATCTGTTTCATTAACGGTGGGGATGGAGAGGGGGGGGGGTCTGTTTGGAGTGGGGGGAGAGGCACTAAAAGTTTCCATCCGAGGATTCACTTTTTGCAGAGACGAGAGTGTTCAGTTGGGAGGCGGACAGCTGGGCAAGCGCAGCCAACCACAGCACAGCATTCACCGCTGGCCTAACGCTAACACTTAACCCTAGCCAACCACAGCACAGCATTCACTGTGGGCCTACCACTAACCCTAGCCAACCACAGCATTCACTGTGGGCCTACCACTAACCATAGCCAACCACAGCACAGCAATGACCGTGGGCCTACCACTAACCCTAGCCAACCGCAGAACAGTATTCATTGTGGGCCTGACACTAACCCTAGCCAACTACAGCACATAAGTCATTCACTGTGGGCCTAACACGAACCCTAGCCAACCACAGCACAGCATTCACTGTGGGCCTAACACTAACCCTAGCCAACCACAGCACAGCATTGACTGTGGGCCTAACACTAACCCTAGCCAACTACAGCACTTAATTAATTCACTGTGGGCCTAACATGAACCATAGCCAATCACAGCACAGCATTCACTGTGGGCCTAATACTAACCCTAGCCATAGCCAACCACAGCACAGCATTCACTGTGGGTCTAACACTAACCCTAGCCAACCACAGCACAGCATTCACTGTGGGCCTAACACTAACACTTAACCCATGCCAACCACAGCAAAGCATTCACTGTGGGCCTAACACTAACCCTAGTCATAACCAACCATAGCACAGCATTCACTGTGGGCCTAACAGTAACTCTAGCCAACCACAGCAAAGCATTTCCTGTTGGTCTAACACCAATCCTAGCCAACTACAGCACAGCATTCACTGTGGGACTAAGACTAGCCTTACCAATGGTGAGGAGGAGTTATGTTTACTGTGGTTAACAATAATAGTTGTGGTGGTGATGGGGATTATGGTAAAGATCATAACAGCAGTGATTATTGCAGCGACTAGCGGTGATTACGATTGTAGCGATAATTGTGATAATGGTTCATGACTGTGGTGTTTGATATTCACTGAAGCGATGACGAGTACTTGAAATGACTGATGATAACGATGACGATGGTAATGATTGTTGTAAAACAACGGTGATTGCAGTGATGGCGATGATGATTGTAATAATGGTTGGTAATTGTAATTATAATGATGGTTATAGTGATACATGATGATGACTTTAGGGACATGATGATGACAGTGATGATTACATTGTTCATTTAGAAGGATTGACACTTCATATCATTTCTGCTTCTTTTCCCATCAACAACAAATGTAACGTTACTCCGTCGACTGCATATGGAACAAAGCACGTGGCAGTCTGAATCCTCCCAAATTAATCCTCACACATCCTCTATCTCCCGAGAGTCCGAGAAGGGCAGGAAGGAGATAGCATTAAGATCCAGAGAGATATACACGCACACATGTACAGAGAGAGAGATACAGAGACACAGTGTAAGGCAAGGACAAAGAGAGACACACACAGAGTCAAAGAGAGGGAGAGACACACACAGACAGACACACACATACAGACACACACATACAGACACACAGACACACACATACAGACACACACACAGAAACACACACATACAGACACACACACAGACACACACATACAGACACACACACAGACACACACATACAGACACACACAGAGACACATCAACACAGATAAACAAAGAGCCAATTAGAAAAACAGTCGATGATAGAAACAAAGGCAAAGATCCCCCGTTTATCCTCTAACAGACTGTTGGGGTAAGTGCTGTTAGCGAGCACCTATGAAGGCCAGCACGGCACATTAGGGGTGGGTGGCCAGCACCACGCCCGGCCGCCTTTGTCTCCCCAGTGGCGATGTTTACTACACGCCATGTGCTCATTTGAGGCTGCGTCGACCTAGGGGAGGCCCAGGACCGGTTCAGATAATCGTCACCGTGGCTGTTGACCGTGAGCGGGAATCGAACCCCGGGTCGCCAGGTTCGTAGCGCAGCACGCTAACCGCTCCACCGCCGCTCCCCACAGAGACAGACACACACACACAGAGACAGACACAGACACACACAGAGACACACACACACATACAGACACACACACAGAGACACGAACAGGGAGAGTTAAAGAGAGAGAGAGAGTGGGAGCGGGGTACTACGTGGGTCACGGAGCCGTCTCGACAGGGACTGACAGCACGTCACTCACCGAGCACGACACAAACAAATGACACAACAACACAAACAACACGTGCTGCCAGCAGCCCAGGGGACTGAGTGGGGGGGGGGGGGATGCAATTTCATAATCGTTACAGCTCATCGTGGGAGCTTCTTCGAAGGTCAGTTTCACTGCGTGTTGTTCTGTGAAATAAATGTTTGGTGCCCCCCCCCCTGCTATTTTCCTCCACCCCCCCCCAACTCCCAGTGCACTATCGGCGTCATGTTCTTGAGACAAAGAATCCATTTAGCAATCTCGCAAAGTGGTTTCACCCCGTGCATGTGTGTGTGTGCTTCAATGAATATGCCGGCAAAGAGAAATGTTTCACAGGGACTTCTCCGGAACAATCCTGGCAAGGGCCTCGTTATTCTTCACACGGTAGAGTGGGGGCGGGGGGGGGGGGCGGGGGGGGTGTCGCCCCCCCCCTCCACACCCCCCCCCCCAGCCCTCGGGGTCCCCCACTATCCACATACTCCGGCGTGACAGTCGCCCCGATGTCTTGTTTTACATCATCGGAGCTTGGAGATATCAGCCAAATCGCTTCGTGATGCTGCCGTTGGCAGCAGTGCATAAGTACAAAAAAAAGCAAGATAATTTTAATGAAAACCTTACCACGTTCGTCAATAACACGGCGGCCTTAAAAGGGAACAAATGTATAATGGGCGACGTTTCGGGCAATGGCCCCTCTTCATGGAAGTGTTATCGAGGGATGTGTCGAGTTTCCTTGGAATTCAGTCTAATCGAGCGCAAAAACAAAACTGAGCATGATGGGAGTCTCAGGTAATGTGGCCGCGACCATAACTCGCGACACTTCAATCACAGTTGACAGAGACCTAGATTCGAACCCAGGCTCTCAGCGGGTGCCGGCTCCGCGTCTTTGACCTCTGAGCCAACCGGCCAACTCCGCGGTTGCCCCGCTAAAAAAAATGTTGCAAAGTGCACAAAGACAAAGATCTCCCGTATAGTCTGTGACAGACTGTTGGGGCAAGTGCTGTTAGCGAGCACCTACGAATGCCGGCACGGCACTCGAGGGGGTGGGGGTGGCCAGCGACCACGCCCGGCCGCCTTTGTAGAGTCTATTCGCACACACACCGACACACGAATATTTTACGTCTGGCTTTCTAACGGCAAACTATCGGAGTGGGTCTCGTATCCTTAGGTGTCATCAGCAAGCCTGCAGTGTGCTGCATCTCAAAGCGTATTTCACATGACAAGGGACGCAACATTAAAGGTAAATTAAAAAATATTTGGGGGGCATAAAAAAATGTTAACCAAAATATGTCGCCCCATGTGCCCAAATCAAGTGTGGGCACGAGTGCCGTGAGGGAACACCTACTAAAGGTGGGAACGACACATTGTCTCCCGAATGTTGACGTCTACTCACCACACCAGCTACTCATTGATTAACGCATTCTGCTGCGGAGGGAGCTGGTAGGCACGTTGGGTTGCTCGGTCAGTGGCCAGGGTCAACAACGGCGGCACCACCACGTGGTGTATTCCGCAAACATGCCCGACTGTGAGGGCGGGCACAAGCCGGCGTGAGTAGGTTAAACGTTGAGTTTTATAAGGGCACCACGGGGTGAGCAGCCCCTCCCCACCCAGCCCCTCCCCACCCTCCCCACCCAGCCCCACCCTCCCCACCCAGCCCTTCCCTCCCCACCCTCCCCACCCAGACCCTCCCTGCCCACCCAGCCCCTCCCCACCCTCCTCCCCTCTCCACCCAGCACCACCCCTCCCATTTTTGTATGCACGACGGACGGACGGACACAATAATCCCCTGTGGGCAGGTGTAGCCAGGAGGTTCCTACCAGTATCACGTGTGTGTATCGGATAGCGCGCTGCGCTACGAACCCAGCGACCCGAGTTTGATTCCCTCTTTACGGCCAAAACCCAGTGACGGTGATCTGAACCGGTCCCGGGCCTCCCCGAAGTCGACTCAGCCTCAAATGAGTGCATGGCGTGGTGTGTAAACATTGTCACTATGGAGTAAACCTAGTTGGATGCTCAGGTTTTTTGTTTGTTTGTTCGGATATCACTTGCCATTGCTGTGAGCTGCGGCCAGGAATTGAACTCAGGCGGACAGTTTCCTAGAGCAGTGCACTAACCACTTTGCATTCATTCCACACGTATACACGGTGGAGAGATGTTAACTACCTCGCCTGGTTTGCAGGAGGTCGTGGGATCGATCCCGACCCTCACGCCTGCCGCGGGGTTAGCATGTTCTCCCCGTGGTCGCGGAACTTTTCCTCCGGGTTCCTCCGGTTTCCCCCCTCCACGTTTAGAATCGACGTCACGCGTTCAGAGTTCGTTCGTTGCTCAATCCGCTTGTCCTGGGGAGGGTCGCGGCTGCAGCGTGTTGAGTAGGGCGGTCCAGACCTCCCTTTCCCTGCCGACGGACTCTAGCATTACATTACTATACACTACACTATACACTACTATACACTACACTATACACTAATATACATTACAATATACACTACATTATACACTACTATACACTACACTATACACTACTATACACTACACTATACACTACTATACACTACACTATACACTACATTATACACTACACTATACACTACATTATACACTACACTATACACTACTATACACTACACTATACACTACACTATACACTGCTATACACTATACTATACACTACTATACACTACACTATACACTGCTATACACTACACTATACACTACTATATACTACTATACACTACATTATACACTACACTATACACTACTATATACTACACTATACACTACTATACACTAAACTATACACTACTATACACTACACTATACACTACTATATTCTACTATACACTACACTATACACTACTATACACTACTATACACTACACTATACATTACTATACACTAAACACTACACTATACACTATGACACTATACACTACACTATACACTACTATACACTTAACTATACACTTCTATACACTACACTATACACTACTATACACTAAACTATACACTACTATACATTACATTATACACTACGTTATACATACTCTTTGGTTCTTTTGGTAAAGTCACGTAGGTATAACATTAAATAAATCACGACGTTTCGATCGCAACACAAGCGACCGTCATGAGGTGGAACAGATACAGCAAGAGAACTGCTGACATAGGAGAAAGAGCTGCTGCTGTAACAATAGTTTATATCGGATTTTGGTGGGCTCAACCCAAGGGTAAGTAGGCGGAGCTAGAGAAGGAATTTGTATGTAAATGTGAGAGATTAGCATGCCAATGTGAGACGGTCCCAGCCACATTATACACTACTATACACTTCTATACACTATACTATACACTACACTATACACTACTATACACTACACTATACACTACACTATACACTACTATACACTTCTATACACTATACTATACACTACACTATACACTACACTATACACTACACTATACACTACTATACACTACTATACACTATACTATACACTACTATATACTACTATACACTACATTATACACTACACTATACACTACTATACACTACACTATACACTACTATACACTACACTATACACTAAACTATACACTACTATACACTATACACTACACTATACACTACACTATACACTACACTATACACTATATACTACACCCTGGCGCCTGTTGTATATTTGGAGTCTGTGTGTCTCTTTCACATTGGTCGCGTGGATATGTTTTTCTCCAGGTGCTCCGGTTTTCCCCTCCAAATTAGGAATCGACATCACGCGTTTCGAGTATTTGGCTGCTATAAATTTCCACGTGACAGACCACTTCGCCGAGCTATATCGTTTGTGACCAGGTCGCTTCTGAAAAAAAGAGCTATAGAGCTCAGTGGGCCTCACCGGGTAAAATAAAAAAATAGTTTCGTTTTAGTTTAGACAGAGCCACTCACACAAACTCACTCTCTCTCGCACGCGGTACAACATTCTCTCTCATACATAAACACTCTCACACACACACACAGTCCATCAAACTCTGTTTCCCACACACACTTTATCTTGCACGCAGAATTTCTCTCTGCACACACGCCCTAGCCTAGACATGCACTATCTCTCTCACATAAACAAAGATAAAGATCCCCCGTGTAGCCTTAACAAGACTGTTGGGGCAAGTGCTGTTAGCGAGCATCTATCTATGAAGGCCGGAAAGGCACACGGAGGTCGGGAGGTCAGCACATAAACACACTCGCACACAGACACACACAGTCTTCTACACACATGCAAAGGCAAAGATCTCCCGTATAGCCTTACCCATTGTTGAGGCAAGTGCTGTTAGTGAGCATCAAAGAAGGCCGGAACGGCACACGAGGGGGTGTGGGTGGCCAGCACCACGCCCGGCCGCCTTTGTCTCCCGAGTGGCCGTGTTTACACGTTGCGCCAGGTACGGCACGCACAATATCGACGTGCCTTCGTCGTTTCGCTAATAACTGGAGATCCCAAGGGTCTCTGATGCTTAGCGGCAGCAGCAGCAGCACCGCCACCACCAAAAAGACAAAGATCCCCTGTATAGACTGTAACAAACTGTTGGGGCAAGTGCTGTTCGCGAGCACCTATGAAGGCCGGAACGGTACACGACGGGGTGGGTAGGCCAGCACCACGCCCGGCCGCCTTTGTCTCCCGAGTGACGATGTTTACACACGCACCAGGTACTCGTTTGAGGCTGAGTCGACGTAGAGGAGGAGGCCTGGGACCGCTTCGGACAATCGTCGCTGGCGTTGGCCGTGAGTGGGAATGGAACCCGGGCCGTCGGGGTTCGCTCCCCATACACACACACACACTCTCTCTGTCACACACACACTCTCTCTCTCTGTCACACACACACTCTCTGTCACACACACACACTCTCTGTCACACACACACTCTCTGTCACACACACACACACACTCTCTCTGTCACACACACACACACACTCTCTGTCACACACACACACTCTCTGTCACACACACACACTCTCTCTGTCACACACACACACTCTCTGTCACACACACACACTCTCTGTCACACACACACACTCTCTCTGTCACACACACACACTCTCTCTCTCTGTCACACACACACACTCTCTCTGTCACACACACACACTCTCTCTGTCACACAAACACTCTCTGTCACACACACACACTCTCTGTCACACACACTCTCTGTCACACAAACACTCTGTCACACACACACTCTCTGTCACACACACACACACTCTCTCTGTCACACACACACACACTCTCTGTCACACACACACACTCTGTCATACACACACACTCTCTGTCACACACACACACTCTCTCTGTCACACACACTCTCTGTCACACAAACACTCTGTCACACACACACTCTCTGTCACACACACACACACACACTCTCTCTGTCACACACACACACACTCTCTGTCACACACACACTCTCTGTCATACACACACACTCTCTGTCACACACACACACTCTCTGTCACACACACACACACACACTCTCTGTCACACACACACACACACTCTCTGTCACACACACACACTCTCTCTCTCACACACACACACTCTCTGTCACACACACACACACTCTCTGTCACACACACACTGTCTCTCTGTCACACACACTCTCTCTGTCACACACACACTCTCTGCCACACACACACTCTCTGTCACACACACTCTCTCTGTCACACACACAAACTCTCTCTGTCACACACACACTCTGTCATACACACACACACTCTCTGTCACACACACACACTCTCTCTGTCACACACACTCTCTCTGTCACACACACACACACACACTCTCTGTCACACACACACTCTCTGTCACACACACACTGTCACACACACACTCTCTCTGTCACACACACACACACACTCTGTCACACACACACACTCTCTCTGTCACACACACTCTCTCTGTCACACACACACACACACACTCTCTGTCACACACACACTCTCTGTCACACACACACACTCTCTGTCACACACACACACTCTCTGTCACACACACACACTCTCTGTCACACACACACACTCTCTGTCACACACACACACTCTCTGTCACACACACACACTCTCTCTGTCACACACACACACTCTCTGTCACACACACACACTCTCTGTCACACACACACACTCTCTCTGTCACACACACACACTCTCTCTGTCACACAAACACTCTCTGTCACACACACACACTCTCTGTCACACACACTCTCTGTCACACAAACACTCTGTCACACACACACTCTCTGTCACACACACACACACTCTCTCTGTCACACACACACACACTCTCTGTCACACACACACACTCTGTCATACACACACACTCTCTGTCACACACACACACTCTCTCTGTCACACACACTCTCTGTCACACAAACACTCTGTCACACACACACTCTCTGTCACACACACACACACACACTCTCTCTGTCACACACACACACACTCTCTGTCACACACACACTCTCTGTCATACACACACACTCTCTGTCACACACACTCTCTGTCACACAAACACTCTGTCACACACACACTCTCTGTCACACACACACACACTCTCTCTGTCACACACACACACACTCTCTGTCACACACACACACTCTGTCATACACACACACTCTCTGTCACACACACACACTCTCTCTGTCACACACACTCTCTGTCACACAAACACTCTGTCACACACACACTCTCTGTCACACACACACACACACACTCTCTCTGTCACACACACACACACTCTCTGTCACACACACACTCTCTGTCATACACACACACTCTCTGTCACACACACACACTCTCTGTCACACACACACACACACACTCTCTGTCACACACACACACACACTCTCTGTCACACACACACACTCTCTCTCTCACACACACACACTCTCTGTCACACACACACACACTCTCTGTCACACACACACTGTCTCTCTGTCACACACACTCTCTCTGTCACACACACACTCTCTGCCACACACACACTCTCTGTCACACACACTCTCTCTGTCACACACACAAACTCTCTCTGTCACACACACACTCTGTCATACACACACACACTCTCTGTCACACACACACACTCTCTCTGTCACACACACTCTCTCTGTCACACACACACACACACACTCTCTGTCACACACACACTCTCTGTCACACACACACTGTCACACACACACTCTCTCTGTCACACACACACACACACTCTGTCACACACACACACTCTCTCTGTCACACACACTCTCTCTGTCACACACACACACACTCTCTGTCACACACACACTCTCTGTCACACACACACACTCTCTGTCACACACACACACTCTCTGTCACACACACACACTCTCTGTCACACACACACACTCTCTGTCACACACACACACTCTCTGTCACACACACACACTCTCTCTGTCACACACACACACTCTCTGTCACACACACACACTCTCTGTCACACACACACACTCTCTCTGTCACACACACACACTCTCTCTGTCACACAAACACTCTCTGTCACACACACACACTCTCTGTCACACACACTCTCTGTCACACAAACACTCTGTCACACACACACTCTCTGTCACACACACACACACTCTCTCTGTCACACACACACACACTCTCTGTCACACACACACACTCTGTCATACACACACACTCTCTGTCACACACACACACTCTCTCTGTCACACACACTCTCTGTCACACAAACACTCTGTCACACACACACTCTCTGTCACACACACACACACACACTCTCTCTGTCACACACACACACACTCTCTGTCACACACACACTCTCTGTCATACACACACACTCTCTGTCACACACACACACTCTCTGTCACACACACACACACACTCTCTGTCACACACACACACACACTCTCTGTCACACACACACACTCTCTCTCTCACACACACACACTCTCTGTCACACACACACACACTCTCTGTCACACACACACTGTCTCTCTGTCACACACACTCTCTCTGTCACACACACACTCTCTGCCACACACACACTCTCTGTCACACACACTCTCTCTGTCACACACACAAACTCTCTCTGTCACACACACACTCTGTCATACACACACACACTCTCTGTCACACACACACACTCTCTCTGTCACACACACTCTCTCTGTCACACACACACACACACACTCTCTGTCACACACACACTCTCTGTCACACACACACTGTCACACACACACTCTCTCTGTCACACACACACACACACTCTGTCACACACACACACTCTCTCTGTCACACACACTCTCTCTGTCACACACACACACACTCTCTGCCACACACACACAGGCTCTGTCTAACAGAAATAAAAAAAAGTATCCTCCTCTTCCGTCAGATCGCCACATGGCTCGATACGAGTCATCGCAGATGTGGGGTGAGCACCAATGTGGCAGAAAGAACCACCGGGAGAGAGAGAGAAGAGATCCCTCTCTGAGCAGAGTCGAGTACCATCCGCCTGGACCAAGCTGCCGCAAAGGCCATGCTCGACGCATTCATTCCAGTGGCGCAAAGCCACAGCTGAAGCCGGCAGCGTCACCCACGGTGCGGTGTGAAGGAGGCCTCTGAGGTTGTTGATTCTCGGCCACGGCTAACGTCAGTGGCGAGTGATAATTGAACGGGTCCCGGGCACTCCCTGGGCATCCACCCCCCCCCCCCCCCCGGTTTAGAGAGGCCTTCATCAAACAGCGGATAGATCATGGCTGCTGCTGCTGCTGCCGATGATACTTTAAACCACCACCCTAGGAGCAGCAATGTATCCGCTCTCCAGCGAAAAATCTGGAAACTCTAACATCGACGATGCTGGCCACGGTGCACGTTTTGCTTCGGGTACAGATCCTCGCCAGCGGCTATCGATGTTCTCTACAGTAATGGAAGCTCGCTCGTGGGCAATTATATAAACACACGGAGAGAACAAGAAACACCGAGATTACAGATTTGCAACAACAACAACAACAACAAAAGCCTCCCTGCAGTGGTGGTTTAGACGAGCGATCATCAACTTTGTTCCAGCTGGCGTCACCAATCGCCAACATTACGGCCGTGGAATTTCCACGCACGGCCTGGCACCTGCCCTGTGAAGGTGGAATTTCCACCCACTGGCCGCAGGGCTGCCTAAATGGACCAGGAGTGTCACCCCAATGTCCGGTTTGGGCGTTGGGGTATAATGTGCTGCTTGACGTGACTTTGGTTGCGCAGTTGCCAATGTCGGGAGGGGAAAGATGACACAGTGAGGAAGGGTGAGAGAGGGTAAAGAGGGCAGACACACGGATGATTCCATACGTAGACTACCACAACCTCCGATTAGCACGGTAGGCTATGTGCGGTGCGAAAGAAGTTTTTTTTTGGGGGGGGGGGGGCTAGATCGTGCCGTGTATGATGTCAACAAATAATAATTGTAACCCTCCACCACCCAACGGAGCCACTCAAATCAAGTTGTCACGTGGGGACAAAAGTGCCAATTGATGGTTTCCCCCCCAGCAACACGGAGGAGGATCTTTGAAGAGAAAAAACAATACAGGCAACTTTATGTCCGACGTTTCGCTCGAGATTAGAGCGAGCAACGGCAGGCGCAGACGAAATCTCAGGTCTCACGTGACGTTCTGCCTCACACCACCTGACCCTCAAGAAACTCGCTACGAACCAAACACGCGGTTGAGCAGACAGTCATTCGTCAGGTAGCCATACAGAGAGAGACACACGGATGGACGGACGGACAACAATGAGTAGTTAGCAAATCAAACAGACGGATACGGATTCTGGCAGGACGGACGGGATAGACATTTGTCACGCACGAACACACTCGCACGGACACACGTACACTAACACGTGAACACACCAGAACACACACACACACACTGCTCCAAAGACTGGCAGCCCCAAAACCCACAGCTTATTGGCCTTAGGCATTGAACTCAAGAAGAGAACGAACCAGACCGTGCACTGCAACTCGCTCGCCACAACACTCGGCGACTTGGGATGCTACGCACCATCAAATCCTCCAACCCGACATCCTGCAACCCCCAGGGTTGCCACCCACCAGCAACAAAACACCCAGGACACATCGTGGGAAGAAGGCCAATCTCACAATACAGGATGGAAGAAGGGAGAAATGCCTGTTAATGCATTGTCTTCAGCGTGGTGTCGTGATTATTATTATTGTTATTACTACACCACTGACAAAAACCGGGACTTTTAGTGTCCTGGTAAGACTCATAGATTTCCCAGGACAGCAGCTGGCTTCTCAACAAAGGAACGATCCAGGGAAAAGCAGGATAGTTGGCAACCTCATATGCCCCTTCTCAACCACTCCTGTGTGATTAAAGCCCTCCTTGGATAATATTTGAGCGTCTCCAAGGGGGGCTTAGTGGTGGTGGCGGTGGTGAAGAGGGTGGCGGTCGGGCACTGCGTCATGCGTTTGGCATCTTTAAGACCGAAACAGGAGGAATTCTCCACCACTCTGGCTATCGCCTGATGCGGCTGGTTGTAATTACCAGCGAAACGTGGGTTTACTCTCCAACACACCGGTATGCTGTGCAAGTAACTAATTGCCATGTTTTGTTTACGTGACGAACCTTACTAATTGGCTTTGTAGGGTGGTAGCGGGTTTAATGGCACATTTATATTTACCGATCAAACCCCCCCCCAAATTAACCTCTATTATGGACAATAATATTGGTCACAAAAGCCTACTGCGTGTTAAACAGGCCCTGTCTTCATTTCTCCCCTCTCTCTTCGTGGCTCGGCACCTGGGCCCCTCTGACCTATGGGCCCCTGGTGCAGTGGCACCGCCTGCACACTCAGGAATAGCTAACGAGGCTGTGGTGGCATGCGTCGGGATGCTTGGTCGGTACCACTTTGGGTAGCAAATGTTACGAGCACCCACCTCGTCGTGCAGTGTCTGTCCACCATGGGTGGTGTGCACCATGGACAATATCCACCACGAGTAGATAGCTTAGCGTGCACGCTGTGAATTTTAGGCGCGCATTTAATATCTTGCGTTCAAATTCTCATATCACATGTTTCATATCGCGTTGATTTTTTTTTATCTCAAAAATTATTTTCTTACACACTATTGTACCATTTAATGACATGCTCTTTATAACCAGCTACCTCGGGGACATTGCTATCATAAATATTCGTAATCTAGAGACAAAATGCTTAGAGGAAATCATTGGTAACATTTGCCACCCGCCGTGGTACCAATAAGCCATGTTCGAGCGATTGGCTCAAAGACTCCGGGAAGGAGTTTATGGGGAACCGGGCCCCTTGATTGCAGCATAAGTCACAGTTCAACTGCTGTAGCCAATTAGAGGGGAATGTTTGAAAATCAGAGCCTAATATTTCTCCAGGGTCTCTGGCAGACTTGAGAAAAAACATAAATATATAAATGGAAACAGTAAAAGTATTTTTTTAAATATTTTTTTTCTTGTGAATAAGCGCTGCCGGCAAACAAAGGAAAGTACCTCTCGCAGCGGGGGTCATGTAAACCCGCGTGGTCATCAAACATTCGCTTGCGGTGCGTTTGGTGCCAGCTTCGCCGACCGCTATGATTTGACCGATGGCCCCTTGACTTAACCGGGTGGGGAGAGATCAGCGAGATCCGTGAGTCGTTTGGCAGGCAGCTGACGGGGAGACGGAGGGAGGCGGATTCAGAAACTTCCCAAGGCAACGTTGGGGTAGGTGGTGGTGGTGGTGGGGGGGGGGAGGTTCTTCAAAAATTGCAAGCTTTCAAAGTTGGGCCTTGCATCGGTAATAATAGTAATAATATATAAATGAAACCTAATGGCTTTTCATACTTTGTATATATTTAAATATTTTAACGTTTTTTTCTGGCTGACTGGCCTTGTATCAGTAACAATAAATACATAATTCTTTGTGCATTTTCAGACAATATTATTATTATATATTTTTAAAAGTTTTGCTGGCTCACTGGTCACGCGCCGCCCAGCAACGCAGAGAGGAGGGGGGGAGGGGGCGCGTGTTGGGGGGGGGCGCAGAGTTGAGGTGGGGGGGGGGGCATCGAGGGGAAGCGTGGGTGGGAGGTGCGTGGGGGGGGGGTATGCGGGGGAGGGGTTCGGGTGGGGAGATATGCGAGAGGGGGGCACCCATGGGCGGGAAGGTGGAGACATTGCTCCCATAATAATAATCATAAAACCTGTTCATGAGACTTTTGGGAATATAGGGTAAAAGTATATAGGATCGTCATGAATAAGCACATTCTTTTATTATGCTAGTGGTAGCACCTTATATGATTATCCCCATTGCAAGCTCAGCCTCGCGGCGTTCCAGGAAAACATCGGAGTGAGAAATTAAGGCATGGTCGCAAGGGTCTCTAAGGTTCACCGAACGGTTCTTGACAGGATTTGACCAATAACCCCATAAATAACCGGTGTTGAGTTCAGTGTGAAGGGGCGGTTGGTGGTGTTGCAGTGAAGCAGTACACAGATGTAGGGGAGGGGGGGGTAGAGGGAACATCTGGCCAAGGGATACATGGATGAAGGGGGTGAGGGAGTTGATGGAGGGGGGTATAGCATCAAGGAGGGCATGGGGTGGGAAAGAGGTTTGCGTCGGCGTCATCATCGTCGTCGTCATCAGCCATGGTTTATCCACTGCTGAAAACGATCAACGGAAATGGAATGATTCCATGAGAAGTTCATCTCTGGTGTGAGCTCAGGGGAGGTGAAAATATCTCACGCGTCCCCCTTGTCTCTCAGTGAAGGGGGAAGGGACCTAAAGAAGGAACCAAGGGAGCGTGGCGCCCCCCAACAACCCAGCCGTACCCCCCTCCCCCACGCCTCCCTTAACACCACCAGCTCTGCATCGAGATTCAAGACCGAGTTAAATCAAACCTCCGAATGTGTGAGCGTTGGAAGCCGTGCGTGTTTTCCAATGCAAAGCAAAGTCCGCTGGAGAGAAAATATTATTGGATCTCACCTCCCAGCGAGGGCTTCTTCCAGATGGCTGTGAGATTTATATATGTGTGTGTGTGTGAAGGACACACCAAACAAGAAAAAAAATAGCTCGTAAAAAATTTGAATGGAGTCAAAAGGTATGTTGTCTTAGCCGTTTAATTAATTTGTTTCTAAGCACTGTGTTTTTATTTCATCATTATCATCATTATTATTATAAACGTAAAGCACACTGACTGGCCTGTTTGCACTCTATGATACCAAATAACGTAATTTAACAAACACATAATTACGGATAGGGATGCTCATTGGTCCGGGTTATAATAATAATTTACATTCTTCTTTCAATCCACTGCTGGATGACGGCCTCACCAAAGCCGCGTGGCACCCCCTCCTCCTCCCCGAAGACACTGGCGATGGTGGTGGAACCATCAATCGCTTCAGAACATCAACGCCACCAGGATGATGCGTACATCGCCATCGTAATTGGAAAATTAAAGACGCGAGCCACAGGAGTGCGATTGTGGCAATGCAAACCAAAACTATGGACCATATTGTAAACCCATAGAGACACGGAGACACATAGAACCCAGCAGAGATACGTGAAGCCACAGTCGTGCGATAATGGCCACGCAACCACAATTATGGACCACATAGTAATTCACTCTTGTCTGCGCCCCTTCATTGGAGGATGAATAGGAAAACGACACGAACTTTCTCTCTCTCTCTCTCCTGAAGCCCTCTCGTCGTGGCCAGGACCAGCAGACCTCGACACGGGCATCGAGAATCCTGAACGCATCGCTGCTGCCATCATTCGCAAGAGTAGAAGAGAATGGAGTGGCCCAGCACCGAGCTAGATAGTGGCGAGTTGTTAACTACCGCGTCTGGTGTGTACAGGTGGAAGGTTTGATCCTGACCCTGACGCCTGCTGTATATTTTGAGTTTTCATGTTCTTCCCTTGGTCACGTGGATTTTTCTCCGGGTCCTTCGGTTCCCCCCCCCCCCACACACATTTAGAATCAACATCACGCGTTTAGATTATTTGGCTTCTATAGATTTCCACATTGATAAGCCACTTTTTTGAGCCGTCATTTGTGGCCAGCTCGCTTCTGAAATGTAGCTACATAGCTCAGTGGGCCTTACGTGGTAAGATAAAAAAATATATAGTTTTAGTTTAGAACTCGGACCACCGGGTTCACATGGCAATTTTAACAAGTGAATTTTGCTGTGGAGTATATATTTATTCAAATCACACCGATCTGGCCGTGTGTGGGTTTAATAACCTGTCCTGTCCCTTCAAGGGCGCCTTGCGTTGAGAGGCAAAAGCAAAATCTTAGGGCCCCAGGAACTCAAGGGGGGCCCCCTCCCAGATTCATGAAAAAAAATGAAGTGCATCAAATATTCACTCAAATGAATCCTTAACCCTAATAAACAAAACAGGTTCATTAATATAGAAACCAAATTCATCTCATCTCTACCACGTCTGCATCTCTCATCTCATCTCGCTACATCCACATTTTCGTGCACGTTTCTCAATTCTCACTCTGCATCTCCATCTCTCGTCCATATCTCTCCCTCCTCTCATTTCACTGCGAGTTTGTCAATTTAGAGGATTGAGTGGGTGGGTGGGGGGTTTCAGGGCCCCCAATGGGCCAGCACCACCACTGATGGCGGGCCAGGCCGTGGTGGGGGCGTGGGGGGGGGGGTCACAAAGGCGCTGCTGTGTCTCTAGCCCCGATGCCTCCAGCGCCATCGCCCCCCCCCCCCCCACTAATAGGATTTCAACTCCGTGTTTATTTTTCTTTGCTAGCGCAGAGTCCCCCCACGCGCACACAGCCCCCCACCCCCCCCCGTCTTCTCCTCTTCAAAGGCGCCAACTTTTTAAATTCGCCGCTGCGAGAAGAATGTCGGTTATTTTTGTTGTTATTTTAAAAAAAAAATCTAATATGTCGCTTAACGGCGCTTTGTAGTTTCGTGTTGCTTTCGAAAAATCCACAAAGTGTAGTCGCTATTAATTGTACCGAACGTCGCTGGGGCGGTGGAAAGTCCACGTTCCTATGGCGAGGGCGCATGGTAACGGTTGACGACGCTCAACTTTTTCCAATCCGGAGGTCGCCAATTCGATTCGATCTCCCAGCGCGGAAGTTGATACAACGAGGGACAACTTTCTTAAGTGTCCACCCGCCGCTGTCCACCCAGCAGTCTACGGTAGATGGGCGATGGGTAGGTGACGCGTGGTGGGGTAAAGCGTGGGTACACTCCCACTTCTTCCAAGACGTTGTGGGTGGCGCTCATCATTCTCGCCCAGCCGTTCATACAGCATTTGGTGTCGGCCGCCGTGAGCGGTAGTCATCAAACTCGCCTCGCCGGGTTCGTAGTGCAGCGTGCTCCCGTAATCGTCTTAACAGGACCTTTGGGGGAAAAAAGTGCTGTGAGCGAGCGCCTATGAAGGCGAGTATGGTACGCGAGGGGGTTGGCTGGTCAGCACCACGCCAGACCGCCTTTGTCATTACATACCAGGTAGTCATTTGAGGCTGAGTCGACCTCGGGAAGGTTGAGGACCGGTTCAGATAATCGTCACACACAAACACGCGCTATGAAAACACATGCTGTACGTACATACAAAATCATTACACTAATTGCACCTACACAGTATGCACACACGCACACGGTACATTTTTTATGTCGACCATGTAATGTGGGACCGTATCAACTGACTCACGCGGGATTTAAATACAATCCCAGAGATTGATATATTTTTTTTAGCTCAGAAAATTATTCTCATTTGTATTTAACCCCACATAAAGATCCCCCGTATAGCCTTAACAGACTTTTGGAGCAAGTGCTGTTAGTGAGCACCAATGAATGCCGGCACGGCACACGAGCGGGTGGCCGGCCAGGACCACGCCCGGCCGCCTTTGTCTCCCTAGCAGCGATGCTTACACAACCGCACCAGGCTGAGGCTGAGTCGATATAGGGGAAGACCAGGACTGATTCAGATCAGCATGGCTCGCTACGTACGGTGAGAAAGAAGTTCAACATACACCGCATATGTATGATGGTGTCCGTGAGCGGGAATCGAACTCGGGTCGACGGGTTCCTAGCATAGCACGGCAACCACTGCACCACCGCTCCCCAACACACACACACACACGCGCGCGCGCGCACTACATACGTGGCACGGCGTATGAAAGGCGCTCGGCGAAGTTTTATTTTGCCAGCTCCGTGATGGATTCGGACCCAGTCGGCGGATCGTTTTACGCACTCCACTATTTATTGTTTTGTTCGAAAGTAAAAAAATAAAGTTAAAAAAAGAAAAGTCCTTTTGCTCCACACACAAGCCAACCTCGGCAGGGAGGACTTTAGTCAAGGTCACGGGAGGCAAAGTTTCGTTCGGGGGGGGGGGGGGGGGAGGAAAATGTAGAAGGGATGGAGTCTGGGATTTCGAAGTTGCGGTTGTGGGGTGGGTGGAGATCTTTTAACTTCGCAAAACGACCACCCCCCCCCCATCACTCCTTCCACACTGCCCCAGCTCCCAGCCGAGCCCCCTTCGCCGCTTGCGTTTGTTATAAAACGAGACCTGCCAACGCTGTGATATTCCAACCAGGGCTGAATAATTAAGGACGTGTAAGACCTGTAATTTCAGGCAGAATGTTTATTGTTGGAACGGTACCGTGCAGTCGGAAAACGTGCGTAAAGAAAATGAAAATCTCGGCAAAACATTGGCCATGTTTAAAAAAAAAATACTAAAAAAATAAAGCTATATATGTGTTCATGCAGCATGCACACGTACAGGACTGTTGTTGTTGTTGTTTTTTGTCAATCCACTGCTGGATATGACGGACTTCTCGGGCGACCTGACCGAGCGTTCGTCACAGGAGGAGAACACGACGACCGGGAGGAGACGCTGCGGTGAGGTCGACTCCCGCTTGCGCGCGGCGTTTGAGCGCTGTGCTGCGCTTCGAGTCCGGCCACCCCAGTTCGATTCCCGCTCTTGGCCACCAACACCCCAGTGACGAATAATCTGAACCGGTCCTGGGCCTCCCCTCGGTCGACTCGGCGTCAAACGGGTACCCGGTGCGGTGTGTAGTCATCGCTACGGGTGAGACAAAGGCGACTGGCCGTGGTGCTGGTCACCCACCCCCTCGTGTGCCGTGCCGGCCTTCATAGGTGCTGCTCGCTAGCAGCACTTGCCCCAACAGTCTGTTCAGTCTGTACGCGGGATCTTTGTATTGTGAGTGACGTGTGTGTGAGTGTAATGTGTACGTGTAATGTGTGTGTGAGTGTAATGTGTGAGTGTAATGTGTATGTGTAATGTGTGTGTGTGTGAGTGTAATGTGTGAGTGTAATGTGTGTGAGTGTCACGTGTGTGTGTGTCATGTGTGTGGGGCGTTCCACTAGGCAGCACGTGCGCTGCAGAGACGTAATTAACACCAGATGTGGAACAGAACGCGAGTGAGTGAGTTATCGGGTGGGTTCATGATGAAGTGGCCGAGGTAGTGAGCTATGGAGAGAGCTAGGTAGTGGACAGAGTGAGTGGTAAAGTGAGTGAGCAAATAAGCGAGCGATGGAGGGAGAGAGCGAGTTGGTGAATGAGTGACTAACGGAATGAGTTAGTGGGCGAACAAGTGAACTATCGAGAGAGTAAGTTCATTCGGGAGTGAGTTGATAGATTGACGGTGTGATGAAGTGAGTGAGCGACTGATTGACCAAATGAGTACGTGGTGGAGAGAGTGAGTTTGTGGAGACGGCGAGTTGCAAAGTGGGTAAAGACGTGAGTGAGTTTCGTGATTAAAACAGTGAGTGACACACCGTGACATATATGTCTCGCGAGCCTCCGAGTGGAATTTACAGCAAGTGGATTGGACGGTTGGAGAGAGAACACTACGTAGTGGGTCCTTGACCACTCCGTGTGGACCTTTGAGTCTCACACCCCCCCTTCATGCCTCTAGGTTTTTTCCTCCGGCTTCTCCCGTTTCCTCCCGCATGCCAAATTCTCATTACTGCGACTGGCCAAACATCCCGATGCAGGACCCTCCTGAGACTCATTGAGGCTTTTGTGGATAAATAGTGGCTTAACTCGACATTTACTTTTCTATTTAATGTACGTGTGTGATGTATTTATGTATGCACACCATGTGTGTTTATGTGTACCGTACTTATGTACGTCTGGACGTATCTTAGTGTGCGTACACACTAAAATACACCCAGACAGACGTACAAAGACCCTCCGTATAGCCTTAACAGACTGTTGCTGTTAGCGAGCAGCTATGAAGGTCGATACCGCACCAGTGATGTTTACACATCGCACTAGGTACACATTTGAGGCTGAGCAGACCTAGGTGAGTCCCTAGGACCGGTTCGGGTAATCGCCACTGGTGTTGATAGCCGCGAGAGGGCATGGGGACTCGGGAGGCCGGGTTTATAGCGCAGTGCGCTAACCACTGTGCCACTGCTCCAAAGATAAAGGTCCCCCGTGTAGCCTTAACAGACTGTAGGGGCAAGTGATGTGAGCGAGCACCTATGAAGGCCGGCACGGCACACGAGTGGGTGGGTGGCCAACACCACGCCCGGCCGCCTTTGTCTCCCTAGTGGCGATGTTTACACATCTCACCAGGTACTCATTTGAGGCTGAGTCGACCTAGGGGATGCCCAGGACCGGTTCAGATAATCGTCACTGGCGTTGGCCGTGAGCGGGAATTGAACCCGGTTCGCCAAGTTCGTAGCGCACACACACACACACACATGCAGGAGCTACAAGGAAGGAAGGGAGGAACTCAAAGCCCCCACACGCCGCTTTAACTCAATTTAAAGAGATCGCGGGGTCATTGAGGATCCGCCGAGACTCACGTTTGACCTTCAAGGGAGGCCCAGACCAGATCACCACCATCACCAGCAGCACCTCCTCCTACTACTACTACTACACACGGTAGCCACTGTGCATGGCGAGCAAACAGAGGCGTCGTTGCAAAGAGTACGGAACGCGAGGCGTCCCTCTGTATCACCTGCCCGTCGTGGAGTATCAACTCGTTGCAAGTCAGCGGGGTTGACACGCTGAGACGTCACCGCGATGCATGGACACGCGGGCGCACCTTCGTGCTGTCGTCGAGCGCATTTACGCAGATAACAGCAGCCGCGTCAGATGCGGTGGTGGAGTCAGTCGAGTGGTGGCTGCTGCTGCTGTTGCTGTTGTTGTTGCAAAAAACCGAGTGGTTTCGTGCACAGCTGTTCCATTCATTAACTCTGCCACGACCACGACTTTCGGACTTAATTATTCAACCAAAAGCATTCGCGTCGGTGTGGAGAATATAAAAGCACAAACTATGATATAAATCACAAACTATAGTACAAATCACAAATATAAATCACAAACTATAATATAAATCACAAGTATAAAATCACAAACTATATTATAAATCACAAATATAAAATCACAAACTATAATATAAATCACCAATATAAATCACAAACTATAATATAAATCACAAACTATAATATAAATCACAAGTATAAAATCACAAACTATAATATAAATCACAAATATAAAATCACAAACTATAATATACATCACAAACTATAATATAAATCACAAATATAAATCACAAACTATAATATACATCACAAACTATAATATAAATCACAAATATAAATCACAAACTATAATATAAATCACAAACTATAATATAAATCACAAATATAAATCACAAACTATAATATAAATCACAAGTATAAAATCACAAACTATAATATAAATCACAAATATAAAATCACAAACTATAATATACATCACAAACTATAATATAAATCACAAATATAAAATCACAAACTATAATATACATCACAAACTATAATATAAATCACAAATATAAAATCACAAACTATAATATAAATCACAAACTATAATACAAATCACAAATATAAATCACAAACTATAATATAAATCATCCCCTTCCATGTCCGACCTGCCACTTTAAGAACGAAACATCAAAGTGTCGCAGCACCATTGATTCTAGACAAGGAAACCCGGCACTTGGTTTCGACATACACACACACAATGTCTCGTCAGTAGCAGAGTCAGGTTTTGCTGGCGAATAAAATGCTGGCGAAATGCCACTCTCATTCAATTAGCAGGGCGCAACGATGCATTGATAATTATAATTAATCTCGCGACACAGACACACACATCACATCACCGGTGCCTGAATCGCCTCGACTCGCACACGTTGTATATATTTACGTTCAACGTTTTACCCGTGTCACGCCACGGCAAGAGACGTACGGTCAAGGATACAATGCATGGAAAGAGAGAAAGAAACGGGAAATGGGAAGGGGGGGGGAGTCCCCAGGATAGACATAGGAGGAAGAGGGCTCGGCTCGAGATGAGCAGCACGGAGAGAGAAAGGAGGAGGAGCGGCGGTGCAGGAAGAGGAGAAGGATAGGGTGTTGGTGGGGGGTGGGGGGGGGAGGAATGACTGGGCCAAGATGTCAAGGGACAAGAGGGTGATGATGAGAGGAGATGGAACAGAGGGAGAGGGAAGGAAAGAGCAAGTAGACAGCGAGCTGCGTGGAGCAGCGTCTGTTTTCGCAGAGGGCGGGGACAGGCGAGGCATTCAGAGTGGGGGTGGCCACGCATAAGTCACGTGATTTACGGGACATGCTTGAGCCGATTTTGATGTCGCATATAGAGATGTTGCACGCCATGGCAATTTCGTCAACCCTCCAACCACTAGAGGCGCTAGCTACCTCTCACCACAGTGTTCATAGACTTAGTGTCATAAGAAAAATAACCCGTTCGGGAACTCTTGCAGAACTAGGCCATTTCCCAATGTTAAAGAACGGCTCGCGAAATGTCCTATCACAGAACCTCTTCTGAGCTCCTTTTTGAGTGACCTCTTATCCACACCCGGGGCATCACACTTTCCCCACACACCCTGCTTATAGATTTTCCCATCACATGTGGCGAGATATTATCTACCTCGCCCGGTATACAGGATGTCGTGGGTTCGATCTCGACCCTGACGCCTGCTGTATACAGGACGCTTCAAAAATGTTAAAACTTATATGAGACCATCGTTTTTAATGTAAAAATAATGGATAATACACTGTAACACGATAACAAATGTATGTTAATAGCTTAAAAAGTCAAAGAGTCTCCCACTTCTTCTTTGGTTCTTTCGGTAAAGTCACGTAGAATGAGAATAAAATAATAAATTGATAAAATAAAATAACACAATAATATTCTCACGACGTTTCGGCCACAACACAAGCGGCCTTCATCAGGTGAAGGGAGCGAGACTGTCCACTCCAGCGCTGTCCTACCAGACAGTCTCGCTCCCTTCACCTGCTGAAGGCCGCTTGTGTTGTGGCCGAAACGTCGTGAGAATATTATTGTGTTATTTTATTTTATCAATTTATTATTTTATTCTCATTCTACGTGACTTTACCGAAAGAACCAAAGAAGATGAATCATTGCAGTCACGAAAGCTTTAAATCGAAGTCTCCCACTTGTCGCCATCGTTGTCAACACGTGGCCTGGAATCTTCTCCAGGTGGTCTCCAGGACCCGGAGGCAGCAGCACATGTCACGTGGTATTTTTACAAATTCTCCTAAGTGTTAATATTTTTTTTAAGCACCCTGTATTTGGAGTTTGCGTGTCTCTCCCCGTGGTCGCGTGAATTTTTATCCGGGGTTTCCCTCCACATTTAGAATCAACATCACGTGTTCAGAGTATTTTGCTGCTATACATTTCCACACGATAAGCCACTTCGTTGAGCTATCACTTGTGGCCAGGTCGTGTCTGAAAAAGAGCTAAAATAAATAAAAAATGTTTAGTTTAGTTTAAGCCGACGTTTTCATTGTAATTCTCAGAGGCAAAACTGAGCCAAACTAAGTTAAACCCCATACGTTTAATGCGATGCGATTGGCGCAGTGATTGATGACCGGGACGGTGGGGGATGGGACCGTTCACGCGCTCCACTCGAGAACCTCTGGTTTTTAATCACCATAGGTGGCCGAAATCCACGTTCAAATCCAAGATCTCAGGGGTTCCGTGCTGGCTCAATGATTCGGGTCCTAAGTCACCCGACCACCTTGCCTTTGGGACGCTTTTAATGTGGCCGATGGGAGCTCTAAAAACTCAGAAAGCAAAAAGCTCTCGCTGGGCCCACAGAGTATTAACTTGCTCAACGTGCCACGGGGTCTGTTTGGGTGTTAAAAGTTTCATTTAGACTTTTACAATGTTTCTTGTCTTACATTTCTGTTATTGTCAATCCTTTATTTCACTTTACGTAACCAGGAAAGCTTCGACCGCGCCTTAGGACTATCCGGGTGTTGAAATATTAATTCGTCGATTCAAATAGATTCTCACACGTCGAATTGTGCGTCAGAATGATGTGTTATGAAGAGGAGCCATTGGCCAAAACGTTACCTATCATATTTTTCCCCTAAGGCCACAACACAGTGTTATAGACGAATGTGTGGAGTTTTTTTATTTATTTGCTATTTGTGCTGATGCACGACTGAAAATTCGGCAGCGGCAGCAGCACCGGATAATTTGTTTCATCCTATAGCCACTAGAGGCGCTACTACAGTGCACCGCAATGTAAAACCAACCGATCCTTGCTTGGATCGACCCAGGATCGTGATAATTCAACAAATCAGGAGTAGGAGGAGGTGGGGGTTAACTTTATCCGGGTCTGTCGAGGTCAGCGACGCGGTGGTGAGATGTTAACTACCTCGCCTGGCATGCAGGAGGTCGTGGGTTCAATCCCGTGGTCGTGTGGCTTTTTCTCCAGGCACTGCGGTTTTTCCCTCCACATTTAGAAACACGCGTTTAGAGTATTTGGCTGCTATACACATCCACACGATAAGCTACTTCGTTGAGCTGTCATTTGTGGCCAGGTCGCTTCTGAAAAAGAGCTACATAGCTGAGTGGGCCTTACCTGGTAAAATAAAATAAAAAGTTTAGTATTATTTCGTAGTACACCTCTAGATATGGCCATGGCTACTACGAGTGAGGTGCCACCTACTCCAGTCTTACCAGCGATCCAGAAAACATTCAGTGACGAAATTAAGCCCCCTGGTGACAGGCCTACTTGTAAAGGCTGTCTTTTTAAGTGAGTCGACAGCTTTTGGGGGGAAGAATTCATCCTGCAGTGGATTGATCCTGGCTGATAATGAAGATGATGAGGATTTAAGCGAGCCCTGCTTGTGTTTTTTTTTAAACCAACAATAATACCCTTTGTTTATCCGTGAAAAAAACCAACCCAACCACTGAATTCTCAAGACTATTTTTCAGGAAGGGTCCCGCCACATTGGGATTGTTTTTTTTTATTTCCCCCCCTTCCAAATTCCCGCTCGGGGAAGGAGGAATATTGAAAACTAATCGACAATCTTGGAAACGATCTCTCCCAAGCAGGGTGGTAGTTTTCTAGGAGCGGGGCAGAAAACAAAGATCGGTTGATTTTTTTGTTTTTACTGCTGAGAGGTTTAACAAAGGCCCCCCCTCTTGTTTACAGCTCTCCGAGGGCCTCAACTTTCTCCGAAATGATTTTAGCCAAGAAGCGAATTCGCTGAGAAGACTCCGGCCGCCTCGTTTCACCCACCCACTCCCCCACCCACCTCGCCCCCCCCCGCCCCACCCCCGCTCGCAAATAAAATGAGACGTTAAATGCGTTCTAAAACGGGAGCCGGTGCATTTCATTAAGCGATTGGCAAAGAAGTGGGAAATGTCATTGTTTTATTGTCGTTTCTGATTTCACATCCAGATGCAAGGTCTCCTCCCGTCTCTCTCTTTCTCTCTGCCATTGATGAAACGAACAAAAAATGTTGCACGTCTTTGTCGATCCACCGCTGGATGAAGGCCTCTCCCATGCCACACCGGTCATGGTTGGTGGTGGGTGTTGTCGGGCAATACTTCACCACGATTGTGTATGGTTTGTTGAAGGTGCTGGTGGCCGTCGTGTTGGTGAGGGGGGGGGGTGGTCCATGACGAGCTATTTGAGACATAATGGGCGACTCGTGTTAGCCACGGCCGTGACTCGAACTTGGGTCTCGGCGAGTGCAGGGCCCGAACCACTGCACTCGCCGCTCCTCCCCACCCGTACACCGATACAGATAGAGTACAGAGACCCCCCCCCCCCCCCTGTGTAGCCTCCATAGACTGACGGGGCAAGTGCTGTTAGCGAGCACCTATTGAGGCAGCACGACTAACGACGGGGCAGTGGTGCTTCACCAGTGGAAAAGTTTGCACGTCGCACCAGGTATTCATTTAAGGTTCAGTCGCCCAAGGGGAAGCCCAATGGTGTGAGCTAGGCCATCGCCGGTAATGGGACTCAGGTAGCCTGAAGATTCTCAGAGTTGGTGTGCGATAGAGTCATGGCGATTCCTGCCACTCTTTAGCCGCAGCGAGTCGTCTCGCTCCGCCGCGGCCACTTAATTATCGCGATCATTAACGTGGAAAACGTAACGTTGGCTCGCTTCCGCTGGGAAATTGGAGAGCCTCTTTTTCAGTTGAATTGTGGAGCAGGCCGACCGTTCTTCCGTCTCCAGGAAGCGCCGTTGCTTAAACCAAGTCGCTGGAGCCTAAGGCCATGTAAGCTCGGGACTAGAGCAATTTTTTTTCTACAACATTTCTCTGCAACAGCGCAAAAAATGCACCCGATATTAGCTGATTGCAAGTCTACCGTCCCAGCCGTGACACCACAGCGGCATACCAGATGATTGCAAGTCTACCGTGCCAACCGTGGCACCACAGCGGCATACCAGATGTCAAGTCGGTGACTATAAAAGCAATGGCAGGTCACGTGTACTCTTTGTGAAGAGTTGGTACATCCACCGTGGATATGGAGCAATGCCATCGGCTCGTGTGTGGTTGCTCAGGTGGATAATTATTAAACCCTTTCCCATTCCGAGACGTCTGCATGTTGCAGGGTGGGTCCCGTTCACTGCTGAATCTCGGAACGCACAAGTGGTCCATGGTTAATTGTATTTAGAGAGGTATCGCGCCGCTGTTTTTAAAGACATTGTACCGTATTCACCTCAGAGAACTGTAGCGACACGACCGCACTCTAAGACAGCTGGTGCTAGACTGTGCCACACGCCCTCCCGCATGGCCTTGTGGGAGCCTCGGTACCGATGAAGTTGTTTTATTTTATGATTCCGCTCCGATGACGTACACACACACACTGATTGTGAGCGGCTTGGGGAGGCCTTCATCCAGCAGTGGATTGACCATGTCTGTTGATGATGATAATCATGATGTTGGAAACAAATGCCAGTTATTATTCTTTGGGTCTTTCGGAGTACGCCAGTTAGCCCATGATGACCACTCCACAGATACAAATGCCACACTGCGGTCTAAATCTAGCGTTTATTTATTTATTTATTTATTGTTTATTTATTATCTCTCTCTTTTAAAAAGGGGGCAGAATTTATAAGAAAAAAAACAGAGACCAAAGCAGACACACCGCCACCACCCCACCCACCACCACCACCATCCCAGCTGACGAAATTCATCTCAATTAGCGGCGGGCAAGGCACGTGGCTTGCCCGCCTCTTGTGAGTGTGGCGTCAGCTCCATCACAGCCGTGCGCTGTGTCACGCTCCGTCAAGTGTGACATTCCCTCACCTCCCATCAAGCCACACCCCCCCCCCCCACACACCTTATTGAGGCCATTCGTTGGAGTTGTTTGAAAAGAAATTGCTTAAAAGCTCCCTCCAGCCCCCTTCGTATGTGTGTATATCGTGTGTGTGTGTATCGTGGGTGTGTGTATCGTCTGTATGTGTATCGTGTGTGTGTGTATCGTGTGTGTGTGTATCGTGGGTGTGTGTATCGTCTGTATGTGTATCGTGTGTGTGTGTATCGTGTGTGTGTGTATCGTGTGCATCGTGTGTGTATCGTGTGTGTGTGTATCGTGTGTGTGTGTATCGTGTCTATCGTGTGTGTGTGTATCGTGTGTGTCGTGTGTGTGTGTATCGTGTGTGTGTGTATTGTGTGTGTGTGTATCGTGTGTGTCGTGTGTGTGTGTGTCGTGTGCGTGCGTGCGTTTGGCGGTCGTTGCCCGCCGTAGACGGGAGGGGGGGGGGGTCAATGAGGTCACGTAGTGCGGAGAGAACATTTTTGTTCAAATGGGCGGCGGTGGTGGTGGTGGTGGTGGGGGGACAAAAAATTGGGAGCAGATTTTGTGTTTTCTTTCTAGGTCACTGCCCCCCGCCGCCGCCGCTGCAGCAACAGCATCGGCAGCAACAGCATCGGCAGCAACAGCATCGGCAGCAATAGCATCTTCTTCGTAGAACTCTGATGCTAATAATGAATCGAGGCTTTACGCAGCGAGGGCTACGCTGCTGCACGCGGCTGCCCGTAATCCAGCACCGTGGACAGGCAGCAGCTAGGGTTGGTGGATCGCCGGCACGGGTGGACAGCGTGTCGTGCGGAGGGAGGACTCACTTCCCTTTGCCATCGAGGCGCAATACCCCGGGCTCGTCACGGGCTATTCGTTGTCGTTGCCCGAGAAGTTGTCAGCTGATGAGTCGGACGGCGCACGTCACCCACCGCATCACAAAGCGACACTCGGCTGCCCAACTCTCCCTCCCCCCCCCCCACGCACACACAGACCACGCAAAGACAAAGATCCCCCGTATAGCCTCTAACAGACTGTTGGGGCAAGTGCTGTTAGGGAGCACCTATGAAGGCCGGCACAGCGCACGAAGGGAGTGGGTGGCCAACACCAAGCCCTGGCCGCTTTTGTCTCCCCGGTGACGATGTTTACGCACCGCACCAGGTACTCATTTTTTTAGGCTCAGTCGACCTAGCGGATGGTCCCGGACTGGTTGAGACAACCGTCACCGGTGCTGGCCGTGAGCGGGAATCGAACTCAGACCACACACACACGCAGAAGTCGCACTAACCAGACGCGCTCCTGTGTGATCTCTATATTTGCCATCCTTCTCGCTGGCAGCTGCATGCCCACTGCTGTCAACAAAGCTCCAGCAGCGAGAGCCATTCGACCACGTGCAGTCAGAGTCACTATTAATGAGCCATCTCTCTTTACATCCCGTCTGCTGGACACAGCCCCAGAGGTCCAGCCATCCGTGGCCGGGTGGCTCAGTGGTGGAGAGATGTTAACTTCCTCTCCTGGTATGCAGGAGGTTCGTGGGTTCGATCCCGACCCTGACGCCTGCTGTATATTTCGAGTTTGCGTGTTTCTCTCTCTCTCTCATATCATCATCGCGGTGGCTAGGAGATGTTAACTTCCTCTCCTGGTATGCAGGAGGTTCGTGGGTTCGATCCCAACCCTGACGCCTGCTGTATATTTCGAGTTTGCGTGTTTCTCTCTCTCTCTCTCATCATCATCACGGTGGCTAGGAGATGTTAACTACCTCTCTTGGTATGCAGGAGGTGCGTGGGTTCGATCCCGACCCTGACAACGCCTGCTGTATATTTGGAGTTTGCGTGTTTCTCTCTCTCTCTCTCTCATCATCATCACGATGGCTAGGAGATGTTAACTACCTCGCTTGGTATGCAGGAGGTGCGTGGGTTCGATCCCGACCCTGACGCCTGCTGTATATTTGGAGTCTGCGTGTCTCTCTCCCTGCGGTCACGTCGATTTTTCTCCGGGTCCTCTGGTTTTCCCCGATGCATAAAGAATCAACATCACGCGTTTAGAGTGTTTGGCTGCCATACATGTCCACGTGATCAGCCACTTTGTTGAGCTATCATTTGTGGCCAGGTCTCGTTCGACGAAGAGCTGGTAAAATAAAAAAAATACTTTAGTTTCGTAACACTAGTGTCCTCGCAGCAAGAAGGACCTGGGTTCGATGTCTGACTAGGGCGCCCTTTCCGTGGGAAGTTAGTATGTCTCCCCCTCCGCTGTTCTACATGGGGTTTCTTCCATACTCTGTGGGTTCATCCCATAGCTACAAACATAAATACTAAATTAAACTAGTTTTAATTTGACCAGGTAAGGCTTACTGAGGTATATAGTTTTTTTTTCAGAAGCGACCTGGCCACAAATGACAGCTTTAACAAAGCCACTCATCGTCTGCAAATGTAAAGCAACCAAATAATCTGGGCGAAGACCCCGGGGCCGGCCGAGGACCACGCTGCTGCTGGTGGGACGACGTCGCTCGGCTGACCTGGGAACGCCTGGGAGTTCCCCAGGAAGAGCTAGAGTCTGTGTATAGTAGTGTATAGTGTAGTGTATAGTAGTATATAGTATAGTGTATAGTGTAGTGTATAGTAGTGTATAGTTTAGTGTATAGTGTAGTGTATCGTATAGTGTATAGTAGTGTATAGTTTAGTGTATAGTGTAGTGTATAGTATAGTGTATAGAAGTGTATAGTAGTGTATAGTGTAGTGTATAATAGTGTATGGTGTAGTGTATAGTGTATAGTAGTGTATAGTGTAGTGTATAGTGTAGTGTATAGTAGTGTATAGTAGTGTATAGTGTAGTGTATAATGTAGTGTATAGTGTAGTGTAAAGTAGTGTATAGTAGTGTATAGTGTAGTGGATAGTGTATAGTAGTGTATAGTGTAGTGTATAGTAGTGTATAGTGTAGTGTATAGTAATGTATAGTGCAGTGTATAGTGTAGTGGATAGTGTATAGTAGTGTATAGTGTAGTGTATAGTAGTGTATAGTGTAGTGTATAGTAATGTATAGTGCAGTGTATAGTAGTGTATAGTGTAGTGTATAGTAGTAATATAGTGTATAGTGTAGTGTATAGTGTAGTGTATAGTAGTGTATAGTAGTGTATAGTATAGTGTAGTGTATAGTAGTATATAGTGTAGTGTATAGTAGTGTCTAGTGTAGTGTATAATATAGTGTATAGTAGTGTATAGTAGCGTATAGTGTAGTGTATAATATAGTGTATAGTGTAGTGTATAGTAGTGTATAATATAGTGTATAGTGTAGTGTATAGTGTAGTGTATAGTAGTGTATAGTGTAGGGTATAGTAATGTATAGTGTAGTGTATAGTGTAGTGTATAGTAGTGTATAGTGTAGTGTATAATGTAGTGTATAGTGTAGTGTATAGTAGTGTATAGTGTAGTGTATAGTAGTGTATATTGTAATGTATATTAGTGTATAGTGTAGTGTATAGTAGTGTATAGTGTAGTGTATAGTAATGTAGTGCTAGAGTCTGTGACCAGGGAAAGGGAGGTCTGGACCGCCCTACTCAACACGCTGCAGCCGCGACCCTCCCCAGGACAAGCGGATTGAGCAACGAGCGAACTCTGAACGCGTGACGTCGATTCTAAACGTGGAGGGGGGAAACCGGAGGAACCCGGAGGAAAAGTTCCGCGACCACGGGGAGAACATGCTAACCCCGCGGCAGGCGTGATGGTCGGGATCGAACCCACGACCTCCTGCATACAAGGCGAGGTAGTTAACATCTCGCCACCGTGGCGTCCTATATCGTGACGATTCATCAAAGCGACAGAGAGAGAGAACGTGGTGGTGGTGCTGGGGGGGTGGGGGCTTAGAATCACGCCAGCCCTGATACAGACAGACACCCGCAAGGGACGCTCGTTTTGAGATGTCATTCACGCGCATTTGCGGAGAGATATCGGGAACGTTGGAGCGGCGTACGTGGCCCCGACGGTAGAAACCAGGGATGAGAGCGGCAGTGCCCCTCGGCAATCGAGTCGAGGGTTCTCCCGAGGCAATGAACCTGTACTCTGACTGCGTGGACATTCCCGACAGCGCGGAGGTTTGAACAAAGGCGTCCTTTCTCCTCCGACTTGTAATCATTTGGGTACACGCACTGCACACACGGACTACGCAAAGACAAAGGTCCCCCGTATAGCCTTGGCAGACCGTTGGGGCAAGTGCTGTTAGCGAGCACCTAATGACGGCCGGCACGGCACACGAGGGGGGTTGTGGGTGGCCAGCGCCACGCCCGGCCGCCTTTGTCTCACCCAGTGGCGATGTTTACTAGACACCGCATCAGGCACTCATTTGAGGTTGAGTCGACCTAAGGGAGGTGAGGCCCAGGACCGGTTCAGATAATCGTCACCGGTGTTGGCCGTGAACGGGACTAGAACTCGGGTCGCCGGGTTCGTAGCGCCGTGCGCTGAGCACTGAGCCACCACTGATCCCCATTACACAATCGACACAAAGCCTCACCTACACCCGTGCACAATCTGTACAGTACTGTATAGCCATACGCACACACATGGAGTTTATACACACGTATATACACAGTCTATATAACAAAGACAAATAAGTTTAACGGACTGATCGGGTAAGTGCTGTTAGCGAGCACCCTATGAAGGCCGGCATGGCAAACGATGGGGTGGGTAGCCAACAAACGCCACGTCCGGCCGTCTTTGTCTCCCCAGTGCTGACGTTTGCACACACCGCAATCAGCCCCACATCCTTCTGCATTGCATCAGCTCCATCTATTCTCTCCGCCGTGCCGTGCCCGTTTAGCAGCCCCACTCCCCTTCTATCCGGCCAAACAGAAGCTGCTTGGTCGTGCGGTGGCTGGGCATGCGCGGGCTACGTGACCAAGCCTCGCCTGCCGGAGGAGCTCACTGATGACGGCACTGTGTCCAGATCTCCGACGGGTCTGTGAGCTCCTCACTCCTCTGAAATCCAGTCTGGTTAAACCCAGGATGAATGTTTCACTCCGTCGCAGATGTTTCAGAACCACAAAGATCGCCCGTGCAGCCTGTAACAGACTGTTGGGGCAAGTGCTGTTAGCGAGCACCTACGAAGGCCGGCACGGCACACGAGGGCCTGGGTGACCAACACCACGCCCGGTCGCCTTTGTCTCCTTAGTGGCGATATTTACTACACACTGCACAAGGTAATCATTTTAGGCTGAGTCGATCTAGGGGAGGCCCGTGACCGGTTCAGATAATCGTCACCGGTGTTGGCCGTGAGCGTCAATTGAACTTGGGTCGCCGGGTTCGCAACGCAACGCGCTAACCGCTTCAATACCTCAAGACAAAGATCCCCCGTATAGCCTTACCAGAGTGTTGAGGCAAGTGCTGTAAGCGAGCACCTATTAAGGCCGGCACGGTACACAATCCAGTCTCGTTAAACCCAAGATGGATCGTAGGCAGGACAGCATGAATGTTTCAAACCGACGCAGATGTTCCAAAACCACGCACACATACACACATACACACACGCGCGCGCAACCCCTCCACACTATGACCTAACCCGTGTCAGTTTAGCACACATGCTGCATCAACTAATGCGCAATGGGTTGTGTTTTCTGGCACAAATACAGCCAGCATGAATATCCCTCATCCTGGGCTTAAAATTCAACCCTAATCACGAGGACGGGAAGGCTGCGATGTCTCTCTCTCTACCCCCCACCCCCACACCTCACAGCCAACAATCGATGAACCGTCGCGATTTGGGGGGGCGGGGAGGGGTCACAAATTGATTGAATAATCTTTTTTTTGGAGCGCCTTTACCGGCTGGAGGATGACCACGTGAACCCATCACACATCAACGAATGCGCATCGGATTACGTTGGTTCTCTGCACGAGTCGATTTCACGCGAACAATCGTGAGCAATGAGAATTGACATTCAACGGTGAATGCATGCAACGTTTCACCACCAAAATCGCGACGTCAAAGACTTTCGTTACATCGGTGGCAACTTCAAAAGCCCGCACTCGTGACCAGCGTGGGGAGGTATTGTCAAACAAACTAACCCATGACCGATGTGGTGTGAGTATGCGCTCCTGCAGCAGTAGATTGACAAATGAGTGTAAAATAATAATCAGCAGAAAAAATACATTATTACCTTAACATAACTCGAAACAATGAGGCACAACCTTACCCCAAACCTTAACGTTTCATTCACAACGCAAAGGTCAAAAGGTCACATCCTGGTCAGGGTTCGACCTCGGTCCATCCTTCCTCTGCCTTGGTAAAACGAGAATACTTTTGTTGGTGGCGGTGGTGGAGGAGTGGGGGTGGAGTCAATCGCGATTGTCCTGTGGGCATACCGACTCCTGCCACGGAAATGTGGAATTGTATTTTCCTGGCTCGGGAGATGCCGAAAGAAATGAGTGGAGTGGCGAGGCACCAAGCGAGACGCGGATTGATGGCTTCCGTTGTCACGGCGTTTGCTATGGCGCAGTGGCAGGCGTGTGTAGCTAGCCATGCTTTGTCGATGAGCTCTTATGGCAGCAAAAAACCCCTTTGGTGTCTCCCACGTTGGGGCAAGTGGCTATCGAAGGCCTGCGACCTGATTTTTTTCTTGCAGAAAAACACATGCATTTATTTGATTTCAAGAGGCACAATCCTGACTCAAGAGGTCACGAAATCGCTCAAGATGGTTGTACTTTAGAATGTTATACCTCGTATTGTGTGTTGTCTACATTTGGCTGCTAAGAATTTCCACACGATATGCCACTTCCTTGCGCTATCATTTGTGACCAGGTCACTTCAGAAAAAGAGCTACATAGCTCAGTGGGCCTTACCTGGTAAAATAAATAATTGTTTAGTTTCATACGTATGTATATATCTTGAAGATATTTTGTATTCATAGACATATCTGAACAGTTAATGTGATGTTTCTAACTTGCGTCTATTCTTTAGGTCAGTGGTTCTTACCCTGGGGTGCGAGATGCCCTTTATGGGGGTGCGAGACATGGCCAGAATTTGTTTTAGAAGGTAAATCATCAAAACACAAAGTAAGCACGGGCACGTGAGTTACAACTACTTAAAATCTTGACTTAAAGCTTTTGTGACTGCAGGAATTCATATTTTTGGGGTTATTCGGTGAAGTCACGTAGATAGGTTCAAAGAAAATAGAAAATAAATAAATAAAACTACGACGTTTCGATCGCAACGCACGCGCTCGTCATCTTTTCTTCCTGTTGATGCTTGCGTTGCGATCGAAACGTCGCAGTTCTTTTGTTACTTGTTGTTATTTTCTTTGAACCTATCTACGTGACTTGACCTGAAAGACCCAAAGAATACAACTACTTTGTTTCATAAAACCTACGTATTTATTAATATTATATGTTTTTTTTTTTTTACCGATTGAGAACCAGAGGGGTGCAGGGCTGCAGCAACGGTGAAGAACCACTGCTCTAGACCCTTGACTGTTAAGAAAACCAAGTGGGGCTGAGCAGGATACATCGCTAGCAGGGGGGGTGGGTGGGGTGACGGCCGGCGGTCGAGCCTAACTACAGAACGGCAGCCAAAGGAGGTGAACTCGCCCGAGGGGGTGAGGGCGGGGGGAGTACCTACCACGGAGACGGAGCGACAGGATGTCACCCGCTGGGATGAAGTTAAGCGCCGTGGTCGAGACCGACGGTGAAATGGCAGCCCAAGGACGTCCACCGTGCAGATGCAGCTACAAAATCGGCTCGTTTGCTTTGAGCACGAATTGTGTGGCTTGGTGAGACCTTCCTCCAGCAGTAGATAATGGCTAAATATGTTGTTGCTGCTGCTGTTGCTGCTGCTGCTGATGGATGATGATGAGATATCTCCAAAGCAGCAATCATAATCCAAGCTTAGGGGTTTTTTTTTCGCTTGCTGTGAGTAATACATTCGGTTTAGATGAAGGGAATCGGCTGGCGGGCTGATCGTTTTATCGTAAAGAAAGGAACCGTTAATTATCAAACGTCCCCCCCCCCCCCTTTGCATTGACGACACAGAAGAGAGAGAGAAAAGGCCTCAAAGAGCACGCGCGTCGCGGACGCGGGGGCCGCGTGTTTTCCGTGCTCATTACGGAGGCCATTCATCTCAATAACCAGACGCAGGCACGCAACGCAAACAAATAAACTCACGGAGCAAAATGTTACGTAAATTACAAAACAATTCGGCGAAAGCCGAGATCTGAGCCGAGGGGCCCGCCGGAGCGGTGCAACAAAAAAGAAATTAAGCGAGATTGCCCGTAATTGAATTTCGTCCCTTTAAAATGATTTCGTCAAAAAAAGTTGAAGCAGCGGGGGGGGGGGGGTGGAAGGGAATCTGGTTGGGGGGTGGGGGAGAGACTTCGTGGCAGTGGCGACGGCTGTTTTCATTTAAAGGCCTAGAGAATGGAAAAAGCTAAAGTGAGGAAGGACCGCCCGTAATTGTTCTGAGTTTTGCAAAAAAACACGCGTGGACGGCATCAAAACATGGGCGCGGTTCGCGAGCCTCGCCACGCTCGGCCACGGCGTGACCGGCGTGACCCGGGACCCATTAACGAAGCGGCTTTAGGGGCACCAGCGGTAGCAGCAGTCAGCAGTCCAGGGCCTCATATTTAAAATGGCACTCCCCCCCCCCCCCCCAAAATATATATTTGTGAAATGCCAACAATGTCACTGTGCAGCCATTCAATTTCCTGCTCGGGCCACCGCTGGTCAAAGCGCCTCCACTGGAAGAGTTTCTCGAGAGGGAACTTTGGCCTACTCTTCCACCCTGGCCAGAGGTTATGCGTGCTTTGCTCCACGTCACACGCGAGACTGCGGTGCAGTCATTTACACCGCTGGGTGGGCAGAGGAAGGAGGATTTAAAAAATATATATATAGCATCGTTGTTTCAACTGACACACCGAGAGATTAAACTGGTGAATGCTGGATTGCAAGTCCAATGTGCTAACCATTACACCACGACAAAAACCCAATATATGTACACAGCTGTATAACGATTGAAACGCAATACTGTACTTGTAGCACGGTGATAAATGCTTTCGGTAGTTTTGGTAATGAAAGCCATCGCGTCGCTATGTGCATTACCACCGGTTATGTGCCAACACAATTAAATAGTTCTGCTCGTTTTAACTTTGATTCTGCTTTACAATTCTTCAATTACATGAAATGAAAACTGAACTGAAATAACCCAGGTGAATAACAATGGAGTGTTTGGCATTCGGCATGGGGGTTTATAAAAGAGTCGAGGGGAAGGAGGATTTTAATGCACAGTGAGAGACCCCCCCCCCAACCCAATCTACGTAATCCTTCCCAGCATGCAGCAGTCACCAACAGGTAACGTCATCAACCGGGGAAACCCTGGGCAGTCGAAATATTCGCATCGAATTGGGCATAACCCTAAATATTTAATGACCACACACACACACGCACACACACACACACACGATTCGGTGCCACGTATCGTGACCGGAAGGTTCGATTTTAAAATCCGTTGCGTCGCTGCACGAAATTGCAGCCCCGGGCCACCCTGCTCCTGGTCCTCTCTAAATCGCGCGCGCTGCGTAAATGTCATGGTCAGTAAAAATGTACACGTTCCACTCGTAGATCGTAGTTGGCACAATGCTGGTAGCAAGTACCGAATAAGGCCAGAAATGCACTCGCTGGGGACGTGCGTGGCCTCCAACGGCACCGCTGCCCCACGTCATCGCCAGTGGTGATGTTTACCCGACGGTGGCAGGTGTTCATTTGAGGCCGAGTCAATCTAGAGGAGGCCCAGAAGCGGTTCGGTGCCATGTGATGTCATTTCACGGACGGGAATGGAAACCCGGGTTTCGCGGGCCACGGCTTAGTTGTTTTTGTTTGTTTGCGCTGGTCGCTTGCTCCGAAGCGGTGCGTGAAAAGTGGCCCAAATATGGCGAAGGTTGTTGAAAAGAGCTCTCAGTTTAACACGTAGTAGGCTTTCGCGACCGATATCAACCATGATAGAGGTTTTTGGGATTACAATCTGAGTACGACGTTTCGCGAGTAAATTACAACTAGCTTGATCAGGCGACGGCCAGATTTGTGGAGAACTCAACCTGTTTCGTTCCTTATGTGGAAGCAGAGATGTGGTGACCGGACTTGTGGGCTCGTCTTGCGCAAGGCGGACTTCTCCACAAATCTGTCTGTCGCCTGATGAAGCTAGTTGTAATTACTGGCGAAACGTCGTACTCAGATTGTAAATGTTGTGGCTTGGCTCTCCAACACACACCGGTTAGTGTTGTACTAGCGACGATTCGGCCACGTTCTGTTTACGTGACAACCCTTACTAGATGGCTGTGTCGGGTGGTGGCGGATTTAAAGACACATTTATATATTTACGGGATCTAACCCAAAAAAAAACTCTATAATGGAAAAAAGTGCTGTTAACGAGCGCCTATTCAGGCCGGAATAGCACATCTAAAGTTTGTGTGGCCAGCACACACAACAAAGACGAAGATCCCCCGTAAATCCTAAACAGATTGTTCAGGCAAGTGCTGCTAGCGAGCACCTATTAAGGGCGACACGGCGCACGAGGGATGGGTGGCCAGCACCACGCCCGGCCGCCTTTGTCTTCCCAGTGGCGACGTTTATACACCGCACAGGGTACTTATTTGAGGCTGAGTCAATCTCGGGGAGGCCCAAGACTGGTGCTGGCCGTGAGGGGGATTCGCCCTCGTGTCGTGCAGCGCGCTAGCGGCCATCCGTTTAGTAGGTACGCAGGAATCTGTCAAAACTTGACCTCTCCCTGTAGGCACGCGTACCTTTTACCCCCCCCCCCCACCACCTGCGTACGTACGCTTGACGCGCCCCCCCCCCCCCCGAATCCTATAGAACGGCCGATATTTAATCCACGCAGAAACGATCAAGGATTAATAATATTAACGTGTTTAAGCAAACAGATAGTCCACCGCCGGCTGCATTATTATTATCGAGGATCCACCCCCCCCCCGTTTCCTATGCATACGTACATTGTCAGTAGACCCCCCATACGCAAGCGTACACATTTGGGTTAACCCCCCCACTCCCCCCTCAATGCGTACGCACTAAATGAATGGCCCCCTAACCGCTACACTACCGCTCTCCACGCTAACACACACAGGCAGGCACACACACACCGAACACACACACAGAACACACAGAACACACACACACACCGAACACACACACAGAACACACAGAACACACACACACACACCGAACACACACAGAACACACCGAACACACAGAACACACACACACAGAAGACACCGAACACACAGAACACACAGAACACACACACAGAACACACAGAACACACACACACCGAACACACAGAACACACACACACAGAACACACACACCGAACACACACAGAACACACCGAACACACACACACCGAACACACACCGAACACACACACACAGAACACACACACACAGAACACACACACACACAGAACACACACACACACAGAACACACAGAACACACAGAACACACACACACAGAACACACAGAACACACAGAACACACACACACACCGAACACACACAGAACACACCGAACACACAGAACACACACACACACACAGAAGACACCGAACACACAGAACACACAGAACACACACACAGAACACACAGAACACACACACACCGAACACACAGAACACACACACACACAGAACACACACACCGAACACACACAGAACACACCGAACACACACACACACAGAACACACACACACAGAAGACACCGAACACACACACACACAACACAGAACACACCGAACACACACACCGAACACACACGCACAGAACACACAGAACACACCGAACACACACACACACAGAACACACAGAACACACACCGAACACACCACTCCCACAGCCCCCACCCGTTCCTGAGCCGAGCCACAGTCACCCGGAGTGTGGCACCGCAACGCATGACCCCCCAACTCTACCTCCCACCAGCCCCCCTTCCTCCCCCATCACACTGCAGCCCCCCACCTCCCACACTGACGCCCAGCTCCCCCTCCACGTTGATCCCCCCCCTACTCACCGAACCCCCCCTCCCCACCCCCAGCAACTCCCCCCACCCCCACACTGACTGATAGCCCCTCCCCCACCCACCACACCGACCGCCCCCCGCACCTCAGCAATGCCTTTTTCCCCAAACAGGCGCTGATTGTTGTTTGACGCGTCGCAAAAATTTGCGGGGCAATTTGCGCTCAAATTATTTTTTTCATCATGAATCGCGCGCCGCATTCAACAGAGAGGCCCCCCCCACCCCCACCCCCACCCCCCTCTCTTCACGAAGGCGGCGTGGCCGAGTTCGAGATGCCGGGCTCGGAGCGGGCGAATGCAACGGGTGCGGTGTGGCTCATCGCGCAAGGGCAATGAAAGAGTCGCGGGAACCCTCCAAGCTTTCCTTTGCGTTGTTGTTGTTGTTGCTGCGCGCACGGATGCGCGGATTTTTGCCATACGTGGGAGGGGGTTGGGCGGAGGGTCTTTATCACGGCGCAGCGCGCACGTTTTTTGTGCAACAGAAAATATCGGTCGCGATAGCCCTGCGTGCGTTACGAATCCAGGATGAGGGTGCTTCAAACTAAAAAAATGTTCACACTTCTGAGACTTTGGAACAACACCACGTGACATGTGCCCGCCTCCGGGCTCTGAAGACCACCTGGAGATGATTCCAGGCAATGTGTTGACAATGATGGGCGAACAAGTGGGAGACTCTTTGAAGCTATTAACATTACATTTGTTATGTTGCAGTGTGTTATCCGTTCTTTTTATCCATAATAAGCGATAGTCCCATGTAAATGGTAACATATTTTTGAAGCACACTATATAAATGCACGTCTCTAATATAGGTTTAAACAAAACGTACATTATGGATGATATTGCTCGCGAAAGCCTACATGTTAAACTGATAAATGCACGTCTGTATGTGTGTCTCTCTCTCTCTTTCTCGTTTGCTCTCGAACCGCCGAGGGCAGGGGAGAGTGAGCGAGGGAGCGAGCGAGTCAACTCGGAGACGCTGAGCAGGCCCGGCCAATGCGGCTATTGGGGAGGTGAAGGAACACAAGGGGTGTTATTGTTGGCTGCACCGCCAGGCACGCGGTTAAGGCCTCCTAGAAACAGTGGCGCCCGCACTCATTGCGCTCGGTTCACCAGGGTCGCGAGTTTAAATCACGGTCGGCGGACCGTGCGGGGAGGGTGTGGGGGGCGGGGGAAAACGCTGCCTCCTCTCCCTGCTGCTGTTTTTTTATTTAGAGGGGTCAGTACAATACCGTGCTGATCTGTGTTTCGTTACAGCGAACTCCGGTTTATTCTCGCAGCAGCAGCAGCGGCGGCTTTTGGATGACCGTCGAACAAAGACGGCCACCGCATCGCGCGCTTTCATATGCCCTTCTGCGTCCGTCTGGAACGCTCTTCTTCCCGATATTCGGAAGCCACTGGAGCTATGCACTTTTAAATCGTCTAGATTGAAAACGAATTTCTTTAGAACTGCTTTGTTGTGTTTAGATTGTTGCCCTTCCCCCCGCGCCTACGATTAGCACGGTTGGCTACGTACGGTGCAAAAGAAGTTGAACATACATACAAATCCCAATAATTACGTGATTAACGCCGCAATTATGAATGACTCAGAGCGCGACGGAGCTCACCAAACCCAAATTACGGAGCACGTAGCAACACCGCTCACTCGCCCACTGCGATTATTTGCCAGTAGCGATTCGGAAGAATCCAATCAAGTACGCGTGGTTTAAATCTGAGGATAGACCACTCACGGGCCTGAATCACATCCCACACAAGTTCAGCAATTGTTTCGAAATGGACATATTCAATTAGAACTGTCAGAAAGTTGTGGAGGCCAGTGTAGATGTAATGAGGCCACAATCTAATTATCAGAGTTTGCATGTTCTCCCTGTGGTCGTGTGGAGTTTCCTCTGGGTTCCTCCGGTTTTCCCCTCCACATTTAGAATCAACATCACGCGTTTTGACTATCTGGCTGCTCTAAATTTCCACGTGACAAGCCACTTCGTTGAGCTATCATTTGTGACCAAGTCGCTTCTGAAAATGAGCTCTATAGCTCAGTGTGGCTTTACCTGGTAAAATAAAAAAAATATATATAGTTTGATAGTTTTAGCTTAAGATTTGCTGCTGCCACTTCCGCCCATTGGTGTGCTGCATCAGTGTTTTGCTCGCTTTTCCACGCTCGTTCAGGGTTACCTCATAATTTTAAATGAATCAGCCCACGGGACCTTGACGACGGCCGGCGAAAGTTCACCGAATCCTGTTTCCTCACCGTGCACCGTTCGTGGACAAAACATTTCGGTTGAGATCGGAGAGTCGCACACTCCGTAATGTGTTCCTTTGTCAGCGGGTTTTTTTTCTTATTATTCTGCCGTGTGGGTTTGCTGTAGAATCGCAGATGTATTGCAGGGGAGTGGCAAGTTGTCCAAGGTTCACGTGAAGGGTCTTTAGCCAATTCACGCGGAGCCTGAGGTCGTGGATGGATTCTATGCCTCCTCCGAATGAGCGGGAGAGGCGCGCGCATATCGATGAACTGACGAGGTGTCGTCCATTTATTGTGACGCTTTCGCAGTCGCACAGAGTGTTGGTGGGCGGGGGCAGGGACGGGACTGCTTTGAATCTTCCACTTAACGGAGGAGCTAAGCGCAGCGACCCTGAGATATGCGGATTGTCAACGGTCGCGGCTCACAGCTCTGAGCTCTTAGCGTACAGGGCCGGCTCCCACAGTCCCTTGCGGTGGCAACCCTTTACGGTTTCGCGTTTGAGGTTTTGCAGCTGATGCCTCGTGCGATGTGCAAACGTTGGCGTTGTTGGCGTTGTTTTTGTTGGCGTTGTTGTTGTTGTTGGCGTTGTTGTTGGCGTTGGGGATGCGCAGTGATATAACGTTCCGTGCGCTGATTGAAATTTAGCGCTGTCGGGGATGTGGAACGAGGTCAGCTTATTTATTTCTTCAGCGGATTTTTATTTCTTTAGAAGACATCGCCAGCATTTTTTTCTTGAAATTTGTTTTGTTGCGTTTAATTCACGACGCTCCAAAAAGGTTCGGTCATTCCACAAGATGTTGAAAGAATTGCCGCCAGTTTCTTAAGTCGCTCACCCCACCGCCTCGCAGTGGTTAGTCGGTGGGCAGGTCGCGCCGGTGGTGGTGGTGGTGGAGGTGGTGGTGGAGGTGGTGGTGGAGGTGGTGGTGGTGGAGGTGGTGGGGTAAAGCGCGGGTGCTCCAACCTCTTCCAAGACGTCTGGGCAGTGTGGAAGAGTAGGCCAATCACGCACGAGAGGGAGCTCTAGGGCAGTTGTCGGTAGCACGGGGCGGGCGATCTCATGATTGCATGTCGTTGAAACCCGCCACCACCCGACACAACCAACTAGTAAGGGTTGCCACGTAAACAGAACGTGGCCAATTCGTCACTAGTACAGCACACCCGGTGTGTTGGAGAGCCAAGCCACAACATTTACAATCTGAGTACGACGTTTCTCCAGTAAATACAACCAGCTTCATCAAGTCCACCTGTTTCGTTCCTTATATAGAGGCTTAGATGTGGTGACTTCTGCGCTCTTGAGTCAACGTGCATTATGTGGGCCCATTCTTTAGAACTGCTTGTTGTGCTTAGTTCGTTGTCCTTCCCCTGCACCTCCGATTACCACGTTTGGCAATACGTACTGTGCGAAAGATTTTCAACATACGTACATACACACAAGTCTACCGCGCCAAACGCGACACCACAGCAAGCAGCATCCCAGATGTCAAAGTCGGTGACTATAAAATCAGACACCGGGTCCGCCGCGTGGAGGAGCCGTAGCCGAGGGGGGGATAGTTACAAGAAGACAAATTGGAGTAGATTTCTAGACAGCGATAGGTGCCATCGTGACCGTAGAGTAGTAGTGCAGAGGCGTAGTATGGCGACGTGACGTCATGTCACCTGGGGTACTTAAGGGAGAGCCGGTGACGAAAGCGGGGATCCGTTGTGGGAGCCCGGGGATGGTGAGCGTCTGAAGAAGGCTTCTCCTGCTGCGAGTAGGAGAGCCGAAGAGGTAGCCATTGGGTAGAGCTCGAGAGGTCTGTATAATATTAGAGTTTTCCCACTTTTTTCTGGCAACAAAACTGAAACCTTTTTACGAGGATTCATGTCTGCATTAACCACAATACCTGCAGTCAAAATGCAAAGAAAAAAACATACTATGATAATATATTGGCATTGTCCTTGAAACTGATTGGTCCACACCAAGGGACGACTTTCTTTTGAGCTCGACCCAATTGGTGCTCGACCAGATGACGCCAAAAGGCGTCATCTGGTTAAAAGGGTGAAACCTATTTCTATATCTTGTTACTGGCAAAGGAGGTCTCATAAGGGAAAAAAACCCTATTATTACATTTTGGTACTGGCAAAGGAGGTCTAATGATGTATGTCTGTAGAAGCCGGCTGAGTTAAAGGAGGCGCTGCTCTCCTCGGTCGGGCGGTGTTGGCTGAACCCCCGTCCCGACTCGAGTGAGCGATCCCGAAGGGGCAGCCGAGGCTTGGGACATATAGAGCCGATGGTCCACGTGAAGGACCGAGGGTAGGACACCTCGCCCCGGTGTTTTAGTTACTACCGCCTAACTCGTTGGTTCTTTCGGTAAAGTCACGTAGGTATAAAATAAAATAAATCACGACGTTTCGATAGCAACAAAAGGCGGAAAAAATATAATCCAGCCAGTGGAACTGCTGAACTAGCGAGAGATCAGCTACAACAAGGAGGTTATTTACGTGGCGATGGGCAAGCAAGCGGGGTCTGAGCTGGAAAGGAATTCCATCCGCGGACGCTAACACGTGAGTTGTGTTCATGGGGGAGATTAGGGAGATAGGGATTAGGGAGGGAGAATAGCATGAAATGAGCTTCCGTCGCCGGATAAGAGTATCATGCCCGCATATGCGCACAACAGCAGTGCTAATGAGAGATCAGCACCGTGAGAGTGCAATCCAAGGGACGTGAACAGTCGTATCGGTCCTCGGCTAACATCTGGCCCAGCACCCCCTCCCCCCAAGCCCCTCCCCTCAAGCCCCTCCCCGCAGGCGAGCAGGGCGCACGCCCGGCGCTGCAGGGTGCGGTGGATAAATAAACAGTGGGGGGGGGAGGGGGGGCGACGTGAGATCACGGACGGTGATGTGGGGGGGTGAGAGAGGAGGGGCGATGTGAGCGTCGTGTTATTCTCCTGGTCGGTGTTTACCTCTCCTATACTCAGCACCACCCCCTATTGCGGTGTTGCTATTTGTTGTTGTTGTATTGTTGTATTGTTGTTGTATTGTTGTTGTTGTATTGTTGTTGTAACGTTCTGACGCCCAACGCAGACCCTACCGGACCTGTGTGAAGAAGAGCGTCGCAGCCCATCGGATTCCCCCGGCAGTATAAACGCAGCTTTCTGATTCTGATTGAGTGCCGGATAGAGGCGGGGGAGCTGATGAACCGCACGGCAGCTGAGGCTTTTTTTTTTTTTGAGCGGCCCGCATTAAAACCACCACGCGATTTGTCCGTGCGACCGTGCGTGCGTATGTATGTATGCTCAACTTCTTTCGCACCGCGCGTACAGCCGACGCGATGAGCAAAGCGGTCTGCCAGTCGTGTGCACCCCAGAGCGGATTAACCCACACTGCGCGAATGAGACTCTAGGTCCTCGTATGTTGTAGGCCCTCCTTTAGGTCCATGTTGAAGTTACAGCTAACATTATAAACCAAAAATATGTTCATTTGACCAGGTGCAGGCCCACTGAGCTACTACACGGCTCTTTTTCAGAAGCGAACTGGCCACGAATGATTGCTTGACGAAGTGAGGTATCACGTGGCAACGTGTAGCAGCCAAACCATCTGAACGTCGCTTGATTATAAATGTGGAGGGGGAAAAAAAACCGGAGGATCAAGAGAAAATGGACGTGACCACGGGGAGAGATGTAAATAACGCGCAAACTCCAAATATACAGCAGGCGTCAGGATTGGGATTGAACCCACGACCTCCCGTCCACCAGGCGAGATAGTGAACATTTTGCCACGGTGGCACCTGCGGATGTAGAAGCCCAGGTACTGTAATGTGACCATCGGATTATCGTTTGTCTCAGAATTACAATGACATCGTTCGTCACTTTTCCACAGCGGCTAAGGCTTGGGGGAAATCGTGTTTTTATTGTTTGAAGAAATTAGTGCAGTGAAGGATTAATGTTTGACGAACGTACCTTGAGCCGAATACATTTGTTCATTTTACTTCGGTAAATAAATGTTGGACGGCTTCATACACATTTCGCAATATGTGATGCATACTTAGGCCCTATTTGTACACATGTGTAGGGTGGACTACAACAGGAAAATTAAAAGTGTGTTGTCCGGAAAAAATTGCGGAAAAATGGAAGGAACCGGAAAGAGAGGAAGATCCAACAGAGAACGGCTTCATGACGACAGAAGAGATTGGTGGCAGTAAGATGTGGCACTACTTGAGCATATTGGTACAAGACAGAATAAAGTGGAAACCAATGACGAAATGCGTAGTGGACACCTGCAGGCTATCTGTCCATGGATCTTGATTATGATGATGATGGAGGCCCTTCCCTCCTATTAGCATCATTATAAAGGAGGGAACATGCGCCCAAGAGGGCCTTCCCCATGGAGATGGAGCCATGAGATCAGCCAGCGTGCAGCAGGCCCCGATCTGCAAGATTTTCGCCTCGCACGGCCGCGGCGGATGACGCAGCGGCATTGGGAGGCCTTCATCCAGCAGCGGACTGATCGTGGCTGACACTAGCCCCACCTTTACTCATAACCACACTCGCCAGCCAAACACGAGCGCCGCGTTTGCCGCATGCCCAACAGAGACACTGGCGTTTATTTTTGTTTTGTACACCGGGCCCACACATTATCCTGACCGTGCCAGGCAACCACGCGCACCGCATTGCAGCCCGCCCACGCGCCACGCAGCTCTGCCAGCCTGGGAAACAAGAGTCCATTTAGCTGTAGCACACAGCAGAGAGCCCCTCCTGTGTGTGCTGCGTGAGACGACGGAGAGGGACGGAAACAAGAGAGGCCCTTATTCTGATAGGGCGCTTTGTCCGACGAGCAACAAAGCCCAGGGTTTGGGGAGAGCGGCGGCGCTCGGTTGGGGGCGGGGGGGGGGGGGGCACGGGGGGCATCTCGGACGGCGAGGCGAGGAGGCGAGTCCCCGTCCTGTTTTTCGTTTTAAACAAAAAAATTACCGACCGCGCATCGCAAGCGGCAAGGGTGAAAAGCGAGAGAGGCGGTACGAGACTTTGTGTAACATGCCCCACACTTGGTTGTCAATGGGGGGGAGGGGGGGGGTGAGAATGAAGAGTTGTGCCAGAGACTTAACTTAAGCCAAGATATGAGAGCTTACTCTATAGCCACGCTAGCCCATACACACCCCAGTCCAGTGGCATAGTACCTACATGATCAGCGCAGGGTGTGCAGCAATTGGTCATCTGCCACCGTCCCCGCCAATATTTTATGGTGACTTAAATGTAATCAAAACGTGGAACGTTAATTAAAGCATTTTCATAATTTTTTATTAAAATCGCGTTTTAAATACGTTTTTGTTCTTTCACACCCTTGTTGAAAACAGATATCATGTTGGTGGTTGTAAAGGGAGCCCCAACTCGTAGCCTTGGCCACCCTGGGGGCCCAAGGCACCCCCTGCCCTCCCCACGCTCGCTACGCCACTGCCCCAGCCATAATGCCGGCCACTCGCTCCGACGAAGGTACTGCCAATATCCCCTAGCTGGTAGCCAGGCTCGCCAAATGGACGCTAGCACTCAGTGACGCTTGCCAACCGGACCGTAAGCCATATAACCCTCGCCACCGTCTCACCAGACACTAGCCTCTCCCCTGACCATACCGAAACCCATCTTTTAAAACAGTCTGCCTCAGCAGCAGGCCATGCTTTCCCACCTGATGATGGACGCTTGTGTTGCGCCCGAAACGTCGTGATTTATTTTCCTTTCTACCTACGTGACTTTACCGAAATAACCAAAGAGTATGGATTCCTGCAGTCATGAAAGCTTCACATCAAGATGGAATATAACCCTCATCCTTACCACCAGCCAACTCAGACTCTAGTCCTTCCACTAACCCTAACTAGACCGGTCAACCAGAATCTAGCCCTACCCTGAACCACACGAGCTAACCGGACACTAGTCCTGCCCTCTAAACAGCACCAATCATAACTTTATACATGGCCCTGTACCACTGATCCTGACCCGAGCCTACTTAACCCAAACTCCTTTTTCGTTTTATATTCGTAATTCACTTAATTTTGTGGGGGTTTATTATTATTTTTAAACGGTGCCCCCCCCCCCCCCGATTATCTTTCAAAGCATTTTGCACTGCTTCGACTCGTGACGTTTCGTTATCACGCTTGGCATAACAGTCAGAAAAGAAAAGTGGGGAGATAGAAGGTGCGAGAGAATTGAGAGAACGGAGAGAACGGAGAGAACGAGAATAAGAAAGAGCGGGTTAGAAGGGCAAAAACTAAAAAAAAGAATTGCGAGAGAGCGTGAGCGAGCCAACGGGGTTAAGAGAGAGGGGAAGAACGTGGGTTGTATTTTTTTTTCGCCCTTGCGCTCGAGAGGAAATTTAAAATTAAAAAGCGCGTGCTCTCTCCGTTTCGGCGGAGTTCCAGGTTTCAGAAATTAATAAATCGCCGGGTCGTAGCGTGCGCCCGTTGCGCCCATTCATTCACTCAGCCGCTCACTCAGGCGTGTCATCGGGAGGTGGGGAATGCGGGCCGTGAGTGCATCGGTGCTGACACAGAGGGGGCATACGATAGCAGCAGACTCGCAAAAGCCCACCCCCACGGCGACCTGGCTGCAGCTGCTACGTTCGCTGCCGCGGCTGCGGCGATGCCGCGATAACGTCGTGCGAAGTAAAGCCCCCGCGACAATCGCGTCGTTAAACAAAAAAAATAACACGTGATTGCCGTTACTCGTCGAAAATTATTCTATTCGATATTTAAATTCCTGAGCGAATGATATTTTGTGGAAATTAAAGTGATCAAAGTCCACAATTGTAATTGAGAATCAACGTAAAATATATCTATATTTTTTTGCAAACGCCAATTAAATGTAGTGGTTTGTACATTGTAAAAACACGTCATCTCGAGTAATGTAACAGCGTGATGGTCACATGACATCGTCGTTTCTTGAAGTCCATTGAATCATCCCTTAGCGTAACTGGCAAAAGCCGAAAAGGGCGCGGGGAAGCGTGCAGAGAGGGCGCGTGTTCGGAACTGCACGCAGAGACGGAGCGGAGGACGAGAACCCACGGCCTTCGAGAACACAAGCGGGGCTAGGGGTGGGTGGTGGGGAGACATCGTGTTGAATTGAGAGAAAAGTTCGGTCGCTCGGGCAGAACGTGACACCAAACGGGAGATGAGGGCTGGTGCTTCTCCGTTGATCGAGAAAGACGATGGGAGGTGACAGCCGTCGGATCGATGAGGTCCGCCCGCGCGGGCAGCAACAGCTGTTCGCGGAATTTTCTTTGCATCGCAAAAGCCACAGAGAGAGAGAGAGAGATAGCGGCGGCATGCTTGACGCCTTTCTCCAGCAGTGGATTGATCGTGACTGACTGACGACGATGATTATGAACATTCAAAACATTACCGCACCATTGTCTCGTTTTGTCCGGTGTATATTTTAGTCACATCCCTTGCTCCGTTCAGCTGCTGCCCCGTGACATTTCAACACCGTCTATTTCAACACGCACGGTTATTATTATTGTGACCATCATAAAACCCAGGCGTGGTGGTGGCTACGTGCCTGGAATCCAGCGCTGGATCGCACGGACATCGACCGTCGCGTGTTAGCGAAGTGCCAACTCTGCCGGGCCATGAGGTGGCCAGAAACACGGCAGTACATCAAGTAGGTCGTATGTGCGGGAAAAGCGGAATGCTACCTCCCTCCCCTGTATGCGTTCCGGGTTTTTCTCTGGCTTCTCCGGTTTCCTCCCAAGAACAAAGCCGCAGACTCTCATTGCCCATGGAATTGGCCAAACATGCCAATGGGGCAGGACCCATCCTGGGAATGCCACGAGACCTAGGATCAGCGGACATCCTTTCGGGAGCATTCCGTTTCCTCGGCTGCTAACTCCATCACCGTTCCCTGACCGTCGGGCCATCGTCCGTCCTTGGCGACGCCTGCTGAACCATGCCCACTTCACTGAACAGGCTACACGATGCCACTGCCGTGCGTACGCTCTCAAATCCGCGCCTCTCCTCTTTGTTTTTCCGGTACGCGATGAGCTCTCCTTTGCCGCCGAACCGAACGCGCCCGCTCTTGAAAGCCCCAAAGCAGTGCTGTTAATCGGAAATAAAGGCGTAGTGTTGCCCGAAGAGGCGCGTTTCTTCGCCCGAAAACATGGTCATTGCGGATCGTGAATCCAGGTTTCATTTTGTATCGATTCAGCTCAGTCGCATCCGGCAGTCAATTCAAAGTTGATCGGGCAGCCATCCTGAAAATATCGATTCATTGACAATCATTGGCAATGGATGAATTGGAAAGCGAAGACTTGGGATCGAGTCGTCTTGTGACACGCACCCCCCCCCCCTTTATTTGATTGGCTAAATATCGGCATGATCGGTGATTCCGTCACAGTCCGCTTGTATTGTTACCAAATTGCCCTTACGCGGGCAACAGTCCACGTGTCTGGGACTCGGAACCCTTCATCCCCTGCCCCAGGACCGCGTTGTCCAATAGGCCAGAGTCGGCACTGTGCCGAGGGCCTATGAAAATTAATGACCATGTTCTTTTTTTTCGTACGATAAAATAAAATGTAACCAAGACATCTTCATTAAATATATTTAAATAGCAAGGATACGCACAGTATACAGTATATACAAAGACGCAGAGCCACGGGGGGGGGGGGGTTTCCGTAAGGTGAGAGAAATTAACACCGGAGATTAACTTTTCGAGATTTATTTCCATTACTAAACTAGCAATAACATCTTCAAATGGTGTTTCTCTTCAACACAAACAATCTCATTCTCGATAGAGAGCGACTTTGCCGTCCTACGCGTGAACCAAGCGGAGTGACAGCGGCCCTAGTAGTGACATGGGGCAGCAGCAGCAGTACCACCAAATGCCGGGAGCGATCATTGGAGGTCTACGGCGCAGAGGTGCCTGCGAGAACCTTGACAGGGGCCTGCCTCCTCCCCCCCCCACTTCCTGCCTTCCGTGCGGACCTTTGAACTACCGCCAATTAGCACGTCCACGGCGTGGGGGTTAATGGGGTTAATTTGGGGCACTCGACGGGGATTACGTGGGCCCGCGTCACCACCCCCGCCCCGCCCGTGTGACGTGAACCCTGGTCGTTAGCGAGCCGGATTCGTGCTCATTTGTAGTATACAGCGACGGCTTCACCTCACCCACTGCCCCCCCCCCACCTCAACCCACTGCCCTCCCAACGAGCGGGTCATTCAGAATTCGGCTTCGGCTTCCCGCAGAACGGCCGTGGCCACGGCCGTTACCGCCTCACATCAGGCGCAGAGTCGTGAGAGGTGTTACGCGAATCAAGTCCCAGATCGGGATCGATTCGACGAGTCATTATTATTATTATTATGATGATCATTATTATTGCTGCTGTTATAATTCCATCCGTGGGTCAGTTGCGAAAGCCGAGGCGTTAGATATCACCATCGCAATCGTCATGACGGATCGTCGTTGTGATGTGTGTGTATCGATGCCATCGACCGGTTGATGTGAAGTTCACGATGCTCGCATCGAAGGGTTCGTTTGTAGAAATCGATGTTTTTGTTTATTCGTAGATGTTGCTTGGGATGAATGTTGCTCACGTCACCCCTGCAGCCACTAGAGGCCATACTTGTCACTAAAAAGCTACAGCAAAAAAATACTATCATCAATTCTTGTATGCAAGTGCTGTATATTGAACTTCTTTCGTACCGTACGTAGCCAACCGTCCGAATCTGAGGTGCGGGTGGGGGGGGGAAGGAATCGTCATCCTGAATTGTAACGCCTTCGTTGAATCCCCCTTGGATCGATCGATCGATGATTTACTCTTTATTTATTTTCAGTCCCTGTGTGTCTGCGTCCGTCCCACCAGCGGGACGGGTGTGCGAGTGCGGTGGTGACGTCACAATGCCATATGCGTGATGACGTCACCCGAATCCCACAGCGTCGAGCCGGCTTCTCTCCGTCGCGTCGGCGTCACGGTTCTACCACACCCACCTGCGCGGGATACGCTATCGTACTATTCTACAAAGTATTTTACATTTATGTAAAAACTAAAAAGTTTTGCTCGCTGGCTGGCTGGAGGGAGGCGGGGAGGGTCACGTCCAAACCACGTGCAGGCTGCTAGCGGTTAATATCTGTGCATGCCCGTCACCGTTTCACATGCAAAGTGCTGCAATGCCGAAGCGTTTGGGCCGATACTTGAATGTATCGCAACGTACCGAACGCGTATTGATTTTTTTGTGTGTGTTTTGGACGATGCCTGTTGCTGGTTATGTGGATAAATAAATTAAATAAGTAAATAAAACGGAGTCCGCTACTCTTTCTCTCTTCTGCAGCGTTAGTCGCTGGTGGTCTTGACCACAGCCGTCTCTCACGCGAGACCGCGTGTTTTTTTTTGCTCTGAAACCAATAAAGCCACAAGCTCCCTGCCACGCGCGTTTACCACAATTACCCAGTCTCCGGATATTTTATTACTATAGCTACTCCAATTACCATTAGCCGACGCCATCACCATTATCTCCTTTCACGTGTGTTTCATGATTCATCGTCGTCGTCACCATCATCGTCACCGTTGTTGTTTTCGCTCTTCACGTTAAAAATCCGCGGCAAAAGAGCGTTACAGCGAAGCTCATCGCCCGTTCACGTCCCCTGAGCCAGTGGTGGCAATTCCATGCTCCGATGGCAGGGGTCGGTCTCTCCGTAAGGCAAAAGCGCTATTAACTCACCCCGCAAAGCGGTATTTATTTTATCGACCCCGGTGGGATGATAGGCCAAGCCAATCGCCAGCCAGAATTTGAACTTTCAGCCTTCCGATTGCGGCCGCTTGCTCTGCTGCTGAGCCACCAGCGATGCTTAAACACGTGGTTTGGTCAATAACACCGTGGCCGTAAAGGGAATAAAATATAATATGCAACGTTTCGGGCAATGGGCCTTCTTCATAACACATAAAGAGGGCAACTATGGTTGTTACGAGTGAATGGGTGGCCAAAACTTGCTCTACCTCTGAGCCACCCGGCCTGGCTTTCATCTCGAGAATATTAACACTGATGGCCCTTTATTTACAACAATGGATTTTGTGGCACTGCCCTCTGCTGCACCATTCCCATCACGACCACTCTGATCTTTCGCCATCGCCACCTCCTCCCCCTTGATCATCCCCATCAGCCTGGCGAGCACAACAAAGAGCACGCCAAGCAAGTCCCAAGAGCCGCGTTAAGTCTCGGGGTCACCGCTTGCGGTGTTTATCCTCCGGAGTCTGTTTTGCGTTAATCACCGGCGGTCACAACGCATTACCGAGCCTCGGACAATCCATCTCTTCCCCCCCCCCCCCCGCTGAGACCTCTCTCCCTCACCTTCTCTTCTTACGTTTTTGTTCACCTCCACAGCATCGTCAGCAACCGCGCGCTGCCCTCTCCGCTACCGTGCCCGTACACGATCGTTCCCCTTGCTGACTCCCATCCTTTTCTGACTTCCTAACCCCACCCCCCCCCCCCCCTCCTCCTCCTCTTAGACAAATCCACACGACAACGCTCGCAAGGGGGCACGACCCTTTCGGTTACGACGGCGGCCTCGAATCATTTCACGCACCAAGGGTCGGGGAAGAACGCCGGCTCGAGCGAGCCGGAAGAACCAACATTGAACTAATAAAGTCCAGGAGGCAGAAAGCAGCAGTAACGCATTAAAGGCGTTCGCGGCCGAGGAACGTGAAGATTCGCTCTCTCTCTGCGTGTGACCTGAAAAAAGTTACGATGGGTCAAAAATGAAGAAAAATAAAATGTTTTAAGAAGAAACACACGCGAATGTTTTCGATCTCAAAAAAAAAAATATAGTTCCAAAGCGGAAGGAGAGGAAATTCGTAGGAGATTTTTAAGATTCGGAAGTTTTCCAACCCAACCATCACCATTATTATTATTATTACGAGCAAAGCGCACGTCCTTTTGGACGTGACCGCCCGTACCTCCAGCCAGCCACCCAGAAAGCCAGCCAGCAAAACCTTGTTCTAATACGGCACTCTATATGATATGATAGCGTATCCTGCTGTGGAATGCGGGTGACGTCATCACGCAGATGTGCGCGGTGACCTCACCGCCGCGCACCCGTAACTTGGCCGCGCCAGCCAGCCAGCCAGGAATCCAGGCATGAAATCCAGCCAGCGCACTTTTTATTTGTTCTCATATAATATGACGATTATTATCATCAAAGTGTATTTGCACGGATGGTTTCGCTGGGAAATGTTTACTCGCCACAAAGACAGACTTTGAACACTGAGCTGCACAAATATCGGTTGCTATATCGAGCAGCGGGGCAGTGCTTTTCTTTACTGCCTGCCCTGAGTCAGTGATAGACATTCCACATTCCTATCGACAGGGTGCCAGTATAACCAATCACTGTTGAAGTCACCAAGTCGTTACTTATTTTATTGAACATGGAGGGATGATGATTATGACAATGACCCAGGCTAGGATTTCAACTCGTAACCGTCTGGCTGAATGGAGGAGCATCCTGGAACAACTTGACTAGCCACGTGGATCTCATTTTCCAGAGGGTAGGTTTTTGTTGAGAGAGAGAGAGACGATCGAATGGATGAAAAAAGTGAACTATTAAAGTTAATTTGGGAAGACTTTCAGTAATGGACTGTATTTTTTTCTATCAAGCTAATGTCACTTGTGGCGGAAGGGTCTTCACTCGGGGGAGTCCAAAATATCCCCTCTTCGAGGATATATATTTCGATATATTTAGATATATGTGGGTTATCAACTTTTGCCAGGACATACCACAAACGTGCCTGCTCTGACCACGTGGTGCTGACCCAGGCTGGGTGATGAAAGGGAGAGAGGTATTCTGGGAAAATAGCTCCTCTGTTTTAGCGACGGGGGCGGAGGGAATTCTGGAGCTTTGAACCCGACACGGAATCGCGGTCTCGCAGGGAGCATCAGAGTCGGGCCGAGCGAACGCTCGGAGGATTTTTTATTTCGAGCCGGGGGTCCTCAATTATAGTTGCTGGGGGAAGATGGGAGACGCTCTGTGGAAACTAAAACCTCGCCATGCTCCACAGCTCTCTCTTTAAAAATAAAATCCTACTCCCCAAATTGTATCCGCGCTATCGGCGTCAAGTCATGGGACAATCAACTCTGGCAGGGCAGAGTAGCCCTTCGTGTTATAGAACCGCCCACGGAAGTGGATATCACAGATCCCTTTTAAATGATCTCTTGTTAACACAGGGGCTGGCATGGCAGCACCTTTCCAACTACCATGCTGCTGATGGTAATGTTCGTCACATGGCAGTCAAACCGATAGGAAAAAATAATGATCAGAGCTGGTATTTAGTCAAATTACGCGCAGGGCCAAACGTTACATATTGGCTTTGTTTGTGCTGAGACCATCAACTCGCTTCACTTGAGGTACCCGGTTTAATCAAAGGCAGTGGCTGAAACCTGAATTCGAACCCAGGCTCTCAGTGGTGGCGGCTCAGGGCATTGCCCTCTGACCTCTGACCCACCCGACGGCCACCTCAGCCTTTTTCCTCTCCAGTGCCTCTTCTCCCTTTGCGGAGGTTGTTGACGATGCATCTCCACCTCTTCACCTGCTCCGTGTCAAAGACCCAAGCACTACCAATTTATCCATTCCCTGTCTTCCTCTCATCCTGACCGCCCCCCATCCGCCCGTCCGCCCTCTACCATTCCTGTAAACAGGACAACCCTAACCCTGACGCGAGAATGCAGGAAAAGGGTCTTTTTTTCTCTCCCCCGGCACACATTGCCATTACCCGAGGAGTGGGTTAGAGAGGTCAAAGGCACAGCCCCTGCAATTTCCCTTCAGGGGCCACCGCTGGCAAAAGGATATCTGCTCAGGCGGGAGCGCTGCAGTGCCCTCGAGAAGGTCTTTTCGGCTGCTCTTCCACGCTGGTCAATTAACGACGCGACTTGACCAACGGTCGCCCCGTCACGGGAACCCCCTCCGGGTCAGGTTGACAGGTAAAGGAGAACCGGTCCGCGCAGGTAAAGGCGCAGCCCTGCAATCTTCTTGGTCACGCCAATGCTAGCGGAAGAGGCTCGCACTTTGGAGGGAGCTCTAGCGGGAGCCCCTTTGGAGGGCATGTTGGGCCTACTCATCCACACACCGCCAGAGGTCTTGGATCTTGCAAGAGGTGAGGAGTTGCTACACTTTACCCCACGGGGGAGGAGCTATGGGGAGGGGGGGGGTAGGGAGTGGCGGTAGGATTTAAGAGACTTGTCACGCGATTAACTAGCACATGCGAATTTTCCCATGGATCGGAATCTGCGGCACTCTGCTAGTGCGGCTGATGGCGCGATAGCGCCGGTTTCTCAAAGGAGATCTCGAAGCTGCACGCTCAATTCAGAGCGACACTTTTTTTTGCCGGAAAACAGTTTTGGAATAATTAGCACAGATGCGTACCGAGATGCCAAACTCGCCACGCCGAGTCCACGGCTATACAAACTGCGCCACTACTTGTCCGGGCACACGGCAACGTTGTTGGCATTTTGTAAAGGCAGCTGCGCGCTGCTGATGATGCTCAGTGAAGTAAAAACCATTGCACTGTGTGTTGCCGTTCGGAACCCTGAGCCCTGAGGCAGAGGTGGAAATTCCATCTTCTAGCGGCCGGGGCCAGCATATTAACCCATGGGCCAGAGCATAAATTGGTACCACCTAATGTAGCAGATAATTGGTAGTCCCCAATTATTTGCATTACTTATAACAGTGCATTATTGGATAACCGCATTCCTTTGAGGAAAGTTTTCGCACAATCATTTTTTCTTTGACACTGGTGTAACCGTCCATCGCATCAAAGCATCAACAGGCCTCTGCACGCAGGTCAAATTAAAGACAAGCCACAGTGGTACGATTGTGGCCATGCAACCGAAACTGTGGACCACATCGTAAACCACCGTAGTCTGCGCCACTTCAATGGAGGAGTAGAAAAGCTACACGAACTCTCTCTCATGAAGCCCTCTCGTGGCTAACAGACCTCGACATTAGCATTAAGCTCCTGAAGGTATTATGTAGCTGTTATTGGCCACGTAGTAAACACATTGGAACCATGAAATAGATGTCATCTCAGGTGGCACCGATGCTCATGGAGCTTTATCTGTAAGACAACTGCTATTGACTTCCCACAAATGTGGTGCTTCGTTTTTATTCCACGCCAGAGCGATGATGATGAGCGGTTCACTCTCAAACAAGATTTGAATGAATAAATTCCAACTAAAAGAAAAAAAATATTCTTCCACCTCTGCTGCCCAACAAAAATACCTAAATGTATGTTAAAATGGTTTCCCTGCTCAAACGAGCACTGGGTTGCACTCACCAATATCAGTGCTGGAAAATCCACATTCTCATGGCGAGAACGCATCTGTCCACATTACGATCGTCAAAACAATAACGCTCAACCACATCAAGTGAAGCACACCGATGTGATCCCCCTTAACCTCCATATCTTGCCCCATCGACATTCCCAACTCTTAAAGCAGCATGCCAATCTCCCAGCACTATCAATGCCCCCCCCTACCGCCTTCCCACAGTGGCCACATTACCACAACGTCCCTCACCCCCCCCCCCCCCTGCTAGTCTGAACTGGGCAAGCGAGCATGATCTATTCCCGTGAGACCGTCGCTCAAAACAGCCGCCGCCGGTCGGCCAGCTCGTTAGCAAAATCGCCGCGACTCTCTCGGGGAAACGGGGAAATCCGTCACGTTAATGGAGACAGGTCGAGGAGGAGGAGGGCCCACCGGTTAAACCCCGTGAATTCCTCCTCCCCTCGTCTCCCTCTCGCCAGCGCACGCACGCACAATCTCCAGCCTCCCGCCTTTGCTCCAGTTTGTTTTGTCCTCGTGATTTTGTAATTCTTTGCGTTTTTCTCTCAAACCATTTATCACCCGTTAACTCTCTTCTTTAAAAAAAAAATAAGTAAATACATTTCTGACCACCCCCCTCCCACCACCGCCCCCCATCTCCCCTCCCCCCCACCCCCACTTCTTAGCTCGGTTGTATCTTTTGGTTGTTGTTGGGCCCTCTGTCCCTCCCTGCCGTGCGTCGCCGTCCGGCGTCTCCCGTGGGGCCTCCGCTCGCTCGGCCCCCCGAGGCGACGCTCTCGAGCGCGGCGCCACCACCGCCGCTACCGCCACCGCTCTCCACGTTAAAAAAAAATGGGGGGAAACGCCGAGACTTTCAGCATCAATCACCTCCGAAGAGGTTTGAAGGTTTATTTCCTCTCTCTCTCTCTCACTTGAAAGTGGCATTCTGCTTTAACCCAAAAAAAAATCCTTGGAGCAGCGCTCTGCAAGATGTCATTTTTACGACGGGAGATTTGTTTAAGTTTCCAATTTTTTTTATTTCCCCCCCGCCCACCACCTCGTTCACAAGTTGTCCGTCACTTTGGCGTTTCTGTTTACACGGCTGATGGCCCCCAGTGGTTGGAGCGCACACGGCTTGGCACCTAACAGGAGGTGGCAGTATGGCAAATAGGTTGCTGATCTGTATCTGTCGAGGCCTATCGGCGATGCGCCTCTTCGGCAGAGACAGCATTCACTCGTGGGTGCTGTGGGTATCTGCACTTGTGGTGGGGGTTATGATGCCCCAATGGGGGGGAGGGGGGGGGAGTTCTCCTTTTAATTTATAAGCTCTGATAGAGAGATGACAGACGAGACAGGCGGGAGACAGTAACAACGTGACGTGAGAGAGCGAGAGTGATATAGAGGAGAGACGAAGTTTGAGCGAGGTGAGAGGAGAATGGAGATTGCACCGGTCGACAGCCAAAATGCTTCCGGAATAAATGTAGTCCAACTTTACTAATTCTGGGTCACTGAGAATGAAAATGATGCTTAAAATTGTTGACTGGCTCTAGTCTTCAAGATATGCTACTGGGTCAGTATATACACCTCTTGACTTGGGAATGGCGGAGAATAAGTGATTTATAAAGGGAAGGGACCTCAATTTAAACCAGAAATTACTAAAATACATCTTTGGCTAGATCTATGAATAAATCTATGACTGGGTTTAGGCAGTACTTGCTTTTTGAGCAAAACAATGAATGATGCAATCTGAACCTGGTATTGCATCATACATGATGTGAATTGCATCATGTTATTCCTAGAAGTCATGGATGATGCAATCATAACTAGGCTTACATCCCTCTGCTGAACAAATAGCCCTATATCAGCTCTAGAAATCATACAGTGTCGTGCTCTCTTATGTGTCAGTGCTTGATTTTGCAAAGGGACACATTTCTGTTTAGCCAAAGTGAGCAGAGATGCCTCGTACTTGTGTGAACAAAGCAGATAACTTCTGCTATGTTTGTGTTGAAGTAACTTTTGCATCACAAAAGCACAGTATAAGCATTATGGTTAAGAAAGCCTATAACCTTTGTTTTGGCTGCAAAATTGGAGATCAGGACAAAATGTAGGCTCCACCACTTGTTGAATCAAGGAAGAGTTTGTTACCACCCTTACACATCAAGCTGGGTCTGATAAAGAATTTTGTCAAAGCAATGGACAAAACACAAGCAGCTTTCAAGTACCTCCGTGGAAATTTTCCAAGGTTAAGTGAAGCTAAGATAAAGGAAGGTGTCTTTGTTGGTCCTCAGATTCGTGAACTTCTTCGAGATGATGCATGTGACAGTGCACTGCGTGGCAAGGAAAAGACGGCATGGAACGCCTTCCAGTTAGTGGCAACACATTTTTTCGGAAACAACAAGGCAGACACCTTCAGGGAGTTAGTGGAAACCCTCCACAAGGCATACAAAAGCCTGGTGGCAACATGTCACTAAAGATACATTTTTTGCACTCTCATCTAGATTTTTTCCCACCGAAACGCTCTCAGGGCCAATGGAGCCCGTCAATGTTCGCAGACTATTGCTGTACAGTGACAAGAGATGCTCCGTTAAATGAATACAAGAGACAAGCCAAGAAGCACCGAGTAGACACTGAACAAGGACTAAACTGTGTAGTTATATATATACATAATAGTGTTTTTTTCCCTTTTGTTTCATAATATATTTGATTTATTTTACCCTTTTGCTGATTTTTTTAAGTGTTACGTGAACAGGACAGGTGACGTGCTATCATGTAAAGACACCATAAACACATGAAAAGACCTCGGTTTACAATTAATGAGTAAAATTCTACTGTCTACACAATATACATGGACGTCAAATATAGAAACTTAAATATCTTGAGAACAGTAGCAAAATCAGTTGTTTTAATTGTCATATTTAAATTCAGGACATCAAAATCCATAATAAACAGCACATTTCATCTCTGAAGCAGACGATGTCTAAAAAAATTGTAGATCAGTGTTGTCACGGGCAGGCATGAGAGGAATTCATTAACTTTTAAAATGTTAATTACTCGTTCTGGATTTCCTGCGATTAAAATTCTAGCTGATGATTGGATGACCTCTATTTTTTTCTCTTTCTTCACAAATCCGTGGCCCCTTCAGCCGCTCGGGAACCCTTACACTTTTGTTTAGTTTGCTTCTGCCTAGCAAAACACCCCTGGGCGTCTGGATGCCCTGAAGATTGTTGTAGGCAAGGACTAAAAGACGCCCCGCGACGTTTCGTATGAAAAAAAAATCACAAATATTAGTCTTTTGTGTCCTCACCTATTTTATCTCTCTCTTCAGAAAAGTGGACGTGGAATCCGACTGCCTCGACGCCGTAGCGCACGAACCGTAGGTACCGAGCCACTCGTATGCACTCCGGGTGAGATGACAGAAGAGTTCTAGCCACGGGATGGACGTGAGATGCGGTGAAGGAATGGACTCAAAGTCACGTGATTTAGGCGCCACGGTGGCGAGATGTTAACTACCTCGCCTGGTGTGCAGGAGGTCGCGGGTTCGACCACGACCCTAACGCCTGGTGTATATTTGGAGTTTGCGTGTCTCTCTCTCGCCGTGGTCGCGTGGATTTTTATCCGGGTCGTCAGGTTTTTCCCACCACATTTAAAAATCAACATGTGCGTTCAGAGTTTTTGGCTGGCGCTATACATTTCCACGTGATGAGCCGCTTTGTTAAGCTATCGTTTGTGGCCAGGTCGCTTCTGGAAAAGAGCTATATAGCTCAATCGGGCCTTACCTTGTAAAATAAAAATAGTTTAAATTTTACGTGGGTGTCTGTCATGTTTGAAACTTAACCAATTATTTGGTGACGCTACCGCGTTCATTGACAGTGGCGCCCACAATCACAAACGACAGCAGACAACATCGCCCCAATTCATGATATGACTTATATCTTCTCAATAATACATCACATTTTAGAAAGTAGAGTCATCTACGTTTTCAGATTTGTGTATGGCATGTTATCGGTTGGTCGTTTGGTAAACGTATATAGATATGTTTCTATACATAAAAAAACAATAATATCCACTTTTATTTTTGCATTGACTTTTTTTGGGAAATTATTAATAAATTCCAGTTTTCCCTATGGGCCGTTCCCGGCTCAGCCACACACACACACACACATGTACGCACGCATATACACTGACACATGCACACACACACAAACACAAAAGACTGTCACTGGTGTTGTCCGTTAGCAGGAATCGAACTCAGGTAGGCGGGTTCGCAGTGCAGCACGCTAACCGCGACGCTACCGCTCCCCACATACCTACACACGCACACCTACACACACACACCTACACACCCCTACACAATAACAACAACCGCCAATCGCCACTAAATGGCGGTGACGTTACCACGACGCTTGTGTCAGGCCATGTGCACCTTGAGGCCACGTGAAGTGTCGAACGCCCGCTGGCAGGAGGTCACGGGCAGACCCAAGTGTCACGGGTCGGCTGACTAAGATGACTGGGATGACTGGCTGATGCACCACCTGTGCCCCCTACTGTGCCAACCTGCTGTGTTTTATCCACCCGGCGCTCCGCTCGTTATTGTGAGCGTCGCTCCTCCGCCCTCCGTTGTTGTTGGAGGGCGACTGCCTCCAACTGCCCAGCAGCGTCCTTCACGAGCCTCGTCCACAGAGGCCGATCTTGACACCGCTGGTACCAGTCATCGGCAAGTCTACTCAGCTCCACGTCCTCCTGTACCACATCACTCCATCTCTTCTCTAGCCCGTGCTGCGCCCGTTTAGCCCCCTCGATCCTGCCAAACAAAGCTGTTTAAGCATGCGGTGGCTGGGCATGCGGGCTACATGACCCAGCCAACGCAGCCTTGCCTGCTGGAGGAGCTCACCGATAGGACCTTGTCCAGACCTTTCAAGGATTTGTGAGCTCCTCACACAATCCAGCCTGGTTAAACCCAGGATGGATCGTAGGCAGGCTAGCCTAAATGTTTCTAACCGGCAAAGATGTTCCATTAGGGGGTCCACGTTTCGCAAGCGTAGAGAAGGGAGGGAATGACCGTGGCCGAGAAGACCTGAAGCTTAGTGCGGAGCGACAGACCAGGTAGCTTCCACACAGCGTTACGCAACCGATGAAAATACATTGCCGCTCGACTGATTCGGAGTGAGACCTCTGCTGTTAAACCGGAGGCGGTCATGAGCACACTGCCCAGGTGTGGGAAACTCTCCACTCTCTCCACAATTGCCCCATCACCGATTGGGAGTTGTGGGAGTGGAGTGTCCGATGGTACAAAATACCCAGGCAGGTGCTTAGTTTTGGTGGGGCTGATGGTAAGGCCCCACCTCTTAGTGGTACGCTCCAAGTTCAGCAGCAGCGCCTCCAACTCCTCCTCTGAATGAGCAGCAATTACCAAATCATCGGCATGCATAACGTGGTTGACCAATAGGGAGCCATCCCTTGACCGCACCCGGGCATCGATCAGCCTCCCATTATATCTGTACCAAATGGAAATTCCCCCGGTACAGCTATTGAAGGCTTCACGAACTACGTGGTCAAAATAGATGTTAAACACACACACACACCGGTCCTCACCGTCTTGGCAGCGTTTCCCCGTGAATCCGGGGCAGCATCGCCACTCCAGCACGGACGCGAGGCGGTACGCGAGCCGGTACGTCGGTCGCACCACACTGCGGTAGCTGCCAGGACGACACACGCACGCACACAAAGATAAAGATTCCCCATATAGCCTCAACACACTGTTGGGGCAAGTGCTGTTAGCGAGTAGCACCCATAAAGGCCGGCACGGCACACAACGAGGGGGGGTTGCTGTGCTCTATACCTAAATCAGCTCAAGGCTTCCTCAAATCACGCGAATCTGAGTACATCCCCTCTCCACGCCCCATGTGAAAACGGACGCCGTTCCGTGCAGGTCACTTCTGCTCACTCCTTCCTTCTCTTTCTCTACCTGTCTCTATCCCTCCGCTCTCGTCAACACCATCACCTCTCGTGCCTGATATCTTGGCCCGGTCATTCCTTTTTCCCCCTTCCTTCGCCGGCGCTCCTAACCTTTCTTCTTTCCGCTGCTCATCTCGAGCCGCGCCCCCTTTGTTTGTCTTGGGGGGACTTCCGTCCCGGCATCCCCCCCCCCTCTCCCCCAGTCATCGTGCCCCTTGTCTGCTGCCCTTTAGCACTGCTGACTCTACTCCCCTTCCCGTGGTCTGCCAACTGGTAAAAAAACAACAACATACTTTTATACCCATTCTATTCTATTTCGCATTTACATAGTGCCCATTCCAGGGCGCTTTAAGATGCAATCCCGACGGCGTTCAGTGCGGAAGGCGATGGAATGGATGGAGGGACAGGGGGCTGGGAATGGAGCTGATGTTGCTGGAGTAGGTGAAGGCAGGGAATGTGATGGTGAGTGAGGGTGTCTGATTGGTGCAGCGTGGACGAGAGGCAGTGGGGTATGGGGAAATGGGCATGGATGAGGATAGATGATGGCAGGGGCAGAGGTCTGGTGGCAGCACAGTTGAGCCGATGGAGGAGCACAGTGTAGGGCTGGGGTAGAGATGTGGCATGGTGCACATAGAGAGCGAGGCGTCTGAGCTGGGTCAGGAATTAGGGTCGTCGGTCGTCTGGGGAGGGTATAAAACAAAGTAACCATCATTGCCCCCTGTGTCGTCAGATCTCAGCAGCTAAGCAACATTGATCCAGGCTAAGTGCTTTGGTGGGTGTGGATGGGTCTCAAATTTGCGCGCTAACTTCAGATGTAATGGGCGTTTACACTAGCAGAAGGCAGTGCGGTAAAACTCATTATCCTGCCCCCCCCCCATCACCTTCACCAACCCGCACAGACCACAGCGGTGAAGTCTGTTCGAATAAACCATCACGACGACACGCACGGCGCGCGCGGGGGGGGGGGGAGTGGGGTGCCCTCGTCCAGCAGTGGATCGACACAACGGGCGGTGCGCGTGCCAATGTACCCACACATAATAATAGGGCGTGATCGAAACGACCTTCGGTGGGTAACTGAAACAAACAAAATTCCGAGAGTTGTACAACCATTACGGGGGGCCGCCCTCTTACAACGGGAATGCAGCAACGCCCCAACTGAGCATGCACACCCCCACCCCCCCCGCGCGCCCCCCTTCTCAAAATAGCGCGAAGTAACTCAATGCCTTGCGTAAGCCGTGTGTGCGCGCGTGCGTGCGCGTGCATGCGTGCGCGCGTGTCATCTCCCGCCGCTAACGAACCGCCGAGTATTTATTTCCTGGCATCAAAAGGGTGACGGCGGTGGCAGGCGGCACGGCGCGGACGCTGGACGGTGGCTTAAGAATGTGGCCGCTACGCTCGCTCCAAATGCGAGAGACGAGTGAGGGGGGGAGGGGGGGGTTGGCTGGAAAATCCGCGCAGAGGATGGAGCTCGATTTGAGCCGAGAGATTGTTCTCAGCGTCACGGAGCGTAAAACCATCGCCACGTGGAACTCCGGTCGTCATCCGGTGGTCACCGCATCGCGGCATTTTCAGATGAGCTTCTGCAAGCCCCGTCTGGAACGCTCTTCCTTCCGATATTCGGAAGCCGCTGGAGCTATGTCGCTTTTAAATGGTCTAGATTGAAAACTCACTTCTTTGGAACTGGCTTTTTGTGTCGTGTGTGTTGTTCTTCGCCCCGCACCTCCGATTAACGCGATTGGAAAAGTACGGTGCGAAAGAAGTTCAACATGCCGTACATACATCACCACGGTCAGACCGACTGCTGTGTTTCACTACCATCGTCCCCCCCGTCCCTCCACCACCACCTCACGTTCCTATATTAACATTGCTCTAGTGCAAGTATAATAGCGCTGTTTGTTTCTGGCCGTTTAGCGTTTGAGTCTGTGCTCACAGACATACATTCATAGATCGTGCCCTTGTGAGGCAGAGGAGCGAGTAGCTCTCAGCACGTGGTTGTAAAACGTCAGACGTCACACCAACCGTCACGCGGTTTGGCACGATAGTTTTTTTTTTGCTGTCGTTAACCATTCCGCGGACTTAAAATATCTGCATGTAACCCGAGGAGCAAAACGGGCAAGGTTTTACGCGTCTCCTTAAATTTATTGCAATGCCTGGGTCAGCTCCCTTCCTCTCTTCCTAAGTCCAACCTTGGAAAATCTCCGATTCTAGAGCGAGCGGCTACTGATTTTGCGGCTGTTGGCGGCGCGTTACAAGTTGACGTCGTCGTTGTTGATGTTGTCGTCGTCGTTATCGTCACGGTGACCCGCTGGTGAGCTCACCTGATTTTGGGGACGCATCCCTTGGCCCAGTGGCAGGCGTGCATCACGCGACGCACGTACACCTCGGTGCCGTTGTGCACGGGACACGGAACCCTCCTGCTCACCGGGTACGGGCACCAGTTCCTGCGGCGAGCGGAGAGGCAAGAGGATCACGGTCAACAGAAAAATAAGAAAAACCCTTCAACTGTTTTATTTGACCAGGTAAGGCTTATCGTCCGTCACGTGGAAATGTATAGCAGACAAATACCATTATTGGTTCTTTCGGTAAAGTTGCGTAGATAAATACAAATAAAAATGTATAAAATACAATTTTTAATACAAATGATAAATAATGTATTTTTTTAATTGTATTTTTTTTCTATCTACGTGACTTTACCGAAAAAAACAACAATATGAATTCCTGCAGTCACGAAAGTTTTAAGTCAAAATTCAGCCAAATACTCTAAATGTCATATTGATTCTAAAAGTGGAGGGGGAAAACCAGAGGACCAGGAGAAAAATCCACGCGACCACGGAGAGAGAGGGACACACGACAACTCCAAATATACAGCACTCGTCAAGCTAGTTAACATCTCGACAGCGTGGTGAGATGTTAAGAGTCCGGCTTGGGCTGAGGGCGAGGGGTTGAGGGCTTAGGGGTACGGAGATCTCTCAGCCACCCTCGCCTATCCTCTCATCGGGCGTCCAATAAGTCACGCTGGCCACTGTCAGTGAGAACGTGGGATGAGGTCATACACAGGTGTAACAAAATACAAAACTCCACACGTCCGTCACCAACAACGTGGCCTTAAAAGGGAGCGTATATAATAATAGGTGACGTTTCAGGCAATGGTCTTTCTTGAAGAATAAGAGTTGGAGACTTCACTTTTACACCATGAGGCCTGACCAGAATTACATTTAAAAAAAATGTTTACTGACAAACAGTTATTTTTTATGTACAAATACGAATAAGTGTATCTATTCGAAGCTATTTGAGTAACGCAGCAGAGGTCTTTACGGATCAACTCAAGGAAACTCCAGTTGTCCACTGGAAAAGACTCCTAGCCATGGCTAGGTTTATGGTCAGCTTTGAAGTTACGGTTAGGGCCAAGATTAGGTCAAATTTGTGGATCGTGGGATTATGGCGAGGTGCAGGTAAGGGCTGTTGGAAGGATCGGTAGGACATGTGAGCAGCACGTGCCCAAAGTAGTCACAATGTTCTCGATGGATGCCAGTGCCGGCCCCACGCTCGCCTACGACTACAATGAAGCGTCGAGTTTTGCACAGCAGCGTCTAACTCTGTGATCGTGTCTCAAGACGCTGTCTGCAAATAGTGGGTGGTTTTATATTCTAGAGAGGAGGGGGTGGCGTGGGCAAGCGGTTCATGGGCAGGGAAGAATAAACCACTGAAGATGTTGAGCCTGAACGTGAGGAGAGGCCACACGGAGTCGACATGATCAGAATATGAATATTTAATTATGCTGGAGGAATCCGATGAGTTATAAAGCTCTTTTTTCACAGATGTCCAGTCGGGGCGGGGTCAGAAAGTTACAACAACAACAAACAACACAAAAACACGATAGGAGTGCAAGGTAAAGGAAAGGATAAACAAATAACTTACAAATAAAACTTGTTTTTATTTTACCAGGTAAAGCCCACTGAGATATTATCTTAGATTTCAGATGCGACTTGACCACAAATGATAGCCCCAACAAAGTGGCTTTTCGCGTGGAAATTTACATCAGCAAAATAATCTGAATAATCTCAGTGCCTGTTTCTAAGTGTTCAGATGAATAGCATTCCAGACACCCACCCCCCAATACAATTCGCTATCAATGTTCTGTGCTGCCACTGTGATTCTTCATTTCCCGCTACCCTAACCCCGACTGTCCACCCAGAAGTGTCAATGAGTTACACCAAACATTTCATCGATCGGCTGGTGGGTTGGAGAAGAGATGGAGTGATGCGGTACAGGAGGACTTGGAGCTGAATAGACTTGTCGAAAACTGGTACCAGCGGTGTCAAGATCTGCCTCTGTGGAGGAGGCTCGTGAAGGACGCTACTGGGCAGCTGGAGGCAGTCGCCCTCCAACAGCAACAACGGAGGGCGGAGGAGCGACGCTCACAACAACGAGCGGAGCGCCGGGCGGATAAAATGCATCAAGTTGGCACAGTAGTACAGCTGGTGTGCATCTACCGGTCATCTCAGTCAGCCAACCCATGGCACCTGGGTCTGTCCCGAGACCTCCTCCTGTTAGCGAGCCTTCGACACTTCACGTGGCACCTAGCCTGGCACAGGCGCCGTGGTGACGTCACCGTCACTTCGTAGCGAATGGCGGATGCATTGATATTGGTGGGGTAAAGCGTGGGCTGTTACTCCCACCTCTCCCGGTGTGGCAGAGTGGACCAAACAACTCTCTTTAACGCTATAGGGAGTAGAGGGGGGTGGGGGGGGAGCTCTGTCAAGCGAGGGACCTTCCTCCAGCAGTGACGTGTGTAAGGAATTGCAGCGCTGCACCTGGCCTCACTTCACCCCCTGCCACCCTTACCGGGACAACACTGCCACTTTTGTTGCACTTTTTCGTTATTTATTTTTGACCCAAGGAATCGAGGGCAATTACGCAGCGGCAAAGGATCGAGTGTCCGTCACGCCACCCCCCGCCGTCAGCCAACCCACTCACGCACGCACCCACCCACCCTCTCTAGCTCTGTGGTTATTCCTCACGGTCAGTGCAACAGGTGTGTGTGTGTAGTGTACTAATCATAGTAGGGGAGCGGTAGTGTTGCAGTGGTGGATCGCGCTCTGCCCAACGAGCCCGCCAGTCCCGAGTTCGACTCCCGCTCATGCGGCCACCAACACCCAGTGACGATTATCTGAACCGGTTCTGGGCCTCCCCTAGGTCGACTCAGCCTCAAGTGAGTACCCGGTGCGATGTGTAAACATCGCCACTGGGGAGACAAAGGCGGCCGGGCGTGGTGCTGACCACCCACCTCCTCGTGTGCCATGCCGGCATTCATAGGTGCTCGCTCACACAAAAGTTTGTCACGGCTATACGGGGGATCTTTGTCTTTGGATGGATGTTGGGGAAACAGATGCTGGCGGTGATCGCGATAGAGATAGTAATGGTCGCTCTGGTGATTGATGGGAGCGATGAAAGTTTATTGGAGGCGATAATGGTTGCGGTAGAAACGGAGCTCCTCGTGGAAGATGTTGATGGTGACGGAGGAGATGGTGATCAAGAAGATACAAGTTGGTGGTAGTGGTGGTGGTGGTGATGATGGCGATGGTTATGAAGTTTTTAGTGGCGATACGAGCGGCGGTCCCGAACTATAACGCTTTAAAAAAAAAAAAAACAATGTCCCAACAATGGTTCGGGCACCTTGTAAGGATGCCCCCCGATAGACTCTACCCGGACATCTACCGGGCAGCAGCAACGTCCCACTGGGCGAAGACCCCGGGGCCGGCCCAGGACCACGCTGCTGCTGCTGGCGGGACGACGTCGCTCGGCTGGCCTGGGAACGCCTGGGAGTTCCCCAGGAAGAGCTAGAGTCTGTGTATAGTAGTGTATAGTGTAGTGTATAGTGTAGTGTATTGTAGTGTATAATGTAGTATATATTAGTGTATAGTGTAGTGTATAGAATAGTGTATTGTAGTGTATAGTGTAGTGTATAGTAGTGTATAGTGTAGTGTATAGTAGTGTATAGTATAGTGTATAGTGTAGTGTATTGTAGTGTATAATGTAGTATATATTAGTGTATAGTGTAGTGTACAGTAGTGTATCGTGTAGTGTATAGTGTAGTGTATAGTGCAGTGTATAATGTAGTGTATAGTAGTGTCTAGTATAGTGTATAGTGTAGTATTGTATAGTAATGTAGAGCTAGAGTCTATCGCCAGGGGAAGGGAGGTCTGGACCGCCCTACTCAACACGCTGCCGCCACGACTCTTACCAGGACAATCGGACTGAAAAACGAACGATTTTTTTGTTAAAAGAGCAATGTATTTTTTATCTGTGCGGAGTGATGCTTGCGATAGAATGATGATTAGTATCGCATCCTCATGTCTGATGTCTCAGCTGCTGAACTGCTGCAGAGTCGATCATAAGACCCCCAAAGTCAAATGATTCCAAAGCAACTCCAACCTTACAAAGTGGCCAGGAGACGCCAGTAAAACAATGGATGTTTAAACATATCTGTTTTGAGGCTTCACGTTCCAACTCGTATCGTCGACATACTAACTCCGGATATTATACCTCGACACTTTCTCACCTTGGAAATTCTCTCTCTCTCACTCGAGTCCCTTCACAGTCGAAGTTCCAACGCCTATTTCTCGACATTCGAACCCTTGCTCTAAAAATTTAAACTCTCGAAGTCCAAACGCCAAACCCCACACCCTTCCCCAGGTGGTTCCAACTCTCCGCGTTCTAACTCTTGCTCTAGACCCTGGGGTCGGCCAACCAAAATAACAGAGAAATTTTTTTTGGATTTCGATACAATAAAACAAACAGAAAAAAACCCCTCAATATATCAAGAGCCGCAATGCAACCGTGTTGGTGAACACGAGACGGTGGGGGTCTTTAATAAACATCTGTCACGAGGCAGTCCTTAAAGAGCGCCGCTCGTGCGGCCACGGCTGCCGTCCCCTGCATCAGCACACTTGACGGTACAAGTCCCGAGGCGTGTTTCTCGACATTCAAAAAAAAACCTCTTACGCTTTGGGTCTATCGGTAAAAGTCACGTCGATAGGTTCAAAGAAAATAACAAACAAAACTACGACGTTTCGATCACAAAACAAACTAAAAAAAAACTACGTTTAGATCACAACACGAAGAATATTAATTCCTGCAGTCACAAAAGCCTTAAAATTCAAACTCTCCTTGCTCCTCGCATTTCAACTCCGAAAGTTCTAACCCCCCCCCCCCCCCCCAGGTGGTTCCAACTCCCCGTGCTCTAACTCCAAGCAACTCGAACCAACTTAGCGCATCTCGACGTTCTAGCGCTTACCCGCCGCTCGCCGTTGGCAGCATGGCTGGACGCACCGCGGGCTGGCCGCGTGCCCAGGGCCCGCGCAGCTGCGCAGAGGTCGCGCCCCACGGGAGCCGAGGAGGAGGAGGAGGCGGCAGGGGAGGCTGCGCCCAGCAGCAGCAGCGCAGAGCGAGCAGCAGCAGCAGCAGCGGCGGCGGCAGCGACACCAGGAGAGGCGACGCGCGACGGCGAATGCGCGACCCGGCGACGGACCCCATGATCTCCCTCTCCTCGTCGTCTTCTGTCTCTTCGTCTTCCTCCTCTCCTCTTCTCCGCTGCTGTTCCTCAGTCCGCCCCCTCCCCCCTCTTCTTCTCCCGATGCTCCGCCGCCTCTGCTTCCTCCCGTATCACTCCTCCACGGCGTGCGACTGCGGCACCCTCGGCACGCTCCTAAAAGCAACGATCAGGCTCAACGGTGCCACCTCGGATGTGAACTTATTGCCGTTCCTCGGCATCAACGTCAGCTACGCGCAGGCGACGGAGGCTCCTCTCACGTTGCTCCTCGCCCAACCTCCTCCACTCCTCTCTTGCTCTTCAGCCTCCTCCTCCTTCTCCCCTCTCCTCCACTGCTGCACCTCTCCCTCTTCCTCCTCTCTCTCTCCTCCGTTGTTGATCTTCAGCCTCCTCCTTCTCCCTGCGCTCAGCCCATCAGCATCACTGCGCTGCTGCTGTTGCTGCTGCTGCTACACGAACTTCGTTGGGGACGTGCAGGCGGCTCCAATCGTTGCGCTGTCCCTTAGAACAAAGCGGTGACCCGTGTGAGAGTGAGAGTCTGCGTGTGTGTGTATACGTGCGTGTGTATACGTGTGTGTATACGTGTGTGTATACGTGCGGGTGTGTGTGAGTGTGGGTATGTATTGTGTGTGGATGGATGTATGAGGGTTGCTGTGTATATATATGGGGGTGTGGTTTTTTGTGTGTGTACGTGAATGTGTGCGTGAATGTGTGTGTGTGTGGCCTGCGTTTTTGTGTTGTGTGTATGAGATTATGTCTACGTGTGTTTGTTGTGAGCTTATGGGTATGTGTGCGTGCGTTTGTGTGTGTGTGTACGTGCTGTCGCTAACAGTGTGTCTGTATGTTTATGTGTGTGTGCTCGCTCACGGCACTTGCCTCAACAGTCTGGTCAGGCTATACGGGGATGTTTGTTTTTGTATGTATATGTGTGTATGTGTTTCTGTATGTATGTCTATGTGTGTGTATGTATGTGCGTCTATATATGTGTGTGTTTATTTCTACTTCTGTGTTTGTATGCTTGTGCCGATGTGTATACATATATGCATGCACGCGTGTATCTGCGTGTGGGAAGCCAGCAGCAATCGCGAGCTACGGTTAAATCTGTAACACGCCGTCGGGATCAACTCTGCATCTGTTGTGAGTCGCTGGGCACACGAGATTTAATTGTGCCCCCACCTCCCCTTCCTCCTCAGACCCCCACCCCATCCACCCCATCTCCTAGGACCCCCTCGCCCTCCCCCACCCCATCACCCACTCTCAAAACACAAGGCGACAGAATTCGGGGCCAAGTTAGGAGTGATGCACTGACGGTCTACAATAGGCTGTGTGTGTGTTCGTGCACCGTTAGCGAGCACTTATTAAGGCCGCGTGTGTATTAAACATTCAGAACGACGACGGTCGATGGCCAACACCACGGATGCTGTACTCTGGCTGTGGTAGCTAAGGAATGAAACGCGTCTCAGAGGTACGTCAGCCAAGGAGATGGAGCGATGAAATCACTTCACGTCCAGGTGCGAGGTGGATCAATCGTCGGGTTCGTGAGAGGTGGCAGCGAGGCAGCGACTTGGGGTCTTCATCCAGCAGTAGATTGATTATTGCCGACAATGATGTGTATTGCCAAGACAAAGACCCCCCCGTATAGCCTTAACAGACTGTTGGGGCAAGTGCTGTTAGCGGACGCTTATGAAGACCGGCACGGCACGCGAGGCGGTGGGTGGCCAGCACCATGCCCGGCCGCCTTTGTCTTCCCAGCGACGATGTTTACACACCGCACCAGATATTAATTTGAGGCTGAGTCGACCTCGGGGATGCCCAGAACCGGTCCCGCTTATCGTCACTGGTGTTGGTGGCCGTGAGCGGGACTCGAACTCGGGTCACCGAGAGTGTAAGTGCAGCGCCTTCTGCTCCCCAGGCGCACACAACTTGGCACTCTCTTCGACTTGTGAAAATGCGCACCTGCAATCAATGAGCAGAGCCTACAGCGCGATATATATATACAGCCTGCGTTGCTGCGCGTGTGGTGGCGGGAGTGGGAGGAGGGCACGTGGATGGCATCAGAGGGCAGTGAACCCCAGTAAATATGCAACACTGGAGTCAACGTTAGCACGTGGTTGGTCCAAAACATTGTTCCCGAGGTTTCATATTTGCTGGGAAGCGAAATCAATTGTTGCACCGGATCGTCCACGCTCCCGTACCTGCCTCTCGCCTTCACCAACTCGCTCTGACCGGCGTGGCAAAGTGTGCTCAAATAATCTCCCACGACCTGCACTGCCTGGGGAGGTCCCCCATCAAGCAGGTGGATTGATTGACAGACATGAACTGCATATTGTACGTCATCAGACACCGGTCTTAGAAGGGTCCCCCAAATTGCCATTTTCCACGACGCACCACGGTTAAATGATCGCACCAGGTTTACCCACTCACCTCCGTTCAAGTACACATTGAATAGTGGCACGCTGCACACGCGCGTGATGATTGCTAAACGCGTCTCCACGTGCAGGGCACTCGCGAGGCGCAACTCAATTTGACGCGTCTCTCTGCGTCACGTGGGGGGGGGGGGCATGTTGTTTAACAATCATCGGGCGCGTGTGCAGCGTGTAATGACGCACGCGTCTTCGAATCGCAAGAAGGTAACTTTGTGACGTTACGCGGTTGCGCTGCGAGGAGTGAAGACGTTTCGCGATCGACCCGGGGACACGGTCATCTCGAGGTTTTAAACTTCGTCTTTGGCTCAGCGATGACCCCTGGCGGGCGACCCTCCGATGAGACCCGAGGCACGCTTGAAGCGTCCGACATTCATAAGCAGACAATAAATATGGCATCCCGATGGTTCGACTTCGTCACAAAACGTGTCGCCGTTGCGTCCGCGAGAGCGGTCCTCCTGGGGCTTGAGTGGCTGAGTTCGAGGGAGGAGAACGGCTTGCGGCGACAACTCCGTGGGGACACCGTCGGCCCAGCCTCGACCTCGATGCGCAAACTCCTGCGGACAATCCCGCGGTTCAGTTGGCGGTCGACGATCGAAGTGAGGACTGCGAGCAAGCCCCGTAATCCGTGTATCAAACAAATCACTCGAGACGCAAATGTATGGCAGCCCAAAGAGCAGTTTGTGCGAATGCCGTCGCGAGAGAGGTCACACGTTTGGAGCGACGGCTCCTTCGCTGACCATGCGTGCGATGAACGAATTAATACATATTGTCCGCATCAAACAAAATACAGTTTTTAAAAAATATATATATACACAACTATTGTTTTACACGTCTCGTCAAGCACCAGGCCTTCTCAGAGTGCGTAATCTCAACAGTATTGTTCAAGACAAGCAAACTCTGGACCGGCTTCGACACACACGGTGCTTCATCGGTAGAGACCATCAACGAGAACTTCGTGGCATCCTGTCTCATAATGTAAATGTTCGCCCCGAGCCCTCAATACTCTGATAGTGCGTTGTTTTTGAGTTGTACGCCTTTTGGCGTCTTCTGGTCCAACACAAGTGGAGACTAGGCTCTAAGAAAAGCCGTCTCGGGTGTGGACCAATCAAATTCAAGGACAGTGCATATTATTATCAGAGTTGTCTCTTTCGTTTGCATTTTGACTGCTTGTGTTGTGGTTATTGTAAACATGATGCCTTGAATAAAGGTGTCAGTTTTGTGCCAGTTAAAAGGGTAAAACCTATTACTATATCCTGTAAATAGTTGGTAACTCGTTTGCAATTCAAGATGTAGCCTTGTTGGCTGCAATCTAACACTTGAACTACACGTTTAATCGTTTCTTGTTTTAACAGCAGCTACCACGCATTAAACTTAATAGTTCACCTTTTGATCCACTTGCACTATCTACTCTATAAAGAAAAGCCAAGTTTCTGCAACGTGCTATATTGTGGGGTAAGCTTTCGCTAGGATACCCCAGTAAAGCACAACATGTACAGCGAGACACGTCCCGTCTGGCTTCACCGCGTCATCTAAAAACGGTGTCGGGATACAACAAATTAACGATGTAACTATTCATTATTTTACAAGGTAAGTCCCACTGAGCTACATAATAGCTCGTTTTCAGAAGCGACCTGGCCACAAATGATAGCTCAAAGAAGTGGCTTATCACGTGGGCATTTATAGTAGCCAAATACTCTAAGCGAGTGTTTCTAAATGCGGAGAGAAATCCCGGAGTAGCCGGAGGGGGGGGGGGCAATCCACGCCACCACGGAGAGAGAGAGAGCCACACAAACTCAGAATATACGGCACGCGTCAGGGTGGACATGCAAATCTCCAAATACTCTATACAGGCGTCAGGGTCGGGATCGGGATCGAACCCACGACCTCCTGCATACCACGCGATGCAGGTAACATCTCGACCCCGCGGCGCCCCGCCTTAATGTTTTCACCGTAACTTTGTCGTCCGTCCAAGGTTTAGAATGAGAAATGTATTTCCCGAGCAAATCCCCGTAGAGCTAAGAAGCCCTTTTTCTCAAGTGCGACTTGGCCGCCGGCAGACAACATCAAAGCATTACCACAGTGACAGTTCAGGGAGGAAGAGAAGGGAGCCGGGGGGACTTGGCCGACAGGAAAGAGCAAAGATGAGCGCTTTGCACAAGCGAGGACATTCTCCTGCAAGAGACAGGGGCATGTCTCTCGGGGACTCTTACCTGGCGAAAGCCAAGCACGGTTGCGTTAAGAGCATCCAGGCCGTTTTGTATTCTAACAGAGGCTTGGGGTTGTTATTACACGTGGCTCCGCATCACTGAAACATCTGGATACTTGAGTAAGAGCGTGAAATTGTGAATGATTGTTGTGAAAACGATGTCAAGTATACTAAACGTGCGAGTCATTGGCCGTTGAAGAGCGGTGGTACAATGGTTAATTCGTTGCGTCATGACTCCAGCAACCCCAGTTTGATTGCTGGTCATGGATAACATCCGTGGCCGGTGACATTGAAAATTACTGAAATTTGTCGTTGTGTTTATAGTAAGTTATACAAACATTAACTACAACATTCAATATGATGACGACTCCCAACCCGTGAGCAGTATCACCGCTGTCAGAGAGTTTAAGGGGGGCAATGTTATTTTCAAAGTTACTCTGCCAAAGCCTTAATATACAATACAAATACAGATACATCATGGGATCTCCTTTGCCAGTACCAAAATATGATAATAGGGTTTTTCCCCTTTAATCTGGCAACAAAACAGGTGTTAAGATATTCTTAGTTTTTTCGGTAAAGTCACGTTGAAGAGAAACAACAAAATAATAAAATATATATAAAACAATAAAAAATTCTCACGACGTTTCGACCATAACTCAAATGGTCGTCTTCAGGTGTGTTGGTTCGCATAAATTTATTTTTAAACGGCGCATTTATTTATTTATAAAAAACGTTAGCGCCACGCGCAACGATTTGGCAGTTTACCCAGGACTAGTCCATCTATATTCTGAAAAGAGGAGGGGGGAGACGAAATTGTTTTATAATGTATGCTGTCTGAAAGCCACTGTAAGCGTGAACAATCAATTAAGACCTGAAATGGTTTATCAAATCTTTCCAATGATTGCTAAGATAGAATCCATCTTCCCGGTTGAAATTGTCTCTGTGCTTGTATATGTGGATAGCCTTATGAACGAATCTCTCATGGAAGCCAGATGGCTTACAAAGAACCTCTGTCTTGGAAAAGTCAATGGCATGTGAGCCTACTGAATTAGAACAATGATCTGCCACGGCCGAGGTGTTGGTCCTACCGTGTTTAAGGTCTGCTTTGTGTTCACGAATGCGGTCCGAGACATGGCGTTTGGTTTCTCCAATGTAACTACTACCACAGAGGCAACTTAGTTTGTAGACACCAGGGTATTGTATGTCCGGAATCACATCTTTTACAGACGGAACCAGATCACGGAGTTTATGTAATGTGTTGAAACGGACCTGGATCTTGTGTTTATTCAAGATTTTGGAGATCTTTTTTGTGATCCCAGCAATGTAGGGTAAAGTGATGGTTTTGAAAGGCTCCTCAAGAGGGTTCTTCTTCATGGTTTGAGTGATAGCTTTGCGGATTGTATAGTCAGAGTAACCATTAGCCCTAAGAGCTTGGTGTACGTGCTTGAGTTCACTGCTTATGTGTTCCTGGTCGGATATGCATTGGGCTCTATGATACAGAGTCTTGATGAGAGAATTCTTCTGTGATGGATGGTGGTGGGAATCCGGTTTCAGATAAGCATCCGTATGGGTAGCTTTCTTGTAGACAGAGTGGCTCATTGAACCATCAGGTCTCTTTTTAATTAGGACATCCAAAAAAGGTATCTTGCCATCTATTTCGACTTCCATGGTAAATCTGATGGCTGGGTGTATGGAATTGATGTGGTCGAAGAATTGGTCTAGAGCAGGCCGGCCATGTGGCCAGATGACAAAAGTGTCATCCACGTACCTCTTCCATGAGAGATTCGTTCATGAGGCTATCCATATATACAAGCACAGAGACAATTTCAACCGAGAAGATGGATTCTATCTTAGCAATCATTGGAAAGATTTGATAAACCATTTCAGGTCTTAATTGATTGTTCACGCTTACAGTGGCTTTCAGACAGCATACATTATAAAAAATTTCGTCTCCCCCCTCCTCTTTTCAGAATATATATGGACTAGTCCTGGGTAAACTGCCAAATCGTTGCGCGTGGCGCTAACGTTTTTTTTTTATAAATAAATAAATGCGCCGTTTAAAAATAAATTTATGCGAACCAACACACCTGAAGACGACCGTTTGAGTTATGGTCGAAACGTCGTGAGAATTTTTTTATTGTTTTATATATATTTTATTATTTTGTTGTTTCTCTTCAACGTGACTTTACCGAAAAAACTAAGAATATGAATTACTGCAGTCACGAAAGCTTTAAATCAAAATTTAGGTGTTAAGATGTTAAAACACCAAACTGAAACCTTTAACAAGGAATCATGTCTGCATTAACCACAATGCTTGTGGTCAGAATGCAAACAAAAAACATGCTCTGACAGTATATGCATTGTCCTTGAAACTGATTGGTCCACACCAGAGACAGCTTTCTTTTGAGCCTCGTCTCAAAACGGTGTTTGGCGTCCTCTTGTCTGTTTTGTTGCCAGAAAAAAGAGGAAAAACCTATTATCAAACATAGATACGTTACAGTGCAGTATCACATGTTATGTCATCTATAAGTCGCCACAAATTAAATAATTTAAACAGTATAGTAATCTTTTGATTTAAAGCTTTCGTGACGGCAGGGATTCATATTCTTGGTTCTTTCGGTAAAGTCACGTGCTGTGGTTTTCACACCTGATGATGATTGCTTGTGTTGCAGTCGAAACGTCGTGAGAATTGTATTGTTTTATATTTTTATTATTTTATTGTTTCCCTTCTACGTGACTTTACCGAAAGAACCAAGAGTATAGTAATCCTGTACTATGGTGAAGACACTTACGGGCTCACAATAAGCGCTGGGTGCAATAATCAATCTTCGCCACAAGGCGGCGGCAGTCAAGAGGTTGTGGGTTCAAATCCCACCTCCGTTATAACTTATTATATTTTCACTTAAACAATGTGATTTACTTCGTGATTTGTTGCAGTATTTAACAGCATGATAACATTAAATATACAAATTCCAAAAGTATTTAAACTAGATGTGTTATTATATAATAATACAAATTATTGTATGCAGTATCGGGCCGCGGGAAAGGTAGCAGTTATTTTGCCGGTTATTGATAACTAGTGCACTGGGCTTAGCCCTTTGCTTTGTAATTAGGGGGTCTAACGCCTGTTACGGGAACCACCAAATTCGTAACTCGTAATTAAATCATAATTAAATATATTAATACTAGCTGTATTACCCGGCTTCGCCCGGGACTTGGATTCACCACGCCCGGCCGCCTTTGTCTCCCCAGTGGCGATGTTCACACACAAAACACCAGTTACTCGTTTGAGGCTGAGTCGACCTAGTGGGAGACGCAGGACCGGTTAAAATAATCGTCACCGGTGCTGGCCGTGAGCGGGAATCCAACTCGGGTCGCCGGGTTCGTAGCGCGGCGTAGCGCTAACCACTCACTACAATGCGTTACGCTTCCACGTGCGCGGGTCACGTGACAGATTTGACGTCACAGCTCACTTGCCGTGCAAAAATAAATGCATTATTGAGCTCCCCCCCCCCCAAAAAAGTGTATTTCTTTTTATTTTTGCATGGTGTACAGTCTGGGAAGTACCCATATGGCAAATTTCAAGTTTGTTGCATGTCGGGAAGTACGCTAAACATTTTGAACAGACACACATAATCACAACTTTGCCTTTTCTATGTATGGAGATCGTATCTACTTAATTGTTGCACCGTACGTAGCCAACCGTGCTAATCGTAGGTGCGGGCTAGAAGGTGTCGCTGCCATAGCTGAATTGAATACCAGGCATTGAGACGCCCTCTTTTTAATCAACATACCTTCAGAGTATTCGGCTGCTATAATTGCCACGTTATAAGTCACTTCATTGGGCTATCTTTTGCCGGCAGGCCGCTTCTGAAAACGAGCTTAGTGGGTTTAACCTGTTTAACACGTAGCAAGCTTTCGCGACCATTATCATCCATAATAGAGGGGTTTTTTTAGTTGAGATCGCGGAAAAATATAAATGTGTCGTTAAAACCCGCCACCACCCGACACAGCCAACTAGTCAGGGTTGTCACGTAAACAGAACGTGGCCAATTCGTCACTAGTACAGCACTAACCGGTGTGTTAGCTTATGGATGGGCCTAACCTGGTAAAAAAATGTTTATACTGATTGTTTTTTTCGGTAAAGTCACGTATGTAGAAATAAAATAAAATGTTAAAGTCACGTATGTATTTCTACATGTATTTCTACATACGTGACTTTACCGAAAAAACAATGAGTAATTTATGCAGTCACGAAAGCTTTAATTCTATATTAAAATGTTTATAGTTTAGTTTATAATGGGAGCAACGTTCAACAAACATACGTCCCTGTCATAGGAATGTGGAATTTACACAAATAGCATGTGATAAAATCACATGAGCACCTACTCGTTTAAGTTAGAACTCACATTTAATGCATACTGTACACAGTTTTGTTAATTGTATCGATACCAAACTTAAACACGAGATGGCAACCACGCCCAACTTACTGAATACCAGAGATTTCTCGCCACGTGTTGAAGTCGCTCGCGATTGGTCCAAACGTGGTCAGCAGCTCATTGTTTACATCACGTGACAGCCGCTGTCATCGGTAATGTAGCGTACGATATCCCAGCTATTGTCTACAAAAAAATCACTATACACATACTTAATCATTGTTTTCTTCTTAGATATGAAATAAATATACCAATGTTTGACATGTAGATTTAAAATATTTTTTCTCCCTTCATACCACCAGCAAACGTTTACTCAAGATCTTGCATTCTTGGCACAGTTTCCTAACAGCTTATCCTTTCTAGAATGCACGTTGTTTAATTGATTATACGGATGTAAATCACGCCTCCTTGCCAGGAATGTAGTAATGCATTGAGACATCATCGACTAATATTGATTTATGTTTACGATCATCATGATACATGTACTGTCAATGTTTTACTGATGCATGTATATATCATACATATACATGCATCAGTATTTATATGATTTAAATTATGTTTACAAGCACTGTAAAAAAATGTTGTTACTGTACTTAAATTGAGTTCTGCGTCGAGTTATTTGGCACATTCATTTTGTATGAGTGCTTCCAGCAGCGGATACACAAAGGGCTGTCAAATAATTACCATCTTCAAATCAACCTATGTCTCACGTGCAAATCCACCCACCAGCAACACTAGATGGTGCCAGCCCAGACTACTGTCGAGAAAAGAAACATTAAATGCATTTCTTGATATCACTAATCATCAGTTCGTGTGAAGCTGCTAGGTGGATTGTTATACATCGCAGCTAGGGGTCGTGATATGTCAGTTTCTTTAGTTATTCTCTTTCTTTATTTTGGTATAGCCCCTGTGAGCCATTCGGCTCTTGAATCGGGTGCAACCACAACAAACAAAAAAACAAAAACACGAACAAGAAAACATCTTAAAGTGACTAAGTGTCTGTCACAGTGGCTTTGGGTGAATGTCCAACAGTGGATGGACCACGGCTGAAGTTGACGACATTGGTGTAACCATCAACCGCATCAGAACATCAACAAGCCGATGTACATATCTTCAAAAATGGAAATGTAAAGGCGCAGACCACAGTGCGATTGTGGCGATGTAACTCAAAATGTGGACCATATAGTAAACCACTGTTGCCTGCGCTCCTGCAATGTAGGAGGAACAGCTAGACTACACAAACTCTTTCCCGAAGCCCTATCCTAGCTAGCAGAACTCTCTACATTGGCATTTCGCTCCAAAACATATTGCCATACGGAAGAATATAATCCAGCGGTGGAATGACAAAAATGGCTGTAAATCATTACCAGCATCATTACGATCTGAACCGTCTTTATACATCAACTTACACACATCAACCACCACCACATGTAGCCAACATTCTCACTACTACTACTACAGTAAAACAATAACTCCAATTCATGATGTCATTAATCAGTTCGTGTGGAGGCGCTAGGTGGATTATTACATCGCATCTAGCTAGGGTCGTGAAAGGTCATGGTGTCTTTGGGTGAACATCCAGCAGTGGATTGACCGTGGCTGTTGATGATGAACATGCTGATTGCCACAGCTCTCATTTCCAATTGACAACATCTGGTCCATGAAGATGAAGTCTCCTTTATCCAGCAGTGTGATCACTAAGGGGGCTGTAAATCATTACCATCATCACCATTGTAAATGTTGTGAGTGTATTCTCCAATACACCGGTATGCTAAAGTAGTAAATGATTGGCACGTTTTGTTAACTTGACAAACATTCATATTCTTAGCTCTTTCGGTAAAGTCACGTTGAAGGAAAACAATAAAATAATAAAATATTGTTTATATATTTTATATATTTTTTATAATTTTATTGTTTCCCTTCAACGTGACTTTCGTGCAGTCACGAAAGCTTTAAATCAAAATTTGACAAACATTACTAATTTGATTGTGTAGGGTGGTGGCGGGTTAACATCTCGCACGGTGATGAGATGTTAACTACCTCGCCTGGTATACAGGAGGTCGTGGATTCGATCCCGACCCTGACGACTGCAATTGTATATTTGTTAGTTTGCGTGTCTCTCCCCCTCTCTCCTCACCGGGGTCGCGTGGATCCCCCCCCCTTCTCCGTTTTTCTCCCTCCACATTTAGAATGAACATCACGCCTTAAAGAGTCTTTGGGCCGCTGTCCCTTTCCACACAAACGACAAGGCCACTCCGTTTGAGCTCGCTTCCGAAAGAGAGCTACATAGCTCAGTGGGCCTTAAAAACAACAACGCAAAAAAAACCTTTTATTATGGACCCATCATCACACGGATCCTTTGTCTCTGTGCGTCCCAATCCATCAACCACCACCACGTGCCCCCCACCACCACCTAGCCCCCATCTGCTTTACAACAATCAAAACACAATTCCAAGTCGTTCGCTTCTGATTGGCCACTGCCGCACGTTGCTCGCCCTCCTCTCTCGCCGCCGATTGGCCGGGCGGGTCGCGCACGTGGGGGGTGGGGGGGGTGTTGTGGGAGGCCCCGCCTCTTCCTCTCTGACGCGTCAAAATAAACCCGAGCGCTCTGCTGCCCAGCTGGTATCATCATCATCAGCTGCCGTGCCTACCTAGCCACCACCTACCTACACACCTAGCCACCTACCTACCTTCCCCTGTGACCACGCAGTAGTTGGCTAGAGCAAGCTAGCAGTAGACACACACACAGAGAGATACACGGAGAGTGAGAGAGAGAGCATTGTATTGTGTCTGCGTCTCTTCGCCTCCGTGCTGTCTTCCGCGGGTTTCTCTCTATCGCTGTTGTGGGTTTTTTTGTTTGTAATTTTTTTTATTTTCTTCGCCACGACCGTTGTCCTCGACATCGTCTCTCCCGCAATCTATCCCCCGTTTCTCCCCTGCGTCGCTTGCCTTTTCTGTTGCGAGGTGTGCGCGGGATAGGAGCTCGCAAACTGAACTCTGTTACAGTATTTTTTAACAGCGGCACTACCCACCACCACCACCCACCACAACAACAACCCTTCCTCCTTTTGTCCCCGTAAGTATCGAATGCTGGTGCAGCAGGAACAACGAGTTTGTTGACGGTGTGTGCACGTACGTACCGCCTATGTCGTGTGTCCCAATCCCCCCTTTGTGAATAATCTTCTGCGTGTGATTTGTGTCCCCTTTGTGAAGGTGTCCAAATGCCTCTTGTTTCTCTCCGTGCGCTGCCTTTGTGTGTGTGTGTTGTGTGTCTTTGCGCAGTGTGCGTACTGTAGCTACGTACGTGTGTGTCTGTTCTCGTATGTCCTGTGTTTGTGTCTATGTACACGTGGGGTGTGTGTGTGTCCTGAGTGTGTTTTAATCGGTGCGTGTCCTGCTGTGTGTGTCTAGGTGTGTGTGTTTTAGGTGTATTTTCTGTGTGTGGCGATGTGTCTTTGTTTCTGTCTTTGTTGTGTCATGGTGTGGGTCTGTGTCATGGTGTGTCTCTGTGTGTGTCATGGTGTGTCTGGTTGTGGTGTGTCTGGGTGGGTTTCTGTGTTACTGTCTGTGTGTGTCATGGTGTGTCTGGTCTGTGTGTGTTACTGTCTTTGTGTGTCATGATGTCTCTGGTTGTGTCTGTGTGTGTGTCACTGTGTGTGTGTTACTGTCTGTGTTTGTCATGGCGTCTCTGGTTGTGTGTGTGTCCTGGTGTGTCTGTATGTGTGTGTCTGGGTGTGTTATTGTCTTTGTGTGTCATGGCGTCTCTGGTTGTGTCTGTGTGTTACTGTGTGTGTTACTGTCTTTGTGTGTCATGGTGTCTCTGGTTGTGTCTGTGTGTGTGTTACTGTGTGTGTGTTACTGTCTGTGTGTGTCTCCTTTAATGTGGTTATACCGCATTCTACTTGCATAACCCTCTCGCATAACCCCCCCCCCCAACTCGAGACGTGTGCGTTGTGTATTGCCGCAGATGGTGTCAACACGGACAGACTCGCCAATGTTACGGCCCTATGCAGTATACATGTGTGTTTATGTTTTGATTTGATTTTAATAAATTGCCTTTTTGTGTGTCACGGTTGTTCAAAGCTTTTGTGTGTGTGTGTGTGCGCGCGTTTGATTCTGCACCAACACATTTTTATTTTGTATGTGTGTTATTTACTAAAGAACGGCCATTAAAGTTGTACTTTGCTGTTGATGTCTACGGTGTTTGTGGTTTTTAAATCTGAATGTTAAGTTGTTGTGGTGTTTTAAGTTGTACACCGTCGTGTTCGTGGCCGTGTCTTCACGCTCGTCTGTTTAATTCGCTGTACAGTGACGTGTGGTTTTGTGTGTACATTTTTTTTTACATTTCTGTTGAGTTTGTATTCGTGAATGTTGTTTTGTGTTTCGGTGTGTAATCTGATCCTTTTAATGATTGTGTTGTGTCCTACTGTAGTTATAACCTTTTGATGCGTGGTGTTATCCTTGTATTGCGCTGTGTGTGCTATAGTTTATACCTAATTAACACGTCTCTTTTGTGTAGTCTTATCCCTTATTAGTGATTGTGTCGCTCTGTCGTGTGTGTATCTCTGTATTGTGTCTCTTGCTGTGGCTTTTGTATCATTGTTTTGTGTTGCGCATTACGTTCGCCATTTAGCACGGTCCGGTACGAGGTGTAAGGGTCCAGTCGAAACACTTTCATGAAAGAGGCCACACACACACACGAACATTATCATTGTCACCACCACGATTACTTTAATAGGTTATTATAAACATGAAGATGGGTTATGTGTGTGTGTATGGGCGCGTGATAATACAAAAAATAGTTGATGCTGTGTGCGTGTGGCCTTTCTGTAGCAACGTGGCTCTGTGCACGGTACTGTACGTGACCACACGTGTTCGTGTCGATGTGGCTTGTGTCATGTATGTGTCTTTTGTTGTGTGTACCTACGGTGTGTGTGTGTGTGTCATTTGTTGTGTGTACCTACGGTGTGTCTCTGTTGTCTGTGTGCACTTAGCCTGCCATGAATGTTATGGTGACGTCGCTTAGTTGCGAATGGCAAACCGTTGTATGTATGTGTCCGTGTCAATGTAATTGTGTGTGTGTGTTTGTCATATCGTGCCAAACCCATACTGCTGTTAGCCACGTCTTCTTGTACAGGGAAGTTGAGTTTTCACGTCCATAGGGCGTGCAGCCGTTGCAATACGGGCAACAAAAATTAAAACTCTCTTATTCGGTTGTGTTTCTCCCTTGTGATGGGACTTTGTAGGATGAACTTTGAGATGTATAAAGGGGCCACGGGGTGACCAATAAGGTGTGAATTGGTCTGTGATAACGTATGGCACTGATACGGGATTGACATGTATGCTGTTTGATGCGTCTGCCTACCTAATGGCCCTGTTACCTACGCATGTCTATGTTAGTGTGTATGTCTGCGTGTGTTTCTACTGTGTGACTCGCACAACGTGTCTGTACTGCATATGTATATGCACGTGGTTATTTGCGTATGTGTTGTCTGTGCCTCGTGTGTGTACGTGTTCGGTCTTGTCTGTAACACTCCCATCAATCACCACCACCACCATCATCGGTCCGCATGTCTACGTGATCATTGTACCTGCCCGCTCACACCGCCACTACATTTCAATAACAACGTTATATTTAGAAAGGCATGGGACGTAAGCGGCAGCAGTATTTATATTTGACAGTACATCGCAGCGTAGGCTTCTCAAGGTAATCGCGTTGGGAGAAGCTGGCTGGAGTAACGCATTATATACTCGTTCGTATTAAGTACAAAGCAATGTCCAGTACTGGGTAGTGTGCAGTGCCGCTACGTAGTACATCATTACAGTATTACACGCGCTCGCATTAAATACGCGGCACAAAATTACGCATTTGGCCATTTGTTAGATCGTTTGGCTTGGGCAAATCCGATTTAAACCACGAATTGTGTCAAACCAAATGTACAGTAGTAATTGTAGCGCCTCCTCGTGGCTGCAGGTGTTACATGAAGCCACTGCAAAACGGTGTCAGGGATGCTCTTTAAACTTCGGCGTCAACTAAAATATTCGTCGATAGAGCTGGTCATGAAAGTAGAGCAATCTTCTAGGCGACATTTCGGGCAATGTTTTTTTTATGTATCTGCCATAAAGAAGGTCCATCGCCTGAAACGTCGCCTGGTGTTATACCCTTTTTAGGGCAGTGTTGACGGTTATGAGTTTGCTATTTCTGCTTGTGCGCACCGCTGTGGCCATGCGGTATCACCAATATAGTTTGCAACTTAGACGTGTGTGTGTGTAATATATAGTTATGTGCAAGTTGATTTACACGTTCATAAAGTTGTATTTGTGTAACCGGGTGAGAGAACCCGAGGTTAGACCAGGGTGAGTCGTTTTAAAGTGAGCTGGTGATTTGGAAAATCCTATTAGATCAAATAATACCGAGTGATACATAATTTGTCCCTTTCACACTGTTGCTCATTTCTCGCTTGTACAGGTTTGGTGCCGGTCGTTGCCGGTCGTTGACTCAAAACAAATTCTAAATATTACGCCTGCGTGAACTATCTCCCACGTTCCAAGCAATGTCTAGTGGTTTGCATAAGCAGTAATTTCCATAATTGTTTTCCAAATGACGTAAATTTTCTAATAGTATGCTAATAGAGGCAACTAAAACTGCAGACGAAAAAAAACCCGAGTACAAAACTAGGCAGTCTTTATAAATATATACTCGCATAATGGAAACAATCAAATCGACACATCGGAGGAAATGGGTGAATGGTTATAAAATGCAAATGTGCAGCCCATCAATTTTCATTGTAATGCCACTGCTGGCAGGAAAGGGCCTCCCACTAGACGGAGCTCCAGGGTGTTTGGCCTACTCTTCCGCAATTGACCGGTCGATTGTGTTGTACCCAGGTACGCAGCTGGCAGAACAAGAAGACTAGGGGATTAAAGGGGGGGGGGAATGTCCATCGCGTAAGCTGCCATGCCTGGAGATTGACTTTTCCCACACCTGGCACTCCACGTCCAATGTACGTCTCACTATAGCTGTGGCTACTACGAGACAGGTGCCTCTTCATCTGCCAGCGATTCATCAAACATTCAGTGACAATGGACCCTGATTATACTCCTACAAATCATTTCAAACGTGTCTATAGCCCTCTCATTGGCCAGATAATATTACTAGAATTAAAGGGGCTATTTAGATTGCCCTTCTTGGGGGTCCATCTGCCAACGGTGTCCGTTAGCTGACAATATGAAATGTATTGTACCGAGCGGTGGCTGTACATCCAATGAATTATAAAAGAAAACACAGACGCACAATAGAACATTCCACGTGCATTGGGCCTTTCTGAAAGAGACGCCTTCGTGTATTGTGTCTGGTTTGTTGACCTTCGGTTTTGTTTGTTGTACTAACACGGGAGTGGCACGTGGGTTGAGTGTGTCTGCTGTGGAAACTTGAATAGGCCTTCCTTTGTCCACTTGCTGCCAGTGCTAGCTCTTGCAGGTGCAGACTTAATGATCATCATTGTCACCATGAAATCAACAGCAGTTTTTTTATCGCCATCATGGTGAAGTATGGTCAAATCACTCCCCACAAGGCATGGATAGGCCCTCATCCAGCAGTGGCTTAACCAAGGGCTGTCAATTATTTTTAACACTTCCCAATATTGCAAAATGAGTATTGCGTAGTGCTCAATTGCAGATGAATTAGTTGAATACTTTTTTTGCAGATTATGACCTTTGACCAAATCAGTATTTTTATGGGAGGAAACCAATGAGCTATGAAACTCTTTTCACAGATGTCCAGTATGGACCGATCAGCAAGTTACAACAGCAAAATCACTTGGGATGTTGTAGCCTTACCCATCAAATCTTGGAAGCTGAGCAGGTTTGAGCCCTACACGGCCAACCATTGGGCACATCAGGTGTCGTCGTCGTTGTGGGAAGTAGAGGGTACTGCAACAAATGTCATTGTTCCGAATTCCCTTCACCCAACCCGCACTGATCAGTGTGGTGAATTATGGTCAAATACCCATCCACAGCCTGCATGATGTGAGGGTAGGCCGTCATCCGGCATGAGGACAATGATGGCCATTGCTATTAAATTGACCGTGGATTTCATGAACATCGCCACCCATTCGCTCCCTGGATGAAGGCCCTCCTCATGAGGGCCTTCATTTCTAAATAAAACAACTCGGCTCTTTTCGTCAATATTGACCCTTTTCCCGAAATATTGCCTTTTAATGTACGCTTGACAATTTCATTATTTGAAGGCTGTGTTGATTAATATTTTTTGTTAATTGTGCTTGTGCACCACTGCTAACGAAGCATCACTAGGTCATCTGTTTATAGATAAGTACTGTCAATAATTAACAAATGAGCGGGGTTATTTAATGGCTGTAATAAAATAACGTAATTTAAATAATTGACCACTACAATCGAAAGATAAATACAACCCAACAGCATCTGTATAAATTAGGCGACTGTATGAATGCATTATAATAATCGTACAAATTGATGGGTGTATAGGGATGACATCCACAATACGATCACGGCACTGTTTTGATTCGTATAAATGTTTAAATGAAACCTCTCAAGATGCTGTCGTTTTTTCTGCCCTCTCCTGTGCCGACCAGAGGTCACTTGGAGACAGCTCTGTGTTTTCCGCTTCTGTGGACCGTTCTGTAACACGCATGGGGTTGCGCTGCACTCCGAGAGATCTCAACTATCTGTGTCATGAAATGAAATGACAGTATAACCAGGATAAAATTGGGGGGGGGGGGGCTTTATTTTTTTACAAAAATGTAATACATTCTGTCATTTTTATTTTTGAATAAGTGCTGTATTACACGTGTGCGCATGCATTTACATCAGTGCCAGACTGATTGTATTTAAATTAGGATGTAGACTAATGAGCCAGATCTCCTGATGGCGTCTTGCATAATGTTGTTTGATTATGCTAATGTTGTCTACAATATATTAATTCAGCATTTGGTCTGTGTATCTCAACTCCAGCCTTCCAAGACGGTCCCCCACAGTCTACCCTTTTGTGATTAGAAATTTATTTCAAAAAATGCATATGTAAATTAAATCACTGCACACACATCTGATGGTTGGTAATCACGGGGAGCTGTCATGGAGGTTTGCGATGACTGGAGTTGAGAAACTGATCTATGGCACTCGTGCACTTTGCAGCCCAGTGGCTTTTACACAAATACAAAAAAACATTCCATGGGAACGTTGATGACAAACATTAAAACAGCTGGTGTGTGTTGGTTCAACGCAAAGATTACTTGGCAGGCTGAATCTGGAATGGAACCTTGGCAACCACGTGAACAGACGGGTTCAATAGCTTGCACGCTCACTTGGCACTTGCAAAATGTATAAGTCGCCGTGCTGTTGTGCTATGGATCGACTGACGTGAGACTTGTCATAGGAATGTGGAATTTCCACTGCCAGTGCAGATGAATTCTACCCCACACTCATTTTGGTCCCAAGTACTTGGCAGATTTTTTCTCCCATTTATAAATGTGCTGTCGATGTCACGTCATGAGATGTATGTAACCTTCCACTTGGGACTTTCACAGTGAGCAGCACAACACCTCGTGCCGGAAAACGCCCAGGAAGGACATGTCATAGAACTTCTGTGATATATTTTGCATGCCTTGCAAAGGGTGTTTGTCACCCCTATTCAATTGCTAAATGGCCCCGTGATTTCATTTTTTGTCGACAGGTACCGGCAGACTCGTGCAGCTGATCCAAACTGCCGAGCAGAAGGAGAGAGCGGGTGCGAGAGCTATTGAGCAGCGAGCCGCCCGGGCGAGCGAGAAGGAAAGGAGGAGAAGGAGGAAGAGGGACCTTCGTGGTGGAAAGAGAGCAAGCGAGCGAGAGCGAGAGAGAGAGAGCCGCCGCGGCTCTAAAGTTGGGACCGGGAGCAGCCAGCCAGCCTGCCCGCGCGCGCGCGCCGCCAGGGGAGAAGGTGACGGAGCGACCCTGGCACCATGGTGAAGCTCAGCAAGTCCAAGACCTTCCAGGCGTACCTGACCAATTGCCACCGCAAGTACAGCTGCGTGCACTGCCGCGCCCACCTGGCCAACCACGACGAGCTCATCTCCAAGGTGAGAGGGGCGCACATGCCACACGCCACGGGCACCATGGGCACCACGGGGAGCGGCCACGCCACAGCGTCCGAACGCATTGTGAAGGTGGCTCGGAACGCGTGCCGTGTTATCCGCGAGCTCGCGGAATCGGCCACACCACTGTGCACCGTGCGTTGGAGGGGCGACCTCAACGCATATCGCACACTGTGCAGACAAATGAGCCTGTACTTTATACAACAGCGTGCAGAGCCAGCCTTAATTTGCACCATTTATCTTACACCGTGGATAGTTAGCCTCCACACACGATATATCACACACCATGAAAAACGTCTCAATGCACACCACGTGTCATTTATATCCAGCCTCAGCAAACACCGTACATCACATACCATGGATAGTGAGCCTACAAAGACACACCATCACACACTATGGATAGTAAGCCTACACACAAAGCAAACATCCCCCTTGTAGCCTTAACAGACTTGGGGAAAGTGCTGTTAGTGAGCACCTATGAAGGCCGACATGGTACGTGAATGGATGGGTGATCAGCACCATGCCTGACCACCGCTGTTTCCCCAGTGGCGGTGTTTACACATTGAACTAGGTACTAATTTAAGGTTGAATCAACTTAGGGGAGGGCCAGGACGGGTTCAGATAATTGTCACTGGTGTTGGCCATGAGCGGTTATCGAACTCGGGTCGCCAGGCTCATCACGCAGCGCGCTAACCGCTGCATCGCTCTCACACTTTGCAGTGGCAGCCTCAACATACACCATACATTACACCACTCGGAGTAATGCACAGCGACGAGGTCACAGCATCAACGACCTAGCTCAACGTTTTGTCATGTGCCGCACATGGAGCGCTCTCTTCAACACCTCCGATTAGCACGGTTGGCTATGTACAGTGCGAAAGAAGCTCAACATACAACACACACCACACGTCATGCAGATCAAACCTCAACACGAACCATTACATGCAGATCCAACTTCAACACCATACGTCATGCAGATCCAACCTCGGCACACACCATGGAGAGATGGTCTCAACACACATCATACACCACACATCATGTTCTCGGCCTGTACAGATGCACCACATGCACACAAGTACACACCACATGCTACGGGGATCCAACTTTGACACCTCGCTCACCGCACATCACACACCTCGCTACCAATGGTGCTCGGATATTTTATATTTTTCTCTCCTCACTGTCTCCTCCTTATCTGTTCAATGTACTGTGTTGTGCCACCCATCTCAAGCCTGCCTACTCTCTCTTCACATTCATCTTTTATTCATATGCACGCCTTGTTCTCTCTCTCTCATCCCATCTCTGTGTGTTTTTTATTATATAATTTTAATCTCATTTACATCAATCGCGCGATGTCGTTCCTTGCCTCTCACCCTGCAATGAATTCATCCCACATATCCCATCCCTTGCCCTAGCTCAGCCCCTGCCGCACTTCCAATTCAGACCAACGTCTCCCACCTTCCCTCCCTCTCTGGCTCTCTCAAGCGTCCAGAAAGAAAAAAAAAAATGGGCATCGGTGCTGAGAAATTAATGCCAAAAACACAAGCCTGAACATTCTGTACATTTACCAAATACAAGTCACAGAAGTGGACCGGGTTGTGTGCGCATGTTTTTTTTTGTCTGAGCAGTTAGGAAATTTGGCTTCCTTTTTATTTTATTGTTTACGTCTGCGTGATTTTTTTTCTCTTTCGGACATGCACCGCTTCGTAAATCGGCAGGAAATGAGCAGAACAATGTAATGACGTGCATTGTCTGCCCTGTGCTGGTTGTTGTTGTTGTTTTTTATCGTTATTAAGAATGTAGGGATGGTTGCCGTGACGTCATGGTTCGCGCACTGCACTTGCAATCCAGAGGTAGCCTCCGGTTCGGTTTGATCTCCCGGCGCGGCATTTGAAACGGTGGTCAAGTTCAATTAATCCCTCCCCATCACTGCCCATCGATCGGCATGTCGTATATGTGGTGGGGTAAAGTGTGGGTACTCCCACGTCATCCGAGACGTCTGGCCAGCGTGCGCAAGTTCGTCAAAATACCGTCTCTAGACGGGACCCTCCGGAGCCACCCTCTGGCAGGGAGGTCCTTCCAACGGTGGCGTGATCGAGCAATGGCGGGGCTGCACCTTTACCTCTTAGTTTAACGCGTGGGGGTTTTCTCTGAAGCCGCCAGGAGTATTGTCGTCAGCGGCGGTGGGCCCCATCGATCTGCTGCTGGTCAGCGCTGGGAAAAGTACGAGAATGCGGTGTGTTCTTTTAAAAGGGGACGCGCGCTTGCGCAACAAAAAGGGGATCGCGTTTGGCCCGTGCCGAGTGTTGGCGTGTGTTGATATACCATTGGTCGGCCTGCGCCGGTTTAGAAGCAGGCGAGGGCCTGTTGAGATGCAGCACCGCTCCTGTTTGTCAAACGGGTTCTTCTGGCTCCGATCTCTGGGTCACGGTCAAGTTTGTTTTGAGGAATCGGACACTGTTCACGGAATAGATTCTCTAGAGGTCGAGTGATTGACCTTGCCAGCGATTTAATGACTTTTCCTAATTAAGGGTCATGATGCGATTCAAGAAATGATTATTGTTTTTTTATTAACGGTGTGGTGAATGGTAGTGCCTATAGTGGCTGAAGAAGTCAAGTAAACCCATTACATACAATATTTATGAGTTGATAAACAGTGATTTGTACACGCACGATTCAATGCGTGCATTGTTAGCTTAAGCATAAATGTTAATTGATTAATTTACACATTCTGTTCCTAATGTATTGCAGTTTAGTCAGTAATGATAGATCACGTGACTTCTGCGTGGACACCCCAATTCTGAATCCCTCCCCTCTCCCCGCCCCCTGTGAAAACACACTCTGCTCCGTGTAGAAGCATCGAGGCCCCTTAGCCTCTTCCTCCCTCTCCTCCATCTCTCATGACCCCTTTGCGCCCATTTTTCCATTAAATTTTCCCCATCATTTTCCTCTTAATTCCCATTCTCTTCCCTCTCCTGCACCTTTCTGCATACGTTACGTCCTTAACTACATGCCCCTTCCCGTGGTGTGGCCGCAGGTACAACGTTGCTGTTATAATTACTTTAATAATGATCGTTTAAAGCCTCTTGTCATTGCACAACTGGATGAAGTGGGCATAGCTTGGGAGTTGTTTCACCATAATTCACCATCCTGATCTGTGCAGGGCGTTGAAGAGCGGAGGACTAAAAGGGGTTCAGATATCACTCGCCACTGATGTTAGTCTTGGCCAGCAATGGAATTCAGGTCGCTGGGTTTATAGCCCAGCGTGCCAACCACTGCCTCTGTTCCACCCATGTATATTTTTACACCACTGTAAATTCTATCCCTACCCTAATGGTGAAAGTATGTTCACGTACCGAATCAATCTGGACCCCGAGTCTTAATCGTGGTCCATATAATTACCACACTTCTGGTAAACAATGATGCATATCTCATTGGTCCACTCCCTGTCTCATATCCTATTACCCCAGCCACCCTCCCATCAATCCGCTCTCTCTCAGACTCCTGGGTAATAAACTCTGGTGTCTGATCTTGTTGTACCTTACCCACCCTGAACTTATAACATCACGTTACGCATGGCTCAGCGGTAAACAATGTATTTTATTGATGTCTGTTGACATGTGCTCTGACGTGAGCAGTGGAAACTATAAAGTTTTGTTATTGCGTATGTAAATTTAGCTGGCCTATCCTCTGAAAGGTACATAATGCTAATAATTAAACAAAACATTTTTTTTACCGAGGAAAGCATCGCTGAGTCTCAAGACTCGATTTCAGGAGGGCCCTTCATTGGGATATTTGGACGCTTCCATTTCTAACGGATGTTTGGCTTCATGCGGGAGAAACCTGGAGAAGTCTGAGAAACCCCACCACGCATATATATTAAAAAATATATGTAATTATTAATTTAATATTGCGTCGTTCATGCAAATTGCGTCTAACATTTGCTGAGTAGAAACCACAAACAAGCTGCCAGGCGGTGAGCTGGTGCCAACAACTGTTCTGCAGTTCTTTCTATATATATAGTTCAAGATGTTTTCAGTCAATAGGTGTTGATGCATGTGTGAGGGAACCGGCGCACTCAGAAAACCCACGCGTGCGACGGGGCAACACCCTATCCCATAGGGGAATAGACCGATCATATCGGCACGGCCATGTCCTGGCCGCTCCTCTGAGCCCCACGCCTACAGCGCCTGGCAGGGCCCTGGTAGTGGTGATGGTGGTGGCCGCCCATCGTCTGCCTCCGAGAGCCGACGACATTGGGGCCTATGCAGCCGCAGCTGCCGCCGCGCCGCGGTGGGGGTAAATAAATAATGAAATAAGTGGTGTACTTGCCACACTTGGCCCGGTGTGCCGAGCCACGCGCGTCACGTACACCACCAGCGTTTATTGGAGCAGCGGCCACAGCAGCAGCAGTGTGAAAAGATGTGGCTCGTTTAAATATTCATGGGTCGGGAAGGGGGTGGGCTCCCGCACATGCACACAGGCCGGCCGCCAGGGTCTTCTCCTGTCGGTGCCGGCGCGTGTGGTGGGTGCAGCGAGCTTTGCCACCCATCCACCCTCCGCCCTTTAGCTCCCCCCCCCCCCATCTCGCTGAGCAGACGCGACTAATTAAACTTTTTTGCAACACCGCGAGTGTCCCATCGCCACATCCCCAGCTCTCCAAAGCACGTTCGATCCGTGAACCATAACCACAACTGAACTTTCCCAAACCCTTAACTGTCGGGCTGCCAAAGAAGATTCTGTCTTCGACTCTACTACGCGTGGCCATCGTACCACCGTTGTCACCTTCTCGACTCCTCAAACAGAATTCGTTCCCTCTGAATCATTGCTATAAGAATATTCGGTATCTGAAGTATTGATTCTCCCACTGGCATCACCACCAGCTGTCCCATTTGTCCAGGCAGATTCGCCTCAATGAACCATCGCTACCATCGATAATCTCCTACCCACGTCTTGCCAGCTCTCAAATTCCCGAGGAGATGTGGCTAATTGAACCCTCGCTACACCGAGAGTCATCTCAACACGAAGCGGAACCCTGTGCAGGTTTCGGGGAGGGAAGTAACACAAAGCCCTTGAGACAAATTATAGAGAGAGACAGACATGCATCAGAATACAGGCATTCAGGGTAACCTGCAGCGAAATAGATAGGGAGAGATCCAGAGAGGTGGACGATGAGAGACATAAAAAAAGGCAGGGATATGAGAGACAGACACATGGAAGCAGATATAGAGACAGACACACAGACATGAAGGGAAGGAAACAGTGGGAGACGCCAAGAGAGACATACACAGAGACAAATGAAGAGGTACATAACACAAAGAGACTAGGACAGAGACACGACACGAAAAATAGGCCAAGAGCCTTGCAGAGTTGCAGCGAGAGACTGACGCAAGGCCACAGAGAGCCACAGAAACAGGGGGAGAGACCCAGAAGGAGGCATGAGAGACAAACACAGACCGTTTTGAAAGCCCCCTGAACAAGCACAGACCCTGTGCTTGTGGCACGTTGCACAAGCGTGGAGAGCGGCGCTGGCTACACTGAATCGTCCGCTCCACAACGAATCAAAGCTGACTCGAATTGGAAAACGATCCCTCCCATGCCCCTCTTTCCGCCACCCCCCCCCCCAACATCACTGGGTTTGACCAGCCCTCCGATTGGTTTGCCTACGTGGGGCGATGCGCCCGCCGCTCGTCACATTTGCGGTGGTCGCATTACGATCGTGCGACCGACGCGCAAGATGCTTCGCAGCTGCAGTAGCAGATGTGGATTAGGGGGCCCCCCACGTTTGTTTCGTCATTCATCGTTGCTCGTGGTTACTCGATCCAGTCGATAAAATGTTTTTATTGTTAAATGTGATCGAATACTTTTTGTGGTCGATTATTTGGGCCGCTTTAAAAATGCCGGCCACTCCTGCAGCCTGAAGGCAGGAAAGCCCCCGACAGGCCATGGCCAGTGCGACACGGCTGATGATGTTGACGAAGTTGCCAATTCCCACTTGTCACCTCCTGTTCAGCAGCACACGCGGGAAAAGAGGTTAAACTTTTACCTTTTTTTTTTACAATTTTTGTGTTATCCAATTCATCGTGTTAATCGACTCTCGAATATGCAAAGCCATTGATTACTTAAATAATAAGAGATCACAGCTCTACAGAAAAATTATATGCTCAGATTACTGGAGAGTGCCTTTGGTCACATTATGCATAGGATTCCTTGTGATTGGCCACCAATACCTTTTCATTAACTGGCTAAGGAATCTAAGAAACACTGATGAAGACTACAGTAGTCTTGTGTGAAGTTACAGAGCGGGAAGAGGGACCGACAACCACATTGATGTATTTGAAAACCAAACAATATCAACTCAAAGGGACAAGGTGATATATAGTATAGGAAGAGTGATCATCGTCTATTTGCAGCCCTGAGCAAGTGGTGGAAGTTCCACATTCCTTTGGCAGTTCATCTACAGGACAACCAGCCAGGGCTTAATATCAACCGGTTCTCTTCGGGTCCGTGACCCAAAAAATATTTCCACACCGAGCATGCCACGTCCAGTATATATCTCTCTATGGCTGTGGCTACGACTGGTCACATGCCACCATACCCCAGTCTACCAGCAACAGGGGAAATACTCGGTGCCAAATTAACCTTCGACGAACCACCGTCGACTTACCGCAGAGTGTGTGGAACGCTGCACTGCTGTGCCTGGGAAATCTTGAGCGGTGAGCACGCAAGGCGTTTTTTTTAACGGACACAGAACCTTCTTGCAGCAGTGTGAATTGTTGCACGATGCTGTTACCGCAAGCCTAGGCCACGCAGATGGGGGATTGTGCTGTTCCGAAGCTTTTGGCACTACCGTGACCCTGACGTCTGACTTGATATTTTTTTTTATTTGCTTTCAAAAGAAGAGTGGGGAAAAATGCGTATGTTAAATGTTTATCGTTACCCTCCCAGCCGCTGGACGATGTGTGGGCAGGCAGGTGGGTGGGAAAAGTTATGCCCACTTTTTTTTCCTTTGTTACTCGGAGCAAAAGAGAGGAAAACATGTGGTTGTGACGTCCACCGATGGTCTCCTGGGAGGTGTGCGGTGCAACCTCCTGCGCCTCCTTTCACCCCGTATCGTCCTCGTCCGGCACAGTTTGTCTTGGTCTGACGCTACAGCCCACGTGGCTCCCACTCTCTCTCTCGTAACCTAACTCTACTCACGTTCATAAAGATGTTATATTAACAACCTCATCGTCGGCTGAATACATCCGTGACGCGTCACCGTTTCTCACCGTCTCGCAATGCGCAACAATCCATCTAGCACCGTACACACCAACCGGTTGATTTCATTGTTCCACGACAACCTCTTGGGGGGGGCATGTTCCCTCCTTCGGCTGCCACTCTGTGGTTGTTCTCTACCATTGCCCATCAATACGATGTCTCGCAGCTGGTGTGTGCTCCCTAATCGTTGTTGTTTCCCTGTTTCTCTGCAATTCCAAGTGTACCCCGCGCCATTCTTCTTTGTCGCACATTTCAGCTTCCTTTTATCGATGTCCATGTTTGTGATCCGTACAAATTATCATTCGTTTCCATTGGGATATTGTTCCAGGTCTCCCGTGACCACAGGTGTCCCTTGATAGTGGAAGTAAACCAGAGTACCCAGACAAAACACACCACGCATACGAGGGGTTACCGCAGAGGGACGATTGGGGATAAATGTGCCTTTGGTTATTCAGGCCCTTGCGTGATCGTTAATGCCCACAATACACCCAGTAATGGGTGTGCACAAATAATGTATGCGTTTAATTAAGCGACTATAATGCGATTGTCGTGCAATGAAGCAACATGCATTTCCATTATTTGTGTTTTTGCCAACACCCATCCAACCTTAATGCTTACCCTTAGGCTACGGTTTGTGTCATCGCAGCAGTAACAATAGAATTCTGCAATAAGTTTCCATGAAAGCGATTGGCTCTCATGCCTTGTTGCTATAGCCTTCCCAGTGTGTGTCTGTGTGTGTTGTTGCTGTTATCGATTGTTTGTGTTATTTTAGCGAGAATCGTTTACAGAGTAGATGATCCATTCCAAAGGTCGTGGATGAATTGATAATCTGATCCAGTTCCAGTGTTGGTAACAATCAAAGCGACTGACTTTCACAGCAACCATGCGCTTTGTCCGGGCGTTCGTGGGCTGAGGAATAGAGACATGACACTAATGTGAAGGCCTCGCAGCACCTGCTAGTGATTGCCCTTTGAGCCCCGTGATGGACGGCGCATTCAACCGAATCAATTGATACGCCTTTATTTTTGTTATTGCTGTTGGACGGCCACAGATAAGGCCCCCTCCACCCGCCCCCCCCCCCCCCCCCCCCGATAGAACCCCCTGTATCGTTCGTTATCGGGGAAAAAGCAAAAGCATGCCGCCCTGCACGAGCAAAATTAGGTGGCGCGGCATGTCTCCATCTCTGGTGGTGGCCCCCCCAAGCCAGTGGTCGAAATTCCTCGTTCCTGTGGCAGGGTTAAATTTCTCCGTGGTACAACCGAACGAGGTTGAGGAGGTCTGGAATGGTTGTCCAGTGAGTAGACTGCCCCCTCGCCGGCCCATAGCAATGTGGTATTGCCATGTGTCTATTGTCCCAGGGCTGCTGTTATTCGTGGAAAATGTAAATGGTGTAATCTAGAATGTCTTTTTTTTTAAGTTGTGCAGATGCTAGGCTGATTTGTGCGCCACAGGACCGTCAGAGATGGCGACGGCTTGGGGAGGCCCTCGTTTGGCAGTGGATAGATTATGGTCGTTGCCGATTTAACGTAGGTCAAATTCGCCAGGGCGAAAAAAAACAGACGGGCAAAACCGCATGCGTGTTTCCTTAAAAACAGAACGCTTGGGGTTAAGCGGCTTTTTAGCAAGAGGAACACAAACGCACAAACACACGTGTGCGCACACACACACTGAGTAGCAAAACAAAGGAAAGGGGAAGGCGTGGGTTTTGCGGGAGTCTAGGTTCAGGGGGTGACGCACACACAGCAATACTGACCTCGCTTTCCACTCCGCCACCTGCTCAGGTGTGCACAGTAGACAGGGGAGTGGTAATGTAGCGGTTAGTGCGCTTAGCTACGAACTCTGAGAACTGAGTTCGTGAATCGAACTCGGCTCTCCGAGTTCGATTACCGCTCAAGGCCAACACCAGTGACGAAATGTCCGAACCGGTCCTGGACCACCCCTTGGCTCGACTCAGCCTCAAATGAGTACCTGGTGCAGTGTGTGTAAACATCGCCACTAGGGAGACAAAGGCGGCCGGGCGTGGTGCTGGCCACCCACCCGCTCGTGTGCCGTGTCGGACTTCATAGGTGCTCGCAAACAGCACTTACCCCCCCCCCCACACAGTCTGTTAAGGATATATGAGGGGGATCGTTTTCTTTGCACTAGACTGGTGGAGTAGGTTTGTGCGCAACAGGGAACCTCCCTTTGGGGCAAGAACACAACCCAGGACTGGTTGTGGCAGGATTTAAGTTCACCTGCTGCGCAAGGTGTTTGCAGTAATTCCGCACAAGCTCTCCAGTTTGGCACGGCGTCCAACGTTTTGCTCCACGTGCATCTTCAGGAACTAATTATCTTCTGAGTTCATGGCGTCAGCATCTCCTGAGATCAAGTGAGATCTGAGATCCAGTGAGATTGGGATTTTTTTTTTTACTCCAGTAAACTACATTTTATTTACCAGGTAAAGCCCACTGAGCTGTGAGCTCTTTTTAAGAGGCATTCTGGCCACACAATAGCTCATCGAAGTGGCTTTCATCATCATCAAATATGAACATTTGTAGTAGCAGCCAAATAATCGAAACGCGTGTTTTATAAATATGGGGGGAGGGGCGGCTAAAACTGGACAAACTCGGACTAAAATCCACGCGGCCACCAAAGGGAGAGAGAACACGCGAACTCCAAATATACAACGGCCATCGCCAGGGTCCCGATTGAACCCTTGACGACCCCCTGCATAGCAGGTGAGGGACAATATCTCCTGGCCATCGCGAGCTTTTTCAGGAACGCCCAGAATGCCGAGCGAAACGGTTGGACATCATTCTGAAACGGCATACGGTACAACCTTGAAAACACATCGGCAATACAATTTAATTTGTTGATTTTTTGAGTTTCACTCGTAGTTGTAGTGTGACCACGCCAGTGTACACATTGTATTGGCCACAAACATCCTGATTTTCCATTGAAAGTCGAAAGTCAGCACGGCGAAATACCACTGATGTCTCCACCGTCGCAACACACCTCACCGTCGCTTCTGCTCGTGCCCACAGCTGTTGCACAGTCTACGCCTGCCCTCCCAAGATCCGCTCTTACAGTTTCGCCATCGATGCCACCATCTGGCTTTAGGTCTTCCTCCTTTTTTTACAAAGTTGGCATGCCCGTTAAGGATTTGTTACAGTCTCACAACCGCTCTCTGGCATAGCAATTTACGTCCCTTGGCTACCAAGGGAAGCCCAAGTCGCCGGACTCAGGAGGGCCCTGCAATTGGATGTTTGGCTTTGTCGGAGGCAACCGGAGTACCCGGCGAAAACCCACCACGCATAAGAGAGGGGACGGACACTTGCCACTGGTCACGTATCACAGCCCCACGACTACAACACCTGGCAAGCCTTTTGGTGGTGGTGGTGGTGGTGGTGGTCACCCCCATCCGTGTTCGAACCCATCCTAACCCCTGCTTAGTTTTGCAAGATCCAATGAGGCTGAGCACATTCGGGGCGATTTTGGTCTTGGGCATGCCGTCGTTCCCTCTGCGGTCATTTGAAGTGCCGTTCATCTGGAAAGACCACATGTCTGCTGTGTGTTTCACCTCCATCTTGATTCTATTTGCGCATGATCGTTTGTATGCACGGGCTTTGTTTTTGTTTTGTGTACCCTAAACATGTTTTGCATTATTTGCGTGCATGTGTGCATGGCGCGTGCAATGTGTGTTTGTGTGTGTGTGTGTATATTTAAAACACAGTTACTGAGTAACCTTTGGAAACTGATCTTATCTCTTAACGGGTCTTATATGATGGCCTTGTACCATCGTGGCTGTACCAAAACTTTGCTTGCGTCACTCGCAACCGGTTGGGCCATTTGACCATACGCACCTTGTATCGCGTGTCCACGATAGCGCACGCGAAAATAAAGTGATTTTGAAAGCAAATACGAGGTTGTAAAAGGGAGCAATAGTTTTGGGGCTGGTAATTAAAAACGAGGAAACTGCGGTTGTTTAATTATTTGCTTCATTTTACTGTGTTTTTGCTTTTTATTTTGTGGGTCGGGGGGTCAAGCATCTGCCGCTTTGCATAAGAGGCACGTGACAACATTGTTTTGACGATTGTGTGGGGGTTGCTGGCTGTCTTCGGCTATAATTTTACATTGAAGTGCTTGAGCCAGATACTTGCGCCCGGAGTAGAGGGAGTGGATCGCTGCGATAAGCGTCATTGCTCGTGGTGGTGATATCGATGGTGACGATGGTGGTGATTTGACGATGCTCGTGTTGGTGGTAGTGATGTTGGCGTTGCCTGTCGTCGTGGTGGTCCGTTTGTTTCTGGTAGTGGTGATGACGCTGGCGGTCGTGTTTGCCTCGGTGGTGGTAATGGAAGTGGTGGTGACAGTGGTGGTGCTGGTGTTCGTGGTGATGGTAATTGCAGCCGTGATGCTGGCCACCCACCTTCTTGTGTGCTGTGCCGGCCTTCATCGCAATTACCCCCTTAGAGCCTGTTAGAGGCTACACGGTGGACCTTTTTGTTTGTAATGATGGAGATCACCGCTTCATATTAGCTTAATGTACACAACCATTAATCGTTTAGGAGCCGCAAAAGACTTGTGTAGCGATACACATTTCTTTCTGTGTTTTATCCACCCGGCGTGCCGTTCATTGTTGTGAGCGTCGCTTTTTTTGCCCTTTGTCTGCCTCCAAATTGCCCGTTAGTGTCCTTCACATGCCTCCTCCGCAAGATATATACAACACAGGGAGCTAGCAATGGCGCACATACCGACCGTATATTGAGTAAATAAAGTAAAACAAATCTGCAATGAGGTTTCCTTTTAGTTCTCAAGCAAGTTTATGTATTTATATAATACAGCTCACACCGCTGCTGGCTGCCTCTCTCTGCGTTGGCCATTTCAGTAAGTGTTGGCAGACCTCTTGAGACAAATTGCAATGCCGTACTGTACGACAAGGAGAACTTTCATCTCTGGTTCGTACGGGCGAATGGTTTAGCCCGGTGTCATAGCTATTGAGTGTGCAACTGCACGGGGCCCCATGGGCTGGAGGAACCCCAGGTGCCGAGCTACAAAGAGATGGGGTGATGGGGGGGCTGGTATTCAGGAGTTTTGTGAGGTTAGATCCCGACCCTGACGCCTGTATATTTGGAGTTTCCGTGTCTCTCTCCCCGTGGTCACGTGGATTTTTGTTTGGGCCCCCCAGTTTTTCCCACCACATTTAGAGTCATTGTGCGTTTTGAGTGTTTTGGCTCTTGTAACTTTCCACGTGATAAGCCACTTCGTTGAGCTATAATGTGTGGCCAGGTTGTTTCTGAAAAAGAGCTATATAGCTCAGGTGGGTCTCAGATTGGTAAAATATATTTTTTGTACAAATAGTTGAGAATTGGACTACTTCCTTGCAGCAGGGTCCATGACAATCACACTATACCGTTGGCTTTACCCTCGGTTGTGAGAGTTAGGAAGTACTTATTAAAAAATCATCGGCAGGAATGGGGGAAAAAAAGACCCTGAGCAGGAACCTCCCAAAAAAAACTTTCCTGAGACTCGATCAGGACCTTGCATAAGCATTGTTTATATCATTGTCCTATTGATAGGCTGGCTGTTGGCGTTGTAATGTGGAAATTTAACTCCCGTGTTTGGGCCACCAACAACAACCATATGAAAGGTCACCCAGTGCTCGCTTCAGTATCGTGACACTTCATTTAATTATTAACTAAAACATTAAATTATATCTGCCTGCATCCAAATATTCATGGGAGTATCATCGGCCAATTGTCCTTCCGGACTAGTGTTTCACAACAACGTTTGTTTTAGCAGAAAACAATTCTGGAGTGATGTCAACCTGCTAGGGCGCATGCGCTGAATTTGGCCTGTTAAAACCAAAGCTGTTATCTTCTTTGGTTCTTTCGGTAAAGTCACGTAGAATGAGAATAAAAGAATAAAATAAAACAATAAAATTCTCACGAAGTTTCGGCCACAACACAAGTGGCCTTCTTAAGGTGAAAGGGACAGACCTGTTGAAAGGGACAGACCTGTTGTGTAGGCTTTGAATTTACATAGCCATTTCTGTGACCAGTCACAAGCTAATCCCTCAACCTTTTTCAATGCTAAATTCTACTGCTTGGGTGCCTGACTTTCGCTCAACCAGCTTAAAAGGGCGCTACGAATCTTAACAGCGTTTATTGAAGCTCTGTCGTCCCAACAGGTCTGTCCCTTTCACCTGAAGGCCACTTGTGTTGTGGCCGAAACGTCGTGAGAATTTTATTGTTTTATTTTATTATTTTATTCTCATTCTACGTGACTTTACCGAAAGAACCGAAGAAGATGAATCCTTGCAGTCACGAAAGCTTTAAATCGAAATAAAAGCTGTTATGTTTCTAGATGTTATAGGCAGTGCCCATTTATTTTGGCTATGGGGCCACTTTGGACAAAACAATAATACTATAACACTTAAATAAATTCGTAACTTTTGACAGTCCTAAAAATTGGGAGAGTGGTGGAGCATTGTTTTGCACGTTGCACTCTAAGCCCAGTGACCTGAGTTCGACTCCCTGCTACGGCTAACATCGGTGGCAAGTGATATTTGCTCCAGTAACTGGCACTGGCCTCTCAACATAACAAACCCGCACTGACCAGCCTGGGGAAGTATGGCCAAACAACTCCCGTGATCGACACAGCCAGCATAAGGGAGGCATTCATCCACCACGCGCCAAATTAACTTACAAAAAGGGTCTGTAATTTTTTTGGGATATTTAAAAGTGCTCTCGTTAAGATGCGAGATGTTTTATACCGACCTCCGTCTCCACAAATAACGCAGGTTTCAATCGTCGGCCAACTGGCTTTCCAGAACCAATATTATGATGCAGCACGTTTTTATACAACCACAAGCAAACTCCGGACTGGCTCGAACTTTTGGATTCCATCCGCAATGCTGTGATCCCGCCACCCTTCTGATGAGATGTTAACTGCCTCGCCCGGTATACAGGAGGTCGTGGGTTCAATCCCAACCCAGACACCTGTATATTTGGAGTTTTGAATGTTCTCCCCCGTGGTTGCGTCGATTTCCACCCCCGCATTTAGAATCGGACGTGCGTTTCGGGTATATGGCCGCTACACATTTCCGGAGGATGATACGCCGCTTCGTTAAGCTGTCATGTGCGATGGCCTAGGTCGCTTCTGAAAAAGATCTGTACAGCTCAGTGGGCCTTACCTGCTAAAATAAAAAAAAATAGTTTATTGGCAAGAGCGCTCCCTCCAACCCCAGTTGCCACCACCCCCGGGTTGTCTCCTCGTGGCTCGACTGACCGATTCGGTGGTATGGCGTGCGTGTCACTTCCACGAAATGTCTTATTTTTAAAATGAGCTTTGTTTAAATAGCCGCTGTCGCTTTGCTCCCACCCCCCCCCAAACTATTGTGAAAATGCGGCCTCCTGTGCATCGGAGAAGGGGGTTGAGTAACACTTGGCCCTTAACGTTCCTACAACACTGTCGACACTGTTTTCATAGCCGCGCGCTCCCCTCCCGCCACTGTTCTCGTGTCGACACACGCACACGTGTGTTGCTGTGTAGACCTTACATGGGGCTACATGTAAATGTGTACTGTGGACACACACACACGTGTGTTGCTGTGTAGACCTTACATGGGGCTACATGTAAATGTGTACTGTGGACACACACACACACGTGTGTTGCTATGTAGACCTTACATGGGGCTACATGTAAATGTGTACTGTGGACACACACACACGTGTGTTGCTGTGTAGACCTTACATGGGGCTACATGTAAATGTGTACTGTGGACACACACACACGTGTGTTGCTGTGTAGACCTTACATGGGGCTACATGTAAATGTGTACTGTGGACACAAAAAAATCTATTTCTCTGTGCGGGGACGCTGTTGTTGCCCATTAAGGCCGGCGTGACGCGCGACAGATAAAGGTTGAGTATGGGGAGCGGTGGCGCAGCGGTTAGCGCTACGCTGCGCTTCGAACCCGGCGACCCGGGTTAGATTCCCGCTCACGGCCACCAACACTCTGCCTGTGTAGACATCGCCACTGGGGGAGACAAAGGCGGCCGGGCGTGGTTGCTGGCCACCCCATCCCCTCGTGTGCCGTGCCGGCCTTAATAGGTGCTCGCTAACAGCACTCGCCCCAACAGTCTGTTACAGGCTATATGCGGGGATGGTTTGGGGTCTTCGGTGTGGTCGGAGTTGATGTAGGAAGAGAGAGAGGGGTGAGATCAATGACAGGTTTCTAATGCAACTTGTTGCATTCTACTCTTGCCAAAAGCCCGCAGCCTTAATGTAAGGTTTTGTGTTTTTTATGGGAGGGGGGGGTTAGATCGCGTAAATATATAAATGTGTCGTCAAACCCGCCACCACCCGACACGGCACACCGATTGTGTTGGAGAGCAAATCCACAACAAATTTACTAATTGGCTGTGTCGGGTGGTGGCGGGTTTAACGACACATATTTACGCGATAAACCCCATGTTCTGGATGATATTGGTCGCGAAAGCCTCCGTGTTCAACTTTTACCAGGCCATCGGGGGCAAGTGCTATGAGCGATCACACATTATTATTAATAAGGCCCGCTTGCTGCACGAGGATTGCCGTGTGGCTAGAACCAACCACACCTAAGCCGCCTTTGTCTCTCCCAAGTACTGTTGCTTAAGGCTTAAACATCAGTACTGTACGTTTTTACAGACACTGGTCATTGGGTGTTCACAACATTTTTCTCGCTTTGTTATTCGCCGTTTGATGAAGTGGGGGAGGGTGGGTGGGTGGCCAGCAACCACGCCCGGCCGCCTTTGTCTCCCCAGTGACGATGATTACACACCGCACACCAGGTACTTATTTGAGGCTGAGTCGACCTAGGAGAGACCCGGAACCGGTTCCGAGTTGGCCACTGAGCGGGAATCGAACTCTGTTGGCCGGGTTCGTAGCGCAGCGCGCTAACCACCAACACTACCGCTCCCCCTCTCGCACAAATACTGTATGTATATACACACGGCGCAAATTCTGATCCTGCAGAACCCAAACAGCGAGAGCACTTTTCTCCGCTTGGCAACAACAATCAAAACACTGGCCGGCCAAGCAGATGGGTTTCGGCCAATGGGATCGCGCGAAAGGGCTCCACATACCGTGCTAACCGACCAATGGACAGACGGGGAGTTGTGGTGGAGGGGGGGGGGGCGCTCTTTGGGTGCACGCTGATTGGCCGTGGCGAAGAAAGGAAACCAGACGGGAGGCCGGAGGAGTTGTGTGTGTGTGGTAGTTTGCGCGCGTCTGTGTGTGTGTGTTTCGCACATGTCTGTATGTTTAACACGTGTGTGTGTGTTTGTTTCGCACATGTCTGTATGTTTAACACGTGGGGGAAGAGCGGTGGTGCAGCGGTTAGCGCGTCTGCGTTACGAACCTTGGCCCACACCAGAGTTCGATTCCCGCTCACGGTCAACAGCAGCGACGATTATCTGAACCAGTCCTGGGCCTCCCCTAGGTCGACTCCGCCTCAAATGAGTACCCGGTGCGGTGTGTAAACATCGCCACTGGGGAGACAAAGGCGGCCGGGCGTGGTGCTGGCTACCCCCACCCCCCCTCGTGTGCCGTTCCGGCCTTCATAGGTGCTCGCTAACAGCACTTGCCCCAACAGTCTGTTAAGGCTATACGGGGAACCTTTGTCTTGTGCATATAAAGACAACGAGAACCCCACCCGGGTATCCTACACAGGCTGTTGGGGCAAGTGCCATTAGGGGAGCACCCAATTAAGGTCGGCATGGCACAAGAGGAAGTGGTGTGGCTTTGAACCACTGCCGGCCGCCTTTGTCTCTCCTGTGCTGATGTTCATGTAATGTACTGTATGTTGAAGTTATTTCGCACCGCACGTTGCCAGCCGTGCCAATAGGAGGAGGTGCGGAGGGCAGGGTTTAGAGCAAACTGAACACAAAAAGCAGTTTCTAAAGAAATTCGTTTTCAATCTAGATTTAGAAGTGGATTGCTCCAGCGGCTTTCTCATAACACGCGAGAGGCACACTTCAATTGGAATTATAGATGGCGATCATAGTTCCCTAACTTGGGGAACTTGGCAAGACCATTCTGACCAAGAGCCATGAGGCTCGGTGAGGGCTATTGTGTAAAAATAGGTAGTATTTAATTATTTTTTTTAAAAACACAGATTTTATTAAATGTACTAGTAATGGCCAAGGGTGGGGAAAACCCGATTTTTTTTGCCCGACAAATCGGGTTATTGATTTTAATGGAATTAAACCCGATTTTGCCGATTTAAAACCTGTTTTTATTATCGGCGTCTCGTGCACACTTAACCACAGAGACCCATAAACTCACCCAGAAATCTATAGATTCACACTAAGACCCACAGACTCGCAGAGACCCATAGACTCACCCAGAAATCTATAGATTCAGACAGACCCATAGACTCACAGAGACCCATAGACTCACCCAGAAATCTATAGATTCAGACTGAAACCCACAGACTTACATAGACTCATAGACTCACACAAAGACCTATAGACTAGCATAGAGACCCATAGACTCACTTTAGAGATCTATAGATTCACACTGAGAAGACTCATAGACTAACACGGACGAGTGACGAACTGACGAAAGCCTGGGCGAGGGCCGAACGCACCGCGTGACTCGCGCGCATGGCGGCTGACATCCCGACTTAACTTTAATAAAACCGGATTTGGGCAGGATCCAGGTGCTGCTCCGGTTTTATATAAAAACCGATTAAAACCCGAATGAATAAAACCGGGCCGTGCCAGCCTTGGTAATGGCAAAACTCCACGGCTCCAGGAAGTGGCTCCGAAGCTTGTCACAACGTAAGGGGACCGTGGCCACAATTACAGCCAACGTGAGTTGACCGTGGACAATTAGACCCAAGCCCGAAACATCTAACATATAAAAAATAATGTTTAAAAATATATATTTTTTTAATGATAGAATATAGTATTGTCATCAGTATGACATAAGTATACCAAGTTTGCAGTCGATGCCACATTGGGAAGTGGGTTAAAATTGAGTTACAATATTTGAGGATACAACAACAGACAGAGTGAGTTAAATGAAAGCGTGTAGAAATGCTGCCCATGTTAAGGCTGGGTCGATCTAGGAGCCCAGGACTGGTTCGCATAAAATACTACTGATGCTTTCCGTGGCAGAGAATCACACTGGGGTTGCCAGGTTCATCGTGTGCTGGTGACTCCACTACCGCACCCCACTGTGTGTGTGTGTATATATATACAACACTTTATATAATTGTGAACATTGTGTTCTAAATTCTTACATTTTAATCATCGTCATCAACTGTGATATGCACAGATACCTAAATACACCTCTGAGTCAAAGCTATTGTTGATTATTTACAGTCCTTTGTTAATTCACTGCGAGAGCCGAAAGCCTGCGGATGTTGTTCGACCATATCTCACGACGCTGGTGAGTGTAGCCTTGATGAAGTTGGGGCTGGGGCAGTGGGTGGAGGTGCAGAACCCGTTCAGATGTCTCTTGCCCCACTGATGTTAGCCGTGATCAGGAATGGAACTCGGGGTCGCGAGGTTCGTCGCACATTGCGCCAACAGCCGTGTCACCGCTCCACCCCTTTCGTACCACCAAACCATATTCCAGAATCCAAATACTTGGAGCTGTAGACATACCAGTGACAGTTATGGGAATGTTTTGACAGTTCAATAAGCACTTGCTACTTCCTGTATATACAGACACAGTATGTGACATCAGAGGATCTTTGGATGTCAGCTACTTATAAGCGTGGGATTTCTCCAGTTTGTGAAAAAAAAACACAAGTTCATCACCCAAGTTACCAGTCAAGTTAAAGCAGATCCCTGCTCAAACAAGCTATTGTGTTGTGCTAATCTGCATTAGTGGCTCATCGTCAATGTCCAACCTCAGCCATTGATAATAAAAAAAATCCACATTCCCATGGCAGTTCCAAGTCCGTCCTTAAAACGACCTTCTCTCGGGCACATTTGCGCACGTGTTGTGTTATTTTCGCACATGTGGACAAAAGGCTGGTGGAGGATATGAAGATGGCAGACGAAGAGAGTGGTGGTACGGGTGGCAGGGCCGGACGAGATAGGAGAGGAGAGGGAACTACAGAGACGGGCCGATATTTGGCAACCAACGAGATTAAACGGTATGTGGCTTTTAAAATATGTGGGCTTTTAAAAGCTTTGGTAGGGAGAGGGAGGGCTGGAGGACAGATAGAAGAGGTGGATGGGAAAGCAAGAGGAGTGGTGGGTGAGGGGGGAGGGTTGTTGCTGAGCTACTGCGATTGTGCAAATGCGATCTCGGGATAGCCACCGTTGTTGGCTTCAGACGGTAGTGGTCCAGCTGTCGGTGGCAAATCGTCAGGCATTGTGCAAACAACGCTTGTCCCCCCCTTCCCCGTGACCTGATGGTAGGTTCATCCAAAAAGACCTGCGGATCTGTTGGTCAGGTCACTTTGGTCTCCACATGGCCAGGTTTTCCACTATCCCGTCTCAACAGTCTGACCCCAAACACCCCCCCCCCCTCCAAAAGCGCCTGCCACCTAGGGCCCTGCTATGATGCCAAATATTTGAGCAGGCTGTTGTGTTTGCTGTGTCCCACCAATTGCGTCTAGTCTATTCAGTGAAACTGTAGAAAAAGGGCCTTGTTGATGGCTTCTCGCAGGACCCACCGTCTGCCCTGAATAATACAATTATTTTGATGTAAAATGATACACGGATGAGCACGACTTTGCCATCCGTGAATTGACCAGAATTATCATCCTCGTCATCAGCAGTTGTGGTCAAACCACTGCTGGATTAAGGCCCACCTTATCAGCTACCCTCTCCCGCATTCTTACGATGTAATAATCCACCACGGCACCTGCACGCGGTGAGCTGATTTCATCGCTCCATCTCTCTTTGGTGGTTGTCCTCTTGGACGGGTTACCTTTCATGGACGAAGCCCTTAGGTGTAGCTTCTCATCTTCTTTATGTCCATATTTAGGAGGATTATTAAATATTAATGTATGATAAGTAGGGGTGGTATGGTACCCCCCCCCCTCCCGATTCAGCTCAAACGTAGCCGCCTCTAATGGCTGCAGGGGCCATATTAACCCATTACACACAATGTATAAGTATAGCTTCAAATCTTGCACTTGCAAATTGTTAGCTATTATCGTGAGCTCTGTTTTGCATCGCGGCACCATAAAGAATAGCTGGGACTTAGGAAACCCTTTGTCCAGCAGTAGATTGATCATGGCTGACGATGACGATGCCCGTGAGCATAAAAATCGCTATTAATTGAGGAATCAAAAGTATCGTTACGGGGAATGATCATTTATAGGGCTTTGTCAATCCACTGCTGGATGAAGGCCTCCCCATGCCAGAAGAGGGGTTTGTTCGACCGTACTTCATCACCCTGGGCAATGCAGGATGGTGAGGTGGGGGATCGGAGGGGGTGGGGGGGCTTGCACTCAGAATCGGTCGCGATATCACTCGCCACTGATTTTAGCTGTGATTGGGAATCGAACTCGGACCACCGGGTGCGTTCGCAGCACGAGCCACTTTTTTCACAACTGCGTGGCTCGCTTGCTGTCGCCCAGTCTAACTAAGTTCGCTCGCTGCTCTGTTTATTAAATATTCACGCACAACGTGCGACCACTCTAAAGGCAGGCCTCATTGTTTTAATGACTACGGGTAAACTGCTTTAGCAAGACCGCCCCCATTTATAAATGACTCCCATTATTAGTGACCCCCTAATTAATTAACGAAAACTCCCGAGTGACTGTTTATTCACGAATAAAACGAGTCGTTTGGCAAATGTGTGCTGTTATCCGTGTGCACGAATGCGGTAGAGGCAGAGCCAGAATTGATCACCGGCTATGTTTGTTGTAGTACGGAGTTAGACTGATGGCTTTAATCTAAGTTGTCTTGTGGTTGTTGTTGTTTGAATTGCATCCCACTGGGATGTTTGCACACAGCGTTGGTGTACGGTGCTTTTTTCAGGAATATTTTGCTGTTTTTTTCCTGGATTTTCTGTTTGCACAGTCACATAGTCACTTTAAGATGTTTTCTTGTTCATGTTTTTTGTTTGTTGCGGTTGCACCCGATTAAAGAGCCGAATTGCTCACAGGGCTATACCAAATAAAATGAAAACTGGTGTGAACGTAATCCTATTCCTGTTTACATTTTAACAGATCGAAGGATTCGCGTGGAAAATGAATCCTATTTCACAAGTAATAGGAGTAGTTTAAAAAAATATGTTCGAATATTAGGATCCGCCAACAGTTCAGCCCTGCACATCAATTCCGGATAAAGGGAGTTTCACTGCACAGTTGCACAGTACAATCCCTATTATCTGCCACCATATTAACCAGCTATGTTGTTTGTGGGAACTGTAGGGTCTGCAAAAACTCCTATTTTCCGTGCCCCTATTCCTGTTGTCTGCACCACATGTCATTGATAAGTGGAGTGAATTCGCGGATAACAGGATACGCAAAGTTTATTCCCCACACCACTCACGGTTTAAGAGTTCGACTGTACGTACGTCATTGCCGGTCGACTCAACGTGACCCCCGTCCGTACTCAAAGGGGGACCACTCACTCGTGTAAATTCCACATTCATATGGCAGGGGACCAATCTCTCCCCAGCCCCCCCCCCCTCCCAATGGACAGCCACTATGGTGATGTGTGTGCCCAAACAAGCACAACAATTACAACAAAAACAAGTGGTCGTGGAGCACAATCAGCTGGGCCAGATTTCAATGGGTTTGGTGCCAGGTGAAGCCTTGGTCTGTGGCCGTGTGTGCGAGTGGCGTTTTTTTTAATTTGGCTTTTCCAAGAAATAGGCAGCGAAAATGCGGCCAGCTCTCAGCTCTCGCTTTCCTTCCCCGGTCCACTGAGCAATTGGAAGCCCAGACGGGTTCATTCCTGGGCACATATTTGTTTTCTTTCATCGCGGAGTCGGTCACTGTTCCGTCAAGCCTGTGCTGATACGCTAACCGCACGCACGGATGCGTGCGCTTGTGCATGCCCGCCTGTGCACACGCATAATTGTATAAATGCACGTAGACACGCACACATATACATAATGCATAAAATGCATGCCCCCCCCACGAGAGACACGTGCGCTCGCATGCGTAGGTACGGACACGCTACACTAGCACATGTGCATATACACATGGCATAGAGGCACAAAAGACGAAGGTCTCCCAATGTAGCCTTTAGCAGGCTGTTGGCGCAAGTGCTGTTTACGAGTACCTAATGAAGGCCGGAATGGCACACGAAGGTGAGAGTGGCCAATAAACACTATTCCCGGCCACCTTTGTCTCCCCAGTTCTGATGTTTACATGCTGCACAAGGTACCCATTTAACACTGAGTCGATCTAGAGGAGGCCCAGGACGGGTTCAAATATTCACTGCTGTTATTGGTCGTGAGCGGAAATCAAACGCTGGTCGCCAGGTTCGTAGCGCAGCTCGCTAACCCATTATACACCCCCCCCCAGACCCCATCCTGCACAAAAATGCATGCACGCACGCACGCACAGACACATGCATGCACACACAAGTGTACACATAAGTGTTCAAAAACATACGCGCGCGCCCGCATGTTCCTACAGACAAATCCATGTGGTTTGTGACACTTTTGGATCGATAATAGCACTCGTGCTGGCACACACCACTATTAACAACATGCCATTGTGCTTGGGGCGCCGTGCTCAGTGCCAGATGCCCTCTCCTCACATTCCCTTATGCCACAGCGCGTGCCGTAGCTGTAAACTTGAGCTGGATCATAAATGGGCCAATTCATTAAATAATTAATTGCCGTTAGATACAGGTATTCATAATAAAGGTTTTTGGGTTAGATCGCGTTATTTACAAATGTGTCGCAACCCTCCACCACCCGACACGGCCAATCAATTAAAAATGTGTCACGTTGACAAAAGACAAATAGTGCACTACTTTAGCCCACCTGGTGTGTTGAAGAGTGAATCCACAACATTTACCATTTTTGAGTACGACGTTTCGCTGGTAATTGCATCCAGCATCATCGGGCAATTTGCCAGAATGGTGAAGCCCTCCACTTGCTGTCGGTCTTAAATAGAGCAGCAGCAGGGTGACGTCATCATTTAACCCAATCAGATACAGAGATCGGAGAGGGGGGGTATTGTACTGCGTTTGGTATTACCTTCGAATCTCTGCACCTTTTTGAGGAACGCCTTTTTATTATGAATAATATTGGTCGCGAAAGCCTACGTGTTAAACTGACTAACCTCTATGGGGAGGATACTTTTCTTAAAACCAGAGAAGTGGAGAGACTCCGCATTAAGCGGGTAAAATTGATGTCTTTAGACATCTTCACTGGCAGTTCCACTGCTGGATTATTTTTTCCCGCCTGAGGACGACCGCTTGTTTTGCGATCGAAACGTCGTGATATGTTATTTTTATTTTGTTAAATTTTTCTACCTACGTGACTTTCCCGAAAGGTCCAAAGGAGTTACTTATATTGTGTGTAGTGCATATGTGGCGTGTGTACTTTTGTGTGTGTGTACTGTGTGTTGCTGTGTATACTGGTTGTGTACCGCATGTCCTCATCTTGTTTCACCTCGTGACCTAAAACCTGTGGATTCGCAGGTCCTTGCGTGGGTTTGCGGTGTGCGATATTTTACTGGCACTTAAAAAATTAAAATTAATAAATTTTCAGTTTCCGTACAAACACCGTTATTGAGCCCATGCAGTTCACAGACAGCTCACTGGATACACATGCAGGCACCATTTAAACATTTTCACAAGAACTGCAACAACAACAATTCGGTTCCTCAAGAAGCTTCCAAGCACGTAGGGCGAAACGTCGAACATCATGCCGGGACGGCACACGGTACAACCCGGATAGCTGAACAACAACACTTTGAGCAGAGTAACTAAGTAGGGTACAACAAAGATCCCCCGTATAGCCTTAATAGACTTTTGGAGCAAGTGCTGTTAGCGAGCACCTATGAAGGCCGGCATGGTGCACGAGGAGGTGTGTAGCCAGCCAGCACCTTGCTCTGCCGTCTTTGTCTTCCTCGTGGCGATGGTCACACACTGCACCAGGTACTTATTTGATGCCGAGTCGACCTGGGGAAGGCCCACATGACCCGTTCAGGCAATGGTCACTGGTGTTGGCCATGAGCGGGCATGGGACTACCGCTCCCCACATGCACACACGAATACACCCGTGTGCACGCACACGAACAAGAAGATAGCCCTTTTGTTCTGTGTTTTTGTTTTACGGATGATATGTGGGTCACGCGTGATGTGATGAAAACATCTCCGCCTCCGTGATGTGTGGGTAAACATCACTCCCACCGTCCTCTTCGTGAGGAATGAGGTCGACGAGTTATTATTAAACCAGAAATGTCAAGCGACTTGCCCGCATTAGCGATTACTCTTATCGGGGAAAACAATTGAAAACGAATACGCAAGTGCGCTGAGACGCATCGTAATCGCACCGTAATAGCTACATAAATAAATAGTGCGCACCCCCTGTTTCTATTTCACCGCTGGATGAAGGCGCTTGTAGCACCTGGCAGCGCGGTGGCACTCGCAATGGGCCACACGCTGCTGATGACTCTCGAGAGGAGTTGAAACCGGCCCAGTGTTTAGCTTCGTTAAACAGTCGTTGCTGGAAAACCTTGAGACGAGGTTCGATGTTTGAAGTCGGTGTGAAAGCAGGCGTTTTGATCACGATTGTTACGAGTTCACATATCGACCGTGGTCAACTCGGCCTCATCATCAGCCTCGACACTTATCATGCTCCCTTTTGTCAATCCACTGCTGGATGAAGGCCACGCCTTCATACTTCACCAGGCTGGTCAGTGGTAGGTGGGTGACGTGGGGGGGGGATGCACCCAGAACCGGTTCGGATATCGCTTGCCACTGATGTTTGCCGTGGCTGAGAATCAATGAACTCGGGTCATTGGATTCGGAGCACAGTGTGCGAACCACTTTGCCACCGCTCCATCCCAGAGACTAACCTAATCCATTTCTTCTATTGGAGGATCCTATTATCTGTGCCTATCTGCGAAAATAGCTCCTCAATTCCGAGTGGTTAACCACTGATAAACGCTTGCAATAGGATGAATAAGAATCCATTTGCGGATAATGTCATTTTTCCAATCAATCATGGCTGCGGTTCATTATAGTCACGGAGAATAGCGCCGTGGATAAGAGGACTTTGTTCTGTCATGTGGTACATACAGGCGAACAAAACCAAGTTCCTTACCGCAGCTACCGCCGACGAGATGGCCCCCGGTGATATCGGTGCGTGTGCAGGTGCTTGATGGACCATTATTACATCGCAGGATCGTGAGAGGGTGGCGGTACTGGTGGCTGGGGGAGGCCTTCCTCCGGCAGCGGATTGACCCTTGCTGATGATGATGATGATCAGAATGATGACATGCTCCACAGCCAGAACTTGCACACGGGAAGAGGAATCTCTAATCTCGAGTGGCCACGTTACTTTCGAGAGTTCAAAAGTTGAAGAAACGCACACAAACACAGACACGCACACATCCGCGTGTGTCTGTGTGTGTGTGTGTGTTGTGAGCAACCAGCATGTGAGAGTTCAGAGACACGGAGAGAAGGGCGGTAGCTGCCCATTTCCAAGAGATTTTCCTGAAAACACCCCCACAGCATGCAGCTTGTTTACATCGCAGATAAGGCAGCGGGAAACGGGGGGGGGGGGGTTTGGATTTCAGGCACGCCACGGTTGACAGATGGGTGGCTGGGTGGGTTGGTTGGGGAATTGGCTGGTGAACGGATTGGAGCTGGCGTTGGTTGTATGGGGAATTGTGGAGGTTGTTGTTGTGGCCGTGCGGGTGGGGTTTGACTGAGCGCTGTTGACCCGAGCGTGCTCCGGTTTTTTTGTTTTGGGGATATTGGATGCGCTGTTGTGGACACAGGATAATCGGCACTGAGATGATATGTGGTTCGTGGTCTTGGTAGCACACGAATGAGCTCCTCCCATATATTTTGGCAGTCGTGCCTTATGGCTCTACGACGTTTTGTTGTTATTTTTTGGTTGTACCGCGTATTGTTGTATTTCGGCACGACGTCCGACGTTTTGCTCCACGTCCTGCGGGGAGCTTCTTCACGAACCGAAGCCAACCCTGCTGGGAGACTATTCAGGAACCGAAGCTCCCGATTCACGTGGAGCGCAACGTCGGAACGTTCCCGGAGAAGCTCCCAGCAATGTGGCGCGAAACGTCGGGCATTGAGTCGGGAAAACACTTGGGAGCGCAAGCTGTTTTGAGAGCTCCGTATTTGGTATCTGAGCCCAACTCTTGAAATGTGCATTAACGGCAACGTTTATCGCGATATGATGTGTGTTTGTGACATCATCATTATACATGTAATTTATTGCGATAAAGTAACTTCTTGTTGACTTACCGTATGCATTTCGAAATGTTGCTAACATGCACTTTATTAATTACAATTACATCAGGACACTTGCATCACCTTGGCCAAAAATATTAAAAAATAAAGACCTCTGATGCCATCGTTCGTGACACGAGGCCATTGCGAGCCAGTGTCGCAACCCAAATGCCGAGTTAGTAAATCAGCCACAGATAAATTAATAATTGTCTCCACGCGAGTCTATACATTTACACAGAGATTCATTTCTCACTGAATTTTTTTCCAGGTCACTGGTGGACTGGAGTAGATAGGTCGCGGCGGCACATGACTAAGTCGTCACAGCGAAAAAGTATACTGGATGTGGTGTGCCAGTGGTGGACATATTTGTTTGGTTTCTGGTTCAGACAGACCCAGCTGAGATTCACCCCTTAGTTTTATAGTGTACGTGCTTGTGGACAGCACATCCTACAGATGGGGTGAAGTGACATTTAGCCGACACCTGACCTCAATTCACCTATAACCTAACACTCGCCACTTAACCACCGGTCATCAACTCACCTGAACCGCACCACTCACCAGTTCGTACGTTAATGTATACTAAACGAACTAAAACATGTATTTTACCAAATAAGGCCCACCGAACTATACAACTCTTTTTCAGAAGAAATCTGGCCAGAAATCATAGCTCAGTGGAGTGACTTATCACGTAGACATTTATAGCAGCCAAATACTTAAATGCATGTTGATTATAAATGTCGATGGAAAAACCAGAGGACCAAAGTAGTCAGACGCTGATTCGGTGGCACGATTCGATGCAATCACGGATTCTTCTTGTGTGCGTGTTTTTTTTTTAACATGTGGTGAAATCTAGCGGCCTTTAGTGGTTGGAGGGACGTGTGATCCCAGTACACACGAGGCTAAGCCAATGGAAAGCCATTTACAGCATTCTGACACCTGCTATGCTATTGGTGCATTACGAGCGGGGGGGGGGGGAACTTAATTAATAATTAATCAAAGGCATCGGTCATAATAATGATCAGCTGTGATCGATCCACTGCTGGATGAAGGCCTCCCGAAGCCATTGCATCGTTACGTTCCTTCTAAGAAGGCTCTCGCTGACGACTGTACTTGCCCCTGTGGCCTATAAAACTAAATGGGAGCCTGTGTGGGTGGGTGGGTGTGTGTGCGCGCGTGTTTCCCGTGTTAACAGTACTCCTGTTATTTGCTGAATTATTGAATTTTACTACCAGTTACTCAAAGTGTAAACTCTTTCAACAAAGCACAGCCTCAGGTGCTAATGTGGTGATCAAAGGGCGACCATTCACGACCAGAGGCTTCGGTTGCACAGCTCAACCACAGGAAGACAAAGACGCCCTGTGTGGACTGCTGGGGCAAGTGCTATTAACGAGCACCTATTAAGGTCAGAACAGCGTACGAAGGAGGTGCTGTAGCCAGCACCGTGCCTGTCCGTCCGTCTTTTGACTCCCCGAGTGCCGATGTTTACACTCCACGACGGGTACTTATATATGGCTTAGTCTACCTAGGGGAGGCCCAGAACCAGTTCAAATACCACTCGCCACTCACAAATGGTGTCATTAGCCCCGGCTGGGAATCGAACCGACGTCGGCGGGTTTGCAGTGCGGTGCCCACAACACTGCACCACCACTTCGCACACAAAGACAATGACTTGAACTGGCACACACAACTTGTATTTTTGTTTTCACTTGTTGACCCAGGAAAGATTCGCTGAGTCTCAATACCTTTTTTTCAGGAGGCTCCTGCCAAGTTTTGTTTTGCGGTAGGGGGCGATGTGGGTGTTGCCATCCAAATAGAGTAATTTATTGGTAATGTTTCAGCATTATTGGGACGTTTGGCCAATACCGAGTGCATTGTTGTCTATGGGAGGAAACGGCAGAACCCGAATGAAGCGCATGCAGAACGGGGGGGACGAGAACGTACAAGCTCCTTAACCCTATTTGCACCGACTCGTTCTTCAATAAACAAGCGACGTTTCGGACAATGGCCCTTCATAGCAAAAAAAAAGGGCCTTTATCCAAAATGTCACCACTTTGTTCTACCCCCCTCTTGCTTTAGGGCAGTCTTATTGTTTGCCAGTGTGCACCCCTGCTGCGGACGCGGTGTCACGGGGAAAAAAAAAAAGTTAATTTTACGGATTGCTCACACTTTCATTCTCCCGTGTACTTCCATCCGGTGACCGTCTCCTCCTCTGGGGACTATGAAGGCCGGTAAATATATTTTTCGAGCGAATGGCTGCGTGGGCGGTGAGTCTGCGGGCTCTTTCTAGCTTTAACGCCGGCGCCGCCACCGCCGCGGTTATTTTGGCCAATGTTTTGAAAATCGAGATGAGCTGGGGAGGAGGAGGGGGAGGCTCTGTACCGAGTCCGTTACCCGGATAGCACTGACACGCGGTCGCGATTGCTGGGGCGGTGTGGTCTAGCGGTGGTGCGTGATGCGAGGTGGTACGATGCGGTGTGCGGTGGTGTGGGGTGTGAAATGGTGTGGGATGGTGGACGAGATTGGTGTGACTTGGGGTGTGCGATGGTGTGGGATGTTGGAGGAGATTTTGAAATGGTGAATTGGGGTGTGGGATGGTGTGAGATGGTGCACGGTGGTGTAGGATATTGTCGTGGGGTGTGAGATATTGTGGAGTATTATAGGATCTTAGTGTGGGGTGGTGTAGGAAATTGGTCTGGGCTGATGCGGGCGTTGGGGGGGGTGGGGAGCGATGTGGTTGGTGGATGTAGTGGGTGGATGGAGTGAAGTGGTGGTGGTGGTGTATGATGGGGGTGTGGTTGGTTGGTGGGTGTTGTGTAGGAGTGTGTTATGACGGTGGTTGGGTGTGGTCGTTCGGACATGCGGGGGCATGTGCGGGCCCGCAACTCGCTCGGCACATGATGCCTCCACGTGCCACTGTTGCTGATGTTGTGGATACTTAAGAAGTGGCCAATTGAATCTCGCCGTTAAAAATAAAGAAATTACCCTGAAACTCACGGCAACTCCCTTGCAAATGAGCAGCGATGTATACAAGCTGTGTAAACACGCACGCAAATTAATACGTAAACACGTAAACGGCAGCCTGACATAATTCTAATGTAATTATAAAGAGGGGGGGGGTCTATAAATAGCAACCCGACTCCAGTTTGTCTGTATGTGTACGTGTGTGTCGTTGAGAAGTGGTTGTGGAGGGGGGGGGGGGTAGTGCCATGTTTGGTGAGTGCCATGTGTTGTGAGTGCAGTGGGAAGCAGTGGTGTAGCGGTTAGCGCTACGCTTCGTTACGAACCCGGCGACCCGGGTTCGATTCCCGCTCACGGCCAACACCACGTGACGATTTTCTGAACCGGTCCTGGGCCTTCCTCCCCTAGGTCGACTCGGCCTCGAATGAATACCTCGGTGTGGTGCGTAAACATCGCCACGAGGAAGACAAAGGCGGCCAGGCGTGGTGCTGTTCCACCCACCCCCTCGTGTGCCATATTTGCTCGCTAACAGCACTTGCCCCAACAGTCTGTCAAGGCTATACGAGGGATCTTTGTCTTTGTAAGTGAGCAGATTACTGTAAGTTCGTGCGTGTGTGGTGACGTACAAAGTATGAACGGCATGTGAGGTTGGGATTGAGGGTGTCGGTGTGTGTTTACGTGAATTTTTTCGTTGTGTTTTGTTGAATGGCATATACAGTCGAGCTTGCAAAATAGATGCGTGTCTTTGTCTTTTGTTTGGTGTGGGGAGCAGCAGTGTAGCGGTTAGCGCGCTGCACTACGAACCCAACCACCTGAGTTTGATTCCTGCTGAACCGGTCACCGGTCGACTCGCCCGCAAATTTGTACCTGGTGCAGTGTGGAAGCATCGACCACTCGGGAGACAAAGGCGGCCTGGGATGGTGGTGGTCACCTGCCCTCTCGTGTGCCGTGCCCATCTTAATAGGTTCTCGCTAACACAGCCCTTGTCTGGAAAGTCTGTTAAAGGCTATACGGAGGATGTCTCGTCTTTGTCCATGCTTGCTATCTGCACTTGCTGTCATGTGTGTAGGCTACGTGGAGGAGATTTGTCTTTGTATTGAAAGAAGGCAATGGGCAAGCGTGGGCTATGTCAGGGGATAGCCCTGGGCCGATCTTGAGCCCCGTGTGTGTGTGTGTGTGAGGCTTCCGACGGGACTCTTGAGTTTCCCCGTGGAGTCCCGATGCACTGGCCATCTCCTCGTCATCAGGCCAAGTGAGGGTCCCTATAAAGAGCCGTGCGGTCCACGGCGTTGCGTTAATAGAACGTACACGCATATATACACCCAGGGTGTCCAAAAATCAACATACCAAAAAGAGCATTGAATAGTTTTATTGCGTTTTGAGATACTGACATCAATGTAATATTATGAACACGTGTAATTGACTTTGTAAGTGTAAACCGTGCCTCGCCTGCTCGCGCCCTGTCAAATGGCCACGTGGGACGGTCAAGTGGAAAGTGGAACTTGTATGCGCTTATGGTGTGGCCCCACACTTTGAACACTTAAGTATGCTCGCGTGCATATACTTACACCTTAAATACACTTGGGTACACATGCACACTGGTGTGTGTATAGCAAGCGTGTACCTTTCAAAGAAAAAACACCGCCCGTATACCCTGAACAGACTGTCGGGGGCATGCGCTGTTGGCGAGCACCTATTCCATATATATGTATACGCACGAGCACAAATACACATGCAGAGCACACGCACGCAAACCCACATATACATACAGGCACGCACACGACACAGATAAACATGCGCACAGACACGCGCATAGGCGTACGGACGGTTCGGTCGACAGAACTGGTTCAATTAACCTCTGGACGTAAACAACAGCTCGTGTCCTTGCTTTTAAAATGTATGTTAATTGCATGGTTTGGTGTTGCTTTATTTGATTACTGAAACAACCCATGATGAGTTTGCATAACAACCAGTGTTTCGTGTGCGTCGCCTGCCTAGACTGTTAAGTGTTTTATCGTGTTGGGTATTGTTCCCTTCTATGCATGGAATATTCTCTGGGCATTCCAATTTCCTCCTGCACAAATTGAATTACTGTATTACCATCAGCCATGCCCAATGAACATTTCACTGGTGGATGAAGGCCTCTTCTTTCCGGAACCGTTCAGGGTCATGGTAGGCGGGGTGGGGGGGCGTGGAGGGCGGTTGGCTATGCTTCCCCATGCTGGTCAGCGCAAGTTGATGAGGGCCCAAGAGGAGTTCGGGTAGATATCACTCGCCACTCACATTTAGCCAATGGCCGGGAATCGAACTCTGGTCGCTGGGTTCAGAGTGCGGCACGCGTCACAGCTCCAACCCCCTCCACCCCTCACCACTTCCCGAAACAATGACCGCATTGCGGTCAAAAATCTTCCAAAGTAACACCCTGATGATGAGACTTGGGAGGTCAAAAGCTGGACTGGGTCCCACGTTTTTTTATTTATTTACATTTTCCCGTGCTTTTAACAAATTCTGGAAAACATGGGCCCAGACGGGTCCCAGAGGCCGACGAACTGAACCAAAAATGTTTTGGCGGGGAAGGCGACCCCCCCTTTTCCTGTTTATTTATTCCGTTATTAAGCTATTACTCAAACATCCCCAAAATAAGACCTCCTTGCAAAACCAAACAAAAAAAATATCGCGACTCGGTGAGGGCCTTCTCTGGGCAAATAGGGAAAAACATTTGTATTACTGATTTTAGTTTGCCAGGTAAGGCCCACTGAGCTATATAGCCCTTTTTTAAGAAGCCACCTGGCCACAAATGATAGCTTATTGCAGTGGCTTATCACGTGGAAATTTATAGCAGCCAAATACGCTTAAACGCATGTTGATTCTAAAGGACCCGGAGGAAAATTCACACGGCCACGGGGAGAACACGCAAACTCCAAATGTACAGCGGGCATCAGGGTCGGGATCGAACCCACGACCTCCTGTTTACCAGGCGAGGTAGTTTACATCTCGCCACCATGGCATTCACGTCGTTGCATGAATTGCGTGGCCTTCAAGTCTTTCGTCCCAGAAGAGTGGCTGACTGCTAATCGACGTTAACAGGGCTTAGTTTCAGCCGGGTTTGTCCAGGTCAGACACATCCAGTGTTAGCTCCCCCTATGGACATGGTTTTTAGTCTCATGCTGCCTAATCCCAGTCTACCAGTGACCCGAAAAAAATATTTCTGCACCTGGCACACCCACATCAAGTATACCTTTTGCTGTGGCTCTTGCAGTTATGTGCCACATACTCCACTCTACGAGTGACCTGAGAATATCTGCTCAACCAGCATACAACATCTAAGTGTACAATTTGTATAGCAGGATGAAGAGAATCCTTCTGACCGGCATTATAATAGTAAAACACCGTGTGGATGCCTGTGTGTGTTTGTCATATCGCATCTGTAGTCTGTGCATGCACCGACGACAGAGTTACATGAACCCAAGACCTGGGTTCTAACGCTGCCTCTTACCATCTTCTCGTTTACAGTCTTTCCAAGGAAGCCAGGGACGAGCCTACCTCTTCAATGCTGTGTAAGTGACCCCTTCCTTCAACTCATCGCTTTTACATTTTGGGACACGGCGTGGGAGAGGTGGCAGCCAGGGCATGGCTGGCTGGTTGATTGAGGGGGGTTTGGTGGGGTACTTGGGAGGTCGGGTGGCTAGGTGGGTGGCTGGGTCAATGGATAGCTGAATAGGCGGGTGGCACGGTGGGTGGCCGGCTAGGTGTGTGGCTGGGGTCGGTGGTTGGCTGGCTGGCTGGGTGGCTGAGTGATTGAGTGAGTGGGTGGATTACTTGAGGCCACTCCGGTGTCACCCATAGATGGATCACCTTGACAGTTTTTTTGGGCGGAGACAAAAATAGTCCCAAGGCAAAACGATTGTTGTGGAAGGTCGCATGGATTGGAAAAAAGCTTTGCGAGGACACGGGGATGAACTTGCGTTAACGTTCCCCATGGGACTCCGGATTGGAGCCCTCTCCATCCTCTCCCCTGTGTTTGTCTGGCCCAGGTCTCCCATGCAAAAGAGGCTCGTTGTCTCATTAGGTTGTCACCTGCCAGAGTAAAGGCAATCAATTGATTAAGACACTGCACTTTTCACGAAGGTCCTGCTGCAATTGGGATGATTTTTTTCCATGAATGCCATTAGTTGAGAGTTTGACTTGTTGGAGGAAACGGGAGAACCTGGAGAAAACCCAACACCACGTGTAAATAAGACTGGGTGACACTCGGCACTGCCATCTCCTGGCCACACCGTGCCGCCTCCACATCTACATTCGCCTGGCAAGCCCTAGTAGCGGTGGACCCATCCAAGTACTAACCTGGCCAAATCCTGATGGTAGTATAAGGCCCAGTGAAGTCGGGTGCATTTCCAGTGCTTTGGTTGTAGACGGTAATCACAATGATCACAATGCACATATGGACAGAACTCTTCAGTGTGTACAGACAACAGCTATTTAATGTTTACAGGCCACGGCAAGTTTAATTGTGTTCCACCCGAACCACACTCATCTCGCGATAACCATTCAGGGGTCTGCAACCTGCAACTCCGGATTCGCATGTGGCTCATTAAGGACTGCTTCATGATGTTTTATTTATTAAGGACCCACCGTCTCGTATTAAAATTGTATTGCGGCTTTTTTAATATTTGCTTTTTTACCGAATATTAAAAAATGGCTCTTGTTAATTTTGGTTTCTGACCCCTGCCCGGCAGCATTATGGGTAAAAACAAATCTCATCAGAACTCCATTCTCCGTCCACACATATAAGCTAAAGTTAACTTCCATCAGCTTACCGGCTTTCCAGACAAACATAATCAAGCAGCATTACCTCAAGCAAGCAAACCTCGAGACCGGTTTTCAATCTTCTGGGCCTCATCAGCAGAATGAGGGCTCGTTAAACAAATGCCACTGAATTACCAGATGCCGTTGGCAAGAGCACTCCGTATAAACCACGGCAGCCCCGTTCAAAGCAGAAAAAAGTAATGCTGTACACAACCTCCCGCCGTTCTTTTTGCCCAAGCTTTACACGCTTGGCGTTGATACCTGTCAAATTGATGTTATCGCCCACGTGATTGCCCAACCCCCCCCCCCCACAGCGCAATGTCAGTGCCTCCCAACAAAACAAAGCGTCTTTAGCAATGTTTTTGTTTTGTTTTAAAACCGGTTGGCCCACCCGCTCCCCGAGCCTCTCCCCTCCCACCCGTTTGACCATAAACTTGAATTCTGGTGGAGGTTTTTGTTGGTTTTATCACCGCTGTAAACATTAACCCCGGGCAAGTTGCACGAGCTAGGCTTTCGCAATAATGCCTTGGGCCCCCCCCCACCCCCTGCATTGGTCTGGTCAGAGTCTGTTTGTCTGACCTCCTTCCGTTTACTCTGACTCTTGCTCTTGAGTAAGCTAGCTGCTCAGCCGCCGAAAACTTTAATCATTAAACCTGTGAGCACTGGTGCAAAGTGCCGGGGTATCCTGTGTGAGTGCCTGCGCGCGCCCTATGTGTGTTGTCGACTGGCCTCAAATGAGTACCTTGTGCGATGTGTCAACATTGCCACTTGAGACACCCACCACCTCCTGTGCTTTGCCGGCCTTCATCGGTGCTACTCGCTAACAGCACTTTCTCCAAACGTCTGTTCAGGCTATACGGGAGATCTTTGTCTTGTGGTGTAGGCATTCTGTGTTGTCGATGTTGCTGATTTGTTTTGTGTATTTGCTTTCGCGTGTTTGATACAAAACACAAATCTGCTCATTGTCCCCGGTGGTGGATAAGATGTCACCTTGAAGAAGGGATCTCGGAGGTAGTTTTGTGATATCTGCTTCCGCAGGCCAACTCAGTCCTGACACAAAGGGGTGGCACTGTTCTGCGAGGGTTCTAGTTCTCTGCCTCAAGCCGTGCCTCTGATTTGAGATATCATTTTGGGAAAATTACACATTTGTACGTAAACCGAAAACAAAACAAACCTATAATGTAGAACAGGACGTTGTGGAGAGAGGAAGGTGGGTGTGAGCCGTGTAGATTCGGACATAATCTGCTCATGTCGTGTGTATTGCCGTCCGTCGATCTGACACGTGACCAGCGGTGTGGCAGATTTGTTTTGGCAAAGCGAGAGTGACTGACGGCTCCGTGCCGAGCCTCTTATAGCTTTTGTAAACAAACACCGCCAGCCCCTCCTACAGTCGAGAGCGCCGGGGGTCAGAGTTCAGTGCTCCAGTGTTTCCACAAAATTAAAAGTTAAATGAAGTGCCCGTTTGGTATCACTTGTTTATCTTGCAAGGGGTGCGTGCGGCTGTTATTAAATTAAAGGTGATTTTGCGAACGATGATAGATGTTGCGGTTTTAGTCCACGTGACACAGACATAACAGACGTCTCGTTTACGTGCCAGGAATGCTTGTGTTACGTGGGTCCTTAAGAGTGATTTGGGGATCACACATTGTTCAGATGCAATAGGCATGATTCTCTCATTGCATCCGAGACAGCCATAGGCAAAGGGAAGAAAGTAAAGGGCTTGAGCTTGGACTTGAACCGGTGCAGGGAGTCGACAGCACAGATGGCTGGGAGAAGAGATCCAGACGATAGGGGCGAGCAACAGAGAATTAGCAACCTCCCACTGCGCTTGGACAACTATTAATGCACGTAGTTGTTGTTGTGTCTGCTTGTCACGTGACTTCCTGCCAGCGAGCCCTTCAATGTTTCACGCGTGCCCCAAAGTGCACCTAGCCTGGTACAATCGCAGTACCGAGGTCACCATCTATTAGCGGCGAAGGGCGGCTGTCATTGTGTTTCGTGCGCTTAGCTCATCGCTAACAACCGTGCGTAAAGGGCCGCGTGGGTGATCCGTGCGATCTGTGATGTGTGTGTGTGTGCGGTTGTGCAGGGTGAACGTGGGCTGCGGTCCGGCGGAGGAGCGACTTCTGCTCACCGGCCTGCACGCCGTCGCCGACATCTACTGCGAGAACTGCAACACCACGCTGGGCTGGAAATACGTGAGTGCTCGCCCGCCTTCCTTATTGAAGTCCCCAGACAACCTTCGGCTCCAGTTTGGGGTTGCTCATTCTCTTGCTCTGCCTCCCACGGCATAGTCTGAAACTACCCCCTTTCCCCCAGCCATCAGTGCTCTTGACACTCTGGCCCCAAGCTCAAGTCCAATCTCAAGAACTTCCTATATTTTATCTCTGCCTATGACTGACCGCCTCCGTCTAAAATAAATGCGTCCACCGTGTCTGCACTGAGCCTTGGGACGCGGTGGCATTTGGACGCTACGTGAATTCCAAATCACATTGTATTTGTATTGTGAGCGGAGGAAGGGGCATGGGCCGGGACTTAAAAGGTTAATGGAGTTGTTGGCACTGCAGGCATCCACCGAGGGAAGGAGGAGGGAGGAGTGGTTTCCAGACAGCAAAGGGCAACAGAGGCGGTTGCTCGGAGGTTTGCTGAGAGGCCTGGGATGCTGAAATTAAGGAGTCTTTCTTTGAGAGATCTGACTCAATTGAATGTTTGAAGCGCATCGTTTATGAGTGTTGGCGGAATTTGGGATGCCCAGAGAAAACACACAAATGCGTAAGAGGGGGGAGGGCAAGCCAAACGTCACACAGACAAAAAACTACTCCATAAAAATAGCAAATAATTAAAAGGGATTGCTGGCAGCCAACATGTACATGGGTCACCATTAGTGACTAGCCACTACGTTATTGCGTTTTTCTGTGAATAAATGTGGGTGTAAGAATGCAACAATTCGGAAATTAACGTAATTTTTTTTTAGCTTACGATAACGTGTTTGAGTCGTGCGTGATAGAATGTAATGTTCGCGATTGGTCTGTGTTGAGCAGTGTTACAGTGGTTATCAGACTCTGCTGTGAACCAGACAACCCGAGGTCGATATCCAGCCACAGTGACGAGTAATTTTTGAACCGGTCCGGGCCCCCACCCCCTTCACCAACCTGCACTGACCAGCGTGGTGAAGTATGGTCGAAATAACTCCCATAATCACTATGGGCATTGGAAGGCCTTCATCCAATTGTGGAGTGGCTGAAGGTACAGGCCCAAAGGCCTGTAACGCTGGGTAGCAGGCAACAAAGAGTACTAACGATTAAGGATTGGGCGATGCATCGATTTGTAGGCTAATGCCGGGGTTGGTTGATGGGCGCTGAATGGATTTTTGTATCACAATACTGAGTAATGGTGACGGCTATAAAGAGGCCCTCCTCTCAAAGCAGTGGATTGACCGGAGAGCAGTTAAATGTAAGACATGTTGTTATGTAATTGATGCACGTGATCCCCTCCAGCCATTGGAGGCCACTTAACGTTTATTGCGGCGTAAATAAACCGTCAAAAATTATTTCTCGAATCGAAGTTTGACAATTTCTTCCGCGGTACGGATCGTTAAAGCCGCTTGTGGGCTCAACGCGAACGCAAAAAATGACGCCCTGCAAACCCCCGTCCCCCGTCCCCCCCCCCCGTCCCTCTTGTTCTGACAGGAGCACGCGTTTGAGAGCAGCCAGAAGTACAAGGAGGGCAAGTACATCATCGAGGTGGCGCACATGATCAAGGACAACGGCTGGGAAGAGTGAGACGCAGCCATCGGTGGAGCCGCGGCGGTCGGGACAAATGATGGAGCGGGGGCAGGAGGAGAGGAGGAGGAGGAGGAGAGGAGGAGGAGGAAGACGACAGGGATTTGTTTCTTCAGAAATTTTTTTATTTTTATAATTCCGTGATATTTATTTTTGTTTTATTAACCGATCGTTATTTTCTTTCATTTTTTTTTCAAAACGCTTACGCCCTAAACGGACCTTTTCCCCCGAAACAAATTCGCGCAAGAGCTTGCGTCACGCCGCACGAAGACCGCTCGACGAGATGGCGAGTTGTGGCGGCGCGAGGCCACGCAACGACGGAGCGGGGGAACGGCTGCACTGGCTGGCGGGAGAGCGGCCCCTTGCTCCAGGCGGCGCCGTTGGCACGCGACGCAATGACGCGCTACGATGCGACCCGCCTCCCCCCCCCCCCCGTGTGTTCCCACGTTGTTCCGTCTTCTCCTTGGTAGCCCCCTCGCCACCACCCCCTCCCCCAGTGTGTGACGCCCGTGGGGAGCGCTACGATCACAGCGTGCGGTGCTATCGTGCACTAAAGTAACACGACGACAAATGACACGGCCGTGGTAGGTTTTCGTGGTCGTGCTGCGCCGCTCCACGACGCGTTTTGGGGTTTTGTACCACGCGTGCCGCTGTTCGCCACGACGTCCGACGTTTCGCCGCCACTTGCTGGGATCTTCAGGAACCTGTTCATCTTCATGATCTACCCACCGCAGGACAAAGAGCCAAGCCATCGCGATATCTCTTGCCATGTCTCGGCGGGCCGAAGAAACTCCCGAGCACAAAACGTGGGACGGCGTGCGGAACGGCGCGCGGTAACAACCCGGCGACGCATCGGAGAGCTGTCCAACAACTCACAAAAAACACACACGATTGGTAGCGAAAACCGGTACAGTTTTTAGACCGTGTCGGTGGCATTTGTGGCTCTGGGTTAGAGGTCACTGCAAGGTTGTCGGGTTGAAGGCTTTGATGGGCTTTCTGGTTGTGATGGCTTAAAAATCCGCGGGTGGTCTGACTTTATCGGCAGAGAAACAGGAAAGAACACTTTGGTCTTTTGACGCGAGTTATTTTTTTCTCTGACCTCGGAGGCTGAAAAGAAAATAATCGTGCCTGATTGATAGTGAAATTTGGTTGCCCTTTGCATTTGTAACGTGGATTTTTTTTTGGGAATTTTGGCATATCCTTCTCCAAGGCACGCTTTGCCGAACACCTGCTTTTAGCCAAGCAATACGCATCACAGAGAGAGCGAGCGTGATGCAAAGTACAACTGCTGGCTTTTCACGCACCGTAGCTCTTTGCGATACAAATCCTAAAAAAACTCGCTATACTTTTCTTTTCAAAATCTGCGTAAGGTAAACATAGCGAGAAAGGTGTTGAGAGAAGAGTCTCTCAAACATTTTTCATGAGCGCTCCGGTGTAGTTCGTTGCAAAGGCGGGGGGGGGGGTGGGGGTGGTTCTTGAATCGTTGAAGTGAGATCTACGACTGACCACGCGGGGACAAAAGAAAAATCTGTCGCCAGTCCAACACGATTTAAACTTGATTTGGCGCAAAAACCGATTTAGTTCAGGATGAAAAGCGCTTTGCTTTTTTTATTTTTTTTTATTTTGACAGCGGCGGCCACATTGGCTCCTGCCAGTCAACCAATTCCCCGCTCGTAACTTAATACAAATTTATTATGATGATTATGTTAACCTTCGTGTCGTCGTTTTTTTTCTTTTCTCGAACTGGCTTGCATCTTGTGACGTCGGCCAGGCCCCTATCTCGAGTCTCTTATCGACCTCTCCTGCCCCCTCCCAACGCGTTAATCGCTTGGGTTGCCACCTGTCCTGCTTTTCCCAGGACCATCTCTTTATCTTTATTTTTTTTTAGTTCACCATCCGGGGAAATCTGACAGTCCTTCCCAGGATATTAATAATAGTCCTGGTCGTTGCTAGTTGCATAATAATAATGTTACACAACTCAAGGCAATGAATTTACAAGTTCAGTAGTTCTTCCTCCTCCGGTATTGTGAGGTATTCATCTTTCCATGATACTGGCCGGTAAGTTTTTTTTGCATTCTCAGAGGTGGCAGCCCTAGCTCTCGCAACTACATGCAGTTTAAATACGTATAACTGTCTCCAGCCATGATCAATCCACTGCTGGATGAGCACCTCCCCAACCCCCTCCTCCCCGTTGCCCCACGTTATGGCACGGCGTTAGTGCACACGCGCGTTAGTGGCAAAGGGAGCTGGCATCTCGCACTGCGCGTGCCTACGTCTGTGTGTTACCCAACACCCCTGTCCTCTCTATTTTAGGGGTTAGGGTTATGTTTGGGTTTTTTTAAATTATTAAAACTATTATTTGCACCCCCCCCCCCCCCCCCTCTATACTTTATCTTTGATAGAAAAGTTAGTGGTCATTCTTTTGTTTTGCACAAATTAAACCCCCTCGGCAGAATACGAAACACGACGGACGTGCCCTCAAATCGGCACGCAACCAACCAACCAACATCGCGTCGCGACCCCCTGGACGCGGAATTTTGTCCGAACAATAGGGAGCAGTTGTTTTTTTTGGCTAGTTTGTCAAAGCTTCGTTTAGGAATCCGTGTGTGTGTGTGTGTGTGGCGGTGTCTCGAAGCCAAAATCGGTTTGTGGTTTTATCGTGGACGTTCGGGAGGATGTGATTTCCGATTTACGTGACGCGTGCCGGTAGCCGCTGCGCGGACGCGTTAATTTAGCTCGTGCGTCGCGGGAAGTGTTTGAGAACGACTTGGCCGCCACCACTGCACGTTTGCAGATTCTCGGGCTACAATTAGTTGAGTAAAACACCCCCTGAGGAAAGAGAATCGTATTAATTTGAGCCTTGGGTTGCATTTCCTAATGTTCCTGTTGATGTTGTTTTTTTGTATTCAGTGGTCATGCACATAGTTTTTACATATTAGCGTGAGTGCGTTGCCTTACATTTAAAATTACAAAAAAAAACCCCTGTAAATATATTTTTTATGCTATCATTACATTTTTTCCCGCCTTGTTCCACTTGTTTTTTTTCAGGGTTATCCCATTTAATGCATCCTACCGGATCTTAAGCACTTTGTAACGACGCCGAAGCCTCTGGCGTTCTTTTTTTGTCTTTCCCTTTGTTCATTTGAACCGTTTCTCTTCATTTGGCCGCCTGTGCTGCCCATCGCTTTGTCATTCATCCTGGGTAAAAGTCATTTTGTAGCCAAGAGCAGCGAGGGTCTTCAGCGAGTGTTGCTGGGTACCTAATCTTCCCCTTTGTGCACTACGACGAATCGCAGCTCGAGTGTCGGAGCGGCGAAACAACCGATGGGTTCCCAATTTGGATTTATTGTTTTGATGAATAAAATGAGTGCTGTCGTATTTCGAGCGCAGAAGGGTTTTGGGAGAATTGGTTGAATGGATGAATATTTGGTCGCACCTGCGTGAAGCTATCCCTCTCAAGACGAGGGCATGCGTGTACCATATTTACACGTCCCCTTGTTTTCGAGTTTCGGTGGACGGGGTAAACGAGAGGTGGGAGGAATGGTGGCGCACCGCTGCTGGTGCACTGTGAAGCTGGCCGCCTCGGTTAGATTCTCGGACGGGTCCAACGTTGGTGCCGAGTCATTTGAATTGGTCCTGTCCCACCCCCGCCGCTACACACTTATATAGAGTGGTGAAGTATGTTGGAAAACCCCCTTGACTGGCATGACGTGGGGGAGGCCTTCAACCAGCAGTGGTTTTGACAAGGCACTGATAACGTCTTATTTTATTTTGTGATGAGGAAATTATATTTTTAACTCACGTAAGACTATCTTGATTTGAAGTTTAAGACTAAAACGAAACTTTTTTATTTTACCGGGCAATGCCCGCTGAATTATGTTACTCTTTTTCAGAAGCGACCTGGCCACAAATAATAGCTCAACAAAGTGGCTTATGTGGAAATTTATAGCAGCCAAATACTCTTAAACGCGTGTTGATTCTAAATGTGGAGGGAAAAACCGGAGGTCCCGGAAGAAATGTCCACGCGACCAAAGGGAGAACATGCGAACTCCAAATATACAGGCGTCAGGGTCGCCTGTATATTTGGATATATGTAAGCGGAGTAATTTATCCTACTTCAAATTGGAAACGCAACAGATGAACAGGTTAATTACCCCCGTATGGTATCCTGGTGTGTAATGAGTTGCCGGATTGGATTGCACTGAAATTGATTTACTACACCGAGAGACGGTATACCATCGTCCAAACATTTGCATTGAGTCGATGGGAAGGTCACGTGTGCTTGAGATCAAGTGTGGGTGCTCCCGCCTCTTCCCAAACGTCTGGCCGGTGTGGAAGAGTTAGACCAACGGTGCCCTCCCAGCGGAGTTCTCTTAGAGCTGTTAGCAGAGGCCCTTCCGCCAATATCCTGCTCCGTGGCTGCACCTTTACCCGTCTCCAAACATTGACCCCCGACCCAAGCGTGCGTGTCTGGTCATTTTAATGGGACGGAGCAGTTTCACCCTGGGTGTTGGAGCAGTGATGTTGACACGCATGCTGCTGCCCTCGTGACCCCCCCTAAATCGAGCTAACCGATGTTCCTGGGATAGATTTGTCGTGCCTCCCATCAATCATTTTTCATGCATCCCCCCCCCCCTCCTCTCCCCGCTTCCCTGCTGCTCCCCCAGTTCCATCTCCGGCCCAGCTTTCCGCGCCTACCGATCCGGACGCAGTCGCACGTGTCCACGAGCGATTATAATCGGCACGTCGGCGGCAAAAGAAAAGTCGGAAGCGTCGTTGTTAAGAGGGAACTGCTGTCCTGGAGCTTGAAATCCACCCTACCCAAGCTTCTGATTGTCGACTCGGGCATCTATGTAGATGATGCAAGAACCTTCGCTTTATTTTTCCCCGTTCCTGGGGCCACGGTGGCCTCAGAACCGGCCATGCGTGTGCCCTCGCGCGCGCGTCTCGCCTCTGGCTGTGTGCTTCTCGTCGTACACACTTCGAGGTAATGTTCCACTTGTACAGACTTTGTATTTGATAATTTGTATTTCTGTATAAATATTTATCAGTATTTGACATACTTATACATAAAGGATTTGCTGTGTTGTGCATTAGTTGTGACAATAAAGCCTGCTTTGAAAAATGCAAGCGCCTCCAATTGTCCTGGGCGTTGTCGCGTGTTCGGCTGGATTTGGTTGATGATTTTGAGGTGGTTTGTTGCACAGCAAACTGTGGCACGTGGTTTGTGTGAGTAATAGATCATGGCGGATGTGTTGTATATGATGGGTCCATGTGCTATCGATGTCATGTCACAAGAGCCCAACCTAAATCCATTGGAGATCACTCACAAACCAACGGCCCACCGAATTGGATATCGCAGAACTACATCTTAGATTTTTTTAAAGTGACCTTATCTTACCGGTAGTGGACAGTGGGCAGCACTTTCCCACCCACGTTCTGCAACTGAGTCACGTTCGTCGCATGCATGGCAATCGCTCCGATGTGTTTTCCATTTCTCTTAAGAGATAGAATTTAGCCAAATTTAGTGCAGACTAATACAACGGCTTGTTTGTACGTGCGGTAATTGGTGACCGAGCTGAGACCGTGAACTCACTATGAAGACTTAGACTAGTTGGTTCTCAGCCTGTTGGTGTGTTGCACACCTTCCCCACCCCCGGTTACAACAATACACAAAGTGCTCACATGTTCACGCCTCGCGTAGTCTTCTCTCGTCAAACGTGACGTTAGCGAGGCATTTGTTTTTGTTGCGTGTTGGTAAGGCAATTGCTTAATGCTGCGTATTAGTGTGCGCGTGGTTTGTGTGAGTGTAATAAGGCACTGGCTGGTTTCATGTCGTGCATCGGTGTGGCTTTTTTTCCAGCGCATTCCGCATTTCCTTCCCGCACGGTGTCCATGCCGCAGAGGCTTCTTGCTCACCTTTCCGCTGCGTTTGGCACTTCCCACTAAACTTTTCCCACGTATCCTGTTTTAAGCTGAAGGGCAACAGCGATACGCTTAATTTTCACTCCCAACCGACTGTCGTGGTGAAGCATGGGTGACGTGTTGACCTTTCCCTAGAGACAGGTGTGCTTACTCGAAATAAAACAGGTTAGCACGGAGGCAATTCCATGCTTCCACCGCAAACTGACTGCGCACCCGCACGGCGTGGCTTCTCTTTTTGTTTGCCCGGCGTTCCTGCTGTTGGCACGACTTTGCTACGCAGGTTCGATGTTGGAACGCGCGTTTTTCAATGAAAGAATGAAAAGGTGAATGAGTAAACCGAAGCGTTCGCGTGGTGGAGGGGGCTGGGGTAGTGGGGGGTGATGGGGGGTGTAGTGGGGGGGGAGGTAAGGTGAGGGGGGTGTTATGGGGTGGGGGTGACCCGTTTTCAGTCACTGATTAACTCAAAATGTCAATCGCCTGCAGCGGATGCGGTCAGCCAGGCACGGCAGGGAAAACAAATGGCTAAACCGACTGATTGACAACAAGTTGGGTTGAAAACTCGTCAGGAATGTTTAATAGCCATGGGGGGGGGGGGGGGCTCATTGCGGCGGTGGGTTGCAGGCGACGCGAGAGACGAACACCAGGCCGTGGAATAAATAGCATGCCCACGCAAGTGCTTTCTGTAACGTTTTCCAACGTGGGGTTTGTTTGTTTTTGCTTGTTCTGCGGAGGAAAGTTAATTTAACACGCGGTAATGATGCCAATTAATTAACACAAAGGTGTTGGGTAACAACAATTCTGCCAGTTTATTAGAGCAGGAGCAAAAAATACCTCAACGCATTCGTCAATAAGACTTCAACGGCCTTAACAGAAAACACATGATAGTTGACGTTTCGGGCAATGGCCCTTATTCATAGCACATAACATTTTTGAGCTCGACAATTATTTTTTTGTGCTCTGAAGAAAGGCTATTGCCCGAACCGTCGCCTATTATATTTGTTTTCATTTGTCAGGCCACAGTGTGATGACGAATTGCGTCCAGTTTATGTTGTTAATTGTGATTGTGAACAAACGAACCCATTCACGCAGCAGCAACAGCATCGCCAAATCATTCGAACAGTTTTCTATGGGTTAAGTTCCTCACAGCGACACAACAACTTTAAACGAAACTTTATGAAACGGCTCGTGTAACGTTACGAATGATCGTGACACCGTGTTACAGACAAGATCTAACCGCTCAACGCGGACAAGCTCTCAGCTTAAGTTGGTCTGTGCATTGAGAGGCAGAGAGTGGCTTGGAGAGGCCTTCATCCAGCAGTGGAGAGATCATGTCCTTTAATGATAATCTTCGAGCTCAATAACAGAGAGGCGTGGGTAGACTTGGAAAGGCTTTCATCCAGCAGGAGATAGAGCATGGCTGAATCTTGATTTGAAGCTCACGTGACTGCGGGGATCCATAGTCTTTGGTTCTTTCGGTAAAGTCACGTAGGTAGAAAAATAATAGATGATGACGTTTCCATCGCAACACAAGCAATCGTCATCAGGTGGGACAGCCACAGCAAGAAAAAAACTGCTGAAGTTTTTTCTTCTTGAAAGATCATGGCTGGTTGTACCGTCAATAGTGCGAGCCGTGCGGTCTCTTAGATTGTCTCGGGGAGCCTTTCATCCAGCAGTGGATTGACCTTGACCAATTATGATGGCGATGATATTGTGTTGTACCATTAATTCGTCTGGCTGTGTGTTCCGTCTTTTAGAGTTCAACAGAGAGGCGTTCGAGTGGCCCCGGGCATGCCGACATCCATCAGTGGATAGGGGCCGTCCATAAATGACGTCACGCGATTTTGAACGATTTTTGACCCCCCCCCCCACCCCTCGTCACACGACGTCACAAAAAGTCAGACCCCCCCTCAAATATGACGTCACAAAGCTCTGCCCCCCCCCCAAAATGCTTCAAATCGCTGTAAACTATTGTCATTGTAGTGCGTATTAAATGTGCCGCTGCACTCTGATGTTGTAGGAGAAAACATTTATTAAAAAGTCTATTTAATTAAGTAGAACGTGTTGTCTATATTTATTTAAAGTTGCGCATAAATGACGTCACGCACCTGGGGGGGGGGGGGGGGTCAGACATTTGTGACGATGTGTGACGAGGGGGGGAGGGTTGAGAAATGTGACGTCACATCAAAATGCTTAACTTTAAATAAATATAGACAACACGTTCTACTTAAATAGACTTTTTGATAAATGTTTTTCCCTACAACATCAGAGTGCAGCGCCACATTAAATACGCACTACAATGACAATAGTTTAAAGCGATTTGAAGTATGTTTCATATTTTGGGGGGGGGGAGGGGGGTAGAGCTTTGTGACGTCATATTTGAGGGGGGGGTCTGACTTCTTGTGACGCCGTGTGACGAGGGGGGTGGGGGGTCAAAAATCGTTCAAAATCGCGTGACGTCATTTATGGACGTCCCCTTAGAGGGCCAACCATTGGGTCCGTACGCAAAAATCTGTCACAATTTGACCCCTCCCTGGAGGCACGCGTACTTTTCACACCCCCACCACCACCTGCGTACGTACGATTGACGCACTCCCCCCCCCCCCCCACCGAATCCTATAGAACGGCCGATATTTAATCCACGCAGAAACGATCAAGGATTAATAATATTAACGTGTTTAAGCAAACAGATAGTCCACCGCCGGACTATCTAACTCATTTGAAGGCCAATGTAGATATAAATTATCATCGAGGCTTCACCCCCCCCCCCCCGTTTCCTATCCGTACATTGTCAGTAGACCCCCCCCCCCCCGATACGCAAGCGTACGCGTTTCTGTTAACGCCCATCACCCCTCCATGCGTACGCACT